>NC_066584.1:93172260-93796557 GCF_024323335.1 Lathyrus oleraceus
TGAGGGCAAGGTTAATCAATGATTTTCTGCTGCATTCCCCCTTTTGCTTGTTCTTGACAGTGTGGTTTCATGACAAGGAAAAATGATGGAGGATGTTGGAAAACAAAATGCAAGGCTTGGTAGCTTTTTGTTTTGGGCTGAAGGTTTCAAAATGCAAAATGGCAGGGTTGCCGTTGATTGGCAAAGCAAGGTCTGTTTTGTGGCTGCTAGTAGCAGGAAATCATGCTCCCCTATGCTGTTTTCTGTTGCTTCTATTTTAAGCAAGATCTTGCAGTTTTTGGTGGAGGTCCATGCCAAGTGAGAGAGTGAGCATTTGTGTATCAGTGAGTTGGTTGTGATGGCTGCAACTTAATTTCAAACTGATAGAAGAATGCTGCATAATCTCTGCTGGTGGACAGTCCAAAGCATTGTTGGAAGTATGGAGGATATGGTTGTATTTGTCCTTTTGTTCCAAAATTCAAGCAAGTAGTGAATGGCCCTTGTTTTGCTGTTGGTTATGGCTGTAAGTGAAGCTTCAAATGACAGAGAAAATGAGGTTTAAGTTTCTGTTTGGGAGTACAAAGTGTGGTATGGTGGATAGCATGGATAGTCATGGTGAATTTGTACTTTCCTTACAATTCAAGCAACCAAGTATGGATTCATGATGGGTGCAAGTACTGCATAATTTGAGCTTGCAAACACACTTAAAATGATGTTTCTGAGCTGCTCCAATTGGCCAAATGTTAAAAAAATGTTTAAATCAAAAAGTCAACTCTTGGTCAAACTTGCATTTAAATGAGGAAAGTCCAAATATGCCATTTTGATTGGTGAAGTTTTGGCTCATGAAATTTATATTTTTGGAAAGAGGGGATCAAATGTGACTTGTAGGAAAAAACCCCACCAAAATTGGCCAAACGGTTTGAGAGATATGGCCCTTTGAAGTTCAAGATTTTCTGAAATCGATTCGATCATAACTTGCCAACCACACATGGGAATTGAGAGTTCTAGGACTTTTTGGAAATGGGAGAACAAGATCTTCAACTTTCATGTTGGGCAAAAATTCATTTGGGGCTTGTATCATGATGTAAGTTTGAGGATCAAGACTTTCCATTTTTGGCAGTTTTCAGTTACAGGCCCAGTTTCCATTTTGGGAAATTTTTGATCTGGCTTCAAATTCTTCCATGATGGTGTTTGGCATGATATATGATGACTATTTGGACATGAATAAGATCTCACAAACCATTTCCTTTCATCAAATCACTGATTAAATAGGCAGTTGACCAACAGTTGACTTTTAGGGTTTCTGACTGATTGTGCATTGACTGATGACTTCCAAACCCTAATTCCTTGAGGACTTGACTTCAAATGATGTCCCAAGTTGTATGAACTCTTGATTATTGATCATGGTGCCCAAATTCCACAAGAATGGCCACCATCCACTGCCTTGACTGACTGTTGACTTTCTAGGGTTTTTTGACTGTCTGTGTATGAACTGATGACCTCTGAGCCTTCAACCCTTGACATGAACACTCCAAATGGACCTCCAAGTCATGTGAACTTGTTGGACCAACCCTAAGGCTTTGGCTCCTTGAGAATTGTGCTTGCTTGCTTGATTGACTGATCTCCTGACCAGTTTGACCTAATTCCTTGACTGGCTTGCACTTGAGGCAAAAGAGGCAACTGAGGGTTATGCAAATGCTATGCAATGGACCATGATATGCTATGACCTAATATGAAAATGTATGTACAATGATAGGTGCAAATTTGAGGTGCTACAGCTGCCCCTATTCAATCAGCTGGGAACCCGAATGGATGAGAGCAACGGCTGTCAGACTTTCTGGGTAAACAGGGATTGAATACCGAGAACCGTAGAATTTGCACAATACAGGGATCCACCAATGGACACGTCCACTGGGATTTGATATTTACTACTGGGTATATAGATTTTTTGGTTTTTAAAGGGTACGGCCACATCCAGACATCGTAACGACGATGAATGGGAAAAGAAATCACAACTAGATGTCAACGGACAACTAGGAAAAACTCGACGTTTACCAAGACCAACGGAGAGGTAACCAGACATTAATGAATGACCGGAAGGGATACAACCATACGTCAACGGACGAAATGGGAAAAACTCAACGTTTACCAAGACCAACGGAGAGGTAAATCCACGTGGGGACAGGTACAACTAGACGTCATAGGACGAATAGGAAAAACTCGACGTTTATCGACACCAACAGAGAGGAGGAATACTTCACTAGGGAAGAAGGACACAAACAAATCATCAACGGATGATCGGGAAAAACTCGACGTTTATCGAAACCAACGGAGAGGTAACTCTGCATGGAGAGGGGTACAACTAGACATCATCGGATGACTAGGAAAAACTCGACGTTTATCGACACCAACGGAGAGGAGAATACTTCACTTGGGAAGGAGGACACAACCAAATCATCAACGGATGATCGGGAAAAACTCGACGTTTATCGACACCAACGGAGAGGAGAAAACTCTACTTGGGAGAGTGAACACAACCAAGTCATCAACGGATGATTGGGAAAAACTCGACGTTTATCGACACCAACGGAGAGGAGGAATACTTCACTTGGGAAGGAGGACACAACCAAATCATCAACGGATGATCGGGAAAAACTCGTCGTTTATCGACACCAACGGAGAGGAGAATACTTCACTTGGGAAGGAGGACACAACCAAATCATCAACGGATGATCGGGAAAAACTCGACGTTTATCGACACCAACGGAGAGGAGAATACTTCTTCGGTTTGAATACCGGAAAATTGGCCTTGTGCCATGAGTACATCGACCTGATCGTCGGAAACTCCTTCGGTCTGAATACCGGAAAATTGGCCTTGTGCCATGAGTACATCGACCTGATCGTCGGAAACTCCTTCGGTCTGAATACCGGAAAATTGGCCTTGTGCCATGAGTACATCGACCTGATCGTCGGAAACTCCTTCGGTCTGAATACCGGAAAATTGGCCTTGTGCCATGAGTACATCGACCTGATCGTCGGAAACTCCTTCGGTCTGAATACCGGAAAATTGGCCTTGTGCCATGAGTACATCGACCTGATCGTCGGAAACTCCTTCGGTCTGAATACCGGAAAATTGGCCTTGTGCCATGAGTACATCGACCTGATCGTCGGAAACTCCTTCGGTCTGAATACCGGAAAAACATGCGACATATTATCTAAAGCCGTCAAAACGTAGATAATACACTCGCATGGAAGATTATCCATAACCGGGTTGTGGGTTGCTAAATGAATAATCGACCGAAAAGAAAGGCATCTGGGTACCAGACTAGGTATGCAAAAGATGACCAATCAAAAGAGGATAAAGTTGCTAACTTGGAGCAAGTATCCAAAAGGAAGGGGAAGACCCAATGGGGACAATACTGCTTGATCTAGGCAAGTATCCAGAGGGGAAAGAATATCAATATCACAAACCGGATACTGATAACTGCAAAGAGGGGATTACATCTACCGGTTAGTAGGTAGAAAACCACGGAAAAGTAACCAGTCATCCATAGGATGAACACACAGGGTTAACTCCACCAGGGGGATGAAAGTGGGATTTTACAACTACCAGCTAGTGGGTAGAAAACCACAAAGGTAGGACTTACAGCTACCGGGTTGTAGGTAGAGGCCAACAAATTCAGCTGAGGATGAAATGAATGAGTGTCGGTTAGTGAGCGACTATTCATTTATGCCCCAAGGCAGCACAAGAGATAGTCAACAAGAAGCCAATTTAGGATCGATCCAAAAAGGCAGACTGAATCAAGACTCGTCCTAATGAGGAAAGAACTCAATAGGGAAAACCCATCCCATTAGGGAGGGAACGGAAGCAACCGTCATCCACGAGGATGTATCTCAGTGGGGAAATGGCAAGAAAAGATTGACACTTTCTGCTTAAGGGGTAGACTCTACATGGAGAGATCAGACACACCCATATCTGCTTAAGGAAAAAAGACCCGAGTTGGCAAGACGCTAACAATTGGGGAGTAACACTGCTGGGGATACCCACTCGACTGAGGAATCACTTGTTGGGAAAACACCAACCTCTCAACTATGCTGATGAACCCAATCCTGAAGCCGATCCAATGGCGCGATGCTAAACTCTTTCCACCAACCCAACCTCGGCTGGTCGCCACGGCCTAGGGCTAATGGATATGCTTGCAATGTTGATGCATGAGTTTTTTCTTGCTTTACACAATGCCCCATGATCATGGAAATGCTATGCACTAATGATGCAATATGCGATGCTTATCTAAATGATGAATGCATAAACACACGTCTCCTTCAGAGACAACACCGGGGCATTCCAGGAACTGTGCTGGGGAATGGTAAAGCGACTTCACTGGGAGGAAGACTCAACCAATCTTCAGATAGGATAAACCCTGCTTTGGAGAATGTCTGTTACTCCGCTAGGGATAACCCATGCGATCCATAGGTAGAATCAACTCAGCTGGGGATGCCGATATCAGTCTTCTACAGAAACTCGTCCAATCCACTGGTAGGATGAACTCTGCTGGAGAAATAAATGCTACTCTACTAGGGACGACCCAACCAATCCATATGTAAGAGAATCACTGCTGGAGATGTATTTCATTGAAACCCGCTCCACTCGGGGAACTTGCTGAGGAAAAACCACACCACTCTGCTGAGGAGAACGATCCTAGTGGGGAGAGTAACAATAGTGGTGAGAGTAATAACTCTGTTGAGGACGATAACACGTCATATCATACTGGAGATGAATTCCCACAAACCTGCTGGGGATAAATACTCACGGCCATACTGGAGATAACAGCATCACAAACCCAATTGTTGGGGGACACACAAACAGTCTACTGATAAACTCCACTAGGGGGACTCCCGGGGAAAATAACTGCCAGGCGCTCAGCGGGGATTCTCAACTGGGGAAATCTACAAGCATAGGCCTGCCGGGGAGAGGAGAAGACTGCTCTGCTGGAGAGAGGAACGCTAACGTCTTCAGCAAACACTCTGCTTGGGGAACTGCCCCACAAAAATATTTCAACAGCAACCTTGCTGGGAATGCCCCACGGTAGGGCTCAAACAAACCTATATTGGAGATGCCCCACAATAGGGCTAACAGGGACCTGGAGGAAGAATGTTGTACTGCCGGGAACATGAAGATAAACAACTTCAACCAACACTGCACTGAGCAAATTCACTGAGGAGAGACCATACGAGGTTCTGCAGGACAAAGATACAGTCATGCTCGAGATACGAACAATTGTCTTACCTGCTGGTAATCATACCACCCCCGGGAGAGCACCGTGGGTCTCCTAAGTATCCTTCCATCATTGTGAACGTTCACTTTGTTTAAGAACAATTTTTTTGAAAAATTTGTTTATTTTGAAAACAATGATACTTTATCAATTAAAACATGCAAAACGTTTGTTGAGTTGAAACAAATAAGAGTGCAAATAATTGGATGAAAAGCTCAAATTGATGTGATGGAATGGTAGTCTGCAAAGGGCGAGACTCCATAGATCTGTACAAGTTTGAAATCGGTGATATATATTGGAGAGGGCTACATTGAGCATAATGACCTTTCCTCTACCATTCTGAATTTTCGATGTATTCAAAACTTCAGTCGACGACAAATCGAGAATTCCTGACGGATGACAGATATAGAGCACAGTCTTGTCAAGATGCAGTTACTTGCCAAATCCCTAATTTTTGCCTAGATTGCCCCAGTGTGAGGTGCTCAATCTAGCGGGATGCAAATTCTTTTTTCAATGTCTCTAACTTTTGCCTGGATTGCCCTTTCGGGTTTTCAATCCACCGAGACGCTCCTTTTTGCCTAAGTCGCCTTTTGGGGTGTTCGACTTAGCGAGTTTTTGCTTTTTTGTCTTAGGCGAAGTATTTCTTGACTGCATCGGGATTCACAGGACGAGTGAACTTCTTCATCCATTGTAGTAAGTGTTAAAGCATCGCCTGAAAAGGCTCTCTTGACAACGTTCGGACGTTTGTAGCTTGTGAAGTCCACTTGCCCCTGGAATCGGGTGCGAAAGACAAGACTTTCCTGAGCACGAGGTCGCCTTCTTGGAACACACGAGGATTGACCTTCTTGTCGAATACTTTCATCACTCTCTGCTGATATAACTGACCATGACACATGGCAGTTGATCTCTTCTTTTCGATCGAATTCAGCATCAGCCAACTTGGGACTTTGAGAGTGCTATTTTTTTTTGTTTCTTTCTTCTTTTTTTTCTTTTCTCTCTCTCTTTTTTTTTTTTTTTTTTTTTTTTTTTTTTTTTTGATGCCCCAGTTGGCTGTTCTGCTGATTCTCGAGATGCAGCTGAGTGATCTTCTTTTCTTGCTCAAGAAGTCGGGAAATCTCGTCAGGAATCCCTTCAACATCATCTTCGTCCGCTTCGAATACAGGGAATTCAAAATTGGGAGATGACGTCCGATCATTATGTTCAATGGGTTTGAGAAACAACCTGCATAAAGATTTTGATATGAAAAGCTCTTTGAAAATCAAACAAGACAATCGTTATGCAGATGAAAAGATTTCTTTTATTCTTGTTTTTTAGGGTTTTTTTGTGATCACCAATTTCATGCAAAAAAGCAAAAAGGGAAAACAAATGGAAAACAAATGTTTTAACATGAATTAATTGAATGAAAATATCATTGCACAAAATGTTGCCAACAATGTCATCACTTCTCCTTTTGGCATGGGAGAAGGGTTTTTAAACAAAGTGATCGTTACAAAGACTTATGAACAACTGTAGGAAAGCCCACAGTGACCCAATTGTGATAGATCCCATCAGGGACGACAACTGTCAGTATTTCTTGCATCAGCAGCTTCTGTTTCTGAACAATCCTTCTGAAGAAAAAGTCGGCGCCAGCCCAGGACTTGTTATCTTCAAGCTTGATTAACACGGGGACCCAAGTCTTCAAAGTTCAGGATACCTGACTTCACGAGGTCTTGAACCTTCATCTTCAGCTGGAAACAACTATCCACATCATGACCAGGAGCTCCTGAATGATACACACAATGCTGCTCAGGCCTATACCACCACCGAGGGTTGACGGGTATGGGCGGCGGGTCTCTGGGAGTAATCAAGTTCCGCTCTAACAGAGAGGGACAGAGCTCGGCGTAGGACATGGGGATTGGATCAAAAATGATCTTCTTCCTCTCATTACTAGCACCAGCTTGAATATCAATGGGAGGCTGGTAAGCCTGCTGCTGAGGATGACGTTTTGGAGTCTGATACTGCTGAGTTGGCCTTCTCTGTTGTTGTTGAGTTGCTGGAATAGTCACAGCAGCGACCTGGCGATATGATCCTCTGTTCGTACTCCTTCGACGGTGCACAGCATTTGTTTCAATCTCTCCCCTTTTGGGTGCCCCAGAGTATGTCTTCTTAGAACTCGAGGAACTTGAAGAGCCAGGATGGCGAACCGGAGCGCGGGTTGCTCTGACATTAACAGTCTCTGCAGCAAGAGGCTGTTCACTGATGCTGATCCCCTTCAATTCATCATCCACGGCATAATCATCGACGAGAATGGTGACAGCAACATCCTTATGAGCGGGTACATTCACTGGTGGAGCACGATGGACTGGTGGAATCACGGCTTCCAGTCTCTGGGCTAAAGCACGCAGCTCCTCTTGCCCCTGAACAACTCCTTGCATCATCGTCATAAAATGGGCCATGTTAGCCCTCATCTCAGCCAACTCAGTCTGAACCTGATCCATACTTCTCTGATGGTTGAGTCTGGTCGCGGTGCGGACGGTGATCAACAATCCTGTCTCAGTCGGGAACCAAAGTGAGGAGTCTTTCCAAACATGTCTGCAATGCAAGGATGTGTATGATATGCATGAGGTGCATGATATGGGTACTATTTTGTCATGAATGATCCTGATAAAGGATATGCGTATGCGAGTTAACTTTTTTCATGCATTATTATTTTTAAAAATAAATATGCTATGATGCAAATGATGGAGCCAAGACTGGTCAGGCTGTGCATTTCAAGGCACAGGGTCAAAGCTTCGGCTTGAACTCTGATCACAAACATCTGAAACCCAAAGTCAATCCGATCAACTGGCATCTGAAACCAATCTGAGGAACCAAGTCACCATAAATCCGACTTGGGGAGTTCCGAAATAAACGAAACTGGAGATTACATCACTATCATCACAGGAACATCCATTGAACGGATGACAGCCAGCTCCTCTGAACAGGTACTTTCAAATTCAACCCGGGGATCCGAAATAAACGGAACCCGCTGATAAACCACGGACAGAACTCCGGCGTCCCAGAAATAAATGTCCATAATTCACAGTCACCATCTGTACCGAGAGTCACCAACTGTACCTGTTAAAATGATCAATCCCCCCCACTCACGGGTGTCACCTAGGCCAGGGTAAGGTCGAGGGAAACGCAGCATAAATAACCTTTCGCAGAATATCATCCTGTGCACACCCGATGTATGCACCGATAATATCCCACCAGGGTCTGAACTGCTCGTGATATCAATGTTCCGCTAAGTGGCGCCATACCACCCGCTTCCCATGAATAACTCTATTCCTAGGTTTCCTAGATTTCACTCATAGCCTGGGTATTGGGCCTTTTACCTCGAGTAACTCCCACCCCAAACAGAGAAACACAGCCAGATGAACAGATGAATATGAATGAATGCAAACATTAATGCAAATAATAAATGCAAACAGTAAATGCAAATATATACAAAGAATGCAATAAAACAGTGCAAAGCAACCAAAGCCCTAACCTAGAGAGCGCTAGGAGAGACTCGCTCAGGGAAGATGGACCAGCACAGGTCAACTTCTCTACATCCCCAGCAGAGTCGCCAGCTGTCGCATCACGCGAAAAACCGGCGGGAAAACAAGAACAACAGAGCCGCCACCGTGCGTTATTTATCCCAAAATAGGGAAAGGAAACGCTCAGAGTAAACCTGGGAAAGAACATGGTCTCGCGACCAAAGAGGATGGGTTCGGGAGTCGGTTATGCGAAGGGAAGGTATTAGCACCCCTACGCATCCGTAGTACTCTACGGGATCCACGCACACTAGAAAGGAAAATTGGTTGCTAAAAACACTGCTCAAACATTCACAAACTGGCTGAAAGAGACAAAAGAAACTGACTGAAACTGACTCGGCAGGATGTCGCATCCTGGGCCTACTTAGTCTATCAGGCATAGACATCAGAGTCGAAGTAGTTCGGACTGGGGGAAACGACACATGCTCGCTAGGATATCGCATCCTATGCATACGTATCTTCTCGGACGAGAGAAGAATCAGAGCATTCGTAGCTCGGCTGACACGCACACAAACAAACACAGGCAAAGGCAAACATGGAGCCTGAATGCCAATCACTGGACTTACATCAGCATCCGAACCAAAACACACAAGAAGGCAAACATGGAGCCCAAATGCCAATCACTGGACTTACATTGACATCCGAACCTAAACACACGCACACTGGAACCCAAATGCCACTCGATGGACTTACATCAGCTTCCAAGCACACAACAACACAACAAGTTGATAGGGAGTCGGGGACTCGAGCCTATAACTGTCAAGCACACACTCAAACAGACAGACAACAAATTGCTAAGGAGTCAGGCACTCGAGCCTAGCAACTGTCAGACAACACACACAAAAAAAAGAAAAGGGCGCCCGGAGAGATCAGCTCAATCTCCTGCCTAAATACTTCATCTGGTATGAAGATCAGGGCGATGTAGTTCCCCTACGCAGGGATAAAGGACTAGCCTAACCAGATAACAGAGGGAGACACAACACTAGGGAGACTACGACTCGAGCCTAGATGTTATCATGCAAATCATCCCTAAGTTAAGGTTTCTAGCTAAATGGCACAAGGGCCAACCTATCCTAAGCATGGCTCACACAGGAAGCAAGCCACACACACTTAACTTGCACAGGAAGCAAGTCTAAACTAACCCTAACTTGCACAGGAAGCAAGTCAAACAATCCTAACTTGCACAGGAAGCAAGTCAAACATCCTAACTTGCACAGGAAGCAAGTCAAACAATCCTAACTTGCACAGGAAGCAAGTCAAATAATCCTACAAGCACAGATAGCACACGCTATATACAAACAAGTGGCTCAAACAAGGGTTAGGTTTTAGTCAAGGGGTCATATCAACCTCAACAAACAAACCTCTGGAACTGGGTGAATGTGCTCTTAACCTTGCCATTGAGAGACTAAGGTGAAGCAGATGAAAGGTGAGTGAAGATAAGACTTCACAGCTCTTATCCCTGGCCTGGGAGAGCTCAAGACAAGAATGTGTGGGTTCAGAAAGTGGGAACCCTTCTACACATTTAAAACTGACTCAACTGTACAATTGTACAAGATCTTGGGTTTGTATCCGCAATGCATCAACACAGTGGTGTGAGCAAAGCACATGACACACTGAATAGTGGGGGATAGATTGCATATCCCTACCTTCCACCAATTTCCTCTTCACTTAGGAGGACTTTGACTCTATGCAAGGACAAAAGTAAACAGTCACAAACATTGCCTCTTAAGGAGGACTTCAGACAGTTGCCTGGCCAAGTAACAGGCCAGGTCTTCCAGACTACATGAAGTAAAAGAGACATACCTCAATGCAAATTGCTTATCAAGCAAAGCAAAGCAAAGTTCACAAGGAACTAAAAGCAACTAAAGTACCTGAAATCAGTCAAGCACAATTAGTATACAAGTCAAAGTTAAATCAGGATGAAACAAGGGTCAACAGTCAACACAAGCAAGTGAATATGCAAGGCACAAGGCTCAAGGCATGTGAGCCAAGCCACCTACAAAACAAACAAGTTAGACAATGATATTCAAGCAAGCTCAATCAAATTGTAATGATCTCTTTGAAGCATTTGTAGCTTAACCTGAAAACATAAGCTCAAAAGTGAGTAACAGGACCACTAGGGCAAGCCTAGGGTCAAAAATGAATGAGAAAGTCAAAACAGCAAGGGGCAAGCATCCAAAATCATATTCAAATAATTAGGAAACAAAACCAATTGGGTTCACATTCATATCAATCACTATCATCATTTCATGAACCATTTAGGTCAAAACATGGCAAACAGAAGCTCATAGAAGTCAACAGCAAGACTTAACTCAAAAGTCAACTCAAACATTTCCAAAAATCACCAAATAAATCATGATCAACCACAACCCACAGCATGGTAAGCATGTCAAATTTCATTTCACTTGGACACTTTTAGGAGGTCAAAAACATTTAATCGGGACTTTGTCAAAATTAAATCGAGCATTGTGTGAAAAATTACCCTAAGTGTCTAAGGGGACATGTTCCTACCCTAAATTGATTTCACACAAAAATCCCAGGTCTGAAAGATCAAAATAACCACATGAAACGCACAAGATGACATTTAATCGGTAGAACTCATAAAATCGGGATAAATTCACAAAATGGCCTAAAAAGTCAACAAAATCAAACATTCATATTTTTTGTCATTTTTTCATGTTCACATATTTATCTCATGTTAGGTAAAATAAAAACAAGAATAAAAAATCAAAAATGGGAATTCTAAAAGAAAGCATAAAAAACATATTTTTAAAAGGAAAAACACAAATGGGGGAGGTGGGATTCGAACCCCTCCCCTTGGTAATTCAAATCAGCGCGCCCACCACTGGGCTGTGAGTCACTTGGTGATTCTTTTCTGCTTCTAGTCAGAATAAGCCAAATAACAATTTTAAACCTAACATTCGCGCGCCCTGGCACCATCTTCCTCCCCAAAATCATACATATTTTTCAAACTTCAACAACATGTATCTTCCTCTACAGTGCACGAAATTAAATGAAACAAAAACCAAAATTCATCTATTTCATGTGCTTAACACAACCATGGTCATGAAATTCAAAATGGTGCACTGTGCATAAAGATACATCATGATGAACACAGAAACCCTAACCCCCTAGCAGCGAAACTCAAAATCACACACAAGCAAAATTGGATGAAAATAGGCATTCAGTCATGTTCAGGGGGTTAAACATAGCATTTCTCATTCACACATCAAGACATGAAAATTATTCTATCAAGCATTTCGAAAGCAAGTTGCTAACCTGAACAGGGCAATGTTGAATGTGATGTTGGAGGTGCTTTCAATGCTTGACAGGTATCCAAATAGCTTCAAAGAGTCCAAGGCAAGCTGTTTGACACCTTACTTGATCTTGAATCAAGCTGGAAATGAAGTTGGCCACTGAACTGGTTTAGCTTGATTTGGTGAAAATGCCAAGATGTGGTCTTTTGAGCACAAGTGAATTTGGTCTGTGTCTTGCAACTAGTAAGGTTCACAATGACAGGAAAATGAGGTCTGATCCTTGTTACAAGCCAGGCTTAGTTAGGTCACTTTGGAAATTGGACAGAAAAATGCAAAATGGCCAAAAGTGATCTTTTGAGAGAATGAAATGCAATGGTTTGTTTTCAGTTGGTTATGTTGGTTGTCATTGATTTCAACATGATGAACGGATAGTAGAAATGCAATGGCTAGGCATAGTTCTCTTTTGGAAGTTTTGGAAAGATTTGCAAAGTGTGTTTTTTGAGAGAAATAGCCAAGGGTTTTCTTGCTGCAGGATTGGCTGCTACTTGTTCATTTTTGGCAGAAAAATGAAGTGAAGTTTGCTAGGTTGCTAATGTTTGCTGTTGGATGGTGGTGGAATGCAGGGCCAGGCTAGGTTTCTTGAGGTTTTTTTGACAGAAAACTAGAATTGCCAAGCAAGGTTAGCCTTGGTGACTTTTGGAAATTCTTGGACAGGCTTCCTTTGAAGTGCAAAAGCAAAGGTGTTTTTGAGAATGAATGGAGTTGATTGTGTTACAGTGTATGTTGGCAAGGCCTTTTTTAGCATGGTGAAGATTGGTTGGTCAGGTGTTGCTGGATGACAGAAAAGTGATGGTGGAGCTGTTGGTCTACTGCTGCTTCTGTCTTTGAAATGCAACAGCAAGGGTGAGTGCAGGTTTGAGAATGCTGTATGCAGTTGGTTGTGTTGCAAGGCAGGGTGGATTTGGATGTTCTAGATGAAATGCAAGTAGCAGGGTAAGAGCATGGTTGTTCAGTTGGAGTGAAGTCTTTGGTTTTTCATGGTTTTGGTTCTTGGGAATTCTTTTTGACAGCAATTGCAAAATGCCAAGATCCCTCTCAATGAATGAGCTCTGTTGGTTCTTTTTTTTTCTGCCAGGCTTGGTTTGTTGTGTTTTTGACAGAAAAATAGCAAAGTGAGGGCAAGGTTAATCAATGATTTTCTGCTGCATTCCCCCTTTTGCTTGTTCTTGACAGTGTGGTTTCATGACAAGGAAAAATGATGGAGGATGTTGGAAAACAAAATGCAAGGCTTGGTAGCTTTTTGTTTTGGGCTGAAGGTTTCAAAATGCAAAATGGCAGGGTTGCCGTTGATTGGCAAAGCAAGGTCTGTTTTGTGGCTGCTAGTAGCAGGAAATCATGCTCCCCTATGCTGTTTTCTGTTGCTTCTATTTTAAGCAAGATCTTGCAGTTTTTGGTGGAGGTCCATGCCAAGTGAGAGAGTGAGCATTTGTGTATCAGTGAGTTGGTTGTGATGGCTGCAACTTAATTTCAAACTGATAGAAGAATGCTGCATAATCTCTGCTGGTGGACAGTCCAAAGCATTGTTGGAAGTATGGAGGATATGGTTGTATTTGTCCTTTTGTTCCAAAATTCAAGCAAGTAGTGAATGGCCCTTGTTTTGCTGTTGGTTATGGCTGTAAGTGAAGCTTCAAATGACAGAGAAAATGAGGTTTAAGTTTCTGTTTGGGAGTACAAAGTGTGGTATGGTGGATAGCATGGATAGTCATGGTGAATTTGTACTTTCCTTACAATTCAAGCAACCAAGTATGGATTCATGATGGGTGCAAGTACTGCATAATTTGAGCTTGCAAACACACTTAAAATGATGTTTCTGAGCTGCTCCAATTGGCCAAATGTTAAAAAAATGTTTAAATCAAAAAGTCAACTCTTGGTCAAACTTGCATTTAAATGAGGAAAGTCCAAATATGCCATTTTGATTGGTGAAGTTTTGGCTCATGAAATTTATATTTTTGGAAAGAGGGGATCAAATGTGACTTGTAGGAAAAAACCCCACCAAAATTGGCCAAACGATTTGAGAGATATGGCCCTTTGAAGTTCAAGATTTTCTGAAATCGATTCGATCATAACTTGCCAACCACACATGGGAATTGAGAGTTCTAGGACTTTTTGGAAATGGGAGAACAAGATCTTCAACTTTCATGTTGGGCAAAAATTCATTTGAGGCTTGTATCATGATGTAAGTTTGAGGATCAAGACTTTCCATTTTTGGCAGTTTTCAGTTACAGGCCCAGTTTCCATTTTGGGAAATTTTTGATCTGGCTTCAAATTCTTCCATGATGGTGTTTGGCATGATATATGATGACTATTTGGACATGAATAAGATCTCACAAACCATTTCCTTTCATCAAATCACTGATTAAATAGGCAGTTGACCAACAGTTGACTTTTAGGGTTTCTGACTGATTGTGCATTGACTGATGACTTCCAAACCCTAATTCCTTGAGGACTTGACTTCAAATGATGTCCCAAGTTGTATGAACTCTTGATTATTGATCATGGTGCCCAAATTCCACAAGAATGGCCACCATCCACTGCCTTGACTGACTGTTGACTTTCTAGGGTTTTTTGACTGTCTGTGTATGAACTGATGACCTCTGAGCCTTCAACCCTTGACATGAACACTCCAAATGGACCTCCAAGTCATGTGAACTTGTTGGACCAACCCTAAGGCTTTGGCTCCTTGAGAATTGTGCTTGCTTGCTTGATTGACTGATCTCCTGACCAGTTTGACCTAATTCCTTGACTGGCTTGCACTTGAGGCAAAAGAGGCAACTGAGGGTTATGCAAATGCTATGCAATGGACCATGATATGCTATGACCTAATATGAAAATGTATGTACAATGATAGGTGCAAATTTGAGGTGCTACAGTATTGATACGATGTTATTAATTAGTGTTTTCTATCTCCGATACGATGAACTTAGGAGGGGGTACTGATCGGTCACCATTTTTACTGTATTTTCGTCACTTGTTCGACAAGAAGCCAAGGATTATGGAGTACTTTGTTCGTATTATGTTAGCTTTCAAGTCAGTTTTAATTTATGTAAGTTAATTGAGCATTTTATCATGTTTGAGTTTTATTTCGTGTTTGCTAGATTTTATGCTTTAGTCGTCTATTTTGATTCTCTTCAGGTCTAAGTAGAATACCCAAATGACTAAGTGCAAGAAAGTCGAGAAATATGGCGTTTGAGGAAGGAAATTTCTAAGTTACATGAAGCCTGACACGGCCACCTGTGTCACTTGACACGAGCCGTGTCAGGAGAGGGGCCTTAACAAGCTTCAGGATAAGCCAAGACAGTGGCGTGACACGGCCTTCCGTGTCAGCTAACACGGGTTGTGTCAGCCTACCTAAGATGAAAGCAAGATGCAATAGACAAACAGGGGTGCAACACGGGTCGTGTTGGCCCAGATGCTAATTATTTTAGTTTTTATGTTTTTATCAAGACTTGAGCAGCAAGGGAGTTATGAGGATTTCCAACCAATGCTAAGGGATTTTCACTATTTAGAAGAGTTTCTACGAGAAAAGAGGGGACTTTTTGGCTAGGAGTGAACAAAGCACAGAGAATTGTCATACGATCGAGAATTGGAGAGATCGAGGAATTCGGAGAGCGAAAGATTTTCATGAGCGGAAGCAATTGAAGATCCAAGTCATCCAATTACTTGAAATGTCTAATTTTTATCTTAAATTTGTTTTGAAAAATATGAGTAGCTAAACTCCCCAATGTTAGGGGGTGTCCCTAATTTATAACTGTCATGACTTTGAGTTTGCGATTGCAATAAAAATATTATTTTTCATAATTACCGTAATCTTTTGATGTCTGTAATGCTTTCTCTTTCTGAATAATTGAGATTGATGTATGGTTATCGATTAGGCTTGATCGCTATTGATGAGATTTTCATAAGATTACTCTGCAGGAGATATCACCTAGGACTAGGGATACCCTGTATGAATCAGATGATTCTTGATATAATAAGGCTTAATTTAACCGGTAATTTCTATGAACATAGAGATTACGGTTGAATGATTAAAGGTTTTCTCACAAATGCCTTGGGAGAAAATACCCTTGAGAACTGGTAGTAATTAATTGATATTTGTTGATGCAATAGTGACTCAGAGTTGTTACAGGGACAAATTATACAGCTTCCCTGGCATGTTCCTTTTTCCCTGAAACCCTTGTTTTACAGTATTATTTATTTTATTTGCCCTTATTTTTATAAGTTTGAATCTAAAACACCAACACTAGTATTTTTTTAATTGAACAAATATTTGAACTCGATATTAACACACAGTCCTTGAGATCGACATTCGGGGAAGTTCCTCTTTATTACTATAAAAGGCAAAATAGTACACTTGCTATTTTTCCGATCAAGTTTTGGGCGTCGTTGTCGGGGACTGCCAAAATATAATGTTTTATTTTAGTTCAATTAAAATTTTGTTTTTCTGCAAAAAAATTATTTTTCTGTCATTTATATAATTTCATTCACTAATCTGTCTAATCTGTTTATGCAAGGAGATCCCTTAATTGAATTTCTTTTTGACGCAGAAATCAAGAGAACCCTTCACCAAAGACTTAGACACGTTAGATTGGCTAGACTGAATTCCAAAGAAGAAGTTCCCTCGGATCACTCAAATTCAGATTCAGAAACAGAAACTACGGTTGAAGTTCCTCCACTGCCACCTCCACCTCCAGAAAGACTCATTGGTGATTACGGAGGTGCAAATGCACTGGGTGGTAGATTAACAATTGTCAATCAATCGGTGAATGTGACTCATTTTCAACTGTATCCTAGCACAATCAATCAACTTGAACGAAAACCTTTCACCAGAAAGGTGAATGAAGATGAAAACAAGCACTTGCAGAGATTTATGACCATGAGTACCACTTTGAAAATTGATGGTCATAGCGATGAAGCAAATAAGTTAAGAATGTTCCCGTTCACTTTATCTGAATAGGTGGGAAAATGGTTTTATTCTCTCCTAGCCGGCAGTAGTAGATCATGGGAAGAGATGGAAACAACTTTCTTAAATGAGTATTTTCCAGCATCGGTATTTATGAGAAAAAAGGTATGAAATCTTGAACTTAAAACAGAAGGAGGGTGATTCTTTGGGAGATGCCTACAAAATATTCAAAAGGGTCATGGTAGCTTGCCCAACTCATAATATGGATCAAACTAAACAAATCCAGATGTTTGTCAATGGTCTCAAAATAAAGACAAAACGGTTGATTGATACAACAGGTGGTGGCTCAACCAATTTCTCAACAGCCACCGATATTAAAAAGATCATCAAAGCGATAACTGCAAATGAGCATCTAGAGTTGTATGATAGATGTACGACCAAACCTGAGGGAGTTATTGATCTAAAACTGGAAACTAATGAAATCCGGTTGGAAGATACAGTAACTACTGATGTGGAAAAGAAGTTGAAAGCCATGAATATAGGTACTCAAGAGGTAGCTCAAGTCCAACTTGCTCACCACACTGTGTATTGCTTTACAACCCCTTAACAAATTGAAGAGATAAATTTTTTGAAGAAGAATAATCCCTACTCTAACACTTACAATCTAGGTTAGAGGAATCATCCAAACTTCTCCTGGAAAGATCAGAGAGGGAATGTTCTACAACAGGGTCAAGGTCAATATCAGACTCAATATCAATAACAACAACAACAACAAGCTCCAAAGAAAGTAGACTGGGAGATTTCCATTGAACAAATGGATGCTCATAATATTAAGTTCCAAGAAGAGACTAGAAACAATCAGAAAAACACCACCGTCTCTATAAAAAATCTTGAAGTTTAGATGGGTCAGATAACACAAAAATTGGCCTCAAATTCTCAAGCTTTAGGTACCTTGCCTAGTGGTACAACGACAAATCCTTGTGAGCATAATAATATTTATGATATGGTGACAAGAAGTTGTAAGTCTACTGAGAAACCAGAAGAAAACATTGCAGAAGAAGATTGGTTGTTGGAAGTCGAGTTAGAAATTAAAGAATTGAAGAAAACGAAGGAGGATGTTATGATAATGCCTATAAAGGAGAAAGAAAAAGTTGTCAAGCCAATCATTAAACTTCCTTATCCTCCGAGACAAAGGAAGAAAGACCAACATGAGAAGAATTTTGAGAAGTTTTTGGAGATGTTTAAGAAACTTGAGATAAACATTCCATTTTCGGAAGCTCTGGAGCAAATACTAATATATGCCAAATTCATGAAAGACATCATCTCCAAAAAGTGCTCCACAAATATGGACCCGATCATCCTCACTGAAACTTGTAGTGTTATTCTCCAAGGTATGAAAATTCATGTGAAAAAGAAAGATAGGGATTCTGTTACTATTCCTTGCACTATTGGTGATAGAAAATTCAAGAAGGCTCTGATTGATTTGGTAGCTAGTGTGAGTTTGATGCTGCTGTCCATTTATAAAAAATTGGGCCTTAGCACCGTTCAAGACACTATGATTAATCTTCACTTTGTTGATCACTCAATTAGGCGACCTTGTGGAATTGTGGAAGATGTTTTGGTAAAGATAGATAAATTTGTGTTTCTGATTGACTTTGTCATTCTTGAGATAACTTAAGATGAGGAGATCCCTCTTATATCTGGGAAGACCATTTTTAGAAATAGGACGGTGTATAATAGACATGGAGGAAGGAATAGTGACCCTCAAAGTCTATGATGAAGAATTGAAAATCGATGTTCAGAATACTATACAATACAAAGATGATGTTGGCACGAGTCACACTGTAAAGGTAATAGATTAAGTGATTGCTCAAGGAATTGAAATGAAAACACCCCGGTTACCTTTAGAACGTGTTTTGAGCTTGTCAATTTTTGAAAATGATGAAGATGAGAGAGAGAGAGTCAGAAGTGCTAGCCATTATGGAAGCACAACCTCAGTGGATTAGTGTAGCGGGGATTTCATTACCTTATGGCTTATTGACTAAACCAAAAGTAAACATACAATTCGAGTCGCCACCGTACTTTTATTTATCCAAAGGAAAGGTTAAAAAACAAACAAAAACCAAGTAAGAAGTTTTATCAAATCAAAAACTAATAAAAATGTCAGAGATCTAGGTAAGGGGGTCGGTTATGAAATGGGAAGGTTTTACGCACCCAAAACATCCTTAGTACTCTAAGGCAACCTCTTTTTGCAAATGTGTGTTGTAGGTTGGGATTTGTGAAAATATGTGCAAAAGATTGGGGGGATGAGAAGAGAATAGATTATATTTACATATTTGTTGTTTGAATGGATAAACCCATTGCCTACGTACCATCACAAAGGTAGGATCAAAACCTCGTAGTTCGGGGTAAAAATCTCAAAAGATTGGTGAATTGATTTGATCAAAAGCCTTAAGGTCTTTTGTTATCAAAGGGAGAAAACTCAACCTAAACAACCAATCCACCATGTGAGGAGGGCTTCAACATACTAGTGAGGGATTAACCCTATAATAAGTATGGAAGGCTTATAGTCCAATTACTAAGGATAAGGTGAGGTTTACATCAACCACTACGATAACTCAAACCTATGACTAATGTTTATGAAAAAGGTTTTAACAAAGGTGGCCATTAAAACCACAAAATCAAACTTGAAATAAGTTATATCTACAAGTTAGAAGTATTTACAAAACGAAGTCAAAGTAGAATTAAGATTTATTCACAATGAGTATTGATGAAAAGATTTTGAAAAGTCAAAGGCATAATGCCCAGGTTTCTAATTTGAAAACAATGTCAAAGTATGCACTAAAGATTTTGGCTTGGGTTAGAGTGAGGAGAAGAAGAGAAGGGTTATTCCTAAAGAATACAAAGATAAGAGAAGAGATAAAACCCTTGGATTTCTTTTTCTTGAAATCATAAAGATGATTCAAGATGCTCCTTTCCTTTGGACTTAGCTAACACAATCAAGCAATCAAAAAATTTAGATTCAAGCTCCTAGAATCTCCATTTGGCTTGTCTCTCTTAACTTGGCTACTCATGACAATGGTCTTTCTTACTATCTCAAGATGGTATCCCTATCACATAAGAGCAAACAATCAAAAAGTTTCTAACACAATAAAAGGAATGGACAAAGAATGAGTTTAGATTAGGAAGTCCTTTGAAGTCAACTTTTAGATTTAGCATTCTGAAGGCATGAGGCCTGGTTGCTCTTCAACCAATTTAGCATTCTAAAGGAATGAGGCCTAGTTGCTATTGAACTCCTTTAAGCATAGGTAAGGTCCTAATTCTAAGTCCTTTCTCCTTTTTGCATTGGGTTCACACAAACAAACACAAGACAACAATATATTTATATACAATAATGAGCTCAAATGAGCAAAAGGAAAATGACATAAACATAAAATATGAGCTCAAGTGAGCAAAGTAAAAAAGCAATATAAATAAATGAGCAAGAAATAAAGTGCATTAAAGTAAATTGCAAGAAATTAAATTCTCAAATTAAAGTTAGTAATTAGTGATTATGTTAGTTTGTCATAAGACAATTTAGCGCTATGTTAAGCAATCGTAAGTGGACTAATATAGTAGTCACAGCTATTTGAGGCCTGTCAATAAAACTATAAGCAAATAAACACAAGTTAGAGATCATGACTAGTAAGCCAAGCTCCTACAACTTATCATGCCAAGAAGAAAAGAGAAAGGCCTTGTATGGACTTTAGGATTTTTGCTTGACCAAGAAGCAACCTATCTTGGACACAAAGCAACTCACTTGATCTTGGATAAAGTTGAGTTTGATTTGGATCAAAGAAGGTTAAGCCTCTCATATATCAAGACTAACCATAAGACATTAACTCATTGGCCAAAATAAAAATAAAAAATTAGATGAAGATGAAATGGATAAAAAGAACATTCAAATGTCAAACAAAATTGGTAAAAAAATGAATCAAACCATCATCAACCAATGTAAAACAGAAGAGAAATGAAGATTAGAAGTTAACAAGTCAAATATTTTTTTTTGGTATTTTTGAAATTAAAATAAATGCAAAATTAAAAATGGACAAAATATGGTTAAACCTCAAATTCAATTCAACTTCAACAAGTCCAATTAAATTTTTATAGGTTTAACATGGTCAAACAAGGTTTGACAAAAAATTTCAACAAATTTTGAAATTAGAAACTATTTTAAAACAATTAAAAACAATGAAAAATAACACAAATAAATTAAAATCTCAAATAAATCTCAAATCAATTAAGAAATTGATGAGACTGTTTTTTATTGACTTATCATGATCCATATGTGTTAAGAAAATATTTTTGGATTTTTTAGATATCAAAAAGCATTTAAAATGAATTAAAAACTATTGAAAACCAAATAATTCACAAAAAATATTAAATGAAGTCACAAAAATAATTAAAAATCAGAATATGAAACTAGATTTTTCAAGAATTTTTTTGGTGTTGGTCTCATATTTTTGTGACTTCAAATAAAATATTTATGAATTTTTGAAAATAAAAGGAATTATCTAAAAATAAAATAAAATAAGGAAAATAGCAAAAATCCAGAGCGCTTGGATGAATTCATTAAATGACGTGGCCATGATCACACGGTCCAGAGGCGCGGTCATACCATGTTCTCAAGTCAAGCGCATCACATTTGGAATTAAAACAAGTCAAACAAATCAATGGTCACGATTATAACATTTGAGCCAGATCTGAGGGACCTGAAGCATCCACGTGGGGATGGTGGTGGAAACCACCATCTTCTCCGGCCAGCTAACAGTTTCCGGCAACCACGCGCAGGGTTTCAAAAGTTAATGAAAATGAAAAAGTAGGTTATCCAAATGAAGCTGGGGTGATGTACATCACCCATGTAACCTTGGATCTTCCTCAATGTTTCTATTTAGAGAGAAACAAGAGCTTGAAGATCATGGTGTTTGATTTGAAATGTCACAATTCACGAAATTAAGACCACCATTGGCCTGCCTCTTGCTCGAGGACTTCAGAAAACAGTTCAAACCAAAGCAAATCACATTGTATAGCAAGATCCAGATCAAAATAGTTTGGTGATATACCTCTGAAATGCAGCTTTGAACAACACGATCTCTCCAAGCTTTTGATCCAAATTTGATTTGGAGATGTAATGATGATGCAAGGCTAAGGAATTAAGACTTGAAGATCAATGCATGGGTCTGTACAAGCGCGTGCAAAGCCCAAGAATGAATGGAAATGCTAGTTGAGATCATATTGAAGTGAATTGGACGTGCACAAGGCCTGTCATTAGCTTATACATCAAGTTATAAAGTGAATTGCACAAATGGACATTAACCTTTAGCTCTTCGAAACTCCCACATGAAAAATCCAAAAATGGTCATGTGAGTAATGGTTGTAAAGCTCTTGGAATAAGGAACAAAAGTCATGTTGGGAAAAAATTCATTTAGAGTTTGGAAATTTATGAAAACTGGCTTTGAAGTTTGGGGTACAAAACATGTCAAGGTTCCCTTTGAATTATTTTACCAAAAGTGATCAACTTCAAGCCCTTCTGTTTCAATTATTCAAGCCTCAAATGGAAACACCTCCAACATCAAAGTTGTATATATTTTCAAGATGATCAATTTAGACTTAAATTCTGCATTATTTGGATTTTTAATGAGAAAGTTATGGGCACTTGAAGTTGGACATTTTTCAAATTCAATGGTTTTGGTCCAAAGTGACCTATAATGTTTTGTATTATCACATGTGTTTATTTTAGGATTATGAAATTTTGTCAAACATAACATTTTAATTAGACATCTTAATATTTCCAATGAATTTTGTATCACCTCAAAATAATAAAAAATAAGGGAGTTAGGTCCTTGGGAAGTTGACCCAAAATTAGGGTTTCAGTCAAAATGACCTATAGGTTGAGGTTGCTTCATGAGCAAGGCACAATCAATGCACAGTTGAATTAGGGTTTCCTTGGGAAACAAACCTCAATCCTTTTGGGTTATCTTGATCAAATTGGAAAATTGATATACTTGGGAGAAATATATGATGATTAAGAGCTTTGTGGACCATTGTCACGCTTGTTTTCATCTTCATCTAGCCACTTCATTGAGCTTAGGAGCCTCCTAGGAGCAGGGGATCACATGATCACTCGAGCTTCAAAACAAAAAGAGTTAGTGACATATTTTTGTGCTTTTGGTTAGTAAACAAAATAAGAAAAGCAATAATATATAATGCAAGCATGCTTGGTGGTCTCAAACCACTCACACAAGTCCCAACCCTAGGGTCAAGGAGCCACACATGCTATGATCCTTAAGGCAAATGCATTGAGAAAATCATATGATGCCATGAGGGATCTTAGGGTCAAAATTAGGGTCTTACAGATGCCCCTATTTAAGGTTATTATAGATGGAGATTTGAAGGTTAAAATCTTCGTCTCGACGAGGTAGAATGGGCTTAAATAATAACAAAGAGACGAATTTTGGTCCCTAAGAGACCTCATGATGCAAATGTATGCATGGAAAATAAAATCTTCATGGTGGATACTTGCCACGAAGGAAAAGAAATCAGGAGAGACTGAAGACCCATAAGAGTAACACACTCACTAAGGAGACAGAGACTCTGGGGGAAATAAGGTAAAAGTGCGTGAGCAGGTCACGACTTGAAAACTTGCTGGGAGACACAAAGGGATTCCACGAAAATAAATCGATGGAACGACTCGAGCTGACGCAAAGATGCATGTATTGGGGAATATGCCAATACAGCAAAACTATCCACAAAGGATACATCGGATAAAAATCCAGACTCAGACGGGGATGTCCACAAAGGACTCAGCTGAGGAAGAAAAATGGGATATTACCGATTACTGGGTAATAAACTCAAAGAGAGACATGTTTTCGGACACCGGTTACTGGGTGAGATAACAACACGCTCAGGGAGAAAGAATATCTAAGACCGGTATAAGGGTGAGAGAAATCAATCATCCGAAACATCTGAGGAAGATCTAAAAGGCACATCTCAACTCAGGAAAATCTAACTCCACAGGGGACAAAAGTCATAATAGGGAGCAGAAGGAAAGAACACCAGGGATACCGGTTACTGGGCATATAATAGGTGACCAACCAGGCGTGAATTGGGAACATATCCAAGACACTCATCATCCGAAAGAAGGGCTGAAAAAGTAAACTCGACTTACAGGATGGACATTCGATTCCATAAGGAAATACGAATCTTACTCAACTGGGGAAGAAAAAGACTCCGACTGAAGAGCGCATGAGATATATTATCTATTACCGTCATAACGTAGATAACATACTCGCATGGAAGATTATCCATAACCAGTCACTGGGTTAATAAAGGATAAATCGACCGAAAAGAAAGGACATCGGGATACCGGATACTGGGTATAAAATGATGACCAATCACAAGGAGAAACAATCATTACCAAACCAGGGTAAATGAAAGATGACTCGCAGGGGATGAATTGATTAACAGAAGCAATTATCCAGAGATATATCACCGATTACCGAGTGGTATACTTAAAAATGGAGGAATATCAATACCGAATATTGGATAAAGATAACCAACAAAGAGGGGATTACATCTACCGGTTACTGGGTAGAAAACCACAGAAATAGGACTTATAACTATCAGTTACTGGGTAGAAGGCCACAAAGATCCACTAGGGAAAGGATGAATAATTACCGATTACTGAGCAATTGAACAACTGAACCACAGAGAACTACAGGGGAATAACAAGAAAGGGAGTCAATCTAGGAACAAGCTAGAAAGACACAATCAAACAAGACTCAATCCAATGAGGATATAACTCAGGGGAGTAATTCCATCCAGATTCACAACTAGGAAGGAAACTGAAACAATAATCATTCACGAGGATATAACTCAGTGGGGAATGAAGAAGGAAAGATAGACACTTTCTGCCTATGGGGCTGACTCTATATGGAGAAATCAGACACAAACATTTGCTTAGGGAAGAATATTTCGCTAATAGCAGGAGATAACAAGCAAAGATATATGGCAAAGCATGCAACATGAATATCTGAATGTTATGATTATATATGTATATGCATGGTTTATATATGATTAATGCTGACAGACAGACATATCTAACACAAGAAGGCTCAAGAGCCACGAACTGACATCCGACATAACATCTCAAAAGAGAAAGGCCGAGCCCACATGAGAAATCAGCTCTGGCGGGGATGATCTAATACTAGGAGATACAAACCACCGTTGGGGATAGGCAAAGTCTCAGCTGGGAACGCGCAGAGTCACCGCCGGGGATTTGCTGTTGAATAGACATAAAATCCATCGTAGAAGAAACTCTACTGGGGAGCTAAATACGGATAAGATCCGTCGTAGAAGAATCTCTACTGAGGAACTTATCAAGGAATGATACGAAACTTTATGGGGAACAACCTCCAAACAGAAACTCCAATAATCAAAACATTCTCTCTCATTTGCTGGAAAAACATCTCTGCTAAGGGGAGAGAGAACAATTTGCTCTGCTGGGGAAGAAAATAAACATCTTGACCACCAGCTCTATACTCTGAGGAAATCTTCCAACACGGAGGGGAAACAAATTATCATGCTTGGATCAGGCAACTCCACTGGAGATGGACTGTAGGTGACCATACAGGGGATAACCTGCCAAAATTCTCAAAGGAAGCTAACTCTGCTTAAGGGATCAGAAACGAATCCTTCATCAACACGTGCCATGTTGGGGATGAAAAGGGGAACAAACCCTTCACAAACTACTCTAGGCAACTACTGCTGAGGAGATAATTGAAAGATAGCTTTGCAGGGAACACATGCCTACTCTGTTGGAGCTTCTTACTCATGTTGGGGAAAGAAAAAACTTCCTCATGAATAAATAGCATATCAACTTTCATCAATCTATAAGGGATTTTATGTCAGTCCACACAAGGGATGACAACCATATAATTGATAAACAAAAATGCTAGTGCCTGATATAGAGGGATATACGTTTCTAAAAGATCAAGGCAAGAACTGGAACAGAAGGGATCACCCACAAATCAACCATTCAGCCGATCACGGATTGCTAAGACTCCGCGGGGAAATAAACATGTATGCACAAACAAACTATCCATGAGTGCGTTGGATGTACATCCACAAATTATCAGACTCTCTGGGAAGCTAATGGTGTATTATTCCTTCTGCGCTCGCTGGGGGAGACAAATGGAAGCTAATGAAGAGGATATAAGAATGCCAGAATATGGGCAAATGTCTTACCTTTTGGAAATCGTACTATCCTTGGGAGAGCACTGAAGACATTCCATTTATCTTTCTTAGTCTTTGTGAATGTTCACTTTGTTTAAAAATAGTTTATAAAAACTTTAGTTGTTTAAAACAATGATATTTATCAATTAAAACATGCAAACATTTGTTAAATAGAAACAAATAAGAATGCAAAGAATTGGATAAAGGCTCAAATTTATTTGATAGAATGGTAGTCCGCAAATGGCGAGACTCCATGGATTTTTACAAATTTGAAATTGGTGATATATATTGGAAAAAGGGCTACATCGAACATAATGACCATTTCTCCACCAACTCTGAATCCAATGTATTTGAAGCTTCAGTTGACAATGACTGAGTGAGAATCTTTGACAGATGACAGTCGTAGAACAAAGTCTTGTCAGGATGCAGTTACTTGCCAAATCCCTAATTTTTGCCTAGATTGCCCCAGAGTGAGGTGCTCAATCTAGTGGGATATATATTCTCTTTTTTATGTCTCTAACTTTTGCCTGGACCTCCCTTTCGAGTTTTCAATCCACCGAGACGCTCATTTTTGCCTAAGCCGCCCTTTCGGGTTTTCAACTTAGCGAGTTATTCTGTTTTTTTTAGGCGAAGTATTTCTTGACTGCATCTGAATTCACAGGACGAGTGAAATCCTTCCCATCCATAGTTGTAAGCAATAAAGCACCGCTTGAAAAGGCTCTCTTAACAACATATGGACCTTCATAGTTTGAAGTCCACTTGCCCCTGGAATCGGGCGCGAAATACAAGACTTTCTTGAGCACGAGGTCACCTTCTCAGAACACACGAGGCTTGACCTTATCGTCAAAGGCTTTCTTCATCCTTTGCTGATATAACTGACCATGGCACATGGCAGTTAATCTCTTCTCTTCAATCAAATTCAGTTGGTCATAACGACTCTGAACCCATTCGGCCTCAGTCAACTTGGCTTCCATCAAGACTCTCATTGATGGGACCTCAACCTCTATGGGGAGCACAACCTCCATGCCATATACAAGAGAGAAAGGGGTTGCCCCTGTTGAAGTGTGGGCAGATGTACGATAACCATGCAAAGCAAATGACAATATCTCATGCCAATCTTTGTACGTAACAACCATCTTCTGAATAATCTTCTTGATGTTCTTGTTAGCAGATTCAACAACCCCATTCATCTTGGGTCTATATGGAGAAGAATTGTGATGTGCAATATTGAACTCACTACACAGCTCTTTCATCATCTTGTTGTTCAAGTTTGATCCATTATCAGTAATGATACTGTCTGGAACACCATACCGACATATGAGTTGATTCTTGATAAACTTCACAACCACCTATCTAGTCACATTTGCATACGATGCCGCTTCAACCTACTTGGTGAAGTAATCAATAGCTACGAGAATAAAACGGTGACCGTTCAACGCCTTTGGTTCAATCATGCCAATCATGTCAATTCCCCACATGGAGAAAGGCCATGGTGAGGAAATAACATTCAGAAGTGTCGGGGGAATATGAATCTTATCCGCATAAATCTGACACTTGTGGCATTTCTTCACATACTTGCAGCAGTCAGACTCCATTGTCAGCCAATAGTAGCCTACTCTCAACATCTTCTTTGCCATGTCATGTCCATTGGAATGAGTACCAAATGAACCCTCATGGACTTCAGTCATCAATAGGTCTGCTTCGTGTCTATCCATGCATCTGAGCAAAACCGTGTCAAAATTCCTCTTATAAAGTACATCACCATTGAGGTAGAAACTGCCAGATAATCTCCTCAAAGTCTTCTTATCTTTAACAGATGCCCCAGGCGGGTAAATCTGACTTTGGAGAAAGCATTTGATATCATAATACCATGGATTATCATCTTTTACTTCTTCAACTGCAAACACATGAGCTGGTCTATCCAAGCGCATCACAGTAATATTGGGGACTTCATTCTAATATTTCACCATAATCATCGAAGCAAGCATAGCAAGAGCATCCGCCATCCGATTCTCATCTCGAGGAATATGATGGAAGTCGACTTCAGTAAAGAAAGTTGAAATCCTCCTCGCATAATCTCTGTATGGGATGAGGCCAGGTTGATTCGTCTCCCATTCACCCTTAATTTGATTAACAACAAGGGTCGAATCACCATAAACATCAAGATGTTTGATCCTAAGATCAATACACTCTTCCAAACCCATAATATAGGCCTCATACTCCGCCATATTATTCGTGCATTTGAAAGTTAGCCTTGCTGTAAAAGGAAAATGTGTGCCTTGAGGAGTAATAATCACTACCCCAATACCATTTCCATACTGATTAACAACCCCATCAAACACCATACCCCATCGGGAACCAGGCTTTGGCCCTTCATCGAGCGTAGGCTCATCGCAATCTTTCATCTTCAAATACAAAATCTCCTCATCAGGGAAGTCGTACTGAACAGACTGATAATCTTCAATTGGTTGATGTGCCAAATGGTCAGCCAAGATACTACCTTTAATAGCCTTCTGAGCTCGATACTCAATATCATACTCAGACAACAGCATCTGACAACAGGAAATCCTCCCAGTTAAAGCAGGCTTCTCAAAGATATACTTGATTGGATCCATTTTGGATATCAACCAAGTCGTATGATTTAACATATACTGGCGTAAACGCTTAGCGGACCAAGCCAAAGCACAACATGTCTTCTCAAGCATTGTGTATCAAGACTCACAATCAGTGAACTTCTTACTCAAGTATTATATTGCATATTATTTCTTCCCTGATTCATCTTGCTGACCCAGTACACAACCCATGGAGTCATCAAGCACGGTCAAGTACATAATCAGTGGTCTCCCTTCAACAGGTGGAGACAGAATCGGAGGCTCTGACAGATACTCTTTGATACTGTCAAAGGCCTTCTGGCAATCCTCGGTCCAATCATGACATTGATCTTTCCTGAGGAGCTTGAATATAGGAGCACGTGTGGCAGTCACGTGGGATATAAATCTTGAAATGTAATTCAAGCGGCCAAGAAAACCTCGGACTTGCTTCTCAGTTTTGGGTGTAGGCATCTCTTGTATTGCTTTGAACTTGGCAGGTTCAACTTCAATACCTCTTTTGCTGAAAATAAAGCCCAATAACTTGACGGAACGGACTCCAAATGTACACTTGTTTGGATTCAGGCGGAGTTTGTACTTCCTTAAACGCTGAAAAAACTTCAACAAGTGTTCTACATGTTCAACTTCTGTTTTCGACTTTGCAATCATATCATCAACATATACCTCGATCTCCTTGTGCATCATATCATGAAACAAGGTAGTCATAGCTCGTTGTTATGTGGCTCCAGCATTCTTCAAACCGAAGGGCATCACTCGATAACAGAATGTTCCTCAAGGTGTGATGAATATTTTCTTCTCCATATCCTCGGGTGCCATTTTAATCTGATTATAACCGGAAAATCCATCCATAAATGAGAAGACATTGAATTTAGTTGTATTGTCTACCAACATATCAATGTGTGGTAGAGGAAAGTCATCTTTCGGACTAGCTTTATTCAAGTCTCGATAGTCCACACACATTCGGACTTTTCCGTCTTTCTTAGGCACGGACACAATATTGGCCACCCATTGAGGATATGTAGAAGTCACCAGACACCCCGCATCAATTTGCTTCTGAACTTCTTCTTTAATCTTCACTGCCATATCAGGATGAGTTCTTCTGAGCTTTTGCTTAACAGGCACACACTCAGGCTTCAACGACAAGAAATGTTGCACGATATCAGTATCCAGACCAGGCATGTCTTCATACGACCATGCAAAGATGTCGACATATTCTCGTAGCAACTCAATCCACCCCTGCTTAACAGACTCTTCCAGTAGTGCCTCAATCTTCACCTCACGAATACAGTCTTCAGACCCCAAGTTGATTGTTTCCAGATTCTCAAGATGTGGCTGAATGATCTTCTCTTCGTGCTCAAGCAGACGGGTAATCTCATCAGGAATCTCTTCAACATCATCTTCTTCTGCCTCAAATACACGGAAATCAAAGTTGGGAGATGGTGTTGGATCATTATGTTCAATGGGTTTGATCAACCTGTATAATGATTTTGAGTATAAAGAGATTTCAGAATTCAAACAAGGCAAATCATTATGCAGATGAAAAGATTGGTTTTATTCTCTTTTAAGGGTTTTATGGTGATCACCAATTTCATGCAAAAATCAAAAAGGAAAAATAATTTGAAAAAACAAACATTTAACATGTAATTTTTAAATGAATATCATTGTATTAATCAAATATGCCAACAATGTCATCACTTCTCCTTTTGGCATGTGAGAAGGGTTTTCAAACAAAATGAACACATTACGTTGACTTATGGATAACTGTTGGAACATCAACAGCGACCCACTTATTGTAGATTCCGTGTGGTATGACAAAGTTGCCAAGGTCTTCCTCTTCATCATCTTCAACAATGACAGCAACTTCTTGATCTTCAACGGTGTGGATGAAACCACCACTCTGGAACAACCCACGCTCATTGGAAACACCTTAAGAATACCCTATGCCAGCTCGGGATTTGTTATCTTCCAACTTGATCATTTGCCCCAAACCAGTAGTTGCACCATGCTCAATGGCCAACTTCGCATCATTATAAGAGACAAATGAAGAAATTCCTTTCCTTGAAGGCTCAGCAATAGATAAGGCTTGGAACAGAGTCCCAACCTCATCCTCAGTGTCAATGTAGGAAAAGTAAGATAAATGGATAACCAAGAGAGTCTTCTCTCCCCCTATCACCACCAACTTCTTGTTTTTCACAAACTTCAACTTCTGGTGTAGGGTGGATGTCACGGTGCCTGCCTCGTGAATCCATGGTCTGCCAAGCAAACAACTGTATGATGTATGGATATCCATGACCTGGAAAGTGATCTGGAAATCACTAGGTCCAATCTTGATCGGGAGTTCTACTTCACCGATCACAGTTTTCCGCGATCCATCAAACGCCTTCACAACCACTCCACTCTGCCTCATGGGAGGCCCCTGGTAAGAAAGTTTAGCCAGAGTGGATTTGGCAACACATTGAGCGATGATCTTGTGTCCACCAACACATTGGACAAGGCATCATCCTTACAATTCATTGAAATGTGTAGAGCCAAATTATGGTATTTTCCCTCCTGGAGAAGATCAGCATCACAAAAGCTCAAATTGTTGCAAGCAGTTATATTTGCAACAATGATATCAAACTGCTCAATAGTGACATCGTGGTCCACGTATGCCACGTCTAACACCCTCTGCAAAGCTTCACGGTGTGGCTCAGAATTCATCAACAAAGATAAGACAGATATCTTTGATGGAGTTTGTAGCAGCTGATCAACAACATTATATTCACTCCTCTTGATGAGCCTTAGCATCTCATCACCATCCTCTTTCAAAATGCCATGCTGGCCAACCAGGATAGGAGTGTTATTAACAACAGTAGGGTCAACACCCTTCACAACAGGATTATTTGAAGAAGTCCCCACGGGACCGACATGATTGACAACAGTTCTCTTCACAACGTCCTCATGGGGTTTTGGCAGCGCCGAGAAAACACGACCACTATGGGTCACACCACTGACGTATGAGATGCTCACAACAGAGGTCGAGGGCAACGACACCTCTCTCCCATCTTCTAGCACTACAACGTTGTATTTGTAGGGAACAACTTTGTCAAATACATACGGGACAGGGCCCGCTGGCTTGATCACAAGAGTTGGTGATACCTTCTTCTTGCTGCCATCATATTTGACGACAACAGGCTCAGGAATATTAAACATCGGGGTTATAACATCAACTTCCTCCATATTTACGATTCTGAAGTATTTCGATCATCCCCTGATCAATCATCTCTTGGATGTCTTTTATTACTTGTCGGCATCCTCTTTCGTTGTTAGTGCACACTTGGCACCTATCATGGTCATGCTCGTAATGACTGTATCCACACAACAGTTTATGCATCTCGACCAAAGATTGCCTTATGTCATTAACATACAGGACTTTGTATTTTCCAGGGCACCCCTGGACCATATTAACAGCAACCTTCCCATGCTTGGGCAATGGGTTCTTCTTCACATTAGGACCTACGTCCTCGAAAAACAATATACCGATTCTCACAAGGTCTTGCACCTTGGTCTTCAATAGGTAGCAATTTTCCACGTCATGTCCGGGAGCACCGGAATGATATACACAATGTAGTTCTGGCTTATACCACCACTGAGGGTTGGTTGGTACAGCAGGAGGATCTCGTGGAGTAATTAATTTTCTATCAATCAGAGAAGGATAGAGTTCAGCATATGACATCGGAATTGGGTCAAAAGTTACCCTTTTTCTCTCGTAGTTGCTGGTGCTGGTGTTATTGTTGTTTCGAGGCTAGTAGACCTATTGTTGTTGACATTGTTGTTGTTGCTGTTGATGATGAACTTCTCTAAAGGCAGGTGCTATATGAGCCACCTGGTGTTGGCTGACGGCAGGACGCACATTCTTCCTCTTCACAGAGGGCCTTCTTTTGATATGGGAGGACACATCATGTACCTCTCCCTCCTTCTTCTTAGCAAAGCTCCCATACCTCTTTGCTGAAGAGCTGTCATCCCTAGATAAACGTCTTTCACGGACCCCTTCTTCCAGTCTCATTCCCATATTCACCATTTCAGTGAAGTCTGAGGGAGCACTGGCGATCATCCTCTCATAGTAGAAAGAGCTCAAAGTCTTTAAAAAGATCTTTGTCATCTCCTTCTCTTCTAGGGGTGGCACTATCTGAGTTGCCAACTCGCGCCATCTCTGGGCGTACTCTTTGAAGGTTTTTTCTCTTTCTAGGACATTACCCTCAACTGGTCCCTATCAGGATCCATATCCACATTATATTTGTATTGCTTGACGAAGGCCTCGCCAAGATCGTTGAAAGAGCGGATGTTCGCACCCTTCAGTCCCATGTACCACCGGAGTGCAGCACCAGATAAACTATCTTGGAAGTAATGGATAAGCAGCTGGTCATTATCAGTTTGTGTTGACATCTTGCGAGCATACATCACAAGATGGCTGAGCGGACAAGTATTTCCCTTGTATTTCTCAAAGTCATGCACTTTGAATTTTACAAGGATCTTCACGTTGGGCACCAGGCACAACTCAACAACACTCTTACCAAAGAGGTCATTATCCCTCAGAGTCTTCAGTTCCTTGTGCAACTCAAGGAATTGGTCTTTCATCTCGTTCATCTTTTCATAAACATTCGGGCCCTCAGATGGCTCGGAATGATAAATGGTGTCTTCCACTCGAGGCAAGGTGTGCACAATGGGAGGTGGCACAGAAAGGACCGGGCTAGATGTCGGCAGAGAAGCGAGAGTAGGAGCAAAACCCTCGGGCACAAAGTTGGCGGACATTCCCCAGGGGAACCCGGTTGGCATAGAAGGAGCGAAATGGGCTGTTGCGGCAGGCACAGCTGAAGAAGCTACCTCTGATATAACATTCCTTGCGGGAGGAGTTGCAGGAGTTGACGACGATTGACTCTGGGCAGCCAATACTGACTCCATCATGGCAGTCGGCCTAGCTATCTCCTCTTTCAATTCCCGGTTCTCTTGCTCTAAGTGCTCCATTATCCTCGGTAGATTAGCTTTGGTGTTATACCGGTGCGTCAGCTTGTCTTCAAAATAAATGAAGAACAAAGAGTTAGACCACGAAGCTTTTAACAAAACATGCTTATGCATATGATGCATGCAATGTTTGTGCATATGATTTGCTTTTATTTGAGGAACTTTATAGAGATCTATTTGTAAATATTTGGAAATATTTAACTTTTAAGACATATATGGAATACTCATAGCAATAATATTTGGAAATGTTTTACACCAATGAAGTAGTACAATTTTGGTAACCAAATACAATACAAGATAGAAGGAGAATGAACATCCTATGGAGCCCTAGAAACAATCGTCCAAAGCTCTCGAGATCGGAAGATAAGCTGCACGAAGCCTTTTTACCTCTCTCCCATAAGCTGCTTCCATATCAGCCTTCTCCTTGGCGAGCCGATCATACTTCCTCTTCCAGAACTTGGATGAATGGGGAAGAAGAGAAGTAACCACATCATCAGGCTCATCAATAACCTGATGCTCTAGAAACTCTATCACTGCATCTTTATCTCTGAGTTGCTGAAGAAGTTCCTCACGCTCACGAACCCATGCACGCGACCGGTATTCATCTCTCAACTCCTCTGCTCCTTGGTTAGGAAGGGTTGAAGGCCCAACCATAATCATAGGGGTAGGTCTCGAATAATCATAAGACATGTGGTACTCAAGAGCTCTCTTCCTCACCCAAGCGGTGTAGGGTTCCAAAGTTATGCAATTCTTCGGACCAAGCTCTTTCCTTCCCTTCTTATGGACTTTGCACCAGGCGCGGACCATTCTGCCCTTCAAATTTTGGGGATCTTTACCCTCTTGAAAGAACACACCTTCCAACAAAATGTTGTTAGGTTTATCCTTTAAGGGGAACCCAAGCTAACGGCGAGCCAAAACAGGGTTGTAGTTAATCCCACCACATGTACCAAGAAGAGGCACATTGGAGAATTCACCACAAGAATCAATAATCTGGACACCATCATACACACGGTTATACCAAAAGATATCATCATTAGTGAGAGACATAAGTCTCGTAGACCACCGTAGACATCCCTTGTTCTCTTTGAACGCGAGCGTCTGAGGCAAGTGCGAAATAAACCACTTGTACAACAGAGGCAGATAGCACACAATGGATCCACCACCCTTTGTATTCCTCATATGCAAAGAGAAATAAGTGTGACCCAACAGAGTCGGAACGGGATTAAGAGAAGAGAAAATCCTAATAGCGTTCACATCCACAAAATTGTCGATGTTAGGGAATAACACTAGCCCATAGATGAGAAGTACAAATATGGCTTCAAAGGCGTCCTCACTCATGGCCTTCCCAAACAAAGTAGCTTGGGTGATGAGAAAATCAGATGGGAGACCTTGAATTCCACCTTTGGTAGTCATATGAGCAACAATATCAGATACATCTATGTGAAGCAGATCAGCAATCTCTTGGGAAGAAGGAACCCTCTCCAAGCCACTGAACGGCAACTGATCCAGAATAGGTATACCTACAAGATAGGCATACTCCTCAAGGGTAGGAAAGAGCTGGAAATACGTAAAAGTAAAGCAACGATACAGAGGATCGTAGAACTGCACCAACACACTCATCAGACCTTCATCCACCTAAATAGAAAGAATAGACAGAAGCTTCCCATGGCGAGCTTTGAACTCCAAGGGCTCTAACACATAAGATGTCAAACTCCTTAACTCTTTTAAGTCAGGTTGTCTGAAACTGTACTTCTTCATATTCCTTCTTTGCTTATCCATGTTTGAAAATTTGCAAATAGACCTCTTAAGTTCCTTGAAAATATTTATTGTTGATGATATGGATGCAAATGAATGCATGAATGCATGGATGCAACAATCACACTCAAGGATCAAGCAAGTCACACCACACAAAGGTCACGGGATGCTTCAAGTCATCATCAATATCAATCATCCATTTTGGTGGATTATGGTTTACACCTTATCGACACCCAAGTGCCATTGATATTGAGGATATACGAGAACAGATCAACCGCGAATCAAGGGTTATTGTGAGCCACGAGCATGGAGTCTCGGTTAAGAACCACCCAAAGGGAGTGTACTATGGTTAAACCTGACGATCATGTTCTAAAAGAGGTTCCCATAGTCATCATCTCATCTTTCGAATATTATCGGATAAAACGACTACTCGTATTCCAAAAATATTCTCAAGAGAGACTCTTATGAGTGTAGTATCGTGTAATAATCGTATCAAATCTTACACTTGAATTAGGTAACTAAGGTCCTTGGCTTCTAAGGTTTATATTGGAAAGAGTAATGCCTAACCACGACTACTCGTGTGACATTATTGATCCCAACAAGATCTCCACCAAGTGAATGGGCTTGCAAGTCAACTTGCTAAGGAATAACTCCACACAAGTCAACAAGACTATGCCATTCTCCTATTATAAGTGCACTCAAGTTCGGGTAAAGAACTCATCTCACAAGAAACCACCAAGCATATAAGAAATATATATATCAAGCAATTCATACATTACAAACAATACGGTCATCCCAAATTTGCACAAAAATATGTCACAAATAAATATAAACATACAACACATACAAGGCAAAAAGTAGGCTCAACCCACTGAGATAGTTGTTCCCCGGCAGAGTCGCCACTTTTATGTAGCGGGGATTTCGTTACCTTATGGCTTATTGACTAAACCAAAAGTAAACATACAATTTGAGTCGCCACCACACTTTTATTTATCCAAAGGAAAGGTTAAAAAGCGAACAAAAACCAAGTAAGAAGTTTTATCAAATCAAAAACTAATAAAAATGTCAGAGATCTAGGTATGGGGGTTGGTTATGAAATGGGAAGGTTTTACGCACCCAAAACATCCTTAGTACTCAAAGGGAACCTCTTTTTGCAAGTGTGTGTTGTAGGTTGGTATTTTTTAAAATATGTGCAAAAGATTGGGGGAATGAGAAGAGAATGGAATATATTTACAAATTTGTTGTTTGAATGGATAAACCCATTTCTTACGTACCATCACAAAGGTAGGATCAAAACCTCGTAGTTCGGGGTAAAAATCTCAAAAGATTGGGTAATTGATTTGATTAAAAGCCTTAAGGTCTTTTGTTATCAAAGGGATAAAACTCAACCTAAACAACCATTCCACTATGTGAGGAGGTCTTCAACATACTAGTGAGGGGTTAACCCTGTAATAAGTATGGAAGGCTTATAGTCCAATCACTAAGGATAAGGTGAGGTTTACATCAACCACTATGATAACTCAAACCTATGACTAATGTTTATGAAAAAGGTTCTAACAAAGGTGGCCATTGAAACCACAAAATCAAACTTGAAATGAGTTATATTTACAAGTTAGAAGTATTTACAAAATGAAGTCAAAGTAGAATTAAGATTTATTCACAATGAGTATTGATGAAAAGATTTTGAAAAGTCAAAGGCATAATGCCTAGGTTTCTAATTTGAAAACAATGTCAAAGTTTGCACTAAAGATTTTGGCTTGGGTTAGAGTGAGGAGAAGAAGAGAAGGGCTATTCCTAAAGCATACAAAGATAAGAGAAGAGATAAAACCCTTGGAGTTCTTTTTCTTGAAATCATAAAGATGATTCAAGATGCTCCTTTCCTTTGGACTTAGCAAACACAATCAAGCAATCAAACAATTTAGATTCAAGCTCCTAGAATCTCCATTTGTCTTGTCTCTCTTAACTTGGCTACTCATGACAATGGTCTTTCTTACTATCTCAAGATGGTATCCCTATCACATAAGAGCAAACAATCAAAAAGTTTCTAACACAATAAAAGGAATGGACAAAGAATGAGTTTAGATTAGGAAGTCCTTTGAAGTCAACTTTTAGATTTAGCATTCTAAAGGCATGAGGCCTGGTTGCTCTTCAACCAATTTAGCATTCTAAAGGAATGAGGCCTAGTTGCTATTGAACTCCTTTAAGCATAGGTAAGTTCCTAATTCTAAGTCCTTTCTCCTTTTTGCATTGGGTTCACACAAACAAACACAAAACAAACACAAGACAACAATATATTTATATACAATAATGAGCTCAAATGAGCAAAAGGAAAATGACATAAACATAAAATATGAGCTCAAGTGAGCAAAGTAAAAAGCAATATGAATAAATGAGCAAGAAATAAAGTGCATTAAAGTAAATTGCAAGAAATTAAATGCTAAAATTAAAGTTAGTAATTAGTGATTATGTTAGTTTGTCATAAGACAATTTAGCGCTATGTTAAGCAATCGTAAGTGGACTAATGTAGTAGTCACACCTATCAGAGGCCGGTCAATAAAACTATAGGCAAATAAACACAAGTTAGAGATCATGACTAGTAAGCCAAGCTCCTACAACTTGCCATGCCAAGAAGAAAAGAGAAAGGCCTTATACGGACTTTAGGATTTTTGCTTGACCAAGAAGCAACCTATCTTGGACACAAAGCAACTCACTTGATCTTGAATCAAGTTGAGTTTGATTTGGATCAAAGAAGGTTAAGCCTCTCATATGTCAAGACTAACCAAAAGACATTAACTCATTGGCCAAAATAAAATAAATAAATTAGATGAAGATGAAATGGATAAAAAGAACATTCAAATCTCAAACACAATTGGTAAAAAATGAATCAAACCATCATCAACCAATGTAAAACAGAAGAGAAATGAAGATTAGAAGTTAACAAGTCAAATATATTTTTTTGGTATTTTTGAAATTAAAATAAATGCAAAATTAAAAATGGACAAAATATGGTTAAACCTCAAATTCAATTCAACTTCAACAAGTCCAATTAAATTTTTATAGGTTTAACATGGTCAAACAAGGTTTGACAAAAAATTTCAACAATTTTTGAAATCAGAAACTATTTTAAAACAATTAAAAACAATGAAAAATAACACAAATAAATTAAAATCTCAAATAAATCTCAAATCAATTAAGAAATTGATGAGACTATTTTTTATTGACTTATCATGATCCATATGTGTTAAGAAAATATTTTTGGATTTTTTAGATATCAAAAAGTATTTAAAATGAATTAAAAACTATTGAAAACCAAATAATTCACAAAAAATATTAAATGAAGTCACAAAAATAATTAAAAATCAGAATATGAAACTAGATTTTTCAAGAAAAATTTTGGTGTTGGTCTCATATTTTTGTGACTTCAAATAAAATATTTATGAATTTTTGAAAATAAAAGGGATTATCTGAAAATAAAAGAAAATAAGGAAAATAGCAAAAATCCAGAGCGCTTGGATGAATTCATTAAATGACGTGGCCATGATCACACGGTCCAGAGGCGCGGTCATACCATGTTCTCAAGTCAAGCGCATCACATTTGGAATTAAAACAAGTCAAACAAATCAATGGCCACGATTATAACATTTGAGCCAGATCTGAGGGACCTGAAGCATCCACGTGGGGATGGTGGTGGAAACTACCATCTTCTCCGGCCACCTAACAGTTTCCGGCCACCACGCGGAGGGTTTCAAAAGTTAATGAAAATGAAAAAGTAGGTTATCAAAATGAAGCTAGGGTGATGTACATCACCCCCATAACCTTGGATCTTCCGCAATGTTACTATTTAGAGAGAAACAAGAGGTTGAAGATCATGGTGTTTGATCTGAAATGTCACAATTCATGAAATTAAGACCGCCACTGGCCTGCCTCTTGCTCGAGGACTTTAGAAAACAGTTCAAACCAAAGCAAATCACATTGTATAGCAAGATCCAGACAAAATAGTTTGGTGATATACCTCTGAAATGCAGCTTTGAACAACACGATCTCTCCAAGCTTTTGATCCAAATTTGATCTGGAGATGTAATGATGATGCAAGGCTAAGGAATTAAGACTTGAAGATCAACTAAGGATGTTGAAATTCAAGCTTGAAATTGAAAATGAAAACTGAAATTCCTTTGAGTGAGGGTTGGGTTTTCACTTCAGTAGCATTTCAGATCTCCTTCAAGTTGAATTTTGAATGAGCTAGCACTTCTATTTATAGCTGGAGATGATGCAATGTGGTGCTTTGCTCGTGTGCATGAAAATTGGACCTTCCATGCATGGGCCTGTACAGGCGCGTGCAAAGCCCAAGAATGAATGGAAATGCAAGTTGAGATCATATTGAAGTGAATTGGACGTGCACAAGACCTGGCATTAGCTTATACATCAAGTTATAAAGTGAATTGCACAAATGGACATAAACCTTTAGCTCTTCGAAACTCCCACATGAAAAATCCAAAAATGGTCATGTGAGTAATGGTTGGAAAGCTCTTGGAATAAGGAACAAAAGTCATGTTGTGCAAAAATTTATTTGGAGTTTGGAAATTTATGAAAATTGGCTTTGAAGTTTGGGGTACAAAACATGTCAAGGTTCCCTTTGAATTTTTTTACCAAAAGTGATCAACTTCAAGCCCTTCTGTTTCAGTGATGTAAGACTCAAATAGAAACCCCTCCAATATAAAATTTGTATATCTTTTCAATATGATCAATTTAGACTTAAATTTTGCATCATTTGGATTTTTAATGAGAAAGTTATGGGCACTTGAAGTTGGACATTTTTCAAATTCAATGGTTTTGGTCCAAAGTGACTTATAATGTTTTGTATTATCACATGTGTTTCTTTTAGGATTATGAAATTTTTTCCAACATTAAATTTGAATTATACATATTAAGATTTCCAATTCATTTGGTGTAACCTCAAAATCATGAAAAATAAGGGAGTTAGGTCCTTGGGAAGTTGACCCAAAATTAGGGTTTCAGTCAAAATGACCTATAATGTTTTGAAATGAATGATGACCTTAAAAGTTTCAAATGGATTTTTTATGAACATGAAAGTTGTTCATATGGTTCTTAAGAACATTTTTTCTCTTGGGGTCATCTTCATTTTACAAACACTTCACAAGTTGTGTCTTAGTGATCCTCAGTTTAGTCAGATGACTTGACTGGTCAACTTCTCAAGGCCAAACTTCAAATCTTAATGAATGGATGATTGAGGATACTCACATAAGCTAATATATGCATATAATAATGAATTAAATAACTTCCCTTGATTGAATTTTGAAATTCTGGTATCAGATATAAGATGTCGAAGGTAATGTCACGACACTAATATCTGTGAACACAAACAGGATAAAGATACAGAATGGTAAAGCAAATGACACAAGCAATTGTTAACCCAGTTTGGTGCAACTCACCTACGTCTGGGGGCTACCAAGCCAGTAAGGAAATTCACTAAAATAGAATCAGTTCAAAGACTCTCCGTACACTTCAACAAGTTACAGTCTTTCTCACCTAATCTTTACCCGTGCAATTTCTACCTAAGCACTCTTAGATATGAGAACCCACTCACTTCCCTACAATCACACCTGTGATCTTAAACAACAATCCCTTAAGAAAAGAAAACACTTTTCAATAACACACTCTTGATTTTACTTCACAATTTCAATCAAGAAGACACACACTTGATCTTGCTTCACAACTTTGATCAAGTAGACACACACTTGATCTTACTTCACAACTTTGATCAAGTAGACACACACTCTTGCTTAACAGCTTTAGAGTGACAAATTACAACCATAAATCAGTCCAATTCAATCATAAAAAGATGACTTGAATGGCTTACAAGTCTTACGACTAAACAAGACACAAACCCTAGCTCTCTCTCTATATTTCGTTCAGTATGGGTTGTGTTGTAAAACAGGTTTTCCAAGTCCCTTTTTATAGAAGCTTTCAGCTGGGCTTGGACATCTTGAAAACCCTAAATCTATTTTCCAATTAAATCTTTTCATAACAGCTGGTTAGATCTCCTTGGAAAATAAGTAAATCAGGTTGTAATCCATGATTGAATGCGCCTGCAAATCAGATCTTCAATCATACATAGATTGCCATTAATTGTGCAATCCCAAAACACCATACATTCACACTGAATGTTCTGTGTACATGATGCCATGACATCGGGTCTGACATCCTGGAAAAATCCTGCATAATTCCATAATTCCTTTTGTAACTTCCAGCAGGTACACAAACATCAGATGTCATGACATCGTGTATGACATCCTGATACAATCCTGCATAATTATGTTTTTCCATTTCAACTCCAGCAGGAACACATTATCAGAAGCCATGACATTGTGTATGTCCTTCTGAAACAATCCTACATGATCGTGTTCTTGAACTCCAGCAGGTACATAGGATATCTTATGTTAAGACATCACACATAACATCTTGTGAACTCTCTCTGTTTTACCAAAATTGCTGCCAACACTTAGAACCAACAAACTCCCCCTTTGGCAAATTTTGGCTAAAACATATATCTGTCCTTTTTGTTCACAAGAAAACTATCAGCAATTAAACAACAGTTTAAACAGCAGCAGAAGCAACACAATTACTAGCTATAACTACTAGTAATACACACATGCACAAGGGTACTTCTCCTCCCCCTAAATTTGTGCAACAGAAACAGAATTACTAGTTATGGATGCAACTAGTAAGACACACAAATGCACAAGGGTACTCCTTCTCCCCTTAAATCTGTGCACACACCAAACATCTTTCATGAAAATAACAGCACCTGTAACCACAACACATGTAATAGTCAGAACAACATTCTGACATCTTCTTTAACATCAACATCAACACCTGTGCACCACCACATCAGACATCCCCTTTGACATCTGTAAACAGAACAACATTCTGTTTTAACAACAAGCACATCTCCTTCAATAATAGTTGTCCTTCTGTTCAGCTACATACATCTCACAGCTCCACAACTTTACCTACTTCCACATCAACACTTCTCCCCCTTTTTAGTCAAAATTGACCAAAGGTGACCAATTAGACAAAATAAATGTCAATTAGCCTAGCAGAGAATGTCAGATTAGATGTTATAACATTAAAAATGTTAAAACATAATAGTTAGGAAGTACAAACCATCATCATACACAACTATGATAGCTGAGATAATCAACAAATCCAAGGAACTCATTAAGAGCCCAAAATATTACAAACAGGCATCAAGAGGACTGCCATAAATTACACATTTAAACAGAAAACAATAAAAACTTCAGCTTCCAAACATCAGCTTCAGCCACAACAGCCACACTAAGAACATTCTTCAAACACAACACACCTCACACAGTCTTCAACACAAAAGGGGGGGGGGAACCATCAATCAGAGGAAGAAGTATCACCTTCACCTTTAGAGCTTTCAGAGCTGCCACTAGATTGAGCAATTAACCTCTCACTTGAGGTATTGGCATCTGACTTTTTTGTCTTATCAGCCTTCTCAATTTCTTCCTTTTCTAGGCTCCTAATAAGAACTTTCAAAGCTTCTTTTCTCGCCTTGTCTACCCTTATACCATTATCCAATTCCTTGCAGATCTATTTCAATTGATCAATTAAACTCCCTTGAGATGCAGGCTCCTTTCTGGCAGATGTTATGACAACATCATTGATATGACTTCCCTCAAACAGCTTATAATGAATGGATAGAGGGGGTTTTCTTCTGCTTGGCATGTCACTTGTATTAAGAATTCCTGGTTGTTGACTCAAGATAATACCACAAATAATAGATGGGAAGGCAATGGGCAACTTCACAGCATTTGTGGAGGCATGTCTGATAATTTGGTCAAACATAAATCTTCCAAAATCATAGTTAATCCTGGTTCCAATTGCATGAATGATTCTTCCAAGACCAACGGAGATGATAGAGATATGATTAGTAGGCACCCAGTTAGCTGAACCAATCTTGTGCAAGATGGCATATTTGACAGTTAGCTTGCCAACTGATAGGTGATTCCTACTAGGCCATTCCTTAACTTGGCCAGCTGTAATAGTCCTACAGACCTCATTATCTGTAGTCTCTAAATCCACTCCTCCATCAGTTCCTCTTCCAAGGAAATTGTTGATAATGGTTGGTGAGAATCTCACACATTTACCCCTTACAAAAACCTTGCAGAACTCTCTGCTGCTCTTTTCATAAATATCCTCAAGGATATTCACAATAAACTCTTTTACTAACCCCTCATAGCACTGGGGCAGAGCAACCATAATTTTCATAAGACCAGCAGCCTTAATTAACTCCATGACTTCCTTTACTTCAACAGCCTCTTTTCCCAATTCTCTTTCAACAGCTACCCTCCTCTGAATGATAAACTTCCATTTGGCAGCACCATCTTCTAAGTGAAAAGAGATATTGTCTAAGTGCACAGCAGCCACTTTGCTTGGAGACTTATTCATAGCCTGCTTTTTAGCAGGGGAGATGTCTGGGACATCGTCTTCGACATCCTCATCAGATTCAGAACTCTTACTTTCTTTCCTCTTCCTAACCTCTACTTTACTCCAAGACTTGGAGAGACCTACACCACCAACCTTTTTCTCTCTTCTTGCTGTCCTCATTTCAGCCACACTCTTCCTTTTTCTGATTCTTAGTTTCTTAGCTACACTTATTTTCACAAGATGGACCAAAGTGTCATCTTCTTCCTCAGAACTTTCTTCATCCAGATCAATGATATCCTCAGCAGTTTCATGAGACACACTTGCTGGTTTCTTGCTGGGTAAGTTTTTGCCTAGAGAACATAATCCTTCTGCATCCACTTCCTTTTCTGATCGAGATGAGTCATCATCTTTCTCAGCTTGGGGTTCTACCTCAGGAGAGGGATCCCTTCTGGACAAAGGGGTAGAAACATCCTTCGCTGCATGCTCTTCATTCAGAATCCTAGTAACTAGGTTTCTTATGGTACGATCAGTAAAGTGCATGTCCTCTTTATTAGGAGATTTTTCAGAAATGTTACCTTGCTTAGTTCCAGCCATGGAAGAGGAGCCTAGGGCGTCACCTGGTATCACACAAAGAGGAGTAACGTCCAGCACGTCTTCATCTAGAAACTCCATGGAGGGAGTTCGTGTATGATAAGAGGGTTTTGAACCAGATGATGATGGATGTTGAGACATGTTGTTGAACTTTTGAAAGAAATTTCTTTGCCCTAGCAAAGTTTCTTTGAGGAGTTGGATGGAGATGAAGATGGTTGTGTTTAGGTAGCGTGTGCAAGTGACATAGATACTATTTCCAATGCTAGGGAATGATTTATCATTAATGTGGATCTTTATTTTAAGTGGGCAGACACTATTTTTATTTCCTTTTCCTTTCCACTTTAATTGCCATAATTTCACAAGAGTCCAAATCCCTAATTTCCCTCTTGCATATTCAAATTGAATATCATCCAAATCCCTTGCAACCTTGTCAGCTAGTTGCATTTCATGCTTTAGAACTATAAATTTGTCTTCCACAAATTTTCTAATAGAGTGATGACAACAAATAATGTAATTGGTCCAACTGTGCTGAATATGATTTTTAGACATTGTTGCAGTATTCAGGTTGTCATAATACAATGTCATGACATCGTGTGTGACATTGTATGCAATTATCAGTAGTTTCATCCAACCCAGTTCAGAACAACTACTTCCATCTGATATATTTTCATCATAAACACCATTTTCATCTTTCAAATGTGTAGGAGCAGGTGTCCTTTCACTCTCCATCTCAGTCTTCTCCACATTGTTCTTGGCACTTTTGCTTTGAGATAGACACATAGTCCCTTGTGGCCCAGTTCCAACAAAGCTTTCTCCAATTTCAGACTGCATATGACTAGTCACATGTCCACCTATTTGATCTAACCTCTCAGTTATTTGGGCCATCATGACCTTTTCTCCTTTGAAAGTGTGGTTAAGTCTGAGCTTCTGGTGTGACATCCTTGTCTGACATTTCCCACAGACTTGTCTTTCATCACTCTTGAGAGTTCCTCTAGCATCTATACTCATCTTCATCCTTTCTTCTTTGACATAGGTACACTTTAAGGAATAATCAATTTGAGAGCTGCACATGTAACAGTTGTCTTTGGTCCTGATTCCTTTCATAATTTCTTCACTATCCTTGTTAGAAATTAGACATTCAGTTTTTGTGAAGTTAACATTCAGACCTTGATCACATAGTTGACTGATGCTTATTAGATTTGCAGTCAAGCCCTTAACCAATAAGATATTGTCAAGTTTAGGAACTCCAGGACAATCAAGCTTGCCTATCCCCTTTATTTCACCCTTTGCTCCATCACCAAAGGTTACATAGCTTATGACATGAGGGTGAAGATCAATTATCAAGTCTATGTTTCCAGTCATGTGTCTAGAACATCCACTATCAAAATACCACTCTTCTTTGGCTAAGATTCTGAGGGGAATGTGAGCTATTAGACTTGTAACATTAGCCTTAGGAACCCATTGCTTCTTGTTGATAGGCCTATGTTGTTTGGGTCTGGGTTGATAGTGAGTCTGTGGATGAACAGGGGTAGGGTAACCATACAGCTTATAGCAAAAGGGCTTTAGGTGACCAAATTTCCCACAGTAATGGCATCTCCATCTTTCGTGTATCCTTTTCTGCTATCTTCTCCTCTGATGTTGTGACACATGATGTGACATCTCAGGACTGCTCTTACTATGGCTGCATTTAGGTTTGGCCTGAGGTTTGCAACCAATGTAACTGCTTTCATCCTTAAATTCATTGTACCTTATTCCAGATTTGTCTCCTGTGATTAGTCTAGTTTGGAGAATCTTGTCTAAGGAGTCAGATCCATTATTTAACATCCTTACATACTTGGTCATCTCTTCTAGTTTTGAATGTAAGAACATAGCTTCAGTTTTTAACTTGGAGATGGTTTCCACATGTTCTGCCTTTCATTCTCCAGCTGTACTATCTTCTGGCTTTCAACTTGTTGACTTTCATCTAGCTTGACTTTCAGAGCCACTACTTCTGTTTTTAATTTGGAGATGGTTTCCAAGTGTTCTACCTTCTCATTCTCAAGTTGAGTTATCCCCTTCTTCTGGCTTTCAACTTGTTTACACAACTCTACACTTTTGTGACACAACTTTATGTAGGTAGAGGCCAACTCTTCAAAGGTTACTTCTTCATCACTTGAGTCTTCACCAGAACCCCATCTTCCTGTCAATGCAGTCACAAGATTTGCAGCTTCCTCTGTTTCACTCTCATCAGACCAAGTGGCAGCAAGACTCATCTTCTGCTTCTTGAGGTAGGTTCCACATTCAGTTCTAATGTGTCCATACCCATCACATTCATAGCACTTTACTTCTTTTCCTTCTTTGGGCTTCTCATCTGACCTTGCTCTTCTTCCATTGCTGATGTCAGATGAGATGTTCTTGACATTTGCCTTGGATCTTACATCCATCTTTTTTAACAATCTGTTGAACTGTCTCCCCGACATTGCTACTTCATTGGCCAAGTCTTCATCAACATCCTGACTATTTTCCTCTTTTGTGTTTGACATGAAGGCAATGCTTTTGGTTTTCTTTTCAGAACCATCATTCAATCCCATATCAAAGGTTTGGAGAGAACCAACCAGCTCATCAACTCTCATGTTGGAGATGTCTTGAGATTCTTCTATGGCAATCACTTTCATAGCAAATCTCTTAGGGAGTGACCTGAGTATTTTTCTTACAAATTTTTCATTTGACATCTTCTCTCCCATGGCTCCTAAGGCATTAGCTTTTTCAAGGATACTCATATGAAATTCATGGATATTCTCATCTTCTTTCATCCTCAAATTTTCAAACTTGGAGGTGAACAGCTGTAGTCTATACAATTTTACTCTAGATGTGCCTTCATGAGTGGTCTTGAGAATGCTCCAAGCATCTTTAGCCACTTCACGGTTGTTTACCAACCTGAAAATATTCTTGTCAACACCATTGAAGATGGCATTCAATGCTTTAGAATTCCCAAGGGCTAAGTCATCCTCCTCCTTGGACCATTGTTCTTCAGGCTTCTTCTCAAAAGTGGCTTCTCCTTCTTTAGTAATTACAGGATGCACCCAGCCTGTTAACACAGCCTTCCAAGCCTTGTTATCAAGAGATTTTAGAAAGGCTACCATTCGAGGTTTCCAATAGTCATAGTTAGAACCATCCAAAATTGGTGGCATGTGAACAGATCCTCCATCTCTTTCCATTGTACCAGAAAGTATTGTCCCTAGATCTCACCCAGAACCAGAGCAGGATGCCTGCTCTGATACCAATTGAAATTCTGGTATCAGATAGAATATGTCGAAGGTAATGTCACGACACTAATATCTATGAACACAAACAGGATAAAGATACAAAATGGTAAAGCAAATGACACAAGAAATTGTTAACCTAGTTCGGTGCAACTCACCTACATCTGGGGGCTACCAAGCCAAGAAGGAAATTCACTAAAATAGAATCAATTCAAAGACTCTCCGTACACTTCAACAAGTTACAGTCTTTCTCACCTAATCTCTACCCATGCAATTTCTACCTAAGCACTCTTAGATATGAGAACCCACTCACTTCCCTACAATCACACCTGTGATCTTAAACAATAATCCCTTGAGAAAAGAAAACATTTTTCAATAACACACTCTTGATTTTACTTCACAGTTTCAATCAAGAAGACACACACTTGATCTTGCTTCACAGCTTTGATCAAGTAGACACACACACACTTGATCTTGCTTCACAACTTTGATCAAGTAGACACACACTCTTGCTTAACAGCTTTAGAGTGACAAATTACAACCACAAACCAGTCCAATTCAATCATCAAAAGATGACTTGAATGGCTTACAAGTCTTACGACTAAACAAGACACAAACCCTAGCTCTCTCTCTATATTTCGTTCAGTATGGGTTGTGTTGTAAAACAAGTTTTCCAAGTCCCTTTTTATAGAAGCTTTCAGCTGGGCTTGGACATCTTGAAAACCCTAAATCTATTTTCCAATTAAATCTTTTCATAACAGTTGGTTAGATCTCCTTGGAAAATAAGTAAATCAGGTTGTAATCCATGATTGAATGCGCCTACAAATCAGATCTTCAATCATACATAGATTGCCATTAATTGTGCAATCACAAAACACCATACATTCACACTGAATGTTCTGTGTACAGGATGTCATGACATCGGGTCTGACATCCTGGAAAAATCCTGCATAGTTCCATAATTCCTTTTGTAACTTCCAGCAGGTACACAAACATCAGATATCATGAGATCGTGTATGACATCCTGATACAATCCTGCATAATTATGTTTTTCCATTTCAACTCCAGCAGGAACACATTATCAGAAGCCATGACATTGTGTATGTCCTTCTGAAATAATCCTACATGATCATGTTCTTGAACTCCAGCAGGTACATAGGATATCTTATGTTAAAACATCACACATAGCATCTTGTGAACTCTCTTTGTTTTACCAAAATTGTTGCAAACACTTAGAACCAACAAATTTGATCATAGGTTGAGGTTGCTTCATGAGCAAGACACAGTCAATGCATAGTGGAATTAGGGTTTCCTTGGGAAACAAACCTCAATCCTTTTGGGTTATCTTGATAAAATTGGAAATTTGAGATACTTGGGAGACATATATGATGATTAAGAGCTTTGTGGACCATTGTCATGCTTGTTTTCATCTTCATCTAGCCACTTCATTGAGCTTAGGAGCCTCCTAGGAGCAGGGGGTCACATGATCACTTGAGCTTCAAAATAAAAAGAGTTAGTGACATATTTTTGTGCTTTTGGTTAGTAAATAAAATAAGAAAAGCAATAATATATAATACAAGCATGCTTGGTGGTCTCAAACCACTCACACAAGTCCCAACCCTAGGGTCAAGGAGCCACACATGCTATGATCCTTAGGCAAATACATTGAGCAAATCATATGATTCCATGAAGGATCTTAGGGTCAAAATTAGGGTCTTACAATTATATCTAAACCACGCCGGTGGGAAGATTTAAGACCATCCAAATCATCAGAAAATATCCAAGAGCCTAAAAAGGGGGCAGATTTGAAACAACTACCTGAGAATCTAAAGTATGTGTTTCTTGATACTGAAAAGAAGTCCCCTGCCATTATCAATTATGGTTTAAAAGTTTTCAAGAAGAATAACTCATCCAAGTACTCAAGAAATAAAAGAGTATTATTGGATGGACGATAGAGGGTTTGAAAGGTATTATCCCGACAGTTTGCATGCACAAGATTTTGATGGAAGATGATCATAAGTCAGTGGTTCAACCAGAACGAAGACTTAATCCAGCTATGAAAGAAGTGGTTCGCAAAGAGGTGGTAAAGTTGTTGGATGCAGGGCTGATTTACCCCATATCCGATAGCTCATGGGTTAGTCAAGTGCATGTGGTACCGAAAAATTGGGGAAATACTATGATAAAAAATGAGAAAAATAAGTTGATCCCAACAAGAAATTTTACAGGTTGGAGAGTGTGCATTGATTATAGAAGGTTGAATGTTGCAACAATAAAGGACCACCTCCATTTTCCATTCATTGATCAAATGTTGGAAAGGTTGGCCGGTCATGATTACTATTGTTTCCTTGACGGATACTCGAGGTACAATCAGATTGAAATGGCCCTTGAAGATCAATAGAAGATCGTTTTCACAAGTCCTTATGGTATTTTCACATACAAGAGAGTTCCATTTAGGTTGCGCAATGCACCTGCCACATTTCAGAGGTGTATGACATCTATATTCACTAACATGCTTGAAAAACATATGGAAGTTGTAGCGGGGTATTCGTTACCATTAGAGATATTTACTAAATCTAAGGTAAACCATACAAGTCGAGTCGCCACCGCACTTCTATTTATCCAAAGGAATGGTTAGAAAGCGAACAAAAACCTAAAAGTTTTATCGAATCAAAAACTAGTAAAAATGTCAGAGATCGGGGTAAGGGGGTTGGTTATGCAATGGAAGGTTTTAAGCACCCAAAACATCCTAGGTACTCCTAGGGAGCCCTTTTCATACTTGTTGTAAGGTTGGTATTTTGTGAAAATTTGTTTGTGCAAACATGTTTGAAGAGATGAGAGAAGAATATACAAGTTATTTACATTTTTTTGTGTTTGGATGGATAAACCCATTGCCTACGTACCATCTTAAAAAGATTAGGATCAAAACCTCGTAGTTTGGGGTAAAAATCTCAAAAATGAGTTGGTGAATTAATTGGTCCAAAAGCCTTAAGGTCTTTTGCTATCCAAGGGAGAAAACTCAATCCCAAAACCATAAATCCACCATGTGAGGATAACTTCAATATGCTAGTGAGGGGTTAACCCTATAATAAGCATGGAAGACTCATTGTCCATCACTAAGGATATAGGTGAGTATTACATCTACCTCAAGGATAACTCGAACCTAATAGCTAAAGGTTATGAAAAAGTTTTGATTAAGAGAGTGGCTATTGAAACCACAAAAAGTATTTGAATGAGTTGTATTTACCAATGAAAAGTATTTACAAAATATGGTCAAAGTTGACTTAAAGATTCAATTCAACATGAGTGTTATGAAAAGAGGGTTTGAAAATCAAAAGCATAGAGCTTAGGTTTCTAATGTTTGAAAACAAATGTTAAATGTTTGCACAAAATTTTTGGCTTGGGTTAGAGTGGAGGGAAGAAGAAAAATGGCTAAAGTCCTAATCATACAAGAGATGAGGGATAAGAAACAAGACCACAAATGGAGTTCCTCTCTTGAGATCATATTGATGATCCAAGTAGCTCCCATCCTTTGGAATATGCAAGCAAAATAAATGTAAGCTCAAGAAATCAACATAATCAAACAAGCTCTTAGAAGATCCCCAATGTCTCTTATATCTTTCACTTTGGATGAACATGGCAATGGTTCTTCAATTTGAACTTTCATAGGATCCCCTAGCACAAAAGCACACACATCAAAGAATTCTATGAAGTAAATCAAGAATGGACAAGAGTGAGTTTAGAGGTTTGGTCCTTCTAATCCATATTCAACATTAAGGTCCTTTTACTCCAATTTTACATAGGGAATGTCCTAGAAACTAAGTCCATTTGTCCATTTCTTTGCATTTGGTCCACAACAATCAAAACAAAACACAAGCACAATAATATATACACAATTATGTGCTCAAGTGAGCAAAAGGCAAATTGCATTAACATAAACATGTGCTCAAGTGAGCAAAGAGCAAAAGCAAATGAATAATATGTACAAGAATAGTAAATTGCATAAATGTAAAGAGCAAGAATTAAATGTTAATGGTTAATGGTTAGTGTTAGAATTAGTGTGCCATAAGGAAAATTTAGCGCTATGTTAAGCAATCGTAATTGGACTTATGTAGAAGTCACAACTATCTGAGGTCGGTCAATAATAATGTAGGCAACAACACAAGTTAGAGGTCTTGATTAGTGAATCAAACTCCAACAACTTGCCATGCCAAAAAGAAGATGAGAAATGATCTTGTATTGATTTAGGTTCTTTGCATGATTTAGGAAGCAATATATCCTTAATGCAAAGCCATTCACTTGATCCATGATCAAGATGAATTAGATTTGAATCAAGGAAGATTAAACCTCCATGTATCAATGCTAACCACCAATCTTTAACTCATTGATCAAAAAGAGAAAAGAATAAGAAGAAGAAGAAGATGAAGTATTAAGGTGCACTAATGGAAATGGTATGTATTAATCAACAAGCATTGACCAAAGATAGAGAAGATCAAGGTCAAACAATAGAAAACATAAGCAAAATGAGAATTAGAAGTCAAGAAACAAATAAAATATTTTTGGCATTTTTTAATATTAAAATAAAACTTGAATTAAAATAATAAAGAAAGGTCAAACTTCAAACTCACTTTAAATCAACTTTGAAAAGTTCAAGTGAATTATCCCAAATTCAACAAGGTCAAACAAAGTTTGACAAAAAAATTCAGCATTTTTAAAAGTCAGGAACTATTTTAAATCAATTAAAAATGCATAAAAAATAACCTAATTGAACTAAAATCTCAAATAAATCTGAAATCAATTAATAAATTGATGAGAATATTTTTCATAGATCTATCATCATTCAAAGAGGTTGGAAAAATATTTTTGTATTTTTTTAATATCAAAAACTATTTTAAATGAATTAAAAATAACCAGAAAAGAGAAAATTACTAAAAAATATCAAACGATAAAATAAAAAATATTAAAAATCATTTTTAGAAAGTAGAAATTAAAAGGAGAAGAATGAAATTGGTCCCATAATTTTTGGACCAATAATGAGAGAGATATGAATTTTTAAAGTGAAATGGAATTAAAATAATAAAATGAAAATAAAATCAGAAAATAGAAAAAGAGAAAAAGCGTGAGCCATTGGATGATCTCTCATTAATTGACGTGGATCATCACGCGGCCAAGAAGTGCACGTTCACCATACACGCGTGTCATACGGTGAACTGACTTCGTGTGTTTTTGCTTTGGAAAGCAAATGTCGCGGATAGCAAGAGTCGCCACCGACTTTTCTTTTATCCAATAAGGAAAGGTGGAAAAGAACAGGAAAGACCTTGATTAGATTTTTGGGTTCGGGAGGTGCATTATACAAAGGGAAGGTGTTAGCACCCTTTGTATCCATAGTTATCCATGGGCTCTTAATTGCTGGATCACTTATGTTTGTCTGAAAAAGGTGTTTGTGAATTGCTTAAAAATGTTTTGAAAAGAGAATTTAACTTTGTAATGATTCTTGTATGAATGTATACAAAGTGGTTATCTCGTTTAGTTTTGAAAGTAGTTTAGAAAATATAACTCGGTAATGATTCTAGTATGAATGTATACCAAGTGGTGATTTTCTAAAAGATGTTTTGAAAGGCGTGGGGTGTGAAAAATGTTTTAGGTCGTGAGTCAGCAATTAAGGGTTATACCTACCCAAGGCCTTTATGGGCATTTCCTATCCTTATGAGGGTAACACTGTCCTTACTATTGAGAAGTAAGTAGTTTTATCCTTTGGATGTAAAAGGGACATCGTAGGGTCATCGATTGGTCATTGAAGGCAACATTTGTAAGGATACCTTAGCATTCGAAGGGACGATCATCTTTTAACCGTAGGCTACAACGAAGGGTCATCGAGGGACAAAATCATATATTCGAAGGCAACATCCGAGGGACTATGATTTATTTTATAGGGACATGATGATTTAACCGAAGGGTCTTTGCTAGGTGTATCCCCACATTCGCGGGACATGACCATAATACCGTAATATCGTAAGGCAATAAAGAGAGGTCCAAGATCTCATATTCAACGGCAATATTTTACGATCGATTAGGTAGTTGTAATCAATTAGGTAATTAGGTCCATATTAATCAAGTAATTAGGAGGAATCTCCACATTAAAATCAATTAAATAAATATGATGAATCTCCACATTAAAATCAACTAAATAATTAGGAGGAATCTCCACAAGGGTATCCCACAAATAAAGTGGAATACCTAGCAAGCTACTTGTTCCTGGGAATATGTGAACCCTTACAACATTCAGCACACAGGTCAGAATACCAAATGGGGGTGCAATCGAGGATTACACCGCAAAGGAAAACACAGCAGTAGGAATGTCAGACCAAATAACGCATGATTAACATAGAACAGATCAAATAAGCACAGAACAGAACACCCAAAATATTAGCGACTGTCACGTTCGCCTCTGCCTCGCTTAGCGAAGGCCTAGCGAATACTCGTTGCATGCTCGCTTAGCGATGTGCTAGCGAGTGGCTGCGGGTTTTGAATTTCAGAACAGTATGACCTCAGCCTGCTGCATGCCTTATGGCGTCTAATACACAAATTACATGGTTTAGCATTCACAATATTCAGGCACACTTAAATTCACATGCAAAACCTCAAATATGTTTATGAATTCAATTACAATATCACATGCAAATTAAGAACATAAAGCGGTAATAGTAATACAAACCTGTTTGCAATCGAATTGCAACCTTGAATTGGCAAGTCGGATTGAATTGGGCGGAGGTGACCTTGATGCGGATGAGTTTCCTTCAGGGTTTCCTTTAGGGTTGCTCTGAATTCTCTTGGTTAGCTTCCAGGGTTTGTTGTGCCTTCTCTCTATCTCCGGTTTTCCTTCCCTTTTCGTTCCCCTTTTCCTGACCGAAGTTGTGGTATTTATAATGCTCTTTTCATGACCTAATGGGCTCAGAATGAAGCCCAGAATTTTCTGGTATTCGCAAGCTTCGCTAGGCGAGTGGCATAGCGAAGGGTTCGCTAGGCGAAGGAGTTGCTCGCCTAGCGAGCATGCCAGTTTGAGTCTTTTTTTGGATTGGGCCATTTGTGAGCTGGGTCTTGGTTCCTTTAAGGTCAATGCCTTGGAAAATAAGTTGGGGTGCCTCAAAAAAAGTCTTGCAAAATTAACGGGCGAATTTTGGGGTATGACAGCTGCCCCTGTTCAATATTCTTGGACCGAAAGAGTTAGAATGGTGTGTACGCCATTCGTGGTCTGGAGGTGGAAGATTATTGAACACTAGAATGCCCCAAAAATTTGCACTTGTTAATTAAAAGTTTGTCTTGATGAAGATGGGCTTAAAGAGGCCATCCAGGACGTTAGACTTGATGAAGAGGGGCTTCAGAGTGCGTCGTACATTAGATGATATCTGAAGACATGGGTGTCATACCGGGTCATACGCTAGACCATATAATGAGTCATCCATTAGGCTGTTGACTTCGCCGGGGAGTCAGAGTGTGTTATACGTTGCTGGGGATAAGGGATCAGACTGGATCATACACTAGATCGTATCTGAGTAGCAGAATGAGTTATCCCTTAGGCGGGTGACTTCGCTGGGGATGAAAGATCAGAATGGATCGTACGCTAGATCGTATCTGAGTTGAAAATCCAAATGGGTCGTACATTAGACCGTATTGGAGTTGCAGAATGAGTTGTACGTTAGGCTGTATCTGAAGAAGAAAGTAGTCGTACGCTAGACTACATCCTGGGATGTACCGTATGCTAGGCAGTATCTGAGGATTTGAAGGTCAGAATGGATCGTACGTTAGATCGTATCCGAGTTGCAGAATGAGCCGTACGTTAGGCTGTATCTGAAGAAGAAAGTAGTCGTACGCTAGACTACACCCCGGAATGTACCGTATGCTAGGCAGTATATGAGGATTTGAAGGTCCAAATGGGTCGTACGCTAGACCGTATTGGAGTTGCAGAATGTCAGAATGGATCGTACGTTAGATCGCATCTGAGCTGAAGGAGTCATATGTTGAGCTGAATCAGAGTGAACCGTACGCCAGGCTATATCTGATAGTATTTGTATATATTGTATTTGCAATGAATATCTGGGATGGGTTTAATGATGCCACCATTGGGCGGGTATCAGAGCGCTTGCCAGAGTGAATGCTCATATGGATTGTATTTGGGAGATGTAGTTGAATCTTGAATATAATTGATAAAGATGTCTGTCTGGATGGACCTTCGTTTTGACTGTATCAGGAGGATAATTAACTGAAAAATAAAGTTAGCTCCATGCCATGTCATGATGCATGAGATATTTTATGCTTATGAAAATAAATGCGAACAATGTATGCATGCGAATGCTGTGAAATGATGTAATGAATGAATTATGCGTCTGAAAAGTTTTTTTTTTCTGGCGACCCCCTGGGGAAAATAAATCCCCATCTTCTGGTTGGAGGTACTTGTGTTGATGACCCTTTCTTAGCTGGGGATACTTGATTTCTGTCTGGTGGTAGAGATATTCAACAGAGTCTGGCTGGGGGCGGAAGAGATGACTCGTCCGTCTAGTAATGCCAATTGCTTCTGGGGAATAACTGGCTTTGCTGGGGAATAGAATTAGCAACGAATTCATTGGACAGCATGGTTAGACCTTCTCCTCGATCCTGAAGTCTCTTGTAATTGCTATTTCCGTTTTATGCATGTATTTTTGACAAACATCGATCATATTCAAATGCACATATTAATTCAAATTAAATCAATGGACGTTTACGCAAACAAAACAGAAAAAGTAAAACAAAAGCATCTTTTTGGAAATAAAATTGTATTGAGTTTGAAAGAGGGCCTATAAACAGGCAATTTGTGTACAAAGAGACAGAAATCCTAGTAAGAGGAAATTGTCGAGAACATAAAGAAAAAGCTATGAAGGAAAAGTCCTATCGATTTTAATTCTGCTACTGTCATTATGTCTTCAAGCATCTCATCTCCTGCTGTCGGATAGAAGTGATTGGCTTGTTCAGTCCCTTGAACTTGGATGAAGTTGTCTGAGAACGGGACCTAGTCATACGCTTTTAATCCCTAATTTTTGCCTGGACCGCCTTTTCAGGTTTTTAGTCCACCAGGATACCCTTTTTTGCCCAAGCCGCCTTTTCAGGTTTTCGACTTGTCGGGTGTATATTTTTATATGTTTATCCCTAATTTTTGCCCGAACCCTTTGGTTCGCCAGGATGCCCTTACTTTTGCCTAGGTACGTCGACCTAGCGGGTCTCTTTTATGCGTAGTATTTTTTGACTATGTCTGCGTTCACGGGATGTGGGAAGTCTTCGCCATCCATCGTAGCAAGTATCATGGCTCCACCAGAGAATACCTTCTTAACTACAAATGGCCCTTCGTATGTGGGAGTCCATTTGCCTCTGGGATCACCTTGTGGTAGAATGATACGCTTTATCACCAATTCGCCGATCTGATACACCTGTCTCTTGACCTTTTTGTTAAATGCCTGGGTCATGCGCTTCTGATATATCTGCCCATGACAAACAGCCGCGAGTCTCTTTTCATCAATCAAATTTATCTGATCGAGTCGAGTTTGAATCCATTCATCCTCGTCTAAACCTGCCTCTTTCATGATTCTTAGAGAGGGAATCTGAACTTCCACCGGTAAGACGGCTTCCATTCCGTAGACTAAAGAGAAAGGAGTTGCCCCTGTCGAAGTGCGTACTGAAGTGCGATAACCATGAAGAGCAAATGGTAACATCTCATGCCAGTCTTTGTACGTTACTGTCATCTTTTGTATGATCTTCTTGATATTCTTATTAGCAGCCTCCACGGCGCCATTTATCTTTGGCCGGTACGGAGAAGAGTTATGGTGTTTTATTTTGAACTGCGCGCAGAGTTCAGTAATCATCTTGTTGTTCAAATTAGTGCCATTATCAGTGATAACTCTTTCGGGGATGCCATATCGACAAATGAGATTATTCTTGATGAATCGTGCCACCACATTCTTGGTAACAGAAGCAAATGAGGCTGCCTCTACCCACTTTGTAAAGTAATCAATCGCAACAAGAATGAAGCGATGTCCGTTAGACGCAGTAGGTTTAATCTCCCCAATCATATCAATGCCCCACATTGCAAAGGGCCAAGGGGCTGTCAACACGTTTAATGGGGCAGGAGGCACATGTACTTTGTCCGCATAAATCTGGCACTTGTGACAAGTTCTGGAGTGATGGTGGCAATCAGCTTCCATGGTAGACCAATAATACCCTGATCTCAGAATCTTCTTGGCCATTGTATGTCCACTAGAGTGAGTCCCAAAAATACCGTCATGCATGTCTTCCATAATCTTTTCTGCTTCCTTTTTATCCACACAACGAAGCAAAGTCGAATCATGATTACGTTTGTATAATATTCCATTACTCAAAAAGAATTTAGCGGAGAACTTCCTCAGGAATTTTCTGTCATTGATGGACGCCCCTTCAGGGTATTCCCGAGCTTCTAAATATCTTTTTACTTCGTGGAACCAAGGTTTCTCTTCTACTTCATCAGCGTTAAGTTCATAACAATATGCTGGTTCATCTAGTCGTTCAATGGTGATCTTGGGAGCTTCATTGTCCCATCTGACTCTGAACATAGATGACATGGTGGCCAAGGCGTCTGCCAACTGATTCTCTTCTCGTGGAATATGTTCGAATGTAATCTTTTCAAAGTATAGGATTAATGTCAACACCTGCTCTCGATAAGGGATGAGATTCGGATGTTTAGTGTCCCATTCTCCTTTGATCTGACTGATTACTAATGTTGAGTCTCCGTACACACTCAAAAACTTGATTCTCAGGTCTATAGCAGCTCTGAGTCCCAAAATACATGCTTCATACTCGGCCATATTGTTGGTACAATCGAAACATAGTCTAGCAGTGAAAGGCGTATGGCAACCCTTGGGAGAAATAATTACAACACCAACACCATTACCCAACGCATTAGAAGATCCATCGAAAACCATAGTCCATCGGGATCCTAGTTCGGGTCTTTCATCTGGTCCAGGTTCTTCGTAATCAGTAACAAGCATGACATCCTCATCTGGGAACTCAAAATTCATAGATTGGTAATCATCCACTGCTTGATGAGCCAAATGATCGGCTAGCACACTTCCTTTGATTGCTTTCTGGGTAGTATACTGGATATCATACTCTGTTAAAATCATCTGCCATCTCGCTATTCTTCCGGAGAGGGCAGGTTTCTCAAATATGTATTTGATGGGATCCATCTTAGAAATCAACAAAGTGGTATGATTCAACATATACTGTCTTAGTCGGCGAGCAGCCCAGGCCAAAGCACAGCAAGTTCTCTCGAGCAGTGAGTATCTTGTTTCACAGTCGGTAAACTTTTTGCTAAGGTAGTATATGGCATGCTCTTTTCGACCAAACTCATCATGTTGCCCCAACACACACCCCATTGAATTTTCTAACACGGTTAAATACATAATTAGAGGTCTTCCTTCAACTGGTGGCACCAGAATTGGAGGTTCTTGGAGATACTTCTTGATTTTGTCAAAAGCTTCTTGACATTCATCATTCCATATCATCTCTTGATTTTTCCTTAGTAGTTTGAAGATGGGTTTGCAGGTAGCAGTTAAATGGGAGATAAATCGGGCGATGTAATTCAAACGTCCCAAGAAACCTCTGGCTTCCTTATCTGTACGGGGCACTGGCATTTCTTGGATAGCTCTCACCTTAGCCGGGTCAACCTCAATTCCTTTACCGCTGACAATAAATCCCAAGAGTTTACCGGATCTTACTCCAAAGGTGCATTTGTTCGGGTTCAATCTCAGCTTGTATTTCTTCAACCTCGCAAACAATTTGTACAAATGATCGAGATGTTCTTCTTCAGTATGAGATCTGGCTATCATGTCATCCACATATACTTCTATTTCATGATGAATCATATCATGGAACAAAACCACCATAGCACGCTGGTACGTTGCCCCGGCGTTCTTTAAACCGAATGGCATTACTTTGTAACAGAAAGTGCCCCATTGCGTCACAAACGTAGTTTTCTCCATGTCTTCAGGTGCCATCTTAATCTGGTTATAACCCGAGAATCCATCCATGAAGGAGAATACTTTGTGTTGAGCGGTATTGTCTACCAGAACATCAATGTGCGGGAGTGGAAAGTCATCTTTGGGACTCGCTTTATTCAAATCTCTGTAATCAACGCACATTCGCATCTTACCATCCTTCTTCGGTACCGGTACCACATTAGCAACCCATTGAGGATAAGAAGTAACAGCCAGAAAACCTGCATCAAATTGTTTCATAACTTCGGCTTTGATTTTCTCAGACATTTCAGGACGCATGCGACGAACCTTTTGCTTAACAGGACGACAATCTTCCTTCATCGGCAAACGATGCACTACTATATCAGTATCCAGTCCTGGCATGTCTTTATAAGACCAAGCAAAAATCTCTACATAGTCATGTAACATCTGAATGAATCTTTCTTTAATACTGTTTTCCAAGCCTGCTCCTATTTTGACTTCTTTCTTGTCCACTTCAGTACCCAGGTTTACAATTTCGATTGACTCTTCATGCGGCTGTATAGTCTTCTCTTCTTGCAGTACCAGTCTGGCAAGTTCTCCAGGTACTTCACAATCTTCCTCACTTCCATCCTCGGCTTGGTAGATCGGATTTTCAAAGTCATAATGAACAATAGTAGAACTATTATCAACAGGATCCAGAGTGGGCATGGATCTGCAATTCGTTACGTGAGTGTGTGTAAGAAAACATAGCTTTTTCGGAAGATGACAGGAAAGATAAAGAGCGCAATATTTGAATGCAAAAAGTCCATTGATTTATTGAATGTGAATATGCTTATGAAAATGACAAAACCCTTAACAAATTAGCTATTGTGCCTCGGGCATAGACACAATGCTTTAAGAAGTTCAATTGTAAAACTAAAAAATTTTGCAACAATAAAACAGACAATAACAATTACTCCTGACTAAAGGAAATCGGGATAGTGTCTTTAGCCTTCCAATTATTGAGTCCGTCACCAATTGTTGGGAAAATCCAGCTATCCAGGTCGCAATCGCTATCAGCATCTACTACAGCATTAATCTGATCTTTGACCACCCTTTCAGAGTTAAATCCCAGACCAGACTTGTCAGACTTGTATGGTACGTTGATCAGTTGACCCCAACTAGTACGACCACCGTTTTCAACCACGGCTTGGGCATCTTTCAGAGAAATCATGGCAGGAGGAGCACGAATAACCTTGGGCACAAGGGGAGTTGGCTTAAGGACAGGATTGGTCGGAGGAACTACTTCAAATGACTGAGAGGGAGTCTCAAAGAATTCACCATCCATCTCGACGTATCTGAAGGCCTGCACACTACTTACAATATATTCTTCTTCTCCACACACAGTGACAATCTTGCCCTCTATTGGATACCTCAGCTTTTGATGGAGAGACGAGGCTACAGCACTTGCCCCATGAATCCAAGGGCGTCCCAGCAAGCAAGAATAGGCAGGACGAATGTTCATTACGTGAAAGATAGTGTTGGAGACTTGAGGTCCTATCTTGATAGGGAGAACCACTTCACCATGGACAACACTCTTTGCACCATCGTAAGCACGCACCACAATGTCACTAGGCTTCAGTTCAATGCTTTTACAGTCAAGTTTATCGAGCACGGCTTTCGGTAGTACATTCAAAGAAGAGCCATTATCGATCAACACGTGAGACAAGGTGATCCCCTTACACTCAATGGAGATATGCAGAGCTTTATTGTGATTCTTTCCTGCTGGTGTCAGGTCAGCATCGGAAAAGCCTAAGCCATTGTCAACAGTCAGGTTAGCAACATAGTTTTCGAACTGATCGACGGATGTCTCCTGAGGTACATGAGCAGTCTTCAAGAATTTTATCAACGCTTTGGCATGAGATTCAGAAGATAATAACAAGGATAACATCGAGATCTTAGACGGAGTATGCCCCAGCTGTTCTACCACATCAAAATCACTCTTGCGGATGATTTTCAGCATTTCTTCCATTTCTTGTTTGGCAACATCTTCGGTAGCAACTTCGACGGGCGTCTCTGACTGAGAAGGGTTGACTGGTTCCTTTCCTCGGGTTTCAGGGGCGGGAGGTGAGATTTCTGAAGAGAAGATCCTTCCACTTCGAGTAACTTTACTAGTCCCAACAATGTCATTAGGATTAGCAGAATTACCAACTTGCTTTACGCCATGGATGTAAACATCACCTCCATAATTCCACGGAATGGCTTTGCTGGAGGAATACGGTACTGGGCCAGGCGCAGTAATGATTAGGGGAGCTACCTTGGGCTCAGCAGTAATCTTCACAGGTGCTCTGGTAGCAGTAATCTTCACTGGAACTTTGGACCTAGCAATCACGGATATTTCTTCAGTAGGGTTTTCCACCTTAGGAACCTTTTCGAAGAAAATTGCGCGATCATCCATCAGCCGTTGAATACCATTCCTCAACTTCAAGCACTCGTTGGGTCGGAGTACACAGCGATCGCAATTTTCAGCACAACCTGGAAATAAACCAGCTTGCAATAAATTCTTCTTGATGATCAGGAGAGGAGATGTTAAATCAGCTACATTAGAAATGTGAGAATTGTCATCCACAGCATTAACAGTCTTGTCATGGTTAGGCATAGGTGCAATGATGACATTAGGAGTCCCTGGAGGATCAAATTCAATTTCACCAGCGTCGATCATATCCTGAATCTTATTCTTCAACGACCAACAATCGTTTGTATCATGCCCGGGGCTATCGGAGTGATATGCACACCTGGTATTGGGATTATAACGAGAAGAAGTAGTGTTGGGATTCGTAGGAGGATCTCTGAGAGTAATTAAATTTGCCTTTAGCATACCCTGCAGTGCTTGCGCCAAAGTCATATTGATCTTGGTAAACTGCCTTCTTGGCCTGTCTTGCCTGTGCTGGAAGTTTTGAGATGGCGGTGCTGCAATCGTAACTGCTCCAACGACATGGTCACGATTTTTCTTGTTATGACTCCTTTCACCGTACACAACATTTGATTCATTCTTTCCCTGATGGGTCTTTCTGGTGCTTGCGGAGGTAGCTGCCTGTATCTTTCCACTTCGAATACCACTTTCAACACGTTCACCCGTCAATATAAGGTCAGTGAAACCTGATGAAGAACTTCCCAGTAGATGGCTGTAGAATGGACCAGTCAGTGTACCCATGAACATGTCCACCAATTCTCGATCAGTCATAGGGGGTTTGACTCTGCCAGCCAAATCTCTCCATTTTTGAGCATATTCTTTGAAGCTTTCTTTAGAGCCCATAGTCATATTCTACAATTGTAGCCGAGTAGGCGCCAATTCAGAATTGTATTGGTAGTGCTTGTAGAAAGTTGTCGCTAAATCAGTCCAGGTGCGGATGTTAGAGCTCTCGAGCTGATAATACCACTCCAACTGTGTGCCAGACAGGCTCTCCTGGAAGAAATGGATCCATAGTTTCCTATCAGTGGTATACGGCGGAATCTTTCTCACATAAGCTCTCAAATGCATTTGAGGACAAGACGCACCATCATACTTAGTGAAAGTGGGGATCTTGAATTTGCGAGGAATGACCACATCAGAGACCAGTCCCAAGCTTTCGAAATCCAGACCGGGCGCCTTCTGACCCTCCATAGCTAGCATGCGTTCTTCCAATAACTTATACTTATCCTCTTTTGGAGAGTATTGTTCATCTTCATAATCTTCATCGTCGTCCTCCTGGTTGAGGGGATCAGCATTCTCATCTTCCGAATCATTTTCTGTCTCCTCCTCTTGATCCTTCGGAAGTCTAATCTTGATTCCCGCAGCCTGTCCTTTACGCCTTCTTCCCGGGTTAATGTAACTCACAGGTTTCTGGTCTTTCTTCTTCTCGAGCAAGAGAGCCTTCAGTTCCTCCTGCCCCTTGGATAAGCTCAGCATCATCTCCTGTAATTGAGCATTCTGAGCCTGGAGATCTTTGACAGTTTGTTCGAGAGCCATTTTTCTGTTCGCAATAGGAAGACCGTGAGAACATAGATCCTTTGGGATACCGGTTATGCAATGTTATGTCATACTATGCAATGTATGAAATGTTTTCAAGGACTTTTGGAATTTAACTTTGCGTAAACCACCAAAAAGAGGGAAACTTTTATTAATAATTTTTTTAATCAATGTTCATTACAAAAGGAAATAATAAAAATACAATGAAAGCTCAAATCTCCCAGGGACGGCTTCTTTTCGGACGAAGATATGTATTGAGTCTTCGTTCCTCATTAAGCTGGCTGGTGAGCTCTAATACTTTCTTCCTTTCTGCAGCGAACTGAGTCTCAAAAGTATCCCTTTCCTCTCTCAACTGGATCCAGGATCTCTTTAACTCTTCAACATCGGTAGGCATATCCGGATAAGGAATGATCTAAGGACTACCTCCTTCCACTTCTGGGTCAACAATCAGCGGTCCGACTGCAAGATATGGCATGACAAGTTCACGAGCTCTGGCGCGTACCCATCTGAGATAAGGTTCCATAGGAATAGAGTTTTTTGGTCCTAAAGTACTTCTTTTCACCATGCCCCAAGCCCGTACAAATCTTTGACGGAGACCTTGAGAATCGTTGTCATAGTCAAACACCGTGCCTTGGATAATCATTTCATGTGGACCATCTCTTCGAGCACAACCAAACTGACGTAGGGCTAAAGCAGGATTATAAGTAATACCTCCTCTTATCCCCATGAGTGGTACATTAGAGAATTCTCCACAACGGTCGATGAGGATAACATTTTCTCTAAGATTGGGACACCAACGGATGTTTGAATGGGAGAGTGACATTATCCTTTGAGACCATTTCAGATTTCGCTCATTCTTCAAGATTGATTGAGGAAGGTGAGAAATAAACCACCTAGACAATGACGGTATGCAGCACATGAGAGTCCCTTGCCTCTTCATAGTACGGGTGTGAAGGGAATGCAAAATGTCTCCGAGCAAGGTAGGCACAGGGTTATGAGTGAGGAATATCTTAATAGCATTCACGTCTATGAATTGGTCTGGATTAGGGAATAACACCAAACCATAGATTAGTAATGCTAGGACATCTTCGAAAGCATGGACATCCATAACCTTTAGGAATTCTCGGGCCTTATTTATCAGAAATTTGGCAAGTAAACCCTTAATTCCACTTCTTGCTACCCAGTTGGTTTCAATGTCTGACTTTGTCATGTGTAAAGTTGCGGCAACTTCTTCAGACTTCGGAATCTTTTCTAAACCACTGAAAGGTGTTTGATCAAGAATAGGTATCCCAAGCAGCCTGGAGAATTCTTCTAATGTGGGTACCAACTGATAATCTGGGAATGTGAAGCAATGATGTTTAGGATCGAAGAACTGGAATAAAACCCTCATCATATCCTCTTTGAAACCAGTGGTAACCAAATTGAGGAGAGAACCATGTTTCTTGATGAACTGAGCATGATCGGGAAGTTCTGACACTAAATCCTTGAGTTGAGGAGAGATCGTTACAAGATTGATCCGGATGGTCTTCCTGGAAGCCATAACCTGTTTAACAGAGCAAAGCTAAATCCCTAAGTCCTTGAAATGGTTAGTACAATGCCATGATGTTATGATGTTATGATGTTATGATGTTAAATAAGTAACAAGCACAAACAAGTCACACAACAATCATTCTTAGGTTTTAAGGCCTGCATGAATTCCATAGGTAAGTACCCTCCCCACTGAAGTTTGGTTGGTTCAACTTGTCCTAGAATAGTAACCGGGTTCTAGAAGGATCTCCAATCATTGACCTTTCCTTAAGTCCACTTCAGTGCAACACCAAGTGGTTGACCAAAGCTTCCTTAAAGTCCAATCTCAAAGAGTGTAGTATCGAGTATCAACCAACCCCAGTCGGAACCGAAGCCAGTTATCTCACTACTTTCTAATGGCTAGGATGAGTCAATTAGGGTTCTAAAGGTCTGGTTAATGCTTTGATGACACCACGCGAATGCCAAATTTTTCCTCAAGTAAACATGAGGAACATCAGGACATCCAAAGTGTCACATTAACCGTAGCCATCATTTTAACCATTCCAGTATACGCCGGATAGTCGCGATGATCTATTGCTACTTACCTAAGGTACACTAGATCCGGGTGTAGGATCTTTCACTCAAAAATACCCTTAAAAGAAAGAACAATTTAAAAACATAAATGATTTTTTAAGGTGACCTCTCTTTGTAGTCCCCAGCAGAGTCGCCAGTTCTGTCATACGGTGAACTGACTTTTGGTGTGTTTTGCTTTGGAAAGCAAATGTCGCGAATAGCAAGAGTCGCCACCGACTTTTCTTTTATCCAATAAGGAAAGGTGGAAAAGAACAGGAAAGACTTTGATTAGATTTTTGGGTTCGGGAGGTGCATTATACAAAGGGAAGGTGTTAGCACCCTTTGTATCCATGGTTATCCATGGGCTCTTAATTGCTGGATCACTTATGTTTGTCTGAAAAAGGTGTTTGTGAATTGCTTAAAAATGTTTTGAAAAGAGAATTTAACTTTGTAATGATTCTTGTATGAATGTATACAAAGTGGTTATCTCGTTTAGTTTTGAAAGTAGTTTAGAAAATATAACTCGGTAATGATTCTAGTATGAATGTATACCAAGTGGTGATTTTCTAAAAGATGTTTTGAAAGGTGTGGGGTGTGAAAAATGTTTTAGGTTGTGAGTCAGCAATTAAGGGTTATACCTACCCAAGGCCTTTATGGGCATTTCCTATCCTTATGAGGGTAACACTGTCCTTACTATTGAGAAGTAAGTAGTTTTATCCTTTGGATGTAAAAGGGACATCGTAGGGTCATCGATTGGTCCTTGAAGGCAACATTTGTAAGGATACCTTAGCATTCGAAGGGACGATCATCTTTTAACCGTAGGCTACAACGAAGGGTCATCGAGGGACAAAATCATATATTCGAAGGCAACATCCGAGGGACTGTGATTTATTTTATAGGGACATGATGATTTAACCGAAGGGTCTTTGCTAGGTGTATCCCCACATTCGCGGGACATGACCATAATACCGTAATATCGTAAGGCAACAAAGAGAGGTCCAAGATCTCATATTCAACGGCAATATTTTACGATCGATTAGGTAATTAGGTCCATATTAATCAAGTAATTAGGAGGAATCTCCACATTAAAATCAATTAAATAAATATGATGAATCTCCACATTAAAATCAACTAAATAATTAGGAGGAATCTCCACAAGGGTATCCCACAAATAAAGTGGAATACCTAGCAAGCTACTTGTTCCTGGGAATATGTGAACCCTTATAACATTCAGCACACAGGTCAGAATACCAAATGGGGATGCAATCGAGGATTACACCGCAAAGGAAAATACAACAGTAGGAATGTCAGGCCAAATAACGCATGATTAACATAGAACAGATCAAATAAGCACAGAACAGAACACCCAAAATATTAGCGACTGTCACGTTCGCCTCTGCCTCGCTTAGCGAAGGCCTAGCGAATACTCGCTGCATGCTCGCTTAGCGATGTGCTAGTGAGTGGCTGCGGGTTTTGAATTTCAGAACAGTATGACCTCAGCCTGCTGCACGCCTTATGGCGTCTAATACACAAATTACATGGTTTAGCATTCACAATATTCAGGCACACTTAAATTCACATGCAAAACCTCAAATATGTTTATGAATTCAATTACAATATCACATGCAAATTAAGAACATAAAGCGGTAATAGTAATACAAACCTGATTGCAATCGAATTGCAACCTTGAATTGGCAAGTCGGATTGAATTGGGCGGAGGTGGCCTTGATGCGGATGAGTTTCCTTTAGGGTTGCTATGAATTCTCTTGGTTAGCCTCCAGGGTTTGTTGTGCCTTCTCTCTATCTCCGGTTTTCCTTCCCTTTTCGTTCCCCTTTTCCTGACCAAAGTTGTGGTATTTATAATGCTCTTTTCATGACCTAATGGGCTCAGAATGAAGCCCAGAATTTTCTGGTATTCGCAAGCTTCGCTAGGCGAGTGGCATAGCGAAGGGTTCGCTAGGCGAAGGAGTTGCTCGCCTAGCGAGCATGCCAGTTTGAGTCTTTTTCTGGATTGGGCCATTTGTGAGCTGGGTCTTGGTTCCTTTAAGGTCAATGCCTTGGAAAATAAGTTGGGGTGCCTCAAAAAAAGTCTTGCAAAATTAACGGGCGAATTTTGGGGTATGACAACGCGAGTCAAACGCATCACACTGAGCCATTAAAGAAGTCATAACATTGGATGCATGAGATTCAATCTGGAAATAGAGATGGACGCTCCTGATTGAATCTGGAGACCAGACGGTGGCCAGCGCCACCGTCTTCTCCGGCCAACTTCTGGCCATGCTCAAAGTTGCAGAAATAAAAATGGTAACCAAATGGCACGATCCAGGCATCAATTGAAAGCTGGGGTGATGTACATCACCCCTATACCACTCAATTCCATTCTAGATCTCTATATTGAGAGAAATCAGAAGTGGAAATTTTGTGGTGTTCATATGAACTTCATGATTTTCAAAAATTGAAAGCATAACAATGTTGCCTACACAACAACAATGAAAATAGAACAATATACAAGCTGATTTGAAGCAATTAACAGTTGAAGTAAACCTTTTAATTGTAAGGCTTTGAGTCACAATCTTTGGATGCTTTTGCTTACAGTAGTCACTATGGATCAAGGAGAGAAGGTTTAGGAACTTTGAGATCTGAAGATTGATCAATGAAATCAAAATTCAGATCTGAAAAATTTGAAGAAAAATGGATTAGTTCCTTTAGTGATGGCTAGGATTTCAGTTCAGCAGCAATTGGGGCGCCTTAAGGTTGAAGAAATGAAGAGCATAAGCATGGTATTTATAGGAGAAGCAATGCTGAATGCATGGACCAAAGCTTGCATGAATGGAAAGGGCCTCCATGCATGGGCCTGTACAGGCGCATAGAGGGCCCAATTCTACTTGGAATTGGAAGCTAATGCATGATGCAAGTAAAATGGACATGCAGATTGGACTGTATTAGCTCATGCATGGCAATTGAAATGATTTCCAAAAATGCACTATTACATTTAAGTCTTCGAATGTCCATACTTGAAATGCAACCTTATGAGTAATGGTTGGAAATCTTATTGCATAAGGATCATTTGTTATGTTGATCAAAACTCCATTTGGGCCTTGGAAATTAATGAAAATTGGACTTGAAGTGTAGGGTGCAAAACATGCATATGTGAGATTTTCAAAATTAGCCAAAGTTCAAGCCCTTTTGTATCAATGATGAAAGCTCCAAATGACAAAATCTTCAACATGAAAGTTGTATATCTTTTCAAGGCACTCAATTTAGACCTAAATTGTTCATCATTTGGATTTTTTATGAAGAAGTTATGGGCACTTGAAGTTGGACTTTTTCACATTTCAATGCATTTGGTCCAAAGTGGCCTATAATGTTTTGCATTATCACATGTATTTATTTTGCGATTTTGAAATTTTGCTCAACATAACATTTTAAGTAGACACCTTAAGCTTTCCAATGCATTTGGTCTCACTTTAAAATCATGAAAAATGAAGGAGTTATGTCCTTGGTAAGTTGATCCAAAATTAGGGTTTCAGTCAAAATGACCTATAATGTCTTGGAATGGATGATGACCTTCCAAGCTTCAAATAAATTTTTGATGAACATGAAAGTTGTTCATATGGTCCTTAAGAACAGTTTTTCTCTTGGGGTCATCTCCATTTGACAATCACATCAAAAGTTAGGTCTCAATGTATTTCAAAATAGTCAGATGAATTGACTGATCATATTCTCAAGTCCAAACCTCATATCTTGATGAATTGATGATTGAGGATACTCAAATAAGTTCAAATATGAATGAAATGATGAATTAAATAACTTCCCTTGATTGTATTTGACCATGGGTTGAGGATGCTTCATGAGCAAGGCACAGTTGATGAACATATGGATTAGGGTTTCCTTGGGAAACAAACCTCAAACCCTTTGATTTGCTTTGATCAAAATGATGAATTGAGATACTTGGGAGGCATATTTGGTGGATGAGAGCTTTGGGAACTATTTCCATGCTTGCCTTCATCTTCTCTTGGACATATCAATGCACATAGGGTCTCCTAGAAGCTTTAGACCTTGTGACTGCTCAAGCTACAAACAAAAGATGTTAGTGACATATTTTTGTGCTTTTGGTTAGTGAATAAAAATGAGAAAAGCAATAATATACAATTCAAGTATGCTTGGTGATCTCAAACCACTCACAAGAGACCCCACCCCAAAGGTAAGGAGCCAAGATGCTTATGATCCTTGAGGCAATGCAAATGCCATGTTATGATGCCATGAGGGATCTTAGGGTCAAAATTGGGGTCTTACAGAAGTGTTTATGGATGACTTTTCTGTTTTGGATTCTTCTTTTGATAAATGTTTGACTAACTTGTCTATTGTGCTAGAAAGATGCCAACAAACAAATTTGATCCTAAATTAGGAGAAGTGTCATTTTATGGTACGTGAAGGCATAGTGTTGGGACATAAAATCTCCAACAAAGGCATAGAAGCAGACAAAGTAAAAGTGGAGGTAATAGCTAATTTACCACTACTGGTGAATGAAAAAGGTATAAGAAGCTTCTTGTGACATGTAGGCTTTTACCGTAGGTTCATCAGAGACTTTTCTAAGATCACCAAACTGTTGACGAGCTTGCTTGTGAAAGACACACCTTTTCTTTTTGACAAAAAATGCAGTGAAGCTTTTGAAATCTTGAAGAGGGAGTTGGTGTCTGCTCCTATAGTGATTTCCCCTGATTGCTCTCTCCCTTTTGAGATCATGTTTGATGCAAATGATAGTGCAGAAGGGGAAGTGTTATGACAAAGAAAGGAAAAGCTCTTGCATGTGATTTATTATGCAAGTCACGTGTTGAGTCCTGCCCAAATGAACTATGCAACCACTGAAAAAGAGTTGTTCGCGGTTGTATATGATTTCGACAAATTAAGGTCTTACCTGTTAGGATCGAAGGTAATCATTTATACTGACCATGCTGCTTTGAAATATATTTTTTCTAAATAGGAATCTAAACCAAGGTTGCTGAGATGGATTCTACTCCTGCAAGAGTTTGATCTGGAAATCAGAGACAAAAAGGGTTGTGAAATTACTGTTGCTGATCACTTATCTCGGATGTCCCTGATAGAAGAAACAGAGGAGAAACACCCAATCAAGGATGGGTTCATCGACACATGAATCCTAGCTATTACTGGTGTTCCATGGTTCACAGACTATGCAAATTATTTAGTAGGTGGAATAATATCTGACGATTTTGATTCTAACAAAAAGAAAAAGGTTTTGCATGATTGCAGGTTTTATTTGTGGGGTGACCTGTTCTTGTACAAAAAGGGAATAGACGGATTGGCTCGAAGGTGTGTTCCAGATGAAGAACAAAGGGACATCCTCAAAGCATGTCATGACTCAAAATATGGAGGACACTTTAGTGGCGATAGAACAACAACAAAAGTCCTCCAATCTCGGTTGTACTGACCTACACTGTTCAAGGATGCCCAAAGCATAGTGAAAGAATGTGACAAGTGTCAGAGGACGGGTAATATTTCGAAGAGAAATCAAATGCCTCAAAATGCCATGTTGGAGGTAGAGTTGTTTGATGTATGAGGAATAGACTTCATGTGACTCTTTCCACCTTCATTTGGAAAGCATTACATTTTGGTCGTTGTTGATTATGTTTCAAAGTGGGTAGAAGTTGTAGCATTACCCACAAATGATGCTAAAGTGGTGGTCAACTTCCACAAAAACTACATTTTCTCTAGGTTTGGGGTACCAAGAGCATTAATCAGTGACGAAGGTACTCATTTTCTAAGCAAGATGATGGAGAATCTGTCAAGGAAATACAACGTGAAGCACATGGTTGCCACACCTTATCATCCTCAGACGAGTGGACAGGTTGAAGTATCTAACAGACAGATAAAGCAAATTCTGGAAAAGACTGTCAGTGCTTCTTAAAAGGATTGATCAATAAAGTTAGAGGATGCATTGCGGGCGTACAAAATGACGTTCAAAACCCCAATAGGTATGTCCCCTTATCAATTGGTTTACGGTAAAGCATGTCATTTACCGCTAAAGCTAGAGCACAAAGCATTTTAGGCCTCCAAATTCCTGAACTATGATCTTTCAAAAGCCGGTGAATCCCGGATTCTTCAACTACATGAGCTAGAAGAGTTTAGAAATCAGGCTTATGAAAATGCCAAAATATACAAAGAGTAAACAAAAAAAATGGCATGACCAAAGAATTCAGAAGAAAGAATTTTGGGAGAGACAATTGGTTTTTTTGTTTAATTCCAGGTTGAAGTTGTTCCCTGGAAAGCTGAGGTCAAGATGGTCTGGACCTTTTGTGATTCACAAAGTATTCCCGCATGGAGAAATCGAGCTCGAAAATCCAGTGAACAAGGACACTTTTAAGGTGAATGGACAAAGATTAAAACCATACTACAAAGGACAAGAGAGTAGTATGGTAGATGATGTTCGTCTTACCAGATAGGATGGACGACCGTCGAGCCATGGGACGTTAAACGAAGCACTTTGTGGGAGGAAACCCATGCATTTTATTTCTAATTATTGTCTTTGTTTTTGTTTGGTGTTTTAGGTTTGTTCAGGTATGCATAGTGCCTTGCATAAAAGGGTGGAGACACTCACGTAAATGCAGAAGTTGTACCGGGAGGAAAGACTAAATCTGGAAAAAAAATAGAGAATTTTTTTTTTGAAGATAAACTAGCCACCTGACACGACCACTTGTGTCAGCTGACACGGCGTGTGTCAGGACTAGGGGTGGCAAAACGGGCTCGGCCCACAGGGCATGCCTGTTTTGCCCGCACTTTTGTGCGGGGCGGGCCAAGGATTTAGGCCCTCACCCTCAAATGTGTCCGCCCCTCCCCGTCCCGTTTTTTTCGCGGGCTTTTGCGGGCACGTGTATTTACATAAATTTTTGCATTTTTAGGCTTAAAGAGTGAAGTGCCTGCGGGCTTTCCCCGCCCCGCCCTCACCTTTTAGCGGGGCGGGTCTAAGTTTTAGGCCCGCATCCTCAACTATGACCGTCCCGCCCCGTTTTTTGTGGGCTTTTGCGGGGCGCGCCTAAACGGGGCGGGCATGCCCGTTTGCCACCCCTAGTCAGGACCATGAAGCAAATTTTCAAAATGGGAGTTAAAAGAGCCTGACATGGCCGACCGTGGTGCTTGACATGGCCCGTGTCAGGACAACTGAAGGAAACAGTCAAACAATTCGAATTTCCAAAAGCCTGACACGGTCGGCCGTGGTGCTTGACACGACCCGTGACAGGACCACTGAAGCATGTTGTTCAAAAATTGGAGTTACAGCATCCTGACACGGTCGGTCGTGGTGCTTGACACGGCCTGTGTCAGGCCCGTGGATTTGAAATTTTGAAAATTATTCGGATCATCGTGTGGACCCCACCCCTCATTAAAGCCCAATCACCACTCACTATACCCACTTACCACATTCCAAAATCTAATTTCCACTCACTATCTCCCATAAACCTCATCTTCTTCACCATCTCTCTCTCTCATAAACCTAAAACCTCCCCAAAAATCTTCCACTTTTACCACCATATCCACTCCAAATAAAAAACCCCCTTCATAAAACTATCACCATTTTTCGTCCTCATCACATTCACGGTGTCCATTTTTCCTATTTTCATTTTCGAATTTCTCTTAATTTTTTTTGCAGGTCCAAAAATGCCCCCAAAGAGGATTGTTTAGGGTAAGCAACAAATGGCTGAGACTTCAAGCCCACAGAAGAGGAGTAGCCGTACACTGAACCTGCATAACATTGTCTTCAATAATCTAGAGCAAGAGCGACGATACTCCATTCATAGAAAGCGTAAGTTGACTCCCACAAGGTACATGTGTGAACAAACCCTTAATGACTTAGGATTAAAAGTTGAAATTGATCGGATGTTTCATGTGTTGGGTATGTTGGAATTCATGTGTCTTGAGGCGCCTACCTATGAGCGCATCACACTTGAATTTTTAAGTACAATTGAGTTCCAACTGGAAAAAAGGTGGATTGACACTACGAGGTACTACTATGGTACTCTCAAATTCCGACTTTTTAATAATTAACATGAGTTAGTTGTCGAGGAGTTAGCTGGTATTCTCCGACTCCCACTTTACGGACCTGAAGCGGTCCCTGAAGGGTTTGTTCTGCATAATTTTTGGACTACTATTATAAGGATGACTGATTACACCTCCAAAGGTGAAAAGGCCTCGGACATCCAGAACCCTTATTTCTGTTATGCCCAAAAAGGTTTGGCATATACTCTATTTGGACGAGGTGATAGTACGAGCGTGGTAACTCAGAGGGAGTTATTTTTCCTCTACTCTACGACACAGAATCAGTCTATCAATGTCGCTGCCTTTGCAACTGACTATTTGGAGAGAGTTGGTCGGGCAGACTCCGGTGGTATTTCTGTTGGGGGCATGATTACCCAGATTGATGAACATTTTGGTTATCATGCATTTTTGCTTGAGGAGACCCATGTGGCAGGTAAGACAAATATTGATATGTCAGCTCTCACGCAACAAGGTATGATTTTTATTGCTCGTGATTATTACTCGGTGGTGACCCATAAAAGGTTTATTATTGCATTACCTAATCCTGACAGAGTAAGTATTGTTGATTGTGCTAATTGGTTGTATATGAGTGATGACCCTGATGAAGAGGAAGGCTACGATGCTGAAAATGTGGTTGCAGGTGAACCTATGAATAAAGACGATCAACATAAGGAGCAGTTTGTACCCCATCACCAAGATCCAATCTAACAGGGTGCCAGGTCATCGTCCATGAATCAAGACCAGTGGGCATGGGTACAAACTGAGCTCAGTGACCTTAGAACTGAGCAATCGAGACAAGGAATCGAGTAGGCTCGACAAGGGGCTATTTTGGATGAGATGAACATGATGATGCGACAATTGATGATGCACTTTCCGCCTCAGCCTCCTCAGTAGGGCACTGTGAGTCACCCTCCTCTATCTTGTTCTAAAACATTGGGGCTAATGTTTAGTTCAAGCGTGGGGGAGGTTTAATAATGCTTTTGGTTTTTATTTTCTTTTTGTTATTTCCCTTTTTGTTTACTTTTTTACATTGGTTTGTTTGTTATTGTTGGGTGTCATATGCGGCATATATTTCAGGTTCTTGGTGTTATTGTTGGTTAGGTGATGACCATTAGTGGTAGTGGATGAAATGATCACTCCACTTACTGTTTCTTGTTGTTGAATGATCCTCCCGAAAAGTTGATACTGCTGAAGAAAAGGATCGAACGCAACTGTCTCAAGCTTGACTAACATAGGATCCATGTGCATCCCGAGTTGAGTAAGAAGTCGGACCATACTAGAGGTACTTTGGATTTTGTCAAGCTTTACCTAACATGGTGAGCGCATAAAATCCAAACACATTTATCATCATGAGTGATATTCAGGTATGTCTTTATCACTTTGAGTTTGCGTAAATTCTCTTGAAATCTCATTACATGTATACACACACTAAGGCACTTTGTTTGAGTTATAAGCCCTGAGCCTTTCTAGCCACCCCTTTAATATTATCCCTTGTTAACCCCATTTGAGCCTATATCTTTTGTTTGTATATATCACCACATGAATGTAACCCGCGGCCCAAACACTTCCTTACCCTGTTTAGAGAAAATGTTATGTTCTTTAAGTTGTGTTCAATTCTAAGTTTGGGGTAGCCCCATAAGTATCTGAAAGTAAGGTGAGTGCGGAAAAAAGGATTAAGAAAAATGACCATAAAAAAGGAAACAAAAGAAAATAGGAATTTGATGGAACGAGGAAAAGCACTCATCGAATGAGAAACACTCATTGGGGTATAAAAAAATAAAAATAAAAAGAACTGGGTAACGGAACTGAAAAAGAAAAAGAAATATAAATGATATGTTAGAACAAACACAGTGAAAAGAATAATGATGTTGACTCTGAACCCAAAACCATTTGTTTTTCCTTTTGTTTATGTTTACCCCACCATAACCCAAGTCCTGTTACAACCCAAAATACCTCAAAAAGTGTGTGTTGTATGTAATTGATATGAAATAAGAAGCTATTAAAATTTATGAGTCAATATTGTATATTCTGAAATTTGAGTGTAAACACTTTAACCTGGAGAGAATTGATGAGAGTGTGAAATAAGATGACAGGTGAAGCAGTAAATTTATGTGGAAGTGCGGTAGAAAATCAATTATGAAAAGTAGGGACTATGAAACAAAGAGTGATGGCTTGTGCCGAAAGATCTCAACAGTATTGTGGTAAGAAAATTTCATGTATTTTGGGACCGACGCACTCTGTCATTTAGAACATTACTTGATGGCAAACAATGAGCTAAGTTTGAGGTTGTGATCAGTCACCATTTTTACTGTATTTTCATCACTTATTCGACAAGAAGCCAAGGATTATGGAGTACTTTGTTCGTATTATGTTACCTTTCAAGCCATTTTTAATTTATGTAAGTTAATTGAGCGTTTTATCATTTTTTTAGTTTTATTTCGTGTTTGCTGGATTTTATGCTTTGGTTGTCTATTTTGATTCTCCTCAGGTCCAAGTAGAAGATCTAAATGACTCAGTGCAAGAAAGTCAAGAAATTCAGCATTTCAGGAAGGGAATTGCTAAGTTACAAGAAGCTTGACACGGGCCGTGTCAGGAGGGGGGCCTTAACAAGCTTTAGGAGAATCTAAGACAGTGACATGACACGGGCACCGATGTCATATGACACGGGCTGTGTCAGCCTACCTGAGATGAAAGCAAGATGCAGCAGACAAACAAGGGCACAACACGGCCACCTTTGTCATCTGACACGGGCCGTGTTGGCCCAGGTGCTAATTATTTCAATTTTTGTGTTTTTATCAAGACTTGAGCAGCAAGGGCGTTCTGGGGATTTTCAACCAATGCTAAGGGATTTTCACTATTTAAAAGAGTTTCTACGAGAAAATAGGGGACTTTTTGGCCAGGAGTGAACAAAGCACAGAGAATTGTCCGATGATCGAGAATTGGAGAGATCAAGGAATTCGGAGAGCGGAAGATTTTCATGAGCAGAAGCAATTGAAGATCCAAGTCATCCAATTACTTGTAATGTCTAATTTTTATCTTAAAACTGTTTTGAACAATATGAGTAGCTAAACTCCCCAATGCTAAGGGGTGTCCCTAATTTATAACTGTAATGACTTTGAGTTTGCGACTGCAATAACAATATTATTTTTCATAATTACCGTAATCTTTTGATGTGTGTAATGCTTTCTCTTTCTGAATAATTGAGATTGATGTATGATTATCGATTAGGCTTGATCTCCATTGATGAGGTTTTCATAAGATTACTCTGCAGTAGATATCACCTAGGACTAGGGATACCCTGTATGAACCAGATGATTCTTGATATAATAAGGATTAATTTCATCGGTAATTTTCTATGGACATAGAGATTAGGGTTGAATGATTAAATGTTTTCTCACCAATGCCTTGGGAGAAAATACCCTTGAGAACTCATAGTAATTAATTGATATTTATTGATGCAATAGTGACTCAGAGTTGTTACAGGGACAAATTATACACCTTCCCTGGCATGTTCCTTTTTCCCTAAAACCCTTGCTTTACAGTATTATTTATTTTATTTGCCCTTATTTTTATAAGTTTGAATCTAAAACCCCAACACTAGTTTTTGTTTAATTGAACAATTATTTAAACTCGATATTAACACGCAGTCCTTGAGATCAACATTCGGGGAAGTTCCCCTTTATTACTACAAAAGACAAAATAGTACACTTGCTATTTTTCCGATCAGGTACCTGCATGGTTATGACTCCAACTCTGAAGTCATTTAGGGTTCAAGATAGTGGTAGTGAAAGTTGAGATTAGAGATTGTATACCTGAAAATCATTTACGAAGGTATTTATACCTTGGGTCTGACATAGCAGGTTGTATAATGGGCCTCGTGTTATTGGGCCTTTGGACGGCGTGAAGCGGTTGGTCCCAGGTCTTTGGCCAGCTTGGATCAATTAGAACTCTGATAGTTAATTCGGTATGTGAATGATGAGAGAGTATTCAAAATGTATTTGAAACTGATTACCTGAAATAACATCATCTCGTATATATAGGGAAGAGAAATAACGGTTTAGCTACTTTTCTAACATGGAATGCAGAAGTCCGTAGGATGTGTTGGTGGTACAGATCTCTGGCTTCCCGATCTCTGAGGGTTCAACGGTCAATATAATATTTAAGAAGCTTAGCCGATAACTTTTTTGAATATGAGATGTTCTTGTCATATGATGGTGGGGTCCATGGAGGTGTGGCCAGATAGAGATAGATATGGTCGACCCGGAAAAATTCCCCCCCTAAGCCCTTGTTTTAGGGAATAAACGCGAGGGTTTGAAGGATTATAGACATAGGTTACCGGTTGTACTTTCTTTGCTTCCACTATTTCGTAACTCCATACATATTTTGGAGGAGTAATTATGATCTTTATAAGGAACTAAAATACTCAAGTATTACGTGCAAGATAAGTGATTGTTGATAGTACACCTTTCATTTCATAAGGTTAGTTCATGAATGTAGGAAGGACTAAAGTCACTTCTCTTCTAGGTTTTTCTTTCTCCTCGTTCCTGAAAGATTACTTATCTTTCTCCTCTGAAGCATTTCTTCCTTGTTCTTGAATTAGTTAACGCGATATGGCGAAAAGATCTCAGAAAACCATGAAAAGGAATATGGTGAACCTGTCATCTCCATCAGAAGGTTATGTATATTCATCAACTATCTCGATCTTTACCAAAGAGGGGAACTTTAATGGAGCCTATTTTGATGTGGGTGAATCGTCACTTTGAGGGCTTACTATTCTTGGTGATGAAGAATTTTTTTAATGAGTATGGTAATTGTATCATTCCTTTATATTAGCATATATTTTCTTCTTTGGGGGTTTGTTTGGCCTTTACCTCTTTTGAAGTGGATGTTTTCAACTATTTCATGGTGGCCCCATCTTAACTTCATCCCATCAGTTGGGCGTACATTAAGGCCTATCAGTAGTGGTGTGAGAATTTAAAGGGAAAACCTTCTTTTTTTTTTGCTCTTACATCTCTTCCACAACATTCAAAGTACTTTAGCTCGGCCAAATGAGCGAAAGTGGGTTCTTTTAGTGTCAACGATACGGGTTTTTGAAGTTTTTCCTGAGCCACCGTATTTTGCAAACCAATTCTTTTTTGTTACCCCTTCATCCCATGGCTCACGTAACTGTCTGTGAGGTTGAGTCAAGGGTGGAAGGTAAATTTAACCCACTACTTCCCCATTGTTGGTCGAAGAAACATTTTCTTTTGGAGAATGACTCTTATATTTATGGAGAAAGTGAATTTACCATTGAGGAATATTTTCAAAAAAATAAGTTGTTTGATTTTGTTAACCACTTGGGTTATGTCAAGGGTGTAGTCCCCTCAGACGAGGCTGATAAGAAGCACCATAAACGTTTTATAGATGTCTCGTTGTTGATGGAGTCTCGTTCTCGTGAAGGCCGTCAGATTGCCTTTGGTAAGCACAAAATTATTTTTATTTTTCATCATTGGTTTCCCTTTGTTGTGCTCGTCTTTGAATAACAATGGTATTTGTGTAGGTGTAATAGAGGATGAAGTAAGGGTATGGGTCTTAAAGCGGGGAATCCAACCAGATGGCCTTATTGTAGATCTTATTCCTCCCTCAGAACTTTCTCAAAATGTTGTTCTCCCGGGTTTGCATGTGGATCTCAACTCTTGTCCTGGCCTTTCTCATGATCGTCGCGATTCATTTTTTAAGGATGAATGGGCATTTTTATATAGACAAAGGCAATATAAAAATGTCTATATCATAAAAAATAAACATATCATCAACATACAGTAAATGATTAGCAAAAATAAACATATAATCAACATACAATAATAGGAAAATAAAAGAGCCATCATCTAGGATCCTGACATAAACACAACACTTGTACTCACATATTTTGTATTCAATTTGAAACATATATGAATTAAAATGTTTGTACCATTGCCTTGAAGATTGTTTTAAACCATACAAAGACATATTCAATTTACAAACTAGTATGCCATGTCTAGTGTCACTAAACCCCTCTGATTTATCCATGTGAATTTTCTCATCTAGATTACCATGAAGAAATGTTTTCTTCACATTTATCTTCTCTAGATGTTTGTCCCGACTGACTACCAAGGTTAACACTTCCTTGATAGAAGTATGTTTGACAATTAGAGAGAAAATCTGATCATATTCAATCCCCTTCAATTGTGAGTACCCCTTTGGTACAAGATGAGCCTTGAACTTTTCCTTTTCGTTTTCTATAACCGTTGGTTTTCACTTGAAAACCTACTTACAATCGATGTCCTTTTTCCCCTTAGGAACTTGAACAAGCCCCCTGTCATACGGTGAACTGACTTGGTGTGTTTTTGCTTTGGACAGCAAATGTCGCGGATAGCAAGAGTCGCCACCGTCTTTTCTTTTATCCAATAAGGAAAGGCGGAAAAGAACAGGAAAGACCTTGATTAGATTTTGGGTTCGGGAGGTACATTATACAAAGGGAAGGTGTTAGCACCCTTTGTATCCATGGTTATCCATGGGCTCTTAATTGCTTAATCACTTAGGTTTTTCTTGTCCGAAAAAGTGTTTGAGAACTGTTTGGAAAATGTTTTGAAAAGAGAGTTTAACTTTATAATGATTCTTGTACAAATGTATACAAAGTATTTATCTCGTTTAATTTTGAAAGCTGTTTAGAAAAATATAACTTGGCAATGATTCTAGTACGAATGTATACCAAGTGGTGATTTTCTAATAGATGTTTTGCAAAGTGTGAGGTGTGAAAAGTATTTTAAGTTGTGAGTCAGCATTTAAGAGTTATACCTACCCAAGGTCTTTATGGGTATTTCCTATCCTTATGAAGGTAAAACTGTCCTTACTATTGAGAAGTAAGTAGCCTTGTCCTTTGGATGTAAGGGACATCGTAGGGTCATTGATTGGTCATTGAAGGCAACATTTGTAAGGATACCTTAGCATTCGAAGGGACGATCATCATTTAACCGTAGGCTACAACGACGGGCCATCGAGGGACAAAATCATATATTCACAGGCAACATCCGAGGGACTATGATTTATCTTATAGGGACATGATGATTTAATCGAAGGGTCTTTGCTAAGTGTATCCCCACATTCGCGGAACCTGACCGTAATACCGTAAGGCAACAAAGAGAGGGCCAAGATCATATATTCAAAGGCAATAATTTATAATCAGTTAGGTAATTAGGATGAATCTCCACAAGGGTATCCCACAAATAAAGTGGAATACCTAGCAAGCTACCTTCTCCGGGAATATGTGAGCCCTCACAAAATTTAGCAAACAGGTCAGAATACCAAATGAGGTGCGGTCAATAGTTGCACCGAACAAAGGAATCGCAGCAGTAATAATGCCAGGCAAATAATACACAGCTATGATAGAACATGTCAGATAAGCACAGAACAAAACAGAACCAAAAATAAAACAGCGACTGTCATGTTCGCTACTGCCTTGCCTAGCAAAGGCTTGGCGAACGCTCGCTACATGTTCGCTTAGCGATGTGCTAGCGAACGGCTGTGGGTTTTGAGTCTAATAACGGTACGATTTCAGCAAGCTCCAAACCCTATGGCATCCCTTACAGAAATTACATGGTTAAACATTCAAGACATCCATGCATACTTAAACCCACATGCAAAACCTAAGATATATTTATAAATTCAACCATAATATCACATGTAAATTGGGAGCATGAAGCGGTAGTGGTAGTGCAAACCTGTTTGCAATTCAATTGCAACGTTGAATTGGCAGATCACTCTTAGGGTTGGTGTCGGGTTGAGTTGGGCGGAGGTAACCTTTGTGCAGATGAACTTCCTTCAGGGTTTCCTTTAGGGTTGCTCTGAATTCTCCTGGTTAGCCTTCAGGGTTTTCTGTCTATGTTTGTGTTTCCTTGCTAGGGTTTCTGTCCGTCTGTCCTCCGTCTCCTCTTTTCTGAATGAGGTCTTGGTATTTATAATAGTTTTTTTTTGTGACCTGATGGGCTCAGAATGAAGCCCAAAATTTCTGGTATTCGCAAGCTTCGCTAGGCGAGTGGTACAGCGAAGAGTTCGCTAGGCGAAGGATTTGGCTCGCCTAGCGAGCAAGCCAGTTTAAGTCATTTTCTGGATTTGGCCACCTGTGTGCTGGGTCTTTGTTCCTTTAAGATCAATGTCTTGAAAAATATCTTAGAGTGCCTTGAAAAATGTCTTGCAAGATTAACGGGCAAATTTTGGGGTATGACACCCCCATTTCATATATTTTTTCCAAATAATCCATATCCCCCACCGTATAACCCATCCACTTATCTTTCTATTAGCTCGCTAGCCTCTAGAAAGGTGGAATGGTCTCCAAAACTTGTAAGACTTGTATAGGCTTCCAAGTATTCATACCCATATATTTATGGTGGCTTGGTTTAACAATGTTTTATATCAGGTACAAGAATATAATTCTATAATTCACCTGAAACTTTAGGTTTGTGGTCAATTTCAATACTAGATCTAAACTCCTCTTATGGTTCAGGCACTACATGCATATTATCCACTGGCGGTATATCAACATCCACCTGAGTTGCTTGCTTGCACGAAGCTTCTTCTTCAGATGCTGACACATGTGTTGCAATTTGCTGATTCAAAATTAACTACTCATCAAAAACATTTTTGTTAATTACCATATTATTTTTAATCACATCCCATAATTTGAACCCTTTCACACCTTTTGCGTAAGCGATAAAGATAAACTTCTTTGACTTTGCATCAATTTTAGATCCATCTTCATTAGACACATAAAAATCCTTAAGTTGTCAAGATCAATAGGATTACATGTCCATAACTCCTTTACAACCTTCCCCTAATGAAGCTCATGGTGACTTGTTGATAAGATAACATGTCACTTTAACTGCCTCTGCCCATGAACCTTTTGATAGTCCAACAATTAACAAGATACATCTTTTCTTTTCAGTTAAAGACCTATTCATTCTCTCTAACACGCCATTTTGTTGTGGTGTCTTATGAACTGATAAATGCATTTGAATATTGTGTTCTTCTTATAAACTCTTGAAATTCGAATCAATGTACTTTTTCCTATTATCTAACCGCAAATACTTGAATTTTATGTGATCGCGACTTAGTAAGTCTATGTGAATCGTGACTGCAAGTGCACAATCCTATCGCGTAGTTTTAAAGATTAACGAACCCACAAGAACTAATAATCGAACGTATCGTGGTCTAATGTTACTATGTAAATCTAAGGCGAATGATTATTCTAAGATTGGAGGGATGAATAGAAATAACTATAAAATAGAATAAAGATAAAGATATAAGATATAGAGGATATCGATATGTAATACATCAAACTTCGGGGATTCGATAGATAGTTAGTGTAATCTTATTGGTTAAAATATTCTTCAGTAAAAATTATTTATAGAAAGGACTTAGTCTCACACTCGTTTTTATTGACTCTGACCATACTCCTAAACCAGAATGCTTGGCTCTCGCGATCTCATTTTGAATTTAAAAGTTTTTTTTTTAAATATAGATAAAGTGTAATTAATCCTAAAGTGCTCTCGCTGTGTTTAGGATTAATGCCTAGTTTCAGCTATCTGGTTAAAATCTCAAACTCTCGTTCTTGTTGACCGTAACCTTAGTTTGTTTTGTACTCTCGTACGAAAAACAGTTTGATTAAATTAAGAAACTAAAACCGGGAAAATAAGTTTTATAAAAACTAACACCAATTATTTATTGAATCTCGTCGTTTCGACGGTCTTTACATACTAATACCTAAGGTTTAGCCGGACATAGATCCGGTAACAGACATGGCAATTGGGGAATTAAACATACAGTAAGACATAAATAAATAAATAAAACAGTAATCAATAATAAACCTGGATTGCAATTTAAGAACTGGAATTGAATCTTGAACCGTGCGAGTCTCATAGGTCCTTTTTTATATCCTTTCCATATTCCTCATTTGTAGCAAAAGTAGTGGAAATCGTGTCTAAAAAAGTGGAGGAAAATACGAAGACTAGGTTGTGGCAGTTGCCACAACCTTAGCTTTATACTGAGTGGCGAACGCCACCTTTGTAGCAACTGCCCACCATTTCTCAAGGGTTGGTGGTGGGCGCCACCTCCCTCTTGGCCCAATGTGGCGGGCGCCACACTCTTTGGATAATGGGCGCCACAAGCTCGTTTGCTTTGGTGGCCCATTATCCTTTGGAAACCTCATTTCCTTCTCTTTTCTTACTTTTTGCTATTTTCCATTTTTTCTTGAGGTAAACCTTTTAATCGATAAATACCTGAAATAAACATAAAATATTGTGTGATAATAAGTGTTAATCCAGTAAAAAGCAATGCATATGGAGCCAAAAATACGATACGTTTTCGCGTTATCAAACTCCCTCATACTTAAACATTTGCTTGTCCTCAAGCAAATGCCGCGTACATAAAAAGTTTTGTAAAATATTTGCAGCATATATTATCAAGATTTGTAGAAAACACAGTTGCATTCGGATACTCATTCTAGTCTATAAACTTTACTTTGGTTCGAGATTGTATTAACAGGTACTCACTTCAACACTAAGGGTATCGTTAGAACACATAGTCACAATGTTACAACCATAAGTCTCCCTCCTATACAAACCAATCTGAATCATGTTGTCATGCCTAAGCCTACCTTACTAAACCTTCTTTTTATCCTTTTTCATTCTGGCGCAATCACATTAAGCCCGTTATCCTTTGACATTCATAGCTAGATAGTCTATTAGTGACTATGATCTCATCATTATTTCTTTCTTTTTCGCACTTTGGCTCAAATAAAATTTGAAGATGGTTATACCGTTGGGTTAAATGACCGGGTGAGGATCACCTAACTTAGAGGGAACAATGTTTTTCATACATTTCGTAATCTTTTCTTCTTTTAAGCTTGAAATCATACACTTATTTGCATTGACTTCTTGTGTAGTGTGTGCTTAGGATGGTGCTGACTGCAAGATAAACTACTTAAGGAAATATTAAAGGATAAAATTTAAGGCTATGGCATGACAAGTACTCAAATCGATCTTATGATTGGGAGATTTAAGGTGTTAAAGCGATACTGATCTTATAAAGCTTTTCCAAATCTCTACAATTCAACCTCAGTTTGATTTATAGTGTAGAATTTTCAAAAGGTGCATTGTATCTCTAAGTCTAGATTCTTGCAAAAAAATTGTATGGCTCAAGTAAACAAGAGAATCAGTAAATAACGGAAACCACGCATAAAGACTCGACATCACATTGATATTTAAATCGACTGACACTTTAACAAAAATTAAAATAACCATCAAAATTATAAAATAACAAAAAGAAATAACAATAATTTAAATCTAACTAGAAAGCGGTAAATAAAAAGTGGTAAAGCTTCCTCCCCAATACTTAAATCTTGCATTGTCCCCAATGCAACGACATAAGATAGGAAAGAAAGGTGAAACCTGGTTATTCTTCTACTGACGCCTTCTGCCACGTGTACATGGACGTCCACCATTTCCGGGATGGTGAGGTGGCGTATAGTTCTGGAGATCTTCCACACGCATTATCAGTGTTGCCGTTTCATTGATCAAGCTAAACTTGTTCTGTTCGGTCCTGAAAGCATAGTCATGCTGATCATGCTGCATTTGGCGAAGGATTTGCATCATTTCAGTTTGTTGAGCTCCCATGGTTTGGATCTGTAGGTCTCACTGAGTGTCTAATTCTCTACGCCTCAGCAGTTCAGCATAGATCTCATCAACAGTGGCTGGTGCCACATTTCTTCTTGGTCTTTGACTGGAAGATGCACCTGCAACATTTTCAAATGAAGTGTGTGTGGTGTGTGGGTCAGTAGCGGGAGCAGTTTGCTCCAGAATGTGATCCTCGTCGGTGTCCTCGCCAACAGCTACATTCTCAGGAATATGCGTGGGGACTTGGTTAGGCACCGGATCATTAGTGTAACAATAATTATCCGGGTTGCGCACATCTGTGCGATTTGGATTTGGGAGGACAAAATCTTGTAACACATTATTAACAATTATTAAATTAAATCTACCGTCTCTCCTTCATTTTACTAGTTTCATGCTCCTTGTCATGTCAATGTCAATGGCATGATGCGGGAGCGGGGTTAGCCTGGAGAATTTTTCTTCGAGTCCTAGGACTCTGGCTATGGAGGTTATTAAACCTCGAAAAATAATTGGGCATCGCTTCACATTGATAATGGCCAGCATGTGAGATAGCATAAAAGCGACGGTATTCACCTTTTGTGGCAAATATGTGACGAACAAATAAAAGAGTTCTTTTTCGTTCATCTTGTTAGAATTTGCTCGGCCAAAAATGGTGCATGCCAATATTTGGCGGAAATATCGAATATCCGGGTTTGAATTAAAGTTGCTCTATTTCCCTCAAAACTATGGATTACTGTACCGGTTATTGCCCTCTAAAATGGTTAGAAAGCGCATTGCCAACCCTTAGTATTTGGGACATCACTTACTACACCATCCCCATGGGGAAAATATAGCAGGTCCGCTAGTTGGGAAAATGTAAGGGCATATTCGATGTTAAATAAACGAAATTGGACAGTCCCATTGGAGCATTTTATGTTGGGTGTGGGACTAAAGATTAATGAGCTTAGGAATTCTAATGTTAGTTAAGCATAGACAGGGTCCTCGAGAGATAGAAAATAATTCAAATTTAAAATATCTAGCATATAGTTAACACTATCTTGAATTCCTAAGGCATATAAACAGTGTTCATCGACATGCCTTGTTGATTCGATCTTTCTGGCGCTTAGATACGTGTACGTCTCCTCTTGTAATTCACCTGGCTCGCCGTTTCTAAACACTATTTCATATTCTCTCATCTGTGTCATAATGGATTTCACACTCCTTGTGTAATATAGTGAGAATAAAGCAAGAGAGGAGAGAAATATGTAAATGAGAGGTGTGATTTATTGAGGTAGTGGTGGTGGTTTATATAGAGGTGAAGGTGGTTCGAAAAAAAATTGGTAAATAAATAACATTTACCATATTCAATGTCTTGGTCCAAGAGTTTTGAAAGTGGTTGAATGGCATTAAGGCATTGTCTGCATGCAAGGAACATCACAATAAAGGTGATTTGAATGGTCCAAATACACAGCTTGCGCATGCAGGCTTGTGTAGTGGCCTGCGCCACTTTTGGTGTGTGTGGCGGGCGCCACTATGGGCCCTGTGGCGGGCGCCACAACCCTCACATGGGCGCCACAACTGTGTGTGGCAGGCGCCACATGCAGTGTGGTTTCCCATGCGTGTGCTTTTATTTTACTTAGACCATGCAATTTTTAATTTACCAATAATATAGTGTATGGGAATAGTAAACATGATACAATGGAATGGAATTTAATCGCAACAATGACGAATAAAAGAATCGAGTAGACGGAAAAAGATGAAATAATTTGTCTAATGGAATAAAAGGAAATGAATTAATTAAATAAATCCAATGTGTAAAAGTAAATAACAATAGAATTCCAACAAGAAAATAAAATAAAATGAAAGTCAGTAAATCGGTAATACTATAATAAATTAGCCATTACGGCGACCGCTGGTAGGAGGAGCGAACGAGTAGAAGTGCTGGTAAATGTGATTCAGGTTCTCTGTCACTACATCCATAAAGCCATGGAATTCTATGAGGAAGGTGCTCAGCTCGCCTCTCAGATTGGCGACATCTGCCTGAACTGTTGCGATGGCAGCAGCATGATCGGTGAGAGGTGCATCATGTATAACTGGGGCATGTGGTTCGGCATCAGAGAGATAATTGTCATGGTGATCATGGATTTGGTGTGGTGGTCCATCCAAATCATAGTGCCAGTTGTTCCTATCATGTACACACGTCCTAGGGTCTGGCAGGGTAAACAGGTGTACTGGTTGGCTATTAATGAAGAATTCAAACACATCCGGGCCTAGGTTCCTAATGATACCGGTGTTGACATAAAATCGGATGTTCATAGGTCATATAACCCTGACGACCGGGTAATGTAGTCCCATTGCATGCGCTATCATGGTCACTAAGCCTCCCACTGAGATTGGCCCATAGTCTTCCTGTGTTATACATTATAGATTAGCTATAATGAATGTAACAGCGTTAACACGTCGAGCTTGTGATGCGCAATACATTATAAATAGTTTGTCTTTGGACACAACGGTTCTGTTCTTTTCCTTTCCAAACAAGGTGTGAGCTAGGATCTTATGGAAGTAACGAATGACAGGGTTATGGATGTTCTCTGAATGCATAAGGTCTGGCTCGAGATGGTCGTTTCCCGTGATGCTACCCCAGAAGAGATCTAATTGATGGTCTACAAGTCTGTCTTCCTGGGTAATGGTAAAAGTATCAGGGTCATTAGGACATCCTAGGAGTTCAACCATTTCTCTGTGGGTGTAGCGGTAATCCATATCAAATAACCTAAAGGTGATTAGGCCTTTGTTAAGTCCAATGCCATGGTTTGGCAGGTACACTAAGGAGCTTAGGAATTCTAGAGTCAACCTAGTGATGGAACTAAATTTTCTCTTGATAGCAAAGGTGTCCCAACCTAGTTGGTTAATTAGGAACATAACACGATCTCTTATACCTAATTTGGTCATGGTGTGTTCATCTGGGTATAAGGTTATTTTCATTTCCCTCTGAAATAGAGTCTCAAAACGTCTCTTTTGATCTCTGCCTCTGAAGACTATATCCATGTAATCTACTTGTTGCATTGCGATAGTCAGTAGCTAGATAAAATCAAGTAGATAATATCATTAAGTTAGTAATGGTCAATAATACAGAATTGTACCGATTAACTTTATGAGAAATAAATAAAGAAGAAAACAAAGAAATGAAAATTAAGCAATAGTAATAATTATATAATTTTGTGATGAAATTAAATAGTTAAAGACGGAGTGTGGGTTGTCTCCCACCAAGCGCTTTGTTTATTGTCGTAAGCTTGACAGAAATAGGATAGGCGTTATTCTTTTGAATGAGCGCGAGGCTCTGCAAGCTTAAGATTTACAATGAAATCATTGTTATCAATGTTATGGTAATGTTTCAAATGTTGGCCGTTTACTATGACTGGTTCGCTTGTTTTTCCTTTTATCTTTATTGCTCCATTCGGAAAGATATTGGTGATTCAAAGGGACCAGACCATCTAGAACAAAGTTTTCCGGGAAAGAGTCTGAGGCGGGAGTTAAACAGGAGTACTTTATCACCTTGGTTAAACTCTTTCCTTAATATGCGATTGGCGTGCCATTTTTTTGTTCTTTCTTTATAGATTCGAGCACTCTCATACTCATCTAGCCTAAGTTCTTCTAGTTCATGGATATCTAATATTCTTTTCTCGCCTGCAGCAATATAATTGAGATTAAGGGGCTTAATGGCCCAATATGCTTTATGTTCTAATTCTACCGGCAGATGACATGATTTTACATAAACTAGCTTGAAAGGTGTGGTTCCTATTGGGGTCTTATAAGCTGTCCTATATGCCCACAAGGCTTCTGGTAATTTTGAGGACCAATTTTTTCTAGAGGTGGCAACTGTCTTTTCTAACATTTGTTTAATTTCTCGGTTCGAGACTTCTACTTGCCCATTCATCTGTAGGTGGTAGGGTATTGCTACACGGTGCCGGACTCCATATTTCACTAATAGCTTTTCAAAAATCCTTGAAATAAAATGGGAGCCACCATCACTGGTGACAAGTCTCAACACGCCGAATCTAGGGAAGATTATTCGCTTAAAGAGTCTAATTACCACTCGTGTGTCATTCGTTGGAGAAGTTATGGCCTCAATCCATTTTGATACGTAATCGACCGCAATAAGGATATACTTGTTACCAAAAGAAGATGGGAAAGGTCCCATAAAATCGATTCCCCAAACATCGAAGACTTCTACTTCCAAAATGCCTTTAAGTGACATTTCGTCGCGTCTAGATATGTTGCCAGTGCGTTGGCACCAGTCACAATTTGTGATCGTGATGTGGACATCTTTCCACAAAGTAGGCCAAAAGAGGCCAACTTGCAAGATCTTAGCGCAAGTCTTCGAGGTGCTTGCATGTCCTTCATAAGAAGCAGAATGATAGTGAGAAGTTACGTTTTCTACCTCATCTTCTAGGACACATCGACGGAAAATGCCGTCGGCGCCTCTCTTGAAAAGTAGAGGCTCATCCCAATAGTAGTGTTTAAGATCGTGGAAGAATTTTTTCTTTTGTTGGTAGGACAAGTCTGGCGGAAGCACCCTAGCTGCTAAGTAGTTGACGAAGTCAGCGTGCCATGGTAGTGCAGTTTGGGTGTAAATTGCTTCCACTACTTCGTTTGTTTTGGTATCTTTATGGGTTAATGAAACTTTAGTTGTATCGCTTTCTAATTGGGCTATGAGTCTTTCCTACGGAAAGTCATCATTTATAGGCACTCGTTCAGGTTCAATACCTTCCATTCTTGACAAGTGATCGGCCACAATGTTTTCCGTGCCCCTTTTATCCTTGATTTCTAGGTCAAACTCTTGTAATAGTAAGATCCACCTTATGAGTCTTGGTTTGGCATATTTTTTGTTTAACAGGTACCTAATTGCAGCATGATCGATATAGATAATTATCTTTGCTCCTACTAGGTAGGAACAGAATTTATCCAGAGCGAACACTACGGCTAAAAGTTCCTTTTCTGTGGTGGCATAGTTCATATGTGCAGGGTCTAGGGTTCTACTTGCATAGTATATTGCATGAGGTTTCTTGTCCATTCTTTGTCCTAAGACTGCGCCTACAACATAGTCACTAGCGTCACACATGATTTCAAAAGGTAATCTCCAATCGGGTGGTTGCATGATAGGTGCGGTAATAAGAGCTGTTTTCAGTTGTTCAAACGCCGCTAGGCATTTGTCGTCAAAGATGAATTCAACGTCTTTCATCAATAAGCCAGTCAGTGGTTTGGTGATTTTTGAGAAATCTTTAATGAATCGTCGGTAGAAACCGTCGTGTCCGAAGAAGCTTCGTATTTCGATTACGATTTTCGGAGGCTGGAGGTTTTCTATAACTTCTAATTTGGCCTTGTCGAATTCAATCCCTTTGTTGGATACTATGTGTCCGAGCACGATTCCTTGTCGGACCATGAAATGACATTTTTCCAAGTTTAGCACTAGGTTCACTTTTACGCATCTCTTTAGTACCATTTCAAGATTCGATAAGCAACCTTCAAAGCTCTGTCTGCATACAGAGAAATCTTCCATGAAGACTTCCATGATGTCATCTATGAAATCAGTGAAAATTGACATCATGCATCTTTGGAATGTTGCGGGAGCGTTACACAATCCGAATGGCATTCGTCGATAGGCGAATGTACCATAGGGGCATGTGAAGGTCGTTTTCTCTTGGTCGTCGGGATGAATAGGAATTTGGAAAAATCCTGAATAACCGTCTAGGTAGCAGAAGTGAGAATGCTTAGCCAATCCTTCAAGCATTTGATCGATAAACGGTAAAGGAAAATGATCCTTCTGAGTGGCTTTGTTTAATTTTCTATAGCCAATACACATTCTACTTCCAGTAACCACTCTTTGTGCTATAGATTTTCGTTTTTCATTGTTAACAACTGTGACGCCTCCCTTCTTTGGTACTACATGCACTGGGCTGACCCATTGACTATCGGATATTGGGTAGATAATACCTACTTCTAATAGCTTTTGTACTTCTTTCTTTACTACATCACTCAGAATGGGATTTATCCTTCTTTGATGTTCTCTAGAGGTCTTACTGTCTTCCTCTAGCATTATGTGATGCATGCATATGGAAGGGCTTATTCCTTTTAGATCTGAGATATTGTAGCCTAAAGTAGTTGGGTATTTTCTTAAAACGTGTAGAAGCTTTTCGGTCTCTATCTGGCCTAAGTCTGCATTTATGATTATAGGTCGCTCAAGTTCAATGTCTAGGAATTTGTACCTTATATTTTTGGGTAACATCTTAAGTTCTAGGGCTGGTTTCTTTGGGCAAGGCATATGATCAGGTGTTAGTGTTATGCATTCGCTTAGGCTGTCATCTTGGTATTCCTTACTTAAATTTTCATCTTTAAAAGTAGAAGGCCTTGGAATTTTCAGTATTTTGGAGTATGATATGTGTTCATTCTCCATTTCTCTTATGCATTCGTCGATGATATCTAGTAGACAACAGGTGTCGTCTATAGCCGGTGCCTTTAGGAATTGCGTCAAAACGAATTCGACCTTTTCCTCACCAACTTCGAAGGTTAGCTTGCCTCTTTAAACATCTATGATAGCTCCGACTGTGGCTAGGAATGGTCTTCATAATATGATAGGGATGTTGGAATCCTCTTTTATATCCATGATTATAAAATCTGTAGGAATATAGAATTGTCCTATGCACACCAGAACGTTTCTAGCATATCTATGGGAATTTTAACAGAATGGTATGCAAGTTATACGGACATCCCCGTAGGTCTTAGTTCTCCCAATTTTAGCCTTTCGCATATGAACAAAGGCATTAAACTAATAATGACTCCTAAGTCGCATAAAGCTTTGTCTATGACAAACTTTCCGATTACACAAGGTATGGAGAAACTACCTGGGTCTTTCAGCTTATGAGGCATATTGTTTTGTATTATGGCGCTACACTCAGCAGTAAGTGTAACGGTTTCATTATCCTCTATCTTCTTCTTGTTGGATAAGATTTCTTTGAGAAACTTAGCATATGAGGGAATTTGAGTTATGGCTTCTATAAAGGGTATTGTGATATTCAATTGTTTTAGAAGCTCTACGAATTTTTTAAATTTCCCTACACTTTTAGATTTAACAAGTCTTTAAGGATAAGGAATAAGGGGTTTATATGGTGGTGGAGGCACATAAGGTTCTTCTTTCTCTACGGCCTCTTCGTTTTTATCTTCCCCTTATTCGTCTTCCTTCTTAGTTACCTTACCTGGGTCTTGATGCATGGATGGGTTTTGAGTTCTAGGGTTGGTCGGTCTGTCTAGTTCAGTCCCACTTCATAGTATAATAGCATTTGCATGACCTTTCGGGTTTGGTTGCGGCTATCCAGGAAATGTGCCTGCATGAGCAACGGTAGGTGCTTGTTGTTGAGCCACTTGTGAAATTTGTGTTTCCAACATTTTGTTATGGATGGCTAATGCGTCTACCTTATTCGCTAACTGCTTGATTTGTTCACTAGTGTGTATGTTTTGATTTAAGAAATCTTTATTTGTTTGGGCTTGGGTAGCTATAAAGTTTTCCATCATTATTTCTAAGTTCGATTTCCTAGGAGCATTTTGAGTATTTGTGGTAGCTTTTTGATATCCTGGTGGTACAGCGGGTGCTTGGTTAGGTGCATACAATGCATTATTATTTTTGTACGAGATGTTAAGATGGTTCTTCCAACCTGGGTTATAGGTATTTGAGTAGGGGTTTCCTTGAGCATAATTCACCTGGTCAGTGGAGGTTCCTGTCAAGAGTTGACATTCTGGGGCAGTGTGCCCTTGAACTCTGCATATCTCGCAGTTTGGTGCTACTACAGCCACGATGGTTGCGGGTGTTATGGTCAAGATGTCTATCTTCTAGGTCAGGGCATCTACCTTGGCGTTGACATGGTCAAGACTGCTTAATCGTACATGCCGCCCTTCGGTTGAGTTTTATATACCGAGGTTCTTTCGCTTCCCCATTGGTAATGATTCTGGGCCATACTTTCGATAAGTTGATAGGCCTCGTTGTATGGTTTATCCATCAGTGCGCCACTTGCAGCGGTGTCTATTGTCAATCTTGTATTGTACAAGAGACCGTTATAAAAGATGTGAATGATCAACCATTCTTCTAGACCGTGATGCGGGCATAGCCTCATCATGTCTTTGTATCTCTCCTAAGCTTCAAAAAGTGATTCATTATCCTTTTGTTTAAACCCGTTTATTTGGGTTGTTAGCATAGCTGTCTTGCTAGGTGGGAAATATCGGGCTAAGAAGACTTTCTTCAACTCGCTCCACGTAGTGACAGAGTTGGATGGTAGAGACTGGAGCCAAGCTCTAGCTCTATCTCTTAATGAAAATGGGAAAAGACAAAGTCTTATAGCTTATGAGCTGACACCATTCGCTTTCATCGTGTCTGCGTATTGCAAAAATACTGACAAGTGTAGGTTTGGGTCCTCAGTGGGACTACCTGAAAACTGGTTTTGTTGTACGGCTGACAATAGTGAAGGTTTTAGCTCAAAATTATTGGCTTCGATCGCAGGGGCATCGATATTGTTATGAGGTTCATCCTGTGAAGGGATTGCATAATACTTAAGAGGACGATTTTGCACTTGTTCGACCATCTCTGGTTGAACAACTGATTCATAAGTAGGAATGTTAAGGTCAGGAAGATTTAGCTTGATACGATGTTCCCGTATCAAGTCTCGTATCTGGTATTCTAATCTAAGATAACGCTGGGGTTTGTCGAATTGTAGCTTTAATTTCTCGCCTTGAGATCGAGTACTCGACATACACTCGACAGATGTAGAAAGGGAAAAAGAATTGTTTGCCTTAGTCTATACTGGGAAACGCTAGAGTTACGATATCGACTAAATTAGTCCCCGACAACGACGCCAAAATCTTGATCGCGACTTAGTAAGTCTATGTGAATTGTGACTGCAAGTGCACAGTCCTATCGTGTAGTTTTAAAGATTATCGAACCCACAAGGACTAATAATCAAACGTATCATGGTCTATGTTACTATGTAAATCTAAGGCGAATGATTGTTCTAAGATTAGAGGGATGAAGAGAAATAACTATAAATAGAATAAAGATAAAGATATAAGATATAGGGGATATCGGTATGTAATACGTCAAACTTCGGGGATTCGATAGATAGTTGGTGTAATCTTATTGGTTAAAATATTCTTCAGTAGAAATTATTTATAGAAAGGACTTAGTCTCACACTCTCGTTTTTATTGACTCTGACCATACTCCTAAACCAAAATGCTTGGCTCTCGCGGTCTCATTTTGAATTTAAAAGTATTTTTTGAATATAGATAAAGTCTAATTAATCCTAAAGCGCTCTCGCTGTGTTTAGGATTAATGCCTAGTTTCAGCTATCTAGTTAAAATCTCAAACTCTCGTTCTTGTTGACTGTAACTTTAGTTTGTTTTATACTCTCGTAGACAATTTGATTAAATTAAGAAACTAAAACTGGAAAAATAATTTTTATAAAAACTAACACCAATTATTTATTGAATCCCGTCGTTTCGACGGTCTTTACATACCGATACCTAAGGTTTAGTCGGACATAGATCCGTTAACAGACATGGCAATTGGGGAATTAAACATACAGTAAGGCATAAATAGATAAAACAGTAATCAATAATAAATCTGGATTGCAATTTAAGAACTGGAATTGAATCTTGAATATTTGATTAAATAATTTCGGCAGGCTTTGGCAATGAATACCCCTTACAATTGAATCCCAAATGCGTAAAAATAATAAACCGTAATAGTCCCCGATGTTGAGAAACTATAATTTTTACAATGGTAAGAAATCGCCTAGAAACTAAAAGAAAAATAAAGCAGAACAAAAATTAATCATAGACTTGAAAACTGGAAGAAGATAGAGCGAGAGCCCGCGTGAGTCTCAGAGGTCCTTTTTTATATCCTTTCCATTTTTCTCATTTGTAGCAAAAGTAGTGGAAATCATGGCTAAAAAAGTGGAGGAAAATAGGAAGACTAGGTTGTGGCAGTTGCCATAACCCTAGCTTCATGCTGAGTGGCGAGCGCCACCTTTGTAGCAACTGCCCACCACTTCTCAAGGGTTGGTGGAGGGCGCCACCTCCCTCTTGGCCTAATGTGGCAGGCGCCACACTCTTTAGATAATGGGCGCCACAAGCTCATTTGCTTTGGTGGCCCATTATCCTTTGGAAACCTCATTTTCTTCTCTTTTCTTGCCTTTTTCTTTCCTTTTTGTTATTTTCCATTTTTTCTTGCAGTAAACCTTTTAATCGATAAATACCTGAAATAAACATAAGATATTGTGTGATAATAAGTGTTAATCGAGTAAAAAGCAATATACATGGAGCCAAAAATACGATACGTTTTCGCGTTATCATTATGCTTGTTTGATTATCTACCGCTGCCTTCCACACCTTGAATATGGCAAATACTTCATATTTCCACTTCAAAAAATACACTCAAACCTTGCAATAAAAGTTATTTGTGAAAGTCAAAAAATACCTAGAACCACCCATGAAAACCTTTTTGATTGACCCTCACACATCAGAATGCACATAGTTTAAAATTCCTTTTATTTTATGATTTTCGCTCTTAAATCAAATATGACACTGTTTCTCAAGTACACAATACTAATACAAATCTATCTTGCAACTATGAACACTTTCAATAGATTTCTCTTATGAAGTTTCACCATCTAACACTTAGTGATATGACCCAAACACACATGCCAGAGTTTGGTTGCATCGTTATGAGGCTCAATTGATGCAACATCACTTATAACAATGTTTCCTAATAGTTTGTAGATGTACCTGTAGTCCTCCTTGCTTCCATCACGGTTAAGGCATCCTTGCTAACCTTCATAATATCCTTATCTCCATCAGACGTGTAGGAGAAACCACTTGCTTGTAGATTATCTAGGGAAATCAAGTTTTCCCTCAATTCTAGAATATATTTGATATCGTTCAATGTCCGCACACTGTAACACCCTTCTAAAATACCCCAATATTTATTTAAACAACAAAACATAATTCAGAGTAAATATGCAATTAAGGGTGTCACACTTGACACTTCACACCATTTTCCAAATAACTGGTCATACTCATTTGTTTATCAAAATAAAACATTGCACAATACGCAGCGGATATGCAAACCATGTAATCACTTTACATGTAAAACTGTTCAACAACCACAATTGAAAACAAGTAAAACATCCCGTCCCGATGTTACATCTACCAGAGCATGACCCACTAAGGAACTACACTAGACTCCAAGCACTAGCTTCTACTCAATCAATGCTCGTTACCTGAAACATAGTTGTAAGGGTGAGTTCCTCAATCGATATAATAAGCATTATAAAATATCATGTAATGCTAAGTAAATTAACACATTTCATCACCCTAATCATATCACACATTCAGCAACGGCAACATCAACTCATAATCATACTCAACACAACACAACACAAAACACACGTATAATATTGGAATACATCCATTCATATTATACGCCATACATATATTATGCAATAAGACTCCATGCATGCGGTACCGACTATTCGTGAACATATAGTTCAACCTCACCGATCAAATCCAGATACGGCTACCAAGCTCCCTAGTCCCACTCATTTGAGACCTAGTGACTCACATCACTAATTCCTCACCATGGGAATTAGCTACCACCCCAAGGGCCATGCTATGCACGCTAAATCACCTAGCATGCAAACATCAACAATAATCCACAATAACTCATCACTAATTCCTCACCATGGGAATTAGCTACCACCATAAAGGCCATACTATGCACGCTAAATCACCTAGCATGCAACCATCAACAATCCACAATGGACATATGCTCACACTCTAAGCCATAAATAGTCCATTCACAATAGCATACATAATAGATATATTCACAACATTATGCACACCATCATACATCATCAATACAATTATCACAGAATCATATTATGTCACGCCACATAATCAATCACAGTATTAGCACACTCTACTAATACCTACAATGCTCAAACAACGGGAAATTGATCCCTCCTATATCATACACCAATATAGGCCAATCATCAATTGTTCACAATATTTAAAATATCAGTTTTTCACTTTTCAAACAGTGTTAACCGGTTAACACCCTGGGTTAACCGGTTAACGCAACACAGAACACGCTTCCTGGCAATTCACAACAGTGTTAACCGGTTAACACCCTGGGTTAACCGGTTAACGCAAGACAGACAACAATATTTCACAATTCATAACAGTGTTAACCGGTTAACACCCTGGGTTAACCGGTTAACGCAAGGCAGAAAGCTGTTCCTGCGCTAACACGAAGCAGAATGCAGAATTCTCCGCATTTTCCGCCGTTGGAGGACTTCCGGACCTCCGATTCCAATTCCGTAAAAAGCTACACGTCCAGCAAATTACGACTCACACAACTATCGATTCAATTACAGTTTTAACATAACTTATCCATCACAATTTTTCAGCATTCCTCATCCAAATTAGGGTCAATTCAACGGCTTATTACTACCCATTACATGTTAACCCATAATACCCATTAAACGACGATAAACCCCCCTTACCTGAGTTAATCCGGCAATCCTTTAGCTTCAAGCTCTTCCTTCTTCAACCTTCTTCTCCTGCTCTTCCTCTTTGCCCTTTTCTCACTTTCTGTCGCTTCTCTGATTTTCACGTGAAAACCCTTTTTACCAAATGGAACTCTTTATATATATTCCAACTTATTATTCCAATTTATATTATTCCAATAATAATAATAATTCCAATAATAATCCAATTATTTAATTAAATTAATAAATATACTATTAACTTAATTTAAATAATTATCATATTTTATCGGGGTGTTACAACTCTCCCCCACTAAAAGAGTTTTCGTCCTCGAAAACATACCTCAAGCGAATAACTCTGGATAAGACTCCTTCATCTGACTCTCAAGTTCCCAAGTCACATTGCCACCTGCTGGTCCTCCCCAAGCTACCTTTACCAAAACAATCTCTTTACCCCGCAACTGCTTCAACTCTCGATCCTCTATCCTCATAGGTGATGTTTCAACAGTCAGGTTATCTCTCACCTGTACATCATCTACTTGGACCACATGCGACGGATCAGGAATGTACCTCCTCAACTGAGACACATGAAAAACCTCATGCAAATTCGCAAGTGACGGCGGTAAAGCGATACGATAGGCTACCTCCCCTATCCTCTCCAAAATCTGATAAGGACCAATAAATTGAGGTGTCAACTTCTTCGACTTCCAAGCTCGACCAACCCCAGTTATCGGAGTAACACGAAGAAACACATGATCTCCCTCTTGAAACTCAAGTGACTTCCTCCTCTTGTCGTGATAACTCTTCTGACGACTCTGAGCAATCCTCATCTTCTCCTGAATCATCTTAATCTTTTCCGTAGTTTGTTGAACAATCTCCGGTCTAACCACAACACTCTCACCGGACTCATACCAACATAAAGGTGTCCGACATCTCCTACCATACAAAGCTTCAAACGGTGCCATACCAATGCTCGAATGAAAACTATTGTTGTAGGTAAACTCAATCAGAGGTAAATAACAATCCCAAGCACCTCCCTTTTCCAAAACACAAGCCCTCAAAAGATCCTCCAGTGACTGAATCGTCCTCTCAGTCTGACCATCAGTCTGCGGATGATATGCAGAACTCAATCTCAGCTTAGTTCCCAAAGCCCTCTGCAAACCTTCCCAGAACTTCGATGTAAATCTAGGATCTCTGTCCGAAACAATACTCGACGGAATACCATGCAAACTTACAATTTTCTCAATATACAACTCAGCTAATCTCTCCAACGGATAATCCATTATGATCGGAATGAAATGAGCCGATTTTGTCAATCTGTCAACAATCACCCAAATAGCTTCAAAATTCTTAATTGTCCTCGGTAAACCAGAAACAAAATCCATACTGATACTATCCCACTTCCACTCTGGAATAGCCAACGGTTGCATTAGCCCAGACGGCTTCTGATGCTCAATCTTTGACTTCTGACAAGTCAAACAAGAATAAACAAAACTCGCAATTTCTCTTTTCATTCCCGGCCACCAAAATAACTTTTTCAAATCATGATACATCTTCGTAGCCCCAGGATGAATACTCAGGCCACTACGATGTCCTTCCTCAAGAATACTCTTCTTAAGTTCGGTAACATCCGGAATACACACCCGATTACCAGATTTCAAAACACCATTCTCATCAACTCTGAATTCACCACCTTGGCCTTGATTCACTAGAGTCAACTTATCAACCAAAAGCACATCGGATTTCTGACCCTCTCTAATATCATCCAGAATACCACTCGTTAACTTCAACATTCCCAATTTAACACTATTGTGAGTACTCTCACACACCAAACTCAAGTCTCTAAACTGCTCAATTAAATCCAATTCCTTAACCATTAACATAGACATATGCAATGATTTCCGACTCAATGCATCAGCCACTACGTTTGCTTTACCTGGATGGTAATTCAAACCAAAGTCATAATCCTTCAGAAACTCTAACCATCTCCTCTGTCTCATATTCAGCTCTTTCTGATCAAACAAATACTTTAAACTTTTATGGTCACTGAAAACCTCAAATCTTGACCCGTACAAGTAATGCCTCCATAACTTCAGAACAAATACCACAGCTGCCAACTCTAAATCGTGTGTCGGATAGTTCCTCTCATGAACCTTCAGTTGTCTCGAAGCATAAGCTACAACCTGCTTATTCTGCATCAAAACACCACCCAAACCCAATAATGAAGCATCACAGTAAACCTCAAATGGTTCCGATGGACTCGGTAATATCAGAATAGGAGCAGTAGTTAACCTTCTCTTTAACTCTTGGAAACCTTCTTCACACTTTGAGTCCCAAACAAACGCTTGCCCCTTTCTAGTCAACATCGTCAACGGTAACGCCAACTTAGAAAATCCCTCAATGAATTTCCTATAATAACCTGCAAGTCCAAGAAAACTCCTTATCTCAGAAACTGACTTCGGAGCTTCCCACTTAGATACCGCTTCTATCTTAGAAGGATCAACAGCAACACCACCTCTTGAAATCACATGACCAAGAAAACTAACCTCTTCTAACCAAAATTCACACTTAGACAGTTTAGCAAATAACTTCTTTTCTCGTAGAACTCCTAAAACCACTCTCAAATGTTCAGCATGCTCTTCTTCAAATTTTGAATACACCAAAATATCGTCAATAAACACCACAACAAACTTGTCTAGGTACGGATGGAAAATCCTATTCATATACTCCATAAATACCCCAGGCGTATTAGTCACACCAAAAGGCATTACAGAATACTCATAATGTCCATACCTTGTTCTGAAAGCAGTCTTCTGAATATCCTCAGTTTTCACACGTATCTGATGATACCCCGATCTCAAATCTATTTTGCTGAACACACTCGCACCAACCAACTGATCCATCAAGTCATCAATCCTCGGCAAAGGATACCGATTCTTGATCGTCACTTTATTCAGTTGCCTGTAGTCCACACACAACCTCATAGTACCTTCTTTCTTCTTAACCAATAACACTGGTGCACCCCACGGTGACACACTCGGACGAATAAATTTCTTATCCAACAGATCTTCCAACTGACTTTTCAATTCAGTTAACTCAACAGCAGACATACGGTACGGAGCCATCGATATCGGCCTAGTACCAGGTACCAAATCAATCGAGAACTCAACTTCACGCTCTGGCGGTAATTCATTCACTTCTTTAGGAAACACATCAGGAAAATCACACACCACGGCTAGATCGCAAATCACCAGTTTATCTTTAGCCTCCAAAGTCGCTAACAGCATAAACAACTTTGCCCCATCTGTTACTGCCTCATTCACCTGTCTTGCTGATAGAAACAAACTCTTTCCTTCCTCAATCTCAGGAAAGATCACAGTCTTATCAAAACAGTTGATATGAACTCGGTTAAACACCAACCAGTTCATACCCAGGATAACATCAATCTGCACTAGTGGAAGACACACAAGGTCTATCCCAAAGTCTCTACCAAAAATACTCAAAGGACAATTTAAACAAACTGAAGTAGTAGTCACTGAACCCTTCGCAGGAGTATCAATCACCATACTCCCATGCATCTCAGATATCTCTAATTTAAGTTTCACAGCACAATCCAAAGATATAAAGGAATGAGTCGCACCTGTGTCAATAATAGCTACAAGAGGAAAGCCATTAATATAACACGTACCTCGGATCAAACGATCATCTGTAGAAGTCTCAGAACCCGATAAAGCAAAGACCTTGCCTCCCGACTGGTTCTCTTTCTTCGGCTTAGGACACTGTGGGCTAATATGACCCACCTCTCCACAGTTGAAACAAGTCATAGTCTTCAACCGGCACTCTGCAGCCAAGTGACCACCTTTGCCACACTTAAAACACTTCTTCTCAGCACTGGTACACTCATGGAAACGATGTCCAGCCTGACCACATCTGTAACACTTAGCAGGGGCACTGGAGTCTCCCCCACTAGGTCTCTTCATCCCACTCTGTCTCTGGAAACCTTTGCCAGCTGCATACGGTTTCCCACGATCATTCTGATTCTTGCCTTTCCTATCAACCCTCTGCTGATAGCTCTCCGTTCTGGCCTTGGTATCCTGTTCAAAAATCCTGCAACAGTCAACCAAGTCAGAAAACACTCTGATCCGCTGATACCCAATAGCCTGCTTGATCTCGGGACGCAACCCGTTCTCAAACTTCACACATTTCGAAAATTCCCCAGTAGCCTCATCATAGGGAGTGTAATACTTCGACAGCTCTGTGAACTTAGCAGCATACTCAGTAACAGACCGGTTGCCTTGCTTCAATTCTAAGAACTCTATCTCTTTCTTTCCTCTGACATCCTCTGGAAAGTACTTCCTCAGGAATCTCTCTCTGAACACCGCCCAAGTGATCTCAGCATTCTCAGCAGCTTCCAACTCAGTGCGGGCAGCAACCCACCAATCATCTGCTTCCTCTGATAGCATATGCGTACCGAACCTGACCTTCTGGTTATCGGCACACTCAGTCACTCGGAAGATCCTCTCGATCTCCTTCAACCACTTCTGAGCACCATCTGGATCGTATGCTCCCTTGAACATTGGAGGATTGTTCTTCTGGAACTCACTCAGTTGACGAGCAGCTCCCATTCCTACAACATTCGGATTCCCTCCAAGTACTCCAGCTAGCATACCCAGAGCCTCAGCAATCGCAGCATCATCTCTACCTCTTCCAGCCATCTCTATTCTGAAAACCCAACAAGCTAAAACAATAAGTACTGATAGGGTTAGACAACACCTATCACGTACAGGGAAACAGAATAATTACGACTCGACTCGACCGACTATGCTCTGATACCACTAATGTAACACCCTTCTAAAATACCCCAATATTTATTTAAACAACAAAACATAATTCAGAGTAAATATGCAATTAAGGGTGTCACACTTGACACTTCACACCATTTTCCAAATAACTGGTCATACTCATTTGTTTATCAAAATAAAACATTGCACAATACGCAGCGGATATGCAAACCATGTAATCACTTTACATGTAAAACTGTTCAACAACCACAATTGAAAACAAGTAAAACATCCCGTCCCGATGTTACATCTACCAGAGCATGACCCACTAAGGAACTACACTAGACTCCAAGCACTAGCTTCTACTCAATCACTGCTCGTTACCTGAAACATAGTTGTAAGGGTGAGTTCCTCAATTGATATAATAAGCATTATAAAATATCATGTAATGCTAAGTAAATTAACACATTTCATCACCCTAATCATATCACACATTCAGCAACGGCAACATCAACTCATAATCATACTCAACACAACACAACACAAAACACACGTATAATATTGGAATATATCCATTCATATTATACGCCATACATATATTATGCAATAAGACTCCATGCATGCGGTACCGACTATTCGTGAACATATAGTTCAACCTCACCGATCAAATCCAGATACGGCTACCAAGCTCCCTAGTCCCACTCATTTGAGACCTAGTGACTCACATAACTAATTCCTCACCATGGGAATTAGCTACCACCCCAAGGGCCATGCTATGCACGCCAAATCACCTAGCATGCAAACATCAACAACAATCCACAATAACTCATCACTAATTCCTCACCATGGGAATTAGCTACCACCATAAAGGCCATACTATGCACGCTAAATCACCTAGCATGCAACCATCAACAATCCACAATGGACATATGCTCACACTCTAAGCCATAAACAGTCCATTCACAATAGCATACATAATAGATATATTCACAACATTATGCACACCATCATACATCATCAATACAATTATCACAGAATCATATTATGTCACGCCACATAATCAATCACAGTATTAGCACACTCTACTAATACCTACAATGCTCAAACAACGGGAAATTGATCCCTCCTATATCATACACCAATATAGGCCAATCATCAATTGTTCACAATATTTAAAATATCAGTTTTTCACTTTTCAAACAGTGTTAACCGGTTAACGCCCTGGGTTAACCGGTTAACGCAACACAGAACACGCTTCCTGGCAATTCACAACAGTGTTAACCGGTTAACGCAAGACAGGCAGCAATATTTCACAATTCATAACAGTGTTAACCGGTTAACACCCTGGGTTAACCGGTTAACGCAAGGCAGAAAGCTGTTCCTGCGCTAACACGAAGCAAAATGCAGAATTCTCCGCATTTTCCGCCGTTGGAGGACTTCCGGACCTCCGATTCCAATTCCGTAAAAAGCTACACGTCCAGCAAATTACGACTCACACAACTATCGATTCAATTACAGTTTTAACATAACTTATCCATCACAATTTTTCAGCATTCCTCATCCAAATTAGGGTCAATTCAACGGCTTATTACTACCCATTACATGTTAACCTATAATACCCATTAAACGACGATAAACCCCCCTTACCTGAGTTAATCCGGCAATCCTTTAGCTTCAAGCTCTTCCTTCTTCAACCTTCTTCTCCTGCTCTTCCTCTTTGCCCTTTTCTCACTTTCTGTCGCTTCTCTGATTTTCACGTGAAAACCCTTTTTACCAAATGGAACTCTTTATATATATTCCAACTTATTATTCCAATTTATATTATTCCAATAATAATAATAATTCCAATAATAATCCAATTATTTAATTAAATTAATAAATATACTATTAACTTAATTTAAATAATTATCATATTTTATCGGGGTGTTACACACACCACCGTCATCCATGGAGATTTTAATTTGTCACATTCTAGTGATAATACTTGCTTTATCATTACCAAGATAAACAAATCCAAAATCACCTGACATGAATGTAGTAAACCATTCTCAGTATGATGTCACGTGGTAAGAACAAACAGAGTTAAGAATCTACACAACAATGCACTTTTTGGATGAAACATATAGTATATCTGATTTGCTGCCATAATCATCACTTTGAATCAAATTTGCAGAACTGGATGAACCAATATTTCTGTTTGGACAATCCATCTTCCAATGGCCAATATGTTTGCAACTATAACACTAAAGTGTTTTGCGATTCTTGGATTTAGACCTATTCTTTCCATAACCTATTTTACCCTTGTTCATCTCACGATCTTGACCCCCTTTCACATACAGACTATCACCTTGTGGTTCTTCCTCTACATTTTGTCTTCGTTGAGAATGAGACAAAATAAAACAATAATCATATCAAGACTGATAGTGTATTTTCCAGAGGTAAGAGTAGTCACCAAGTGGTCATAAGAACCTAGTAACGAGCATAATAGAATAATTGCCTTAACTTCGTCATTAAATTCACCACAGATTTCACTAGATAAGGGATTATATTGTTGAAAACATTGACATGTTATCGCAAATCGAATAATTCTTGCATCTTCAGACTGTATAGTCGTAGCTTCGCGAATAATTTGTTCATTAGCATTTTTGACATATATTGACTCTCCAAATTTTCTCAAACCCGTAGTTCCTTTTGTTTGGCTGCATTAGGTAAAACAACATACATACAAAATGTACTTTAGGAAACATGTGGAACAAAATATTCTAACATGTGTTCCAGCATCGAGTGTGAGTTGTTCAGCTAACGTGCTTGACATAACTAGTTAAACAAGAGTTTTTAAGCTAAAATTCTTGACAGAACCAGTTAAGCAAGAGGTTCCAAGATGTAACGAAAGTTCTTGACATAACTCTTTCAGTAATAGGTTCAACATGTGAGTATGTATCATCTCGACATAAGGCTTGGATTCTGACTATCTTCATATGTCCTTTAGAAGAGTTCTGGTATTGACTTCTTCAGAAGATGCAAAGGTTTGATTTTGGGAAGAAGTTTATGTTGTTAATCTAAAATCTACTTGAAAAGATTTGGATTTGTTTCAGTCAAAGAAGATTTAATTGGATGTACATTGAAGGAAGATTTGGTCCAAGATTTACTCTACAAAAAAGACTTATATGAAGAGATTTATTTTGAATGTTTTGGTGTAACATGTGGAACACGGTGTTTCAACATGTGTGCTACAACATCTGGTCTCTGTCAACAAACAAATGTTATTACAATTGTGATGAATAAGGGTGTGTTGCAACACATATGATCTCTATCAATAGACGGATGTTATTGCAGCTGTGGTGAAGAAGAAATGTATGTGAAACACGATGTTTCGACATGTGTGCAACATCTGAACCTGACTCAACATGCCAATATTATTGCATTTTTGGAGCGAAATTCTGGTTGAGATTCAATTAGATTTGTTGTTATATTTTAGCAATGCGTTTGTGTGATTTGTTTGCCAACTTTTGAAGATCAAATCAATTTAAATGAAGATTTAAATTTGAATTTGAATTAAAAACAAATCGTATATTTTCTTGTAGATTTTTATGGAACAAATCATATCCAATGATATCTGCATTTATTCTGGACGAAATCAATCAAATGCCCATTGGAAAAAGCCCATAAAAATATTGTTATTTAAAGAGACTTAAACTTAGAGTTTGAGCGTGCATATTTTGAAGACTCTTTGTGGTAGGATTTCTATTTTTGAGTCTCTGTTTGAGTTATTGTTGCGCACCACTCTAGTACCTTCATTCATATCTTAAGACATAGAGGTCGGTTTCCTCGTTGAGTTGTAAAGCTTTGTTCCAATATAATAATTGTTAAGTTGTAAAGCTTTGTTCCAAGATATTAATTCTATAAGCTTGAGAACAAACTATTTTTCTTTCTTGTATTCCACGCTAATGGTGTATTAGTGTTGAATCTATCCGTGTACAACACTATATGTTTCAGTAACTTAACATAGTTGTTGTTTTGTCTTAGTTAAGTTGTAAATTCAGCAATCACTAGAGTTGTTATCGAAGGTGATCGCTAAGGGTTAGTGATTGAAGAAAGTGAGATGAATTCTCATATTTAGGGGGAGTCATAAATAGAAAGTCACTAGGATTAGGAAGAGACATTGGACACCATGGGGTTGGTGTTCATAGAAGACTAAGTGTACTAATTCAAAGTAGTGAATTTTCTTTCTTTCGTAGAGTGCCTACAAAAGTAGGTGTGGTTTTACTAAACTGCGTTACCAATCTCTTTTGTTCTTTATTGCTTTTCTACTTCATCATATTATATAAGTTAAACGGTCATCTCTTGGTATTTTAAATTGGTTTTTTATTCTAGTATACAATGTCCCAAACATCACGTCAGACATATGTCCCCATAATCTATTATTTGTCATAAACTAGTTGTCACAAATATTTGGTCCAACATCTGTCCCCCTGAAAAAAAAATTACAAAACCTTTTTCCACGTCATTAGGTCTAAGATATATGATACATCACATTTGAGTCATCTATTCCCAACAAACAAATGAGTCTAACCCCATTAAAATTTCCACATAATTGTTTCTCTTTGTCTTAATCAATATAATAATTAAATGGAAAAGTTTTAGTTATTTTAATTAAATGACAAAATAGTCCATTAAGATAAGATGCAGGGGACGGGTATGGAACTATTTGGGGGGCTATATTGGTTTTATGGGTAGTAATACAAAGCAGATTAGAAGACAAGTTAAAATTGAAGACTAATATATATACGATGATATGATAAAGTATCCATACGAAGATGCACCGTCACTGTAAACAAACGGTGTGGTCCAAAAGCATAATGGTGTTATCCAGTGAAGGCTTCAACCTACAAACCTCTCCTTATAATCACCCTCTTATTTACGCTTCTTCTTTCTCTCTCCACTCTTCTTTTCCTCACTAAACTCTTCTTTTCACACCCCTTATCACAAAATTAGGGTTTTCCAAAAAATAATATTTTTTTAATGTAATAAACAAATTAAACAATCGTAGTCAAAATAACCAAATTTAACCTGGAGAGTTTGTAGAAATATGGTTGTCGATGATATTATGAGCTCCGTCTTCGCTGGCTGTGGTGGTTCATGTTCTTCTCGATTCTCTGAAGCTTATCCCAAAAGGTAATAATAATCCTTCAAAGATCTATCTCAAATTTATGGATTTCATTCATTTTCACTGTTTTTCCCTTGATTTTGGAGGGTTTAATCAGATACTAGGAATAGGGTTAACTATAATATTTTTTTGGGTTTTTCAAAATTTGCACAGATTTAATAGATGTTATGTATATGATCTTGTTATTGAGTAGGTTGATTTGTTAATTGATAGAGAAAATAATAATTTTTTAAAATAGTTTGGATTTGTTGATTTCTTTTTTTTTTTGGTTTTGGTTTTGTTTTGTCTCAAATTCAATTGATAAATATAGGGGTTTGATGGAAGGGAGATATAGTGGGGATTGATATGATGATGAAGGTGTTTATAAGGTTGTTATTTTGTTGAATTGTTTTTGGGATGGCAATATTTTATCAACCAGCAATAATAGAACTCATCAACAAGATGAGGTAGCATTGGCGATTCCTGTTTCGCTTCTTTGTCAATGGAGAATCATCAGAATCATCACCCTTCAACGTTATTGTCTATGGATTCGAGTGCGTCTTCTCATGAGGAACTGGACTTGGAGATGAATCGGCAGATCATACTTTCTCGTCCGCCGGATATTAATTTGCCTCTTTCTGCTGAACGTAGTCCGCCGCCTCAGTCGTGGAATTCTGATCCTTGTGATATTCTGGATGTTGGTCTTGGTACTCAAGGGTATGAGACTGAGACTTTTCTTACTTTGCCTAAGGTTGGAAGAAAATGTGCTAAGCGAGTTGATAGCATATGGGGTGCTTGGTTTTTCTTTAGTTTTTACTTTAAGCCGTCGTTGAATGATAAATCGAAGGCCAAGATTATCAGGGACGGAAATGGTATTTCGGGTTTTGAGAAATCGGATCTCAATCTTGATGTTTTCATGGTTCAACATGATATGGAAAATATGTACATGTGGGTTTTCAAGGAGAGGCCTGAAAATGCCTTGGGGAAGATGCAGCTGAGGAGTTACATGAACGGTCATTCTCGCCAGGGGGAGCGTCCGTTTCCTTTTAGCGTTGACAAAGGATTTGTTCGATCCCACCGGATGCAAAGGAAGCATTATAGAGGACTTTCAAACCCTCAGTGTGTACACGGCATTGAGGTTTTTCCTTCACCCAATCTGATGAATCTTGACGAGGATGATCGGAAAAGGTGGATTGAACTCACTGGCCGTGATTTGAATTTCACAGTACCAACTGAAGCAAGTGATTTTAGTTCGTGGAGAAATCTTCCCAACACGGACTTTGAGCTTGAGAGACCTCTTCCTTCAATCAAGAGTGCTGCAAATGGACACCCTCCTAAGAAGCTGCTTAATGGGTCTGGGCTGAATCTGTCAACTTCTCTGTCTAACCACACCAACGGCGATTTGTTGGACCTACCTTCTGCCAACGGAAAAAAGAGGAAAGACTTTTTCCCTCATGTAAACGGGAACGGTAATGGAACCCTAAATGGAAGCCTAAACGGTAACCTAAACGATGAAGAATGTTACCTTGCTGTTAATCCTCCATCTGATCGGATCCAAGATATAGAAATGCACCCAAGTGAGCCGCACTGGTTGAATGACTTCAGCGGGGTGATAAAGAATGTATACGGACCAGTTACAGCCGCAAAAACTATCTACGAGGACGAACAGGGTTACTTGATTATCATCAGTCTACCCTTTGTAGACCTTGCAAGTGTGAAAGTTTCATGGAGGAACACTCTGACTCACGGTATCATCAAAGTTTCTTGTATGAGCACATCTCGAAAGCCATTCATCAAGAGACGCGATAGAACATTCAAGCTTACAGATGCATCCTCAGAACACTGCCCTCCTGGAGAGTTTGTCCGCGAAATCTCTCTCTCAACCAGAATTCCTGAAGATGCTAATCTGGAAGCATATTACGACGAGCCAGGATCAGTGCTGGAGATCATGGTGCCAAAACATCGCGTCGGACCAGAAGAACACGAAGTCCGCGTTTGCCTCCGCCCTCATCTGGGAGGGAATGATCTTATGTTGACTTGAGATAGACCGTTATAAAATATTGTTAGGGTTGTTGGTAGTACTAGTATGGCGGGTTTATCATAGTTTTTCTAACTTGTACCATGCTGTTTTATTTGTCTTGCTTTTGTATCTAGCAAAGTATAGTTTAGCTTACTCATTGCCCTGGTTCCTTTTTTGTTCCAGTGCATTTTCAAGCTTTTGATTGTAAGCAAACATTTATCATTTATAAGAAATTATGATTATCATCCTACATTGCTTTGTTATTAGTGGTGGCTTCTAACAGTAAAGTAGTTAAAAGATAACGTCCACACTTTCTCTAAAGAAATCATGAAATATCTGCAAAAAGACAAAGTCAACATTCATTATCTTGAAAATTGAAAAGCTCTTTATGTTCAAAATTGATATGTTGACTTATTAACAGAAGAAGATATATTTTGCTTATCCCATTACGTTACTAAGGAATCATTCATGTTATAATTAATAAAGTAAGAAAACATGTCTCATCTCAGTTGAACCTATCATGTTAAACCTTTTTCATAGGAAAAAAACGCGGCGAGGAAGGGCTTATTTGGAAGGGCTTATTTGAAGCAAAGCAATTATTGACTAGTATGTTATATATATTTGTGTGGTGAGAATTAAGACAACCAAAGGGATGAGAATCAGATAGCAATTGTTTCATTCATTCATCAGTATCATGTGTCTAATTGAGATGATTTTTTTCTCTTCCAATTTTTGACAAGTGGACATCGTTTTCTATTAACAACTTTTTTTCTTCTCTTTATGGGGCATTTAATGACTTTTCTCATTTACGCGTTACAAATCCTATCCTCTTATATGAGCATGTATCGATGAGATCATAACTTGTGGTCCAGTTTACCTTTTGGAAATAAGTTTTATTTGAAGAAAATAACTTTTTTATGTTTTATATGAAGAAAATAACTTTTTTTATTACGCTTTATATGTATAAAGTTGTGTATATATCAACAATGTTGTATTTGTATTTTGTGATCAAAATCTTAATAGAATCAACCCTAGTGATCTATCTACTTTTTTAATGAAACTTATTTTACTGTAAAAAAAATTAATCATAGTAGAATCAAACCGATTTATATTTTTAATAAAAGTTCAAGGTTTTAATCCATATGATTGAGAGTGTTTGTTACAGATTAGTTTGTATAAATATTACTTCTTTTAAAACAAAATATGTCTTAAAATATTTTTGTATCTGTTTTTTAATAGATTCTTACAAAAAAACAAAAAAGAATCTGAGTAATAATTTAAAAATTAAATTGAGAAGATTGTTTTGAGTAGTTTTTCATAAACATATTTGTAATTAATTCATTTTAAAAAGTGATTTTCGTTTTGACAAACAAACACAAACTAATTTTTATTATTTTAAAATTTTAAAAATCTCTAAAAACTAATCTCTAAACTATTAAAAATTTAAATCACTTTTTATTTATTTATAATCCATAACAAATAAGTCCTTACTCTTTGTAGAATCATTTTAAAATAAGATTAATTATTTTGAATATATTTAACTTTAAAAATAAATTTGACTTAGTTTTAATAGAACTACCTCAAATTTAATCAATTTATTTTTATTCAAAATATTTTTATTTATCCCCCACTAAATATAGTACTTAATTTTTGAAAGAATCAAAGAAGATCTCAATTTGCTAGGATAGTCCGGTTTAAAAAAGATTATGTTTGGTGATTGCTTTTGTTCACTTAGAGAAAGCAAAGTTGACCCGTGAATAGAAAAACATGATTTTATGCGGTAGTTTTGAGTTTCTATATAGTGGAGAGAAGGTGGATCCTATACATTTAATACTTTAACGTACAAGTCAATACGAGAGTAATAAATGATTTTTGAATGAATGGATTTGAGTACTTGAGGAATGATGCATTTTCTTCTTAAATAGGGAAAACATTTGACGACCTGAAGCGTGGAGTAAGGCGTAAATCACATTTAGCTGTCAGATTGATCTGGACAATCAATAGTACGACTTCTGTACACGAAATCGTCAATTCAGAAGGGGAAGAAAGTCTACATGTTATGCACTTTTATTCTTTTGTTTTACTTTCGGATCTTTATATTTACGTTTTATAGGTGGTCCATTACAATTGTCCTCCAAATTTTTGCTTTTGCCTTTTAGGACGAGGGTGTGTCATTTGTGCTCCTACTCTACCACTAAATTTTGGGTGTAGAAGTTTTTGATGGGACATCATTGTCCTTGAAAGCAGATGCTCTAAATGATTTTCTTGTAATAGGTAATGTTTTGTTGGGAGCAACTGATGTGTGTCCTTTTATGATGATGTTTTTTTTTATGATGATGTTTTTTTCTTATGCTCTAAAAACTTCTTTAATATTGATATATATTGGTAATGTATAATAAAAAACGGAGGAAGTAATATTCAAAACACTTTTGAAACCCAAGCATTTAGGATATACCATTATTCAATTTTTTTTATAGAATCCAAAATAATTATCGTAAGGTAGTGGATAATCATTAATACGATCAAATCCACTTCAAATGGTCTCAGTTTATTAAAGGTGTTTGGGAGTTGGTTTTGTTCGATTTTAAGAGAATCTAATGCTCAAGTTGATAAAAAATATATGAATTGATCTGAATTAGATTTTCTCACTTTTGCGATAAAGCTCAAACCAAACCAAATCGAGAAACAACATGTTGGTTTGAATTTGATTGATCGGGATACATTAGAAACAAATATGCAAAAATATATTTTTAAAATATCTATATTACAACAACTAATTTTTTATAATATTGTAAAACTCTATTTTTTTTTTCCATTTTTTCATATAGGTTGTGAATATAAAAAATGGTGTTTATTTTCTTCTTCTTGAACTTGAATACTTTATACTAGTTTCTATGATAAAGATGATATAAATTATATGAATTAATTATGGTTGATTTGGGTAGACGGATTCGTAAGTAGAATTTTGAAAATTTTGTTGCCCGAACCAATTAACATCAGGTTCATTGGTTTGGTTCGTTTTTTTCCTAACTAAAAAAATGTACAACCCAAATACCATAGTTTGTTTTAGATTTTGATTTGGTTCGGATTTGCCCGAACCAATAAATATCCATTCAACCTACCTCGTAATTAGTTGCCTAGTGCATTATGACGCACCAGGATTCATTGCTAGCCTCACCTAACATTCTTCATTAAGTGTATCACTCACTTTTACCATCATCCAATGTTTTAAAAACCGGATCGGAGATCGAACCGGTGAAACTTATGGTTTAAGGTTCAATTGGTTCAACCTACGGTCGAACCGTTTATTAAATAAACTAATAATATAAAATTAAACTTCATAAATATGTCACACATAATCATATGTTCACAACTTAATAAAATAAATATTTCAAAAATTCATTACAAATTTAATACAACAATATCGATAATACATATAATAACATAACATAGTTCTACACTTCATTTTTCAACATTCATTTAAGAACAATTTGACCAAATTAAAGAATTACAATAAAAGAAGTTAAACAAATTCAAATCAAAATTAAAATAATATAATATAATAACTAAAATAAAGTTCAAATAATTAAGAATATCTAAATTAAATAAGATAAAATATCAAAAGTAAATAATATAATCTACTTTATTAAAAAAAATGAATTTGAATTGAATTACGATAAATAAATCTAAATTGATAACAACAAACAATATTGACTTGAACAACAATCAATATTGAGTTAGATACCGTGACTATGTTTGAAAGAGACGGTGTGCTGATTGTGAAGTGTGGTTGAAAGAAAAACTATAATTGAGTGATAAAACTTAGAAGTTTGTTTGATTGTAACAAATTACAGAATATTTTTTTGTGATTGAGAATATATTTTAAGTTTTGATATTGACATATTAAAATTTATAAAAAAATTTAAAAAATTGTCAATTTGATGAATTTTTCTGAACCAGGCGGTTTTACAAAACCGACTCCGATTCTTTGGTTCGAATGGTTCTGGACGGTTCAATCCGGTTTTTTTGGTTTTACTTCGATTTTAACCACTAACAATTTTGAAAGGTTAACCCAACCGAATTCATCTCCGGTTCCCGGTTGAACCGGCCGGTTCGATCCGATTTTTAAAACATTGCCATCATCGTATGAAGAACCCTAAACAAAAATGCTTAATATTTCATTCCTCATTCTCCCTTCTTTTTCCTAACCTAAAAAAAATTGAGGGTTCGTTTGAATGAATTTTGATTTTTAATTTTTAAAAACTATTTTGTAAATCAATTTTAAAAAAGAATCTGAAGAAAACATATTTGAAAATCTAACTTTAAAAATTATTTAAAGTTGAACAATATTACAAATTTGTCATAAATAAAAAATATATATTTTTGTTTTGTTTTATTTCTTCTTCCTAATTTTCAAAACCAAAACTAAAACCAAAACCCTTCTAAACCTACTTTTGTTTGTTAGTTTTTAAATTTTTCAATTAAAGAATAGTTTTCAAAAATAATTTTATAAAATTATACTATTAAAAAAGTTTTATAAAACAAAATCAAACAAGTCCTTAATCTCTCATTGTTTTATAGTACCCTATCGTGCAACCAAACATCATCTTAAAAAGTTTCTAGCCCCCAAAAACTTTTTCTTTCATTATTTTATAACGCTCTATCGTTTAGTTAAATACAATATTTTACACAGTCAATTAATCATAAATATTTAATGTTGAAAAAAATTGACTTTTATTTTAACCACTTATAAAATAATACAAAAGGATGATAATGTATTAACATGTAAAACTTTTCACATCGACAATACTTATTAATTAATCTCTAACAAGAAACATACCAACATCCATGATGTATAATCTTATAACAATTTATTAAATTTAAAGTTATCTATAAATAAATTTTATACAATACTCTTTGTGTTCTTTTAATATAAATTTTTTTTTTCATAAATTTATTAAATAATCAATGTATCTAATATGATATATCAATAACAAATACTATTTTGATTATTTAATAAATTAAAAAACAAACTTTATTTTTCTATTGAGGATCAGATGGAGTATAATTTTATTAAATATAAGTTCCTTAAAATTATTTCTTTTTAACCCTACACCCAAACCTTACTATTTTTTTTTTTTGGACAAAGATAAGATCGAGTCATTTTATTAATAATCAAATATATGATATATGCTAGAATTTCATAAAAAAAATTATGGAAACTAATTAAAGATGTGATTACCTAATTTCTGAATTAATAGTTAATCTTTCACTAAACCATGGTTAGGAGAGCAAGAAAAAAATAGAAAAATAGTAATGGATATAACAAAGAAAGGTCCAATTAATAAGCCCGGTTCACTATCAAAGCAGGCCAAACCCAATCCCTACGGAACCTGTTTCGGTTCGTTTGTCGAGAGACGCTTCATCACGCTTCTGCTTCTTCCCTTTCCAATCTCTATCTTTTTTCTGTTTCATTTTTCATTTTTTCCAACTCCTACCATTAATTAAATAAAATAAATATTTTCTTTTTTGGTCAATAAAAAAAACTAGGTAGAAAATTCAATGTTATGATGGACAAGTTCATAATCTTCCCCAACGCTGTTTCTTCCTCTTCTTCTCCGTTTTTCGATTCTCATTCACAAAGGTACTTCTTCAAGATCTTCCTCCATTTTTTTCTGTAATCTCTGTTTTTAATTATTAATTAAGAAAAAAAATATGAACAGTGTGTATTTGTGTAATAATTTGATACAAATCAACAATATATGCTAGGATTTGTATTATAATTAGTGATAAAAATATTTTAATTTTGTGTTTCATTTTAATTTTTTATAGCTGGTGTGTATTATGTATTATCTGATTCATAAATCTAGGGTTTCATAATTTTATTGATGGGGTTGTTATTGTTATGTGTATTGATATGAATGTTGATGGTGTTTGTAAGGTTATTTTGTTGAATTTGATTTTGGATGGCAACATTGTGAAAGTATAAACCATATGAGGTAATTCAATGGGTGGTTCTCTTCTCACTTGTTGTCTCTCAATGGAGAATCATCATCATCCTTCAACACTATTGTCAATGGATTCAAGTGCATGTTCTCATGATGAGCTTGATTTGGAGATGAATAGACAGATCATACTCTCTCGTCCGCCGGATATCAATTTGCCCCTTTCGGCGCCGCAGCCGTGGAGTTCTGATCCTTGTGATATTTTGGATGTTGGTCTTGGTACTCAAGGAGGGTATGAGACTGAGAGTTTGCTTAACCTTCCGAAAGCTGTGAAGAAATGCTCGAAGCGTGTTGATAGCATTTGGGGTGCTTGGTTTTTTTTCAGATTTTATTTTAAGCCGGTTTTGCTTGAGAAATCGAAGGCGAAAGTTGTTAGGGATGACAATAATGGTGTTTCAGGGTTTGATAAAACGGATCTGAATAATGATGTTTTTATGGTTCAGCATGATTTGGAAAATATGTATATGTGGGTTTTTAAGGAGAGGCCGGAGAATGCGTTGGGTAAGATGCAGCTGAGGAGTTACATGAATGGACATTCTCGCCAAGGGGAACGCCCGTTTCCTTTTAGTGTTGACAAGGGTTTTGTTCGGTCTCATAGGATGCAAAGGAAGCATTACAGGGGACTTTCAAATCCTCAGTGTTTGCATGGTATTGAAGTTGTTACGTCGCCCAATCTTTCGAGTCTTGACAGGGATGAGCAGAAGAAGTGGATCGAACTCACTGGCCGAGATTTGAATTTCATAATTCCGGTTGAAGCAAGCGACTTTAGCTCGTGGAGGAATCTTCCCAACACAGATTTCGAGCTTGAGAGACCACCTCCCCCAATCAAGAGTGCTCCAGTTCCTCACTCGAAGAAGCTTCTCAATGAATCTGGGCTGAATTTATCAACTCATATGTCAAACGGTGATGCGGCTGACTTGTCTCCTATCAGTAGCAAGAAAAGGAAGGACTTTTTTCTTACTGGAAATGATGAAGAATGTTACTTAGCTGTTAATCCTACATCTGATCGGATTCCGGATTTGGAAATGCACCCTAGTGAACAGCACTGGTTGAATGAGTTTAGCGGGGTGATGAAGAACGTTTGTGGACCGGCTACAGCTGCAAAAACAATTTACGAAGATGAACAAGGCTACTTGATCATTATCAGTTTGCCTTTTGTGGATCTTCCTAGTGTCAAAGTTTCTTGGAGGAATACCCTCACTCATGGTATCATAAAGGTTTCTTGTGTGAGTACATCGCGAAAGCCATTTATCAAGAGAAGTGATAGGACATTCAAGCTCACGGATCCATCCTCAGAGCACTGCCCTCCTGGAGAATTTATTCGTGAAATTCCCCTTGTAACTCGCATTCCTGAAGATGCCAACATTGAAGCGTACTATGATGGACCAGGATCAGTGCTTGAGATCATGGTGCCTAAACTTCGTCCAGGATCAGAAGAGCATGAAGTCCGAGTTTGCCTCCGTCCTAATCTCGGTGGCAACCTGGATGGTAACGATCTCATGTTGACTTGAAATATTAAGCACTTATTAAAAATATTTGGGGTATGAAAATCATTTTTTTACTAACTTTGTGCCATACAGTGTATTTTATAAACAAATGCGCGATTCATAATTGCTCCTATCAAATTTTTCTCACCAATTGCGTAGGTTTTTCCGGCTCTAGTATATACATATTGCTTCTGTAACAAATACAGCAACATGTTTTAGATGGACAATATGTGCCTTATTCATTTCAAACAAGTTATCTGTCAAATGCTTGCTTATAATACAATAACTTGTTTTATAAGTACAATATGTCAGTTTTAACTTGAAAATCTATTATGTTGACTTTTTGTTTGAGTTTATCTGGAAATATGTTGGTCTAACCTATTTCGGTTTCAAATGTCTGATTCAAAGGAAGTAACATTGTTTATACTTTTGAATCTTAAACTTTCCAAAGGGGAACTTATGAAAAGTTTATTTTCATTTTATCCTAAACACAACACAAACAGTGTTCCTTGTAGTCTCGTATAGGTAAAACCGAGTCCTCTCCTACTGTGATATAAAACCATTTTTTTTTATCAAACCAGAGTATGGAAGAATTCAGGTTCTCTCTGTCTTGGACAGTATATGTAATCTTATTTGTAGATGAGCGTAACCGAAAGTAGTAAATAACAAGACGGATAGTCTAGGAAAAGCACAAAAGCATATAATAGCAATTGGGGGAAATATAATGCAATTTTCAAACACCGTAATCCAATCAAAGTTCAATAAATATATGGTCGTTTGTTATAAATTTTAAAAATATATTTAAAAAAATAATTTTTATGAATTTTTTTTAAACTAATAGAGGTTATTTCAAATTTATTTTTTATAAACTAAAATATCAGTTTTGGCATTCGTAATATAAATATATATTATTAAAGATTAAAATACAATTAAAATCACGATGATGTATTTTTAAATTTTTTATAATTTTTTTTTAAATTAAGTGATTTTTAAAAAAATAAATTAAAACATCTACAAAAATTATAGTAAAATGAAAAAAAATATTTAAAATATATTTTAATTAATTTTTAAAAATGTAAAGTAATACTATAAAAGTTAAATTAAAAAAGAAAACAAACTAATGTAGCTTAAAAAATTTTAGTGTAAGAAGTTGGAAGTTGAATATGATATAAAATTGACTTAATTGTCATTTTGGTCAATTTTTTTAAGTTTTGGGTTGAATTTTGGTCCTTTTTTGGACTAAAATCTAACATAAAAACTTAAAAAATGGACAAAAAATGTGATTTTTAAAATGGGGGATAAAAAAAAATAGGAGAACCAAAGTTGCAATTAAGCCTATAAATTTTTGGTGTTACAAAGTTGTGGATTGGTCTTGTTTTAAAAATTTTATGATAGGGTAAGTCTCAAGGTGTTATTCTTTGAGATTAGATGTAGGCCTTGGGGTTTTGGTCGGACTAGAATACAATCATGTGTGTTCTTATCTGATCTCTGAACTTTATACTTGTTCTTATTATTTATCTTTCTTTTCTTCTTCTATACCTTGATTGCGATATTAACAAGTGTACTAAATCATGCAAGTAGTAAAATCGATAAATTCTTAGTGTCAAACTCAAAGATTTTTTATAATTATTAAGTTCTATGTTATGTTTCATTTAAACAAAAAGCTTAAGGTATTTGAATAAGACTGAATTCTATAATCTAAACAAATAGTAAATTGACTGATTTTGAAATTTAATATGATAAATTACGTCAAAGATGAGATTGACGTTGCTTCTCCTTAGTACTTTAAATTGACCTTGTCGTTGAATCCTATTATTCAATATGACTACTAATTCCTTAGATCCCCTGGATTGTTTATTCTTAATTCCTTAATGAATAAACCTTCATAATGTGTTAGCCCCCTGTGATCATTAGTGAGTTACATATACAACTAAGCATTTAATTATCAAGAACATTGCAATTTTAAGGTGTTAACCATAGGTTTGGGTGATAAGTATGACATGCCAAAACGCGACTTCTACCAAAGTAGTAAAAACTTTATCGTTCATCAGAGACTAGTTTGATTACCAAATCCTAATATTCTTATGTTTATCTAAGACGATCGTTTCATATTGGTGTGATAATGATTACGATTAGTTTTATTGATTTATAAATAAGGATTCGAGACTATGAATCTTATCTTAGACTTACTTACATAGGTTCTAAATTCATGTTGATTACGAGAAATTTACCTGTGTTGAACATGTGACTTCACACACATGAGGGTGAGGTGAATTAAGTGGTCTTGAAATTTTTGGTTTTGAAAAATTTTGCGGGTTAAAATCAGAGTTTAAAAATATTTTGAAAATGGTTTTAATATTTAAGCAGCGGAAAAATAAGTTGCAGAAACTAAAGAGTTTAGGGAAAAGAAAGAACACTGAGAATTATAGAGGTTCGGTCAAAATAAAAGACATAATCCTCTCCCTAAATCTTGAGAGTATCCAATAAATGTTGAGAGATTAGTAGAAAATACTCACGAACCCCCTTATACAAGGAACATGTTTGACTTCCAAACGGCGGATAAAAGTGGTTAGTCCTATTTTCACGAGAGTCTTAGAGCGGTTAATCTTCAAGCTTTTAGACAAACTTTGCAAGCTTTTATCACGGGCTATCCAATAACTTGTGAGATTTTAATATCAGGCTAATCTCTATCCTACCAAGCTTTTAATACCGGGTTGAGCTTGAACTTGATCTTGGTTTTATACCGGGCTAACCAAGAACCTAAAAGAGATTTTATCACGGGATGATCTCGAACCTAAACAAGGGTTTGATCACACAATCTCCAAACAAAAGCTTTTTACAGGTTTAACTTCTAACCTACAAATAATCCTTAAATGGATAATATTCAACCAAGGTGTATACAAAATATCCCCTTTGTGAATTTTACAATTCTACCCTTTCAAAATTACAACTTAACCTCACTCACAAAAGAACTTTCTCGAAGAAGCGCTTTTCAGCTGAAATATTAGTAAGAGAAAATAAAAGACAAGTTTAGAGAGAGTAAGAGTGAGAAGTGTCAAAACACGACTCTGAATGATTTTAGTGCTTTTTAAGATTTCCTAAACGATTATCACTCAATTTCAATTGATTATATACGTTAAATATAAATAATTGTAAGTTCAAAATAGGAAAGAAAATATATTTAGTCGTTGCAGATCATTAAGGTGTTGTCATAAACGCTTGGAGCTCAATTTTGATATGAGCCAATCGATTACATCAATGTATTAATCGATTCGCAAAGACAAAACTTCGCCCAAAACTATTATGACAGCTCCCGATTCATCTGGCATAACTTCAAGATATTTTTTTGAGAAAAATCAGTTTAAAAAGCGTTTTAGTGTGTGCGTGTGTGATTTCACCGTGCACTTTTACGAGAATGCTATTATGTTTTACAAAGTATTCACTCAGACTAATTAAGGTAGGGCTTTCTTGCACTTCAAGACTTTGTCGGATACTTTCTTTTCTTGTAGACACTTACTTGAATTCACTTGAGATGAGACTTGAGTTGTATTCCATTTCATTGTCATCATTAGATAGTCAAGTCCACAAAACCCTAATAAGTAGGTTTGCATCTTTATCTGCTTAATCACTTATGCTTGACTTGTCATTAGTTGTCATCATCAAAAGTTATTGTCCTTGTTAAAATATATCACCTTCAAAACCAAGTTCCACAACTTGTAGAAACAAATAGAGAATGTTAGTAATGCCTACTTTAGTCAACGTATTACCTTGTCCTAAACTAACTAGCTACATGCTTTTGTAGCACAAATCATTTGTTTAGGATCCTTTTAAAATCATCTATTTTTAAAAAGGTGAAGTTTTTTTCTTTAGTTAAGCCTAGGAAACTTTTGTCACCTCATGTTTAATTATTCATATTTTTTAAGTCAGAGATCAATCATACCTTTTCTGCATAAAATTGATGCTTAAGTAATTCCTACTTTCGTAGCGAACTTGAGCGCTTAAAACAGAAAATTGAAATAAATAATACTTTTTGTTATTTTACTTTTAGTAGAGAACCTACATGAGACCTGTCATTTGGACAATCCTCATGTACTAAATCCTAAACGACTACTCAAACATTGCAAAAATAAAAGCTTACAAGATTTTGAATAAAATAAATAACATAAATAACAAAATGTAAAACAAAGAAATAATCTAAATTGCAATGAAAATTGAGTAACAATTTCTCTTGAGAGACTTTTAGAAGTAGCAACAAAGCAAAGCAAAAACGCAACAAAAGCAGAAAAATAAACTTGCAAGAAGTATTCTAAGTAATCTATCTAAGTAAATAACAAAGTGTAAGGTTTTTTTTATCTTAGTTACAAGACTTTATATAAACCCATGACCATTAAGAGAGACATAATTTCGTGTAGTGAGACCTTAATGTGTTGTTTGTAACATAAAATCATTGAAGAGACTATAAAAATAACTCATAAAAAATGGAATCTTATGCTATCTATGCATGTACTACAACCATAGCACCAATTATGGAAAAATAGTAGTTCTCTCTGGTTTTTGTACTAGGAGCCAAAAATAGAAAGGGAAAAGTTTAGGGCCACTCGTATTGGGCTCTAGTCTAGTTTAAGGATACCCCGTGTTATGCAGTCCTCATGTGTCATGTCTCGATTTCGCTCCAAATTGTCATGTTTTATCCTTGTTCATCTGAAACACCTAAAAAAATACATAAGTAAAACAAACAAAAATGAAAATCAAACTACTAATATTTAATGAAAAGCACACACAAAAACCAATCAAAACACTATTGATTAAATTCCCTCATGCTTGAATCATTGTTTGCCCTCAAGCAATTTAACTATGATATGAAATATTAGGACAAAGCAACAGAAAAAACTTTGAAAAATTCGAAGTGATGCATGCATGGCACTCGCTTGAAATCCATGTTTAGATTTAACCGAAGTTTAGATCAATTGGTACTCATCTAGCGTAAGGTTCTTATGAAAATGCTTACTAAAGTCTCCATCATAGATAAAAACCCAGTCATAGTTCTGACTATAAATCTACGTTCCTACCACTTTTTCCTTTCACAACACAATTGTGGTCATATTGAGGCATTTTGTACATTTCTACATAGTTTAGATTTTATGTGGTGTGATGTTTTGAATTGAGAATTTTTTTATTTAGGACCATATAACTTTTGGGGGTGAAGGTTATCTAATTTACTCCGATTAAACATCCTTTTATTCATATATAATTTTATTTTTCTAGGCATTTGGGAGCAACTTGCCTATGGACTGAATAATTTGGTGAACGTTTCCCAATTAGGTAAGTGCACTTGCCTTTTATTGCCCTTATTCATTTTTCTTTTTTTTTTTAATCTCAGCTCAACAACGCAAATACAATGTTATTATTATGTTAGACCATCAATGTATGATGTTCCAGAATTTTTTTTTCTAAAGTAACAAAGATTAAGTTAAAATAGGATAAAATAAGATATAATTAGGAAACTTTAAGCATTAGGATAATAACAATTTCTAAATATTTCTCAAGATCCTTAAGCCTAGGTCTTATATCTCATTGATTTGTTGCTTTCTTATATGATGCACAAAATAAATAAATAATTTAAAAATCATATTTTCCTAATGACTCATTAGTAAGGGATACATTTTTCACAATAATACACACATCAACACACACAAACACACACAAACATCAATAAAAAAACATAAATAACAAGCCACAAAGTTATAAAATCTCACCATACTTAAACTCTAAATTGTCCATAATAAATGTAAGTAACAGAAGAAAATGGAGAGATAAAGTTCACAATATTGTATGGCGGAGGCAGTGCAAATTGACTTTGACTCTATTGCTTAGCCTCAATGCTTTACCCTACTCCTGATAAGTATTTGTTGACGCATATCGTTTGGTAAGTGGTGGTGGTGCTCTCTGTTGTTCAACTTTATTTTTATTCCTAAAAAGTAAACATGCGCATAAAAACAAATGAAATCACATAAATATATGGGTTGCCTCCCACACATTGTTTCTTTAAGGTCATTAGCTTGATTATTTGCAGTTCTAATCAGGTGCTTCCCTCCAACTCTTAGTTTCAACAATGTGCCTAACTATTTTTGGGTGCCTTTTAGGATTCTTAAATTTTTCTCTCCACCTATTTCTTGAAAGAAGGTTTATACTCGAGACCTAGCAAGGGTTTTAGCTTCATCTTTGGAACAACCTCGTGAGTTTTCACTTCATTTTTTTTTGTTGGGAGGTATGATTTTTATCTAATAATTTGTCATTAGCTTGAACTTCTCTGTTTCACCCTCTGTAACACCCTAAATCCTGAAACTTATATAAAAAAAATTACTTGACAATTTAAGGTGTCACCTCGATAACCAACAACAAAACTCTTAAAAACATTTAACAATATGCGGTGGAAATCAACATAATATCAACTTCAAATTGAGCTTCTCAAATAAAGTATAAAACTTTAACATCATAATTCAACACCAACTCAAAACATAACAAAATGTATCGTCCCCGATGTTACAAAATCATAACACTAAACTTACTAAAATATAATAGAACGATAAATAAACAAAGGTAAGCTTCATGAATCTATCTTCCACTCACAGCAACAAAATCTACTCATGATTATCTGCAAGATGTCCATAGTGGACAACATAAAGCAAAAGGGATGAGAGTAAACTTCGATATACAATAGCGTAAAAAATATGAGGATAGATGATCACATAACACATCACGCATTCAACATACAAAACGCACCATTATAATTTCACAACCTTACCATCATGATATATACATATGCATGCAATATGACTCACGACATCGACATTATACATGTGGTACCAACTAACGATGGTTCTTCATATAAACAGGGTCCTAACATCTGAACCCCGAGCGCTCTCATCTGAGCTCCAAACAAGTCAATAGTCCCAACATCTGAACTTATGACTCGCCTTTTTCACAGCAACGAAAACATATGATGTATGTCATACAATAATGCAACGACAATAACACATCAATGATTACAACCCCGCATTTGAGTGTCAACAATCATGCATCTAAGTGCATCAATAATAGTTCTCACTCCGAACTACACATCTCGACAATCATCAGCAAGTATTTACAAAACATCACATAATTATACTTGCACTTCACATCATATATTCACACATCAAATGAACATCCATATAATCAATCATCAATCATCATGATAGTCCCCATTATACACCGATTAAACACAAATCAACATAGACTTAACCATTTCGTGCATAATCAATATCAATTTAATAACATGTATTGATTCATGTCAACCAGAAGCATATAATCTCAAACAATATGTGATAATACCGATCGATCATCAAAATAGTACACCGTCACCAAAATAAATCAATTATGCTCTATCACCCTCATTCGAAGACATACATAAAATAGAGTCTATCGGTCTACATATTTTTCTAAGTGAAACCTTTGATCGATGAGCGAGCTCTCATTGAGCAACAAATAGCTCGCTATGGGCGACTTACGAAAAAACCAAAAAACTAGTAACGAGGAATTTAGCTGGGCGAGCCCCCTCACGCTGAGTGAATTTCTCTAAGTGAGACTTCGATCGCGCTGAGCACGATAGCCCAGAATAGCAACGTCAAAAGTTTGATTTTCCACAATGGGAGTCCTGTCAAAGCTCCAATTTTGACCTAAATCGATCCTAAACACATGAAATTTAATCATACATGTTAATACGTTATTAAAACACTCAGATAAGCACAAATTAATATATATTACATCGATTTGTTTCAAAATAATAATCACCTTCAACAATTGTAACACAACTAATAAGAACAAAAATTTCCAGAATTCGCTCAGACAGATTCACATGAAATCAGTAAACGAATTTCACACTACAAGGAACATTTAAAACAAATTCATCACAATTTGTAATAAACATACATACACCTCATCAATTGGGGAAAATCCTTCATCAATTACACCATTTATACGAAGTAGTTTCCCCCTACCTCAGATTTCTAGCAGCAAATTCTAAATTTTATTATGGTTGGTGGATTAAGTTCTTCTCTCTTCAAGCCCTAGCCTATTTTCTTCAAAAACTCTAACTTTACATACTCCTAACTCAAAATCTTCATCAATCCCTTTTTATATCTAAAAATCTAATTTAACCTTTTACTAATTACAATTTGGCCCAACTCGTCTTATAATTCTCACAACTTCTCTTATTTCTTCTTAGTTTCTATTTTCCACTCAAAATCTCTATTTTCTATTTAATTTAATTAATTAAAAACAATTATTAATTCTAATTATTCTAATCATTTTACCAACACACCAATACTCTCACTACACCCCACCTTATTCCACATGAACATACAACTCATAATACATTTAATTAGAAGTTCATCACATGCTAAATAATTAAATAAAAACATGAATAATTTGCTTAAATAGATTAATCAAATTTTGGGGTGTTACACCCTTCTTTTTTGTGCTCCCTATCAAACAAATTTCCAATACGTCTCTAGGTGGTTCAAAAGGGTGCTCTTTAACATATCGATCAATTATGTCAATACTGAAGCAAGAGTCTTAAAAGAAAGTTTTTTCCATAACTTTGGTAAATTTAAACGAAATATTCTCGTCCCCTACATCAAAGGTGAGATTTCCTTTTTTAAGTCTATTATAGAACCAACTATAGCTAGGAAAGGTCTACCTATAGTAATTCGGATTTGAGAATCCTTCTCCATCTCCATGATCACAAAATTGGTGGGTATATATAGTTGGCCAATCATTAATGGTACATCCTCCAGTATTCATAATTTATGGATCAATCAATCTTGTAATAACATTTTGGTGGCCTTTATGTCATTGAAATTGAATCTTTTACATATTTAAAGGAGCATCAGGTTGAGGCTTGCCTCCAGATCACACATAGCTCTTTCAAAAGTTGTTGTTCCTATAACATATGGAATTTTAAAATTCCCTGGATCCATTTACTTTGGGACTAAATTGTTTTAGCTAACTGTGATACACTCTTTAGTAAGTGATACAATATCATTAGCATCAAATTTTTTATTGTTGGATAGGATTTCCTTAAGAAAATTTGCATACATATGCATATGGGATAGAGCCTTTTTAAATGTAATGTTAACATGGAGTTTTTCAGCAACTCCGCAAACTTGATAAATTGTGCCTCTATCTTAGCCTTCACAAGCCTTTTGTAGAAACATAATTGATGGTTTATACGAAGTAGGAACAACCCATGATTATATTTTTCCTCTTTTTCAACAACCTCATTCGCATGTGGTGTTGGATTCCTCTCTTCAATTTTACCCTCATCGTTTTTATCTGTGTTCGTTAAATGCTTACCACCTCTCAGCATCACAACTTTTACATGATCTATCGGGTTTTATTTTAGTTGTTCCGAAAATGTTTTGGAAGGAGAAGATAAAATTTCTTGTTGCTGAACCACTTATAAGATTTGAGTCTCTAGCATTTTGTTATGGATTTCATTTTGTTATAGATTTGAGAAGATATAAAGTCTACTTTATATGTCATTTGTCTACGGATTTCATTTGTGTGCAAAATTTGATTTTTGAATTACTTGTTCTACTTGGTTTAAGATATAATGAAATTTTCCATCAGCAGTTCGAGGTTGGACTTCCGCGGAACAATGACACCAATTTGTCCTTGAAAGTCAGAAGGTCTCATAGCAATCTAGGGAGAGTTATTCTTTTAAGAAAAAATTGGATGGTCTCTCCATCTAGAGTTATAGGTGTTAGACTAAGGATTGTCTCTCTAGTTACCATTATTATAATTAATGGTGTCTTGGCCAACTCCTCTTGTGAATATCACTTTCCATGCAGTATCAGTGTGATAGGCTATTCCACAAATCTCGCATGTTGAGGTGGTAGGAGATACAACATTAATGTTCATTGTCAAACTTGTAAAATAAGTCATCTACCTTAGCATTTGCATATTCTGAAGCACTCACTTCATATAAGCCTCCTTTTTTAGGAGCTTTCTCATCAGGAACATGTTTGTGTTCCCCATTGGTAATGGTTTTTTCTTAATCTCCTCTATGAGTGCATAAGCATATTCAATGTCTTTATTCATTAAAGTTCCACCTACAACACTTTCTATAATCATTCTCTTTGAATATATAAGACCAATATAAAATGTTTATACTATTAACCATTTTTCAAGTCTGTGATGGGGACAAAGCCTAAGTGTAATACCCTAAACCCCAAACTCTTTATTTGACGAAATATGCAGAATAATTTTCTCAAAAACAATGTTACACATTCTCAACATGCATCTTACTCAAAAATATTATAATAAAGCAACATAATTCAAAACATCTAAATTACTTTAATTCTCTCAATAAAATATAATTCAATTTCATTTAAATCAATAATCCAAAAACTAAGAAACTCAATAAAAAAATAGGTAACCCATCTGAGTGTTACACTATTAGAGCGACACGCGAAAACTACAATAAACTCGAAACATAGAAAATAATGAAAACAATTTGTTTGAATCTTAAATTGTTATTTGAATCGATTTATTTGAGCTTATTTACTAATTCCTTAAAATTCATACTATAAGGATATAACTTATGACATAACAACTAATTATAGCTTATATGAAAACAATTAAATTTTGTTATAGAAATAGTAGTAGCTTAATTATATGTAACCGTTAATCCAATATGTGTGTATATCTGATAAAGTATAGTGATATATATATATATATATATATATATATATATATATATATATATATATATATATATATATATATATAATATATATATATATATATATATATATATATATATATATATATATATATATATATATATATATATATATATATATATATACATACATACTGTAAGATCCAAAATTTTAATCCCAAGATCCCTCATGTCATCTCATCATTTACATTGACTTTGGGATCACACATTGGCATCCTCCTTACCCCTCATTCATTGGGCTTGTATTGGGAGATCACCAAACACTTTTGATTGTATCATACTTTATTTTTCTTTGTTTACTAACCAAAATTCCAAAAATATGTCTTTGTATATCTTTGTTTCTTTTGTAGGTGTGTGTGTCCATTTGTGCCCTACCAAGTTCATAACTAGGATTTGAGAATGCAAGAGATCAATCAAGGAAAGGTTCACAGTGTTTTAAGAATCATATATGGATCCCCATGTTCTTCATTTATCATTTTTATCAAGAATTCATCAAGATTTTGAAGTTTGTTTGCCTTGGAAGCCCTAATTCATCTAGGCATCTTGTGTGACTTCCTCAACAAGCTTCTTCAACAATCGGTTTAAGATCTCAAGAGATACTTCATTTAATATCATATAAATCATATATGATTCTCCATGAGTCCCAAAGATCAAAATAACTTCAAGTTTGCAAGTTGGTTCAAGGAGGCTGACCAGAAAAGTCAACTGGTCAAATCTAGGGTTCCCTAGACCCTAACTCCTACAACATTTGTCATATGAAAATGATTCCAAGATAAAAGTTACTCTTTATGATATTCCAAATAACTTTCATGTTTGCATCAAGAGATAATATTTCTTTGAAAGTTATTTTTTATGGTGAAAGATTATATGTCATTTTGTCTGTTCCCTAGATGGAAGGTAAACTTCCAAGAACCATAACTTGCTCAATGTTTATGATATGAAGGCCATTTAAGTTTCATGATCAATTTCAATATGTATTATCCAACTTTTATTCTTTGATAAATGTCAAATTATACTTGAAAGGGCATGTTCCAAGAGGAAACATTCTAGGTCATTTAGGGCCATTACCATTGAAAAAACATTTTTCCTCAACTTCTAAAATCCATAACTCCCTTATGCAAGATTCAAATGGTGTCAAATTTATGACCAAATTTAATAGGAATGAAAAAAATACAACTTTGATGAAGGAACCATTTTCATTTGAAGCTCATAGCCAAATTTATTCAAGGTGGAAAAAATGATCATTTGACTTTATACTTAGAATTTTTTCAACTATGTTTGATTTCTCCAACTTCCACCTTAAAATTCATCATTATACAAGATACAAATGGAAAAGTGTTCAACAACAAAGTTGTTCCCCTTCATGTTACCTTTCCAAAGATTCCAATGTCATGGCATTTGGAGAGTTTTTGAAAGACTTGCCCATGGTTGCATTGTATGGTCCCATTTGGATGATTTTCATGGCCAACTTTCAAATTGCATGGCCTCATGTTAAGTTTTCAGCATCACACATGCACGATTTTGGAAATTTTCCAATCATTTGATGGGCCTATCACATGGCCATGCAAGCATGCACATGCGAATTTCTATTTTTGGCATTTGAATGGAAGTGTGTGGAAATCAATTGCCAAGCCTATAAATGCAACTCATTCTGCTCAGAATCAGAGAGACCTGGCCCAATCTTTGCTCCTACAACATTCCCACCCTCCATTTATAGGATAATCTTGAAGATTTCATTAGAAATTGAGTTTCAATTTCACTTCAATTTTGAGGTTGAAACTCCAAGAGTCCAAACCATTTGAGCATCCATTTCATCTTCTGCAAGCTAGTGGAAGCAAGCCCAAGCAAATTGAGATCCATATCAAGCTTAATCACTGCAAACAGAAGGTGGATTTTGTGAAAATTTCCTTCTTCGGTTCTCTCTCAATTCTCCATCATTTCACTTAGTTTTTGGTTGGCTGAAGTTCTACCAATGTAGGCAACAAGATTGAGTTGATTTGAGGTCAAATCGAAGCAACTCAAATCATACTCTTCAATTTTCAAATCCATGTATCTTTCAATATACTTAGAATTGGAGAAATATGAGGTCAGATTTGGACTCCCGAGGATTTTTCCTTCAAAATATTGTATTCAGTCTTCATTTTTATGGAAGTTGGTGGTGGACCAGTCCTGTGAGGTCCACTGGAGAAGATGATCGGAGCTAGGGCTCCGGTGGTGTGCTATCTTCATCCCATCCATCTGATCATGTTTAAATGTTTTAAGTTTAGCCCTTGGTTTGAATGACCACGTTTGCAACGCGTTGACTGAATCGCATGGTGGATTGCACATGCGTGGCCATCAGATCTGCCACCTCAATTAATGAGGGAGATCTGATGGCCCTTGTTTTTTCGCTTTTTATTTTATTTTCTGATTTTTCTTTTAATCCACTTAATTTGATTAATTCATAATAAATTCATTTTTAATCCAAAAAATATGGGACTTTCACCAAAAATCTTTAAATATTTTCCTTTTCCATATTTTGAATTAAAATCATTTTTTGGATTGATTTTTATTTTTTTGTGAATTAATTGATTTTTGACTTGTTTTTAAATATTTTAAAATACTTCTGACTTTCCAAAAGTTATGAATTTTTTTGTATAAGGTACTTTGACCTTGTTTCGCCTAGGATAAATCCCTTGGCAATTTATTTGGTGATTTGAAGGGATTTGAGGTTTTGTCCATTTAAAAATGCATTTTAATTTTTTTTTAATTTGATTTTTAATTGATTAATTGTTTAAAAATATTGTTGAGCCATTTGATTGACTTTGTGGTGTTTAACTTTCCGTTTGGGCTTGATCATGGTTGATTTGAACTTCCATTTGATCAATACTATTGGATTTAGGGGGTTGATGAATTGTACATTTCATCCCCCAAAATGAATGGATAGTATTGATAAGATGAAATTTCTCCTATGATCAATTTGGATTTCTATTTCCCCTTCCCTCTTCATCTTCATACCTATTCTTCCCCAATTTATCATTGACCAATAAATTCTCTTCATATCTAATGCTAGTTGATTCATCAATGACCTTGTGTCAGATGAATCAACATGAGCCTGACTGAGATAGGTCCCTCCCACTTTATTTTTAGTGTGTGGTATATTTTAGGAGTTTGGTTCTTCATACCAAATCTCTAACATGCATTAACACCCATATCTTTATTGTCCAGCCTCAGATAGTTGTGACTTCTACATAAGTCCAATTAGGATTGCTTAACATAGAGCTAAATTTGTCCCAAAAGGCATAACATTCTTGTAAGTGAGATTGTAAGTCTCCGATTCTTCATGGAATTGTGTGAAAACTTGACCTTTTTTCCATTCATGAGAGCTAGTGGCATACTTGTTGATTTATCCAAGTTGGAGCCCTTCTCATGGATGATGTCTTGGTTCATGTATTCATACTTGTGAATGAATGGTTGAGTGTTCTCCAAAGAATGACTTAAACCAAAAAAAATTCTTCACTAACATTGACTAACTTCTTATTAATTTTGCTTTACTTTCAAGTTATTTATTTAATGCAATTTAAATTTCAGTATCTTTATCATTCATTGCCATTTACATTTCATGCAACTTGTTTATGTTTTAATTCCACTTTGCTCACTTGAGCCATATCTTGTGATTGTACATACTGTTTTCTTGTGACTTTGTTCTATTTGTGGTCTTAGGACCTTAAAATACCTAATAACAACAAAAAACCCTACAAAATATCTCAGTGGACTGTTGGACTTGATCTAAACTTTTGGACTTAGAGTAGGCAACTTCCCTACGCATTGAGGACTTGTCCAATGCCACTATCTGAGACTGAGTTATCCTTAACTGTGCTTTTCATCTGATGCAAACCTTGAGTTCTCTTGGTTCATCTGCTACGTGGCCTCTATGTTTAAGCTGTTATTTTGACTTTGTGATTGATATATGATGATTGTTTTCTGAGATTTTGCCAAGGAAAACTTCATCTGATACATTGGAAGACACTACAAACTGCTAGCTATTGGAGTGCTTGCTTGGATATTATGGCTATCTTTATTTGATGTCGTGGTCTTCATATTGATTGCTTGGATATTGTTTATGCTTGTTGCTTGCTCAAAAGTCCAAAGGAAATGAGTTTTTATATGACATTCTTGTCTTGTGGATTGCATTCCATTGGTCAGATCTTTTCAACTTTTAACTTTTAATTTTTGTCTAGGATAGTCTCTTCATCTCCTCCCACTTCTTTAATTTTAAAAATCTCTCCCTCTTTTCAAAACATTTTTTGCTTGTGTTTTCAAACTTAGACATATTTTAATGATTATAAACTTTAGCCTTATGCCATTGAATTTTAAAACTTTTTCTTAAATCAAACTTGTGAATGAACTTAACCATATTGACTTTAATTTCAAAAATACAAAAATAACTAAAAATCACATTCAAGTCTTTGGCCTTTTGTGCCTTTTTATTTTAAACTTTTGTTAAAATCAATTCACCAACTTCTTTGAAATTTTTACCACGAACTACGGGGTTTTGATCCCTCATTTTTATGTTGGTACGTGTAAGATCCCAATTTCGACCATAAGATCCCTCATGCTATCTCATCATTTGCATTGGCTTTGGGATCACACATTGGTATCCTCCTTACCCCTAATTCCTTGGGTTTATATTAGGAGAGATCACCAAGCACATTTGATTGTATTATACTTTATTTTTCTTATTTTACTAACCAAAATACTAAAAATATGTCTATGTATAGCTTTGTTTCTTTAGTAGGTAGTGTGTGCATCCACCAATACCTCATCAAGCTCAAAACTAGGGTTTGAGACCCTCAGTTCAAGGAGATCAATCAATATATGGTTCACAATGGTTCTAAACATCATATATGGATCCCCATGTTATTTATTTACCATTTGGATCAAGAAATCATCAAGAGTCTGAAGCTAGTTTGCCTTGGAAACCCTAATCCATATGGGTATCTTGTGTGACTTCTTCAGCAAGTTTCTTCAACATTTGGTCCAATATATCAAGGTATACTTCATTTTACATCACATTATGAATATATTATCCTCCATGAGCCCAAAAGATAAAGATAAATTCAATTTTGCTAGTTGGTTCAAAAAGGTTGACCAGAGAAAGTCAACTTGTCAAAACTGGGGTTCCCTAGACCCTATATCCTACAATTTTTGTCATATGAAAATGATTCCAAGATAAAAGTTATTCCTTATTACATTCAAAACAACTTTCATGTTGGCATAAAGATCTATGTTTTCTTGTAAAGTCATTTTTTATAGTGAAATATTATAGGATATTTTGTTTGTGCCCTAATTAGGAGGTCAACTTCCAAAGACCACAACTTGCTCAATTTGTATGAGATAAGGACATACAAGTTTCATGATCAATTTCAAGATGTTCTCTCCAACATTGATTATTTTATAAATGTCAAATTCAACTTGCAAGGGCATGTGCCAAGAGGAAACAGTATAGGTCATTTTGGGCCATTACCATTGAACAAGCAATTTTCCTCAACTTCTAAAATGCATAACTCCCTAATGACAAATATAAATGAGGTCAAATTTGTGACCAAATTGAATAGGTTTGAAATAGATACAACTTTCATGAAGGAACCATGTCCATTTAAAGTTCATAGAAAAAGTTATCCAAGATGGAAGAAATGGACATTTGACTTGGTACTTAGAAAAATTTCAATTATGTTTGATTTCTCAAACTTCCACCTCAAAATTCATCATGATCCAAGCTTCAAATGCAAAAGAGTTCAATATCATAGTTGTTTCCCTTGATGTCACCTTTTTCAAAAGATCACTTCATTTGGACAAGATTTGAGGGACTTGCGCATGGTTCCTTTCATAGGTTTGTTTAGGCAAGATTTGAATCCAATTATCCATTTCCTTTTGCATGCTTACATGTTATTGATGCAGTGTCAATTGTGTACAAACTGGAATGTGATAGAATCATGAATTGGGCCCAAATCATTTCCCATGTATCCATGCACCAAAGTTGCTAAAATTGGCAAAGTTTCAAAGTGTGTGAAGAGAAACTTGCTAGGCTATATATACATGACCATTGTGATCAGAAAAGGATCCCTTCTGTCCAAGATTTGAACCCTTGCATCCCTAGCCTCCATTAAAGGATAAACTTGAAAATTTCACTTGAAATCGAGTTTCAATTCTCCTTCTTTTTTGAGATTAAAACTCCAAGAATCCAAGCCTCTCTTTGATCCATTTCACTTCCTGCAAACTCCTAGGGTCGAGCCAAGGCAAATTGAAAGCAAGATCAAGTTGAATTGAAGCTACCCGAAGGTGATTTTTCTCAAACTTATCTTCTTCAATTCTCCCTCATTTTTCAACTATTTTGCTTGATTATTGGTTGTATGAAGTCCTACCAATGTAGGCAACAAGATTGAGTTGCTTTGAGGTCAAATCCAAGCAACTCAGATCATGAACCTCAATTTTCAAATCCATGTATCTATCAATATAAATGGAATTGGATGAAATGGAGGTCAGATTCGAGTTCCCGAGCATTTTCCCTTTAAAATCATGTTCTTGTTTTTTCATTTTGGTGATGGTTTATGGTGGAACAGTCCGGTGAGGTCCCCGGAGAAGATGACCGGAGCTAGGGCTCAGGTGGTGCGTTTGCACCTTCCAAACCATCAGATCCTTTCAAAATGTTTTAATCCTGACTCTTCTTCCTGATTACCACACGTGTACACGCATTGACTGCAGAATATGATGGAAGCGTGCACTTGGCCATCAAATCTGCCACCTCAATTAATGAGGGAGGTCTGATGACCCTTATTTTTTGGTATTTTATGATTTTTCATTTAATTATCTTATTTTGTTTAATTCATAATAAATCCATTTTTAATCCAAAAAATATAGGACTTTCACCAAAAATCTTTAAATATTTTTCTCTTCCATATTCTGAATTAAAATCATTTTTTGGATTAATTTTGGTATTTTTCATGAATTAAGTGTTTTTGTGCATATTTTTAATTGTTTATAAATACTTCTGACTTTTTAAAAATCATAATTTTTTTTGTCTAAGGTCCTTTGACCTTGTTTGACCTAGGATAAATCCCTTGGCCATATATTTTATTTTTTGAATGGATTTAAGGTTTTGACCAAATTAAAATGCATTTAAATTCATTTTTAAATTGATTAAATGTTTAAAAAATTTGTTGAGCCATTTTTATGGTCTTGTGATGTTTGATTTTTTGTTTGGGCCTTGGTCATGGTTGATTTGACTTTTGTTGGATCAAAATCATTGGATTTAGGGGATTGATGAAATGTACATTTTATCTCCCAAAATGAATGAATGGTTTTGATCAGATGAAATTCCTCTCATGATCAATTTGTGTTTCTATTTCCCCCTCCCTCTTCATCTTCATCCCTATTCTTCCTCATTCCCTCATTTGACCAATGAAATCTCTAATGTCTAAATTATAATTGATTCATCAATGACCTTGTGTCAGATGAATCACTACAAGTATGACTGAGATAGGTCCCTCCCATTTTCTTTTAGTGTGTGGTATATTTTAGGAGTTTGGTTCTTTGTATCAAATCTCTAACATGCATTAACACCTATATTTTTATTACCCGATCTCGGATAGTTGTGACTTCTACATAAGTCTAATTATATTGCTTAACATAGAGCTAAATTTAACCCTCAAAGCATAACATTCTAGTAAGTGAGATTGTAAGTCTCCAATTCTTCATGGCATTGTGTGAATACTTGACCTTTTTCCTTTCATGAGAGCTAGTGGCATACTTACTGAATTATCCAAGTTGGATCCCTTCTCATGGAAGATGTCTTGGTTCAAGGATCCATACTTGTGAATGAATGGTTGAATGTTCTCCAAAGAATGACTTAATCAATTAAAACTCAACACTAACATTTGACTAACCATTGACTAACTCTTATTCATTATGCTTTTACTTTCAAGTCATTTACTTTATGCAATTTAAATTTCAGTCATTTATCATTCATTATCATTTACATTTCATATAACTTGTTTATGTTCAAGTTCCTTTCCACTTTGCTCACTTGGGCCATATCTTGTGATTGTATATATTGTTTGTGTGTTTTGATTTTGTTTATGGTCTTAGAAGCTTAAAACACCTATGAACAACAAAAACCCTAAAAAAATTGGTGGACTATTGAACTTGATCTAAGTTTTGGACTTAGAATTAGGAAAAATTCCCTGTGCTAAAGGACTTGGCCAATGCCAACATCTGAGACTGAGATATCTTTGACAATGACTTTCATCTGATGCAAGACCTTGGATCTCTTTAATTCATTTTCTACTTTGTCTCTATGCTTAATTATTATTTTGTTATTGGCTATGTTTGATGTTCTGTTCTGAGTTGATCAAGGAATATTTCATCTGATACATTGGAAGACAATGAAGACTGCTAGCTATTGGAATGCTTGCTTGGACGTGGCTATATTTATTTGATGCCTTTATCTTTATGATGTATGGATATTTCTCATTGCTTATTGCTTGATCAAAGTCCAAAGGAAAATGGGTTTCTATATGACATTCTTGTTTGTTGGATTGCATCCCATTGGTCAGATCTTTTCAACTCTTAACTTTTAATTTTTACTTAGGATAGCCTATTCATCTCCTCCCACTTCTTTAATTACAAAATCTCTCCCTATTTCCAAAAACCTTCTTTGTTTGTGATTTCAAACTTAGACATGTTTTAATGATTAGAAACTTTGACCTTATGCCAATGAATTTTTAAATCTTTTCTTAATCAAATTTGTAAATAAACTTAACCATATTGACTTGAATTTCAAAATACAAAAAAGAACTAATAACCCAATTCAAAAATTTGGCCTTTTGTTCTCTTTTACTTAAACTTTTTGTTAAAAACAATTCATCAACTCATTTGAAATTTTTACCACGAACTACGAGGTTTTGATCTCTCATTTTTATGTTGGTACGTAGGCACAAGACCGAAGATCTTGTCAAACACAAAAATATAATCAATAAATTCTTCTCTCATCCCCACACTCGTCTTATCAAACATATTTTACACCGAAAACATATGCATACAAAAAAGGGCTCCCTATGAGTAGCTAGGAAATTTTGGGTGCTAACACCTTCCCACTGTGTAACCAACCTACTTACCTGTAATCTCTGACATTTTATTAGTTTTGATTTGAAAACTTCTTATCCTTGGGTTTTGTTCGTACTTTTCCCCTTTCCTTTGGAAACAATAAAAGCGCGGTGGCGACTCTGGTTTTATTGATATCAAGTTTATCCATAGCTTGATAGTCATGAAATTACCGCTATAGTACGTAGGCATAAGACCGAAGGTCTTGTCAAACACAAAACTATAATTAATGAATTCTTTTCTCACCCCCTCACTCTACATTTTTATCAAACATCATTTTGACCAAAACACTTGCACACAAAAAAGGGCTCCCTAGGAGTACCTAGGAGACTTTGGGTGCTAATACCTTCCCTCTATGTAACCAACCCCCTTACCTGTAATCTCTGACATTTTATTAGTTTTAATTTGAAAACTTCTTATCTTTGGTTTTTGTTCGTGTTTTTTCCCTTTTCCTTTGGAAACAATAAAAGTGTGGTGGCGACTCTGGTTTTATTGACGTCAAGTTTATCCATATCTTGATGGTTATGAATTTACCGTTATATATATATATATATATATATATATATATATATATATATATATATATATATATATATATATATATATATATATATATATATATATATATATATATATATATATATATATATATATATATATCCACCAAAATCTATGGAGAATTTCAATCAATCTTGATGAATAAAATTGTTATCACCCACACAATAACAATGAAAAGAGAAGAACAATAGAGAAAAAAAGAAAGTAACGAACGATGAAGAAGAAGAAGAATTAAATTATGTAGAGTTTCTCTCTGCCCACAAACTGTGAAAAACTTCTTATTCACTTTGCAACTGCAAAATAATGTGAATTACAAATGTTATGAATACTTTATTCACTTTATTACAAGAATAAGGGTTACTCCCTCTATTTATAGATTTAGGTTAACTTGGATCCAAAGTCAAAGTCCAAAACTATAAAAGCCCAAAATAGCTAACACTACTAAAAATAGGCCTACGTCAAAATCATGTGTGAAGCAACATGCTTCGACACTTCGACATACTAACACAACTCAACATACTAGGTGATTTGAAAGTTCCTTGTTCTGTTGAGAATCCTGCTTCGACACAAGTAATTATAATTCAACACACTACCTAATTCATTATGTATAAGTTATCTATATTTATCATAGCTCTTAGTCTTCTGAACACTTCAACATGCACTCCCTTCGTCATGATGTCTACAATCTGATTCTCAGTTCTGTAGTGTTCCATATTTATCTTCCCATCTGCTACCTGCTCTCGAAGATAATAGAATGTCATCTCAATGTGCTTGCTTCGACCATGTGCTATCGGATTCTTCGCCAGATTGATAGTTGACATGCTGTCGATCTTCATGGTAATTGCTCTATGACTCTTCGTTGTTATCTCTTTGACTAGATTCACCATCCATGTTGTTTGACATGTACAAAGATAAGGAGATATGTATTATGCTTTGCACGATGATAATTCCACTACTGGCTCTTTTCTCGAACTCCAAGCAACTTGTGCACCACCTAGCATAAACACATAGCCAGGTGTGGATTTTCGATCCTCGACATCACTACACCTATTTGAGTCGGTGCATCCAACTAATTTGCATTCTTTTCCTTCATCAGTTGCAGGAAACAAAATGCCATAGTCGAGAGTTCCTTTCAGATACCTTATTATCCTCTTTGTCGTTGCTAGATGTGATACCTTTGGCTTCTACATGAACCTACTCACCATACCTACACTGTATGCTAAGTCAGATATTGTGTGATAAAGGTATCGAAGTGACCCAATAAGTATTCTATATTAGGTTGGGTCGACATCATCTTCATCTAAATTTTTTGACAGTTGTAATTTGGGCTCAGTTGGAGTCGAAGTTGGGTTGCAATCTTGCATATCTAATCTCTTGAGTATTTCACATGCATACCTTCTTTGGTGCATCATCAAACCTCTACCACTCTTGTAGAATTCGATGCCAAGGAAATATGAAATGTCACCCAGATCTGACATTTCGAGTTCCTTGTTGAGATCACCTTTGAAGTCTTCGATCTCCTTCTTGTAGCTACATGTTATCAACAGGTCATCGACATAGAGGCATATTATAAGAAATTCACTCTTGCTTCTTCTTACATATACTCTATGTTCAGATTTGCACTTCACAAATTCCTTCTCCCTTAGAAAACCATTTATCTTCTTGTTCCAAGCTCTTGGAGCTTGTTTAAATCCGTACAGTGCTTTATGCAACTTGTACACCTTTTTTTCTTCGCCATGTTTCACAAACCCAGCTGGTTGTGCAACATAAACTTCTTATTATAAGGGGCCATTAAGGAATGCACATTTCACACCCATCTGACACATTTGCCAGTTGTTCATGTTTGTTAGACCAACAACCAACCTGATTGTTTCGATCTTAGCAACAAGTGCAAAAACTTCATCGAAGTCGATTCCTTCTTTCTGAAGAAATCCTTTCGCCACAAGTCTCGCCTTGTGTCAAGTCACTTCTCCTTTGGGATTCGACAAGTGACCAAGTGTTGTTGACTTTGATTGACTTCAGTTATTCATTCATTGTTTTCATCCACTTCGAATCTTTTAATGCCTCAGCTGCATTATCTGGTTCAACATCTGTGTAGAAAGCATAGTGTACCAGCTCACCTTCTTCATTGACCATATCATCTGATTTAATCACACTGTCGCAACCTGAAAAATACAGTGTGCGAAAAAAACAACCGGCGAAAGAGAATTACAGAAGAGTCGCCACCGTGCGTTATTCATCCCAAAGGAGGGAAAGGAAACGCTCGAAGTAAACCTGAAAAAGGAAAGGACAAGACGGGGTCTCGCAACCAAATCTTGGGTTCGGGAGTCGGTTATGCGAAGGGAAGGTATTAGCACCCCTACGCATCCATAGTACTCTACGGGATCCACTTTTGTAGTTTTTGTCTAAAGGGTGTGGGTTTACCTAACGTGTTTATTTACTAAAAAGGTTAAGAGAAATGACTCGCGCGGATGTCGCATCCACTGCATACGTATCTCATCTGAATATGAGAATCAGAGTCTTCGTAGCTCGGCTGACCTATGAGTTGGGGGGATGTGTGCTCGCTAAGACATCGCGTCTTATGCCTACGTATCTCATCTGGAATGAGAATCAGAGCAAGCCGTAGTTCGGCTAACTACGGGGTTATGGATTGGGTTTTGGACGAACAACGTTACTACGCAATCTACCGGATGCTCGACCTTTGGAGACTTACTCGCCTGTAGTAGAAGGAGTAAACGTGTTGCTTTGGGTTTTAGGGTTTGAGATGCTCGAGGGCAAAAAGGCAGTCCTTGACGAAGGAACCGCGCTACCTGCAGGGATATGAATACAAAACACAAAACATGTATCTCAAAGTAAAATGCCACCAAGGGGCTCAAACATTGCCTCCTATCGAGGTCTTCCAGCTAAGAAAGCGATAAAGTATGAGAAAGGGAAAAAATTACCACACGGATAAAGATCCGAAGCTATAGCAGTTAAAGGGGCAAGAAACCCTGAAATGTCTCCAGCTGGACCGTCAAAGGAAATCAGTCAACACGAATAATCAGAATAAAACTCCAGGGGGTATCCCACAAATAAAGTGGGAAACCACGCGAGTGTCTCTGCGAAAGCCATGTGAGCCCTCACAAAACTCGACAAAGGGTTAGAGCAGCAGGATGAAATCAAGAGAAAACAATGCCATGGAAACACAAGACAGGTTAGAATAAACAAAATAGGGTAACCCAGAGTTGCCCCTAAATCAAAATGTAACCACATGAATAATTCCATCAAAATTCACAAAAGGCTCACAAAAAGGTATCAAATTCACCCATAATACCTCATACATTTAGAGCATTCAAATAAAAGGCATAAAGATGATGGATATAGGGCAAACCTGATTGGAGAGCTTGATTGAGTTGCGCCCGTGAGGTTTACAAGTTGAGTTCCTTTCAGGGTTTGGAGGTTGCTCTGAACTCTGTTGGCTTTTCTCTCACTATCTTTTCCTCAGGGTTTTGCTTCTCTTCCTTCTTTCTCCAGTGAATCTCCCAGTGTAACTCCAAGTGTCTTTTCCTCTACTGAAACTTCAGTATTTATAGACTGATTTTCGTGGGTAATGGGCTCAAATGAGGGAGACCCAAGTCCAAAAGAATTTGTTATATTTTATTTATTTATTTTATTTATTTATTTAATTAATTAATTAATTAATTAATTAAATTATTATTATTTTTCTTTTTTTCGTTTTTTTTTTTTTCGTTTTTTTTTTTTCGTTTTTTTTTTTTTTTTTTTTTCCAGGAAAAATGAAGGGTAAATTTTGGGGTATTACAGTTGCCCCTATTCAATCAATTGGAGACCCGGAAAGAAGATGGCAGCTGCTTTCGTACTTTCGAGGTATCAAGGGATTGAATACAATAAAAGCCCAAAAATTTGCACTGAAGTGAAGTGAAGTAACAATGTCTGTCAGAATCAGCAAAGAGGTGGTCTTGAAAGAAGAATTCGTCTGGTACGGTGAGAGTGAGTTTGAATATCGAAAAAGAATGTTAAACTGGATACCAAAATAAATGGTAACACAGAAATAACCATGGCTTGAATGCCGCTCATCAGTCTGAATACTGGAAAGGATTTCGATCTGAACATCGGAAAATGGGCCTGAATGCCACAAGTCGCATCGACCTGAACGTCGGAACCTTCTTCGATCTGAACATCGGAAAATTGGCCTGAATGCCACTTCGATCTGAATATCGGAAAATTGGCCTGAATGCCACTTCGATCTGAATACCGGAAAACTGGCCTGAATGCCACTTCGGTCTGGATACCGGGAAAACTGGCCTGAATGCCACAAGTCGCATCGACCTGAACGTCGGAAACTTCTTCGATCTGAACATCGGAAAGACTTGGCCTGAATGCCACTTCGATCTAAATATCGGAAAATTGGCCTGAATGCCACAAGCTGCATCGACCTGAACGTCGGAAACTTCTTCGATCTGAACATCGGAAAGACTTGGCCTGAATGCCACTTCGATCTGAATATCGGAAAATTTCATGCCTGTCAGCATTGGCAGAAATAGGGAATGATAATAGAGGCGGCGCATGGGCCAATGACACTTGCTAGGGATAACAAAGGTAAGTCATGAACAATCTTTAGTCTGAGTACTGGAAACAACTTCTAGCTTATCACTTGGGATACCGAGAATGTTTTATGCTTACATGCGTATGTTTGAATTTTTCAATGGCGTAATGCTCCATGAAAATGGAAATGCTACGCGATTTGGAAGGATGCAATGCAATATGATTCTACATGCAGGGATGCGAAATGCTGGGTAGAATGCCAAGCCGAGGCAAAGGGATCTGCTGGGGAAATGATTACCATCCTCTGGGCTCTGGCCAGGCTGCTGGAGATACACACCACAATGAACTCTGTGGGGAGATGACTAGCCATGCGGTGTTCTGGCCATACCGAGACTCTGATCGGGGAAAGAATGGCATTGGAAGCCTGCTGCTGAGGAAAGCTACAATGGTTCTGGCAACCACGATTTGCGAGAGACGACTCAGCAGGGGGAGCAAACACTGATACGGTACCGAGGTTCTGCTTCAAGGAAAGAAACCATGGATCTGGCATTGGGATTATCGATCTGGCATCGAACTCTAAGGAGCAGCCACTTCTGCTGGGAAGATACAGTCTGGCACTGTCAACTCCGCTGGGGATATATAGTCTGGTACTGTCAACTCTACTGGGGAGTGTATGTCTTGAAACAACCGCTTGGGGAAGTACGGTGGTGAGAAACTGCTGGGGATTGAAGAATCCAACACTCTGATCAGCTCTGTAGGGTCAAGACACTGAATTCGTCTGTTGGCGACTTCACTGGGGAAGATATTCACGATCATCTGCAGGAGATTTTAAGGAAATGCCCCGAGGGTATCTGTTCTGAATAGACGATCCAAAGCACTTAAAATTTACAGCAATTTTAAATGTTTATTAAGCCTGTACCTGTAAAGCCCCTATGTGTCATGATGCAATGTTTATCAAAAGTTCGGACGTCATTTTTGCAAACAAAACAGTAAAATGAAGATGAAAATAGAGATATACTGAATAACACGATTTTATTGATTGAATGGCCTCTGAATAGGCATTTACATTAAGAAGCAATCCCTGGAAAGAGGTAATCGCACAATAGATAAAAACAGAAATTAATCTAATGGCAATGTGAAATGGATTTCTATTGGGTTCCAATTCCGCTATGACTTGCTCGTCTTCAAGATCCTCCAGATAATCAGCCTTCTGAAAGAGTGATTGGACTGTTTCCTATCCTTCAAAAATTTCTAGTCATTGGCACGAGATGAGATTTAGAACTACTCAGAACGCAGTCATTCACTTAATCCCTAACTTTTGCCTGGATCGCCCTTTTCGGGTTTTCAATCCACCGGGATACCCATTTTTGCCTAAGTTGCCTTTTCAGGTTTTCAACTTACCGGGTGTACAATCTTTTTTTATTTTTGTCCCTAATTTTTGCCCGAACCCTTTCATTTTCTTGGTTCGCCGGGACGCCCATTTTTGCCTGGACTACTCTTTTTTACTGTCCAGCGGGTCTATTTTATGCGAAGTATTTTTTAACTGCGTCTGAGTTCACAGGGGAAGTGAAGTCTTCACCATCCATAGTTGCAAGCATTAAAGCCCCACCATCAAAAACCTTGGTGACAATATACGGTCCATCACAGTTAGGAGTCCACTTGCCCCTGTGATCTGTCTGAGGAGGAAGGATCCTTTTCAACACTAAATCTCCGACTTGGAAACAACGAGGACGCACTTTCTGATCAAAGGCTCTCTTCATCCGACTCTGATACAACTGCCCATGACAAATGGCTGTCATTCGCTTCCCTTCGATAAGACTTAACTCATTGAACCTTGTCTGAATCCATTCAGCTTCGTCTAGCTTGATATCCAACAAGACTCTTAGAGAAGGGATCTCCACTTCAACAGGTAGGACTGCTTCCATACCATACACAAGGGAGTAGGGGGTTGCCCCAGTCGATGTACGTACTGAAGTACGGTACCCATGCAAGGCGAAAGGTAGCATCTCATGCCAATCTCTGTACGTGACGACCATCTTCTGCACAATCTTCTTTATGTTCTTATTTGCCGCCTCAACAACGCCGTTCATCTTAGGGCGGTAAGGGGAAGAATTGTGATGCTGAATGTTGAAGTTCTGACACAACTCCTTCATCATTTTGTTGTTGAGATTAGAACCATTATCAGTAATGATTCTTTCGGGAATCCCATAGCGACAAATGATTTCTTTCTTGATGAAACGGGCAACCACATGTCTGGTGACATTCGCGAACGACGCTGCCTCGACCCACTTGGTGAAATAGTCGATGGCAACAAGGATGAAGCGATGCCCATTAGAAGCAGTCGACTCAATCTTTCCAATCATGTCAATGCCCCACATGGCAAACGGCCACGACGAAGACATCACATTCAGAGGATTCGGCGGTACATGCACCTTATCCGCATAAATCTGGCACTTATGACACTTCCGAGCATGCTTGAAACAATCTGATTCCATGGTCATCCAATAATAACCCGCTCTCAACAATTTCTTAGCCATTGCATGTCCGCCGGCATGAGTACCGAAGGAACCTTCATGAACTTCCTGCATTAACATGTCCGCCTCGTGTCTGTCCACGCATCTGAGCAAAACCATGTCGAAGTTCCTCTTATACAGCACATCGTCTTTGTTCAAGAAGAAACTGCCTGCCAATCTTCTCAAAGTCTTTCTGTCATTGTTGGATGCCCCTGCAGGGTACTCTTGATTCTTCAGAAAGCACTTGATATCGTGATACCAGGGCTTGTCATCGACTACCAGTTCAGCAGCAAACACATACGCGGCCCTGTCAAGGCGCATCACATCGATCCTGGGAGCATGGTTCCAACGAATTACCTTGATCATGGAGGATAAAGTAGCAAGTGCGTCTACCATCTGGTTCTCATCACGAGGTATATGATACAATTTTACCGTTGTGAAGAAAGTCAAAAGTCTTCTCGTGTAATCTCTGTAGGGGACCAGAGTGGGCTGGAGAGTATTCCAATCACCATTTACTTGATTGATCACCAGAGCTGAATCTCCGAAGATGTCCAAAGTCTTGATTCTCAAATCAATGGCTTGCTCAATACCCAAGATACAGGCCTCGTACTCAGCTTCATTATTTGTGCACTCAAAAGTCAAACGAGCGGTGAAAGGTATGTGGGCACCTTTCGGAGTTGTAATGACAGCACCAATTCCACTACCTCTAGCATTGACAGCCCCATCAAACAACAAAGTCCACTTTTCGTTTGGATCAGGTCCCTCCTCAACAACTGGCTCTTCACAGTCTTTCATCTTGAGGAACATGATGTCTTCATCAGGGAATTCAAACTTCATTGGCTCATAATCATCAATCGGTTGCTCGGCAAGGTAGTCTGACAGAATACTCCCTTTGATGGCCTTCTGTGACGTGTACTGAATATCATACTCTGTTAAAATCATTTGCCAACGAGCGACCCTTCCGGTGAGAGCTGGCTTCTCGAATATGTATTTCACTGGATCCATCTTAGAAATCAACAAGGTAGTATGGTTCAACATATACTGCCTCAGTCGGCGAGCAGCCCAGGCCAAAGCACAACAAGTTTTCTCAGGCTGCGAATATTTGATTTCACAGTCGGTAAACTTTTTGCTAAGGTAGTATATGGCATGCTCTTTTCGACCAGACTCGTCATGCTGTCCCAATACACACCCCATCGAGTTCTCGATCACTGATAGGTACATTATCAGAGGTCTCCCAGGAACTGGAGGTATAAGGATCGGAGGTTTCTGTAGATACTCTTTTATCTTCTCGAAAGCCCTTTGACAATCTTCATTCCACCTGATAGCCTGATCCTTCCTCAGCAATTTGAAAATTGGCTCACACGTGGTTGTTAGGTGAGAGATGAACCTTGAAATGTAGTTCAACCTCCCTAAGAAACTACGGACTTGCTTCTCTGTTCTTGGCTCAGGCATTTCCTGTATTGCTTTCACTTTGTCAGGATCCACCTCAATCCCTTTTCCGCTAACAATAAAACCCAGCAATTTTCTCGATCTCACCCCGAAAGTGCACTTGTTCGGATTAAGTCTCAGTTTGAATTTCCTCAAACGCTCAAACAGTTTCTGCAAATTCAACAAATGTTCTTCTTCTGTCTGAGATTTGGCAATCATATCGTCCACATAAACCTCGATTTCATGATGAATCATATCATGGAACAGAGTCACCATTGCTCGCTGATATGTTGCTCCGGCATTTTTCAGACCAAACGGCATCACCTTGTAGCAGAAGGTGCCCCATGGGGTTATGAAAGTTGTCTTTTCCATGTCTTCTGGTGCCATCTTGATTTGGTTATAGCCAGAAAAGCCATCCATGAAGGAGAATACCGAGAACTGAGCTGTATTATCCACCAAAACGTCGATGTGAGGTAATGGGAAATCATCTTTAGGGCTAGCTCTGTTCAGATCCCGATAGTCGACACACATCCGTACCTTTCCGTCCTTCTTAGGTACTGGGACGATGTTCGCAACCCATGGCGGATAATTGGTGACTGCTAGAAACCCTGCATCCAACTGCTTTTGCACTTCTTCCTTTATCTTGACAGCCATCTCTGGTCTTGTTCTTCTGAGCTTCTGCTTGACCGGAGGACAACCTTCTTTGAGAGGCAAGCGGTGCACCACGATGTCTGTGTCCAGCCCAGGCATGTCCTGATAAGACCAGGCGAAGATGTCAACGTATTCTTGCAGCAATTCAATCAGCCCTTTCTTCACATTGTCTTCTAAAGCAGCCCCTATCTTGATTTCTCTCTTGGCGTCCTCGGTGCCGAGATTAATCACTTCAACAGACTCTTGATGCGGTTGAATAACCCTTTCCTCTTGTTTTAATAACCTGGTAAGTTCTTCAGGGAGTTCACAGTCTTCATCACCCTCTTCTTCAGCTTGAAAGATTGGATTTTCAAAGTCGAAACGAGCCATAGCAGAACCGTTATCAATAGGGTCCGGTGTTGTGCATCTGCATGAGTGATGGTATGTGCTTATGAGTGTGAACAAGAAGTGAAAACTAAACAAAACATTGCCATTTTTTTTTATTTTGAAAAACTGCAAAAATAGAAAGACAGGGAACGAAATATTTGAATGCAAAAAGACGTCCTTTATTTATGATAAAAATGCAATTGTCACATAGATGGGCCCTACAATGAGTCATTACGCCCTGGGCGGAACGTAAGACTTGGATATGCATGAATAAACAAAGAAAATTACTCTTCAAGAAGAGTGACTTGGATAATCTCTTCAGAAGACCAATTGTTGATGACTTCACCCGGGATCTTCGGACGCACCCAGTTGTCAATGTCACAATCATTATCCCCATCTTCTTCGTTGACTGCAGAGACTTGACCATACTGAATGATGCCAGCACTAGAGAAAGTGATCGGCCCCTGAAGTGTTGTAGAAGTCAAAACTGGCTGATACCCAATCCCAAACTTATCTTCTTTCACTGGTAATTCCAACATACGCCCCCAACCGGGAGCAACACCTGAATCCACCACGGCCCGTGCCTGCTTAAAGGATGAGATAGAGGCACCCGCTTTAACCTCTTCCACAGACTCTTGGACAGACAAATCTTCAACCTGGAGGATACCTTTGTCGAGCAAGGCCTGGATACCCTGCTGTAGCTTCAAACAACCTCCACTCTGAGTAGCACAATCCAAACAACCCTTCCCACAACCGGGGAAGACATCGGCCTTCAGCAAGCATCCTTTGATATCCAACAATGGAGTCTTCAACTTCAACACATCCTTAATGGACTTGGCTTCTCCCTCTACCAAATTAACGTTCGCACCACCATGCTGGGGCATGGGATTGTTGACGACATTCGGAGCTGGTGCAAGGTCGATGGCCTTTGAATCTATGAGGTCCTGAACTACGTGCTTAAAAGCTTTGCAGTTCTCAATGTCATGGCCAGGTGCCCCAGAGTGGAAGCTACACCTAGCGTTGGCGTCGTAACCCACCGGAAGTCTACCAACAGGAGGAGCCAGAGTGCGCAGTTGCACAAGCTGTAGTTGTTGAAGACTAGAAAGCATCTGAGCGTACGACATTGGAAGGGTGTCGAAACGCCGGTCCATCATCCTTTGCCTCTGTTGATAAGCGGGTCTGTTACCTGGTTGTTGCTGCTGTTGATAAGCGGGTCTGTTACCTGGTTGTTGCTGCTGTCGAAACGCCGGTCCATCATCCTACGCAATCTACCGGATGCTCGACCTTTGGAGACTTACTCGCCTGTAGTAGAAGGAGTAAACGTGTTGCTTTGGGTTTTAGGGTTTGGGATGCTCGAGGGCAAAAAGGCAGTCCTTGACGAAGGAACCGCGCTACCTGCAGGGATATGAATACAAAACACAAAACATGTATCTCAAAGTAAAATGCCACCAAGGGGCTCAAACATTGCCTCCTATCGAGGTCTTCCAGCTAAGAAAGCGATAAAGTATGAGAAAGGGAAAAAATTACCACACGGATAAAGATCCGAAGCTATAGCAGTTAAAGGGGCAAGAAACCCTGAAATGTCTCCAGCTGGACCGTCAAAGGAAATCAGTCAACACGAATAATCAGAATAAAACTCCAGGGGGTATCCCACAAATAAAGTGGGAAACCACGCGAGTGTCTCTGCGAAAGCCATGTGAGCCCTCACAAAACTCGACAAAGGGTTAGAGCAGCAGGATGAAATCAAGAGAAAACAATGCCATGGAAACACAAGACAGGTTAGAATAAACAAAATAGGGTAACCCAGAGTTGCCCCTAAATCAAAATGTAACCACATGAATAATTCCATCAAAATTCACAAAAGGCTCACAAAAAGGTATCAAATTCACCCATAATACCTCATACATTTAGAGCATTCAAATAAAAGGCATAAAGATGATGGATATAGGGCAAACCTGATTGGAGAGCTTGATTGAGTTGCGCCCGTGAGGTTTACAAGTTGAGTTCCTTTCAGGGTTTGGAGGTTGCTCTGAACTCTGTTGGCTTTTCTCTCACTATCTTTTCCTCAGGGTTTTGCTTCTCTTCCTTCTTTCTCCAGTGTAACTCCAAGTGTCTTTTCCTCTACTGAAACTTCAGTATTTATAGACTGATTTTCGTGGGTAATGGGCTCAAATGAGGGAGACCCAAGTCCAAAATAATTTGTTATATTTTATTTATTTATTTTATTTATTTATTTAATTAATTAATTAATTAATTAATTAATTAATTAAATTATTTATTTATTTTTCGTTTTTTTTTTCAGGAAAAATGAAGGGTAAATTTTGGGGTATTACACACACATTCTTGCAACCTTGCAGGCATGTGTCTTGTTCTTTGAGGTCTTCCTAGGCCTGCTTCACCTCTGACTTCTTCCTTTCAAACTTCTCTTTTGACTTCACTAGCCGGTTCATCACAAAAGATTCTCACTGAGTCTTTCTTGACATTCTCAGTCCAATCCCATTCCTTAAGATCATCTATGATCACGTCCCTGCTGATCACCACTTGCTTATTCACTGGGTCGAACAACTTGTATCCTTCAGTCGAATGATATCCTATAAGGATCATCTGACTCGACTCATCATAAAGTTTTCTTCTCAACTGATATGGCACATGTCTATGTGCTATAGTTCCAAACACCCTCAGATGACTCAGGCTAGGCTTGACACCAGACCAACATTCTTCTGGCGTAATTCCTTCTAGCTTCTTCGTTAGACATCTATTCAGAATATATGTCGCAGTCGACACAACTTCTCCCCATAATTCTTTTGGTAGATGCTTTCCTTTCAACATACTTCTAACCATATTCATGATGGTTCTATTCTTCCTTTCTGTGACTCCATGCTGATATGGAGTGTAGGGTGGCACCATCTCATGCACAATCCCTTCTTTCACACATTAATGCATCGAAGTCTTTCAACACATATTCTCCACCACCATCAGCCCTAAGAATCTTGATCTTTCGACCGCTCTGTCTTTCGACCATAGATTTGAACTTGGAAAATACCTCAATCACTTCACTTTTCTTCTTGATCAAGTAAGACCATAGTTTTCGACTGAAATCATCTATGAATTAACAAAGTATTTGTTACCTCCAATCGAATCCACCTGGAGAGGACCACATACATTAGAGTATATGGCTTCAAGAATTGCATTCGACCTACTTCTTGCGTCCTTACTGAAGTTGTTCTTATGCTGCTTCGCCTGCACACATTCTTCACACACTTCGTTTGGAATGTCGATTTCTGGTAATCCTGAAACCATATTTCTTCTTTTCAAATCTTTGATGTCTTTGAAATTTAGATGGCCAAGTCTATAATGCCATATCCATTCATCTATACTGGATGTTGTTGGAAGGCACTTATGCTCCACCATATTTAGTTCAATCTTGAGGGTTCTATTCTGAGACGTTAGAGCCTTCAAGATCAACCTTCCATTTGAGTCGATAACTCTCATCATCTTAACTTTGATCGACACCTTGTAGTTCTTTTCGACTAACTGCCCTATGCTGAGCAAATTTCTCTTCATGCCTGGTATGTACAACACATTTGAAATTACTTACCCCTTGCCATCTTTCCTCATAATCAAAATGTCACCAACACCTTCAGCTGCTAGAGTGTTGTCATTTGCAAATTTCATCATGTTCTTCATTGAGGGATTTATGTTGACAAACCAATCTTTCCTTCCAGACATGTGGATGAGCATCCCGAGTCCAAGTACCACTGGTCCTTAAATCTCTCTTCATCTCTTGTTGTAACCATCAACAACATCTCTTCTTCTTCATGCTTCGCCAGCTTTGCATAAGTTTCTTGATTCTTCTGCTTTTCTGGACAATCACTAGAATAGTGACCATACTTCTGACAATTGTAACATTGAATGTGGCTTTTGTCTAGCTTTTGACCACCACCTTTTCCTCTACCCGCAACACCACCTCTTTGGTTTCCTTGGTTCCAGGGTTATCTCTGATTCGACAAGTTTCCTTCTTGCTGAGTTCAACTAGTCGAACTGTTGTATCCTCCTCTGCCTTTGTTGCTATTCCATCTTCCTTTGCCTTTCCTTTCTTTTGCTGATTGCGCCTGCAAAGCCATATCACTCTTCGACTTTCCTGCAGCTCTTTTAGCCATTCTTTGTTCATGAGATTCAAGCGTCCCTTGAAGCTCTTCCTTTGTCAGTTTTGAGAAATCTTTTGACTCTTCTATGGATACTACCACTTGGTCGAACTTTGGAGCCAACGACCTCAAGATCTTTCCAACAACAGATCTTGATGTCAACACTTCTCCATATACCTTCATTTGATTCACCAGCTCCGTAACCTTGGTGAAGAAATCAATTATGCTTTCATTGTCTTCCATTTGAAGCAATTCATACGTTCTTTTGTGAGTTTGTAACCTCACCTCTTTCATCTTCTCCGCGGCTCCAAATGATTTCTCTAGAATTTCCCATGCTTCTTTCTCTGACTCTACATCACTAACCTTTTCAAATTTATTTGCATCAACACATTGATGGATTATAAAGAAAACTTTATAATCTTTCTTCTTCAATTCTTTATGTGCAACCTTTTCTTGATCTGTCGCATCTTCTACAAGCGTTGATACTCCTTCCTTCACAAGATCTCAAAGATCTTGATAACATAACACAACCTTTATCTACTTGCACTAATTCTCATAATTGTTATTCTTGAGAATCGGAAGATTTTCTGGAAAGTGCCAGTTTGGATGATTCGTTGCCATGGTGATTTTCTTCCCACAAATCGATTAAATCGAAGCTCTTTATACCAGATGTTGGAAATCTACCAAAACCTATGGAGAATTTCAATCAATCTTGATGAATAAGATTGTCATCACCCATACAATAATAATGAAAAGATAAGAACAATGAAGAAAGAAAGTAAGTAAAGAACGATGAAGGAGAAGAAACATTAAATTTTGCAGAGTTTCTCTCTGCCCACAAACTGTGGAAAACTTCTTATTCACTTTGCAACTGCACAATACTGTGAATTAAAAGTGTTATGAATACTCTATTCAATTCATTACAAGAATAAGGGTTACTCCCTCTATTTATAGGTTTAGGTTAACTTGGACCCCAAGCCAAATCTCAAAATAGCTAACACTACTAAAAATAGGCCTAAGTCGAAATCATGTGTGAAGCAACATGCTTCGACATAAAATATGTAGCCAAAACCAAACTCTAAACATAAAATAGAAACCATAAGCCATAAAAACTTGATCTCATCAAACTTCTACTTTGGCTGCCTGTAACACCCGAGCCTGAAGAGGGCAAAGAGTGGTTGTAACACCTGAGGCTGAAGAGGGCGGAGAGTGATCGTACGAATTCACTTCAGAATGAGAGGATCCTGAGGTTGTACAGGTATGGGACTGCATGGTTTAAGTGATGCTTATAATGATTGATTGGTACTGCAAATACCAACAAGAGGCATCTTCTTTTTTGTAGCCTAACAAATAAGAAATCCATAGTTAAGCGTGCTTGACTTGGAGTATTATTTGGATTGGAGACCTTGTGGGAAGTTTCTCAGAAAGCATGTGAGCAAGGATAAAACATGCCGAAAAAACTCCTATTGATTTGTGGGGTCAGTCGGTAATCCTGAAAGCATTCTGGGTCATTACACTACCCACGACCACTGTTTCTCTCGCCACCTTCATTCTTATAGATTATGGTTGCATTACTTGTGTTCAAAATCTCTTCGTTAGTTTTAACTTTTGTATTCGATTGTGAACTTATTTCATGACGTATGTGAAGCTAGAAGAAATATAACTAAATGCATCGCACGCTCGAACATACAATAAAGTCTCCATCTAACTTTATTTATTCCCAAAGGAAAGGGAAAACATCGATAAAACTCGGGGGAAAGAGATATGTTGGGTAAGGAAGTTGGTTATGCAAGGGGAAAGTATTAGGACCCCTTACATCAGTTTTACTCAACGGGAACCGTTTTGATTATTCTTGCTCGAATGGATGTTATATCTAAAGATTACTCACGAAAGAATAAGGGAAAAAGAATGGAATAGATAGAGTGCTCGGTAAGGATTAGGGCCCTCATGCCTACATATCCTTATAGTGCAATAAGGAATTCAGAGCTTCGTAGTTCATATAACTAATGGTAGGAGGTGAAAGAAAGTTATGATAACAATATAGTCTAAACCAAAGGATTGTATGATTTGAACTCCAACAAAGGGTGAAATATGAACCCAAGATTAAAACTGGCATTGACCAATATGTGGGTAGTCTTAACATTCGCCATTATATGGTATAGCCGAAAATAAGGAGAATTAAGTGTTTGGGTATGAGCCAAACATCTCTTAGTTCACAAAAAGATACAAGATGGAGCTCAAAGAGATAATGTATTTGGCTCAAAGGTAGGATATATCACATGAAGTGAATGAAGGTAATATATGAATGCATCATGGATATGAATGATGGAATTCCCTAAGGCAGGAGGAATAAATAAGTATGCTCAGGGAGGATTCGAACCCTCGTGCCTACATATTCTCATCGTGCAATGAGAAAATCAGAGCAATCATAGTTCATCCCACTAGGGATGACAGCAAGAGGAAATATTTGATAGGATTGCCCAGAGGCAAAGCAAATTGCTTTAAAAAGCAAGGACGTGGCATACCAATGATAGTAATCAACCACATGTATCAATGAAGGCATGGTCTGAACCAAAGATGCTACTAGAGTCTGAGACTCCCTGGGGTAAGAAAGGATATTGCCAAGGTCTGTACTCTACAAGGAAGAATGAAATATAGCCTAAATTTGACTTCCAATAGGGCAAGATACATGAATGCCATAGTCTGAACTAAATACAAGGGCAAGGAACAGATTTCCAGAGTCTGAACTTAATAAGGACCTGATGCCAAAGTCTGAACTTTAAAACAATATCAAAGGTTGTCAGAGTCTGCACTCCATGGGCAAGATGTATAAGCATGCCATAGTTTGAACTATACAAGGAAAAAGAAATAATTTGAATTCTAGAGTATGAACTCAGTGAGGGCAAAAGAGTATGATGCCAAAGTCTGAACTGTAAGGCAATGAAAGAGGTAGCTAGAGTCTGAGCTCCATGGGCTAGATGAATGAATGCCAAAGTCTGAACTGTAAGGCAGAATAATATGTCAAAGTTTATACTGTATAGATGAATCAGGATGGCTAAAGTATGAACTCAATGGGGCAAGGATGCCAAGGTATGTACCTTATAGGCAAACAACAAATCCAGAGTCGGTACTCCATAGGATGGAAGAAGTTGCCAAGGTCTGCACCTTGTGGGCAAGAAACAAAGCTAGAGTTTGTACTCTATGGGATGAATACCAAGGTTTGTACCTTATAGGAAGAGAATAAATATTCCACAGTATGAGTTGTATGGGCACAACCAATGGTTGCCAGAGTCTGAACTCAACGTGGCAAGAATGCTAAGGTATGCACCTTATGGGCAATAAATAAAGGATGCCATAGTCTGAACTATGTTGGCGAGATACCAAGGTTTGTACCTCATAGGAAAATAATAAGTCCAGAGTTTGTACTCCATGGACTGAAGGAAGTTGCCAAGGTCTGAACCTTATAGGCAAGAAACAAAGTATGCCATAGTCTGAACTGGTAGACAATGCATGAAGCATATGGTTGAGGGATGGGTATGTGACCCCAAGATAATGATCCCAAGAGATGTATGAACATCAAGGAGGGGGGTTTGATACTGAATCCAAGAAGAGAGTAATGATGCTTCACTGGTGAAAGAGGATTGATGTGCAATGATGCTTAACTGTTGAAGTGTTGAATGATTGATGCTTGCTTGAAGAATACTTGTCAATTGCATGATTCAAATTCCACTAAAATTTATGAATAAGGGTGAATGCTTTGAATATTTAGGGCCTACACCCTGTATGCAAAGTCACTCTAGACAAGGGTATGAGAAACCCCGTCTTATCATTCCTCATCACTTAAGACTCAAAACATGTAACCCTCATCATGATTGACAAGTGTTGTTAGAGGCTTATGATTATTGATCTTGATGATGCCATGTTGTTTGTTGTATTGAGAAGACTTGACAATTGTTTGATGCGAATTGTGCTAAAGTCTATGAATGAGGGTGAATGCTTTAAATAGCTAGGGCCTACGCCCCGTACGCAAAGTTATTCTAAACAAGGGTAGGAGAAACTCTGTCTCATCATTCCTCATTACTTAAGGCTTATGGCTTACAATTTGAATCACACTTGTCAAGTGTTGATACCCTTGTTGTGCTTTGAGAAGTAGTCCACTTTGCTAGCTATGCTTGATTGATGTTGACTTTGAAGTCTTGGTCTTGTATTTGAACCTTGAGGTGTTGAGCTTCTGAGATTCAGCATATCCACCATAGTTTGAGCACAATGGACTTGTCATATCAAATGATCAAAGGTCTTTTGATCACTTGAATGAACTTGGGGCTTACAACACAATTACAAAGGATTTGATTGAAATGGTAGGTGAACTAGGTTATATAAAAACCTAAATGAATTAATCAATTAAATGAAATTAAACTATTCTAATTAAGGCCCTAAACTAAGGGAACAACTATTGAAAATTTGGATTCTAAGCCCCAAGGGCAAAATGGTCATTGTGTCAAAAGAAATTAATTTCTAACCAAAATTAATCAAAATTAATTATCTAATCAATCATAATTAACATCTAATTATATTACAGGATAATCAGAAAATTTAAGTCAATCTAAATTCACCTACTAATTCTGAAATTAAATTATTTCTACACTTTAATCTCAAATAACGTAGGATTCTAATTAACCTAAATTCCTAAATCTTTAAAATTCTACATAATTTCTAATACCTACTAATCCTAAAATATAACTAAAATTAATTAAGAACTAGCTAAATAAACCAAAAGAAATAATATAAACCAATGGGCCTTAAACTGTTTGGATCGAACATATGCCCATTGAAAAAACTGAATTAGAAAGGTGTGTGTAGGCTTATGGCAATCAGGTTGTATGTGTGATGAAGCCCAAATGTTTAGGCCTTAGACCCAAATCGAATTCACATAAACATTGGGAAAATTTTACTTCGTACCCCTACGTTTAGCCTCATACCCCTACAATTTTTTTAAAATACCAATTTTACCCTTAACTAGTTTTAACTAATTTACCATTTCATTTTTACCATTCAGTTGAAACTTCCAAAAATTACACATTCCACCCTCGCACCGGAACTCCTGGAAAAAGACTTCCGGTATGTATTTTTTCCAAACCGGAAGACTTCACAAAAGACATCTGGAACACACCAAGTAGTGAACCAGAAGACTTCAAGAAAGAGTTCCGGTTCTTTAATAAAAAAGACACGTTCCGGATCACTTATTGAAAGAGTTCCGGTAAACAAAGTGACACATACCAGAACTCTTTGAAGAAGTCTTCCGGTTTGTGTTTTATGTATTCCGGAACTCTTTTTTGAAGACTTCTGGTTTGCATTTTTTTTTTGATTTTTTTAAAAAAAATAAATTAAATTTTTTTATTGTGTAGGAATGGAAAATCTTTCCCAAATATGTGTAGATACTTCTGATGCGTTTATAACGACTGAAAGATTTAGTACACGAGAAGCGATGATCAGATGGATTAAAGAGGTTGGAATCAATAATAAAGTAACTGTTATTATCAGTCGTTCAGATACTGAAACAGGGAAGAGAGAGAGAGAAGTAACAAATTACTTCCTCCGTTTTTTATTATATGTCACTTTGAAAAAATATTTTGTACCACAATATAAGTCATTTTATAATATCAATGAATCATTAATGTTATTTTTCCTATTATACCCTTAAATATTTATTATTCTCTCTCCTTTCAATTATGTTAATTTGTATTTTCAATACCATTAATGAAGGATAATTTTGTAAAATCCTTCATAATTTATCTTTTTCATACCATAATTATTACATTTCTTAATACGTGTGAAAAGTCAAAAACGACTTATAATAAAAAACGGAGGGAGTAATATTTTGTTGTGATAAAGGTGGGAAACACAAGAGTATTGATAGTGGAACCCAAAGTGCGTCCAAGAAATGTGGATGCCCATTTAAAATCAGGTCGACTCCGACGAAAGATGGGTCTGGTTGGAAGATTGATGTAAAATGTGGGTTACATAATCATGGTTTACTTGATAGATTAGAAGGTCATTCCTTTATTGGTAGGTTGACCACATATGAGAAGCAACATGTCGCTGATTTGACAAAGATACATGTACCACCTAGACACATATTGCTTTCCTTGTAAGACCGAGATCCTGAGAATGTCACTCGGATTACGCAAGTATACAAGTACAAGAGTGTGATACAAAAAGAGATAAAAGGTCCTAGAAGTGAGATACAACATTTGTTTAAGCTTATCGAGGATGCAGGCTATGTGTATTGGAGTAGAAAAAAGGATGACTCGGAAGATGTGAGAGATATATTTTGGACTCATCCTGATTCAGTTAAGTTGTTGAAATTTTTTCGATTGTGTTAGTTATGGATAACACCTACAAGACAAACAAATATAGACAACCTTTTGTTTGAAATTATTGGCATGACATCAACCGAGTTGACTTTTTCTGTTGCATTTGCATATATGGAGTCTAAGCAGACAGAGAATTTTTGCTGGGTATTAGAGAAACTAAAAGAGTTGTTTGTGAAGAAAGACTTGTGTTCACAAGTGATTTTGACAGATAGAGATCTTGCTTTGATGAAAGCAATTGAAATTGTGTTCCCCAGGTCGATTAATTTGCTATGTAGATTTCACATTAACAAAAATATTGGTGCCAAATGCAAACAACATGTGGTGAATGATCTGCTGATAACGCGAAAACACATCAGATAATTGCCTTGATTTACACTCAAACATCATACCATTTTAACTAATATTCCGATTATTCCGCAAGTATTTGAGTTGTTTTTACAGGTATTTAAATCTCCAAGCATTTATAAGCAAAATGAAGAAAAGGAAGAAAAAGGAGAAGAAACAGATGAGAAAGCACAACAAAAAAGCAAAAAACAGGAAATGCAGAATTTGTTGATGTGACGACCGTCACAGAATCATGACGCTCGTCACGACCAAACTGTGACGACCGTCACAGGCCCATGACGAGCGTCACGCGGCCACAATATGCGCTTTGAAACAGTCAATCACAGGCACCCAAACGTGCCTAAATTCCCTCCAACAAACTTACTCCCACGGATTCCTCATTCAAACCAAGTCTTCCTTGAATATCTCAACCACCAAGACCTAAAGGAGCACTATATAAAGAACCAAAATGAGAAAAATTGAGGACGCCTACATTCACACTTACGCTCTGCAATTTAGTTTTACAGCTTTCTAGCTTTTAGTATTTTCTTTTCAGCAACCTTGTTTCCGTTACCTTATTTTATTTCGCCATTCTTTTTTAGAATTCTGTTTTTCCCTTTTCCTTCAGTTTTCCAGTTAGCCATAGTAGTAGTTTCCTACACTGGGGAACTACTACACTTTATTTAATTTTAGTAAGTAATTTGTATTGAAGAAGCAAAGCCTACCGACTTGTGGAGGACTGCTCAAGTACTCCATGTTGGTGTAAGCCCTAGAGGCCAATACTTTTGGTACTTGTATCGAATTATTTAAAGGCATTTTCTTTATTATGGTTGATTAATAAAGTCCTTGGAATAGATAGTCCGTTTAATGTATTAAGTGTGACTTAATCATGAGAACACATTAAACATAAGGACACTATTCTTAAAGTATCCGTAGTCGAGCTTTAGTGTGAAGTGGGATAACATTAAAGCATTAAGACTATTATGTTTGTAGACTGATGATCACATCTCATGGATCATGGATAAAGAGTTATCAAGTCTTAAACATAGGTATGAATATTAGGAGTAATATTTATACCGGATTGACCCGCTATGAGAATACTATATAGAAAGTTATGCAAAGTGTCATAAGTTATTCTCATGGTGATAATAGTGTATACCACTCTTCGACCTGAAACCACTATGGATCCTAGATGTAGAGTTGAGTGCTTTATTGCTGATCCAACATTGTCCGTAACTGGATGACCATAAAGACAGTTGATGAGTACTCCACGAAGCATGCTGAGGGACATGAGTGTCCTAGATGGAATTTGCCAATCCTGCATAACAGGATAAATGTCTATGGGCCCAATATTGAACTGGACAAGGGTGACACGGTCTATACCTTGTGTTCAATATAGACATAAGGGCAAAGGGGTAATTATACACATAATTATTATCACAGGAGGTTTTGTCAGATCACATGACATTTTTGTGACTTGGGTAGCAGTGATGTGTTGCTAGATACCGCTCACTGTTTATTATGTTAAATGCGTGATTTAATATAATTGCCAACGTCGCGAAAACCTATAGGATCACACACAAAGGACGGATTGATGAGAGATAGAATAATTAAGGAACATCGTAAGGTACGGTGTACTTAAGTAGAATACGAAATATGGTAAGGTACCAAATACTTAAGTGATTTTGGCATATTATGAGATATGGGCCAAAATGCACTTAAGTGGGCTTTTTAGCTTGAAGCCCACACAAGTGGTTCTATAAATAGAACCCCTTGGGTAGAAGCATTGTCATTCCACAGTAACTCACTGAGACAGACAACACAACTGAAGAGTTGGAATTTCGTATCTCTCTCTCACTCAAAGCCTTCATTCATAACAGCTAGCACTGCGATTGAAGGAATCCGTTCGTGTGGACTGAGTAGAGACGTTGTCATCGTTCAACGTTCGTGATCGCCCCGTGGATCTGTATCAAAGGTTTTGATCATTATCAGAGATCTGCACCAAAGGTTTGAATCGCCACAAGAGGTAACGATTCTATCACTGATCATGCCCATTCGTAAGGATCACTAAATGGAGAAATTTTTAAATTCCGTTGCGCCTTGGATGACAATTCTCCAACACTCCAAGAATCGCTATACTCTGTTACTTCGATCTCCAGGTTTTTATTGAATTATTATTATTATTGCCCAATTATTATTATAATTATGTATGCCGCAATATTGATCTGTTTATGCCCTGTGTTTGCCTTATTTAACATGTCCGACTAAATTACCGGTATCGGTATGTAGCAATTTACTTTGATGGGATTTAATAATAATCGGTGAAAACCCTTTTTCTCAAACAATCTTTTAGGCTGAAGTTTTTAATTTAAATTTAATTAACTTTATCACAAAAGCATGAAAAGCTATTTAATACGGTTTTGCCACGAGAGTGGGAAATTAACTAAGGTGAGAACCAACAATCACGAGAGCGTGAGGCTCAAGCTGGATAGTAAAAATTAGGCATTGAGTTTAAAAACAGCGAGCACTTTAAAAGCAATTAGAACTTATTTATTTTCAAAAATTAATTTTAACTTCAAATGGGACAGCGAGAGCGTACATTTTGACTTAAAGCTATATGCCGAATCAACAACCACGGGAGTGTGAGATAAAGCTTTTTAAATAAATATTTTCTACTGAGAGATATTTGGCATTTAAACTATTCACTGGTGACTTATCAAATCCCTGACAATTAATACGCTGCATACTGATTCCTTCCATCAATTAATTCTTAAAACTAAATCCCCCTTAGATCTACTATTTTACCCCTGAACTCCTACTAATCAATTCCCTTAGCTAAACATAGTGACGTTAGTAACACTAATTTGACCATAGGTCCTTGTAGGATCGGTATCTTTTAAAACTAAAGCGACTGGACTTTGCACTTGCAGTCAAGTACCCGATAGACTATATTTTATATATAGCCTGACCAAGCATCACCTGCAAAAGTAGATAGACACATTATGGATGGAAGTTGTTTGGGATAGTGATGAGGTTGAGTATGGTCAACGGTTGCATCAACTTGAGCAAGCATGTGTTGATTATAGTGGATTTATTAATTATGTGAAAGACACATGGTTGACTCCATATAGACATAGATTTGTTGGAGCATGGATTAATCGAGTGCTACATTTGGGTAACACAACGACTAATCGGTATGTGTTATAATTTTTATGTGTTATTTTTATATGTGATATTTTTTCTATGTCTTATTTTCAATATTTTATGGTTGAATCTGCTCATTGGAAGTTAAAGCAGATGTTAGGAAATAGTATAGGTGACATGGTCAAATGTTGGGAAGCTATGAATAACAACTTGAGGTTACAACTGGGAAACATTAGAGCTTCTTTTCAAAAGAGTTTTTACGAAGTTAAGCACGCACACATAAGTCCCTTTTATGGTTATTTGCGTGGTTCCGTATCTCAAGCTGCTTTGAGACGTATTGCTGAAGAGTTATTGAGAGTTGATTATGTTGGAACTAACAAGCAAATATGTGGTTGTACTCTTAGAACATCTTATGGTTTACCTTGTGCTTGTGAGTTAGGAAGATACGTACTAGGTGGTATACCAATACCCATAGATGTTGTTCATGTTCATTGGAGGAAACTAACTATGGAAGTTGAGTTAGAGGTAGGTGCAAATGATGGATAAGAGGTGGATATGACTTGTGCAATAGATGAATTGTGAAAACGATTTAGGTCATTAGATCTTATTGGGAAAAAGGCATTAAAGAGTAGGGTATGTGAACTAGCATACCCAACAATGACTCTATTGTGTCCAGTAGGAGGTATCGTGCCTCGACAAGTGTAAAGGTCTTGTCGGCAAAAATGGTGGAATCCACCAACATCAACAGATATGCTCTGGTCGCATATGCCCAACTGGAAGCAGCTCTATACTGTACGAATAAATCGTATAACCACTCCAACTTATAATACAAACCCCTACAGCTACGAACATGTGATTGTGCCTCACCTTCTGACACTCCTAAGTAGTCAATAACAAGTTCAACAGCTACCTCTTCCGTGACATCCTTAGGACTCCAGAAGACACCCCTGATGGGCAAGTGAAGCAGACATGAGATGTCATCCAAAGTAATGCTCATTTCACCAAACGACATGTGAAATGAAGATGTCTCTAGATGCCATCTTTCCACAAATGCAGAGACAAGATTTGTGTCTATCTTGTTCAGACTAGTTCTCTGAAGTGAAGATAAACCAGACCTAGATACCTAACTCCCCACTTGTTGTGGAAGAGCCAGTGGAATCCTAGATGTCAGCTTCAGTCCATGTCCAGCAACCTTTAACTCTTTCTTTGGACCTCTTTCCTTAAAAAAATTAAAACACATATTAGAAAACACAATATAAAATATTCAATTATTATTCATTTTCAAATATATCCCGTTAATTTACCTCACCAAACCATAAATGGCGAGCAACATGATGTCGTACTTCACCAAAAGAGACGTATCGTACGACCCTCCTGGATATCCAGCCGGCTTTGCTGCAGATGAAGATGCGGCCCCGCCTAAACTGCGGTCTGGAATCCTACCATTTGCACCTCGTCTTCGAACCACTACAAAAAAATATTATAACAAAATAATTAATAATTAAAAAAAAAAGCACCGGAACACTTCAAAGAAGAGTTCCGGTGTGGAGAAAAACAAGATTGACTACCGGAACACTTCTTAAAAAAGTTCCGGTTTAGTTCATCCAAACTGGAAGTCTTTAAGAAAGAGTTCCGGTACACAGCCAACCAAACCGGGAGACTTTCAAAAAGACTTCCGGTTCAATGCCCCAAAAATGCAGCGAACCAGAAGACTTTGGATAAGTGTTCCGGTTTACAATGTCAAAAAATCCCAAAAAGTCTGTTCCGGAAGTCTTCTGCGCAAATGGAAAAAACTTCCATTTCTGAAAAATATACCCTATTTATATGAGGGTATTTTGGTCCAAAAAAATTAGTTGTAGGGGTATGAGTACAATTGTAGGGGTACGAGGTAAAGTTTTCAAACATTGATACGAGCAAAAACGCATGGAGTGAACATGTAGCAAACTGGCCCAATTTAATGAAGCCCGTGGTACCTACTTACTCCAAAACCTGATAAACTCATGAAACAAGCCAAAATACAACGAAACCTCACGCTGCAAACGATCCACCGTGTTGCGTTACAAATTTCCAGAAAGAAGGATCTTCGTACAATTCAAAGATATAGATCGATGGAAGTCCAATCGACAACAAAGTTATGAATGGGATCTTCCGCTTCAATTGATTCTTCCATTGATCCTTTAGAGGCACACCGCTCTCTGGTTCCATAGGGCATCGACGCCGGTTTGAAGGCTCTCACCGTTCTTCCAGAGTTACGCTTCAATTTGCTTCATCCATGGGGTCACGCTTGTAATTCTCATCAATATCGGCATCACGCTTACACATCTAGAATTCAGCTTGAATGAGTTAAACATAAATAAACGTGGATCGAAGCAAGAGCGAATACTTACCGATTTCAACGCGGCCACAGAAAGATGTGCCAGTCTTTTGTATGCTTTCTTCCTTTTCTTTAAGTTCTTATCCAATATTCTTCTTCTAACTATTTTGACTTCTTCTAAATGGCTTTGTTGGATTCAAGTCCTGTTAACCTATTGTTAGTTCAGGTTAGTTCTTAGTTGTGAACTGGTTTTACTGTTTGAAAATTCAAATAGAAAAGTCTGTTATGAGTTAGTGAGACCACAAATGAAATTGGATTTGGTTTGATTCATTGGACTTGTAGGGCTATGTCGATTAGAAGCTTGACTTAGAGATGGAGTTGGTTTGATTCATTGGACTTGTTTATTGTTTGTATAAGATTATAAATGGAATGTAATGCCTTAAGTAATTATTGAATTAGATTTGTTTGGCAAGCATATATTGAATGTGTTCATGTATATGAAGTTTGTATGCATAATTAATCTAATTGTAGAAAGAATGATTTTGGAAATTATATTGAAACTTTATTTGAAATAAATTTATGAATTAAATGTGATTGAAAATGTATTGAATACTATTGTAAAGTATAAAGGGAATCATAAATGTGGATTTATTGTGAATTAATTATGATTTTGAATGATTGATTTGAAATGGATTCAAATGTTGAAAAAGAGTTTGAAATGGAACTTTACACACCAGTAAAGGTTTTTGAAATGTCAATTAATTGAAAATGGATTTACAATGTTGAAGTGGTTTTGAAAAGTTTAATTTAAAATATCAAAATGTTAATTAAAAATTAATTTCAAATGACTTCCAAATGTTAATTAAAGTTAATTTGAAATATTTTCAAAATTAAATTGTAATTGGATTTGAAAAGATTAATCGAAATGTCAATGGAAATTAGAAGTGAAAGTTCAATATGGAAAGTATATACGAACATGAAGTTCAATATGGAAAGTATAGACGAACATGAACATTAGAAATTGAATGAAAGCTTTTAGCGCTTTAATTACTCGCGACTTTGTTAATGTAAATAGAAATCAATCAATGGACAGAAACATATGATCAACAAATGGAATGGTTGACGTTGGTCAATTGGTTGACCAAAAAGTCAACAGTTGACCAAAGTTAACTAGGAGGCATGAATTAGGGTTTTATAGGATGACAAATAAGACATGATTCACATGAAACACATACTACTGTTTAATCCCCAATGAATCAAGACATATGGACCAATGCTAGGCAACGTTTGAATAAAATGAAATATCAACCATGTAGACACGTGGAAGATGGATGATGCATGGTATGATAGTCAAACATCTTTCCCCAATGAATTAGGGTTTATGCATAATTAATACTATGATGTAATCTCCAAGAGCCCAAACACCAAGATTTAGGGTTTGGAATATATAAATAAATGTCATGATGTGAACTCCGTGAATCAAGACCCCAAAGGGCATGGAATTAGGGTTTACCCTCATGTAATGAACCGCACTTCGATACTCAAACAAAATTCTAATTTGAAATAACCAGCAGCTTTGAATTTATTGATGCTTGTATTAACATTAATGCATGATGCATCTGAATGAATGCAGATGAATCTCAAGTCATGGGTCAGATGAAAAGTGAAAAGGGGAGGACAAATTTTGGTCATGTCAACGCTTCGTATGGATTAAGAACAACTTGTAAGTTGTTTGAAAAGTAGATCACGAAATATATTATATGAAATTTATTATTTGAAATAATAAAAAATAATAGCATAAATACACCAGAAAAACATGATAGCAAATAATACAAATGTTTAGAAGAAAAGTGTTGTAAACCGATCAATCAAACCAAACAAAACCGAACCAAACCGGATAGTTTTGTTAGGTTCTATTTTAAGAACACTAAAAATCGAACCAAACCAAACCTATGGAGATATCACTGATTCAAACAATTTTTTGATTAAAAATCGATCCAAACCAAACCGATTACACCCCTACAAATGGGTAAAAAAAAGTATAAAGTGGAGGTATATTAATCAGCATGGTGACATGTTTTAACGGTAGCTATATAGTTGATGATATTAAACACAGAACTGTAACAATATTATTCCTCTCTTTATATATTGTAATACACCAATTTGCTTTCAACCCTCATAAATAGGGATGTAAACAGTTTGGTTTAGATTAGTTTTTTTATAAAAAAACATCTGAACCGATATTATCTCCATTTATTTGATTTTGGTTGGTTTTTAGTGTTTTTAAAAAATGGAATCAAATCTAATCAATTTTGCTTGAATTAGTTGATTAGTTTTCATCGCTCTTTTTTTTCTCCAAATATTATATATATATTTTTAAGAGTAATGCTAACTCGTATCCTTTGAATATATGTTAAGAAACCCACATATAAAAAATGTGTATTGAAAAAATCAATAAAATTATTAATTATAAGTTTATAATAAATTCAATACACACATTTTAAATTTTTTTTCTATATTTATCTCTTAACTTGTGTCATTGGAGTATAAATTAACATTACTTTTTTGTAAAAATAATATATTTCATATAATCTTTTTCATCTATTCGATGCTCTATTTTTCAAACAACTTAAAAGTTGTACTTAATCCATATAAAACAATAATAAATAAAATAAAACAATAACAACAAAAGATTATCATACGTAAAAATTGTTATGTTTCACACCTCAAATACACATCAAAACTAATTTATAATAAAACTAAAAAGAGTTTCGTAGAAGAAGAAGCAACATAAAAAAATATAAAAAAGAGAGCTTGAAACACATATAATGATCCAGTCATTAGTTCTATTCACAGTTTGTCTGCTTCTAAAAAAATAAAATTGAAAATCAAATCAAACCACCTCAATTTTCATCTCAATTTTCATCAGTTTGGTTCAACAAAAAAAAATCCATTTTTTCTTCCTTTAATTTGGTTTAAAATTTTGATTTAATTATTTTTTTCTAATCCGTTTGCACCCCATAATCATAAACAATTGTGTTATAAATACTATCCTAATTTATTAGATACTAGAGCAATTTTATAATTACAGTTGTACAATAATGAAGAAATAATAATCATTATATTGTCATTATTTTGCTAATAATAATCATTATCAATGCCATTATAATATGTTAATCATATTTAATTAATTTTTAAGAACATTTTCTAATGTCTTTAAGTTAAAAAGAAAAACAAGCTACACAAGGTAGTATAAATTAGTTTATTATTTGTTTTTATTAAAGAGAATGTTGAAATCTCATTTGAATTCATCCAAACTAAATTAACACCATCATTTTTGCCATTAAATATAATTATTAGATGTGGCTTAAGTTGACTCTGAATGTGACTGAAAACATTTCCAACAACAAAATTATCTTATACTTTTATTTCCAACGAACAAATCTCAAAAAAACAAAAATCCCACATGTTAAAGATACTGTATAATAATGAGATTCTCTGGTTTGGGTAAAAAATAAGAGAAGATTTAGGTTTTATATTATTTAGACGAAAAGCGTACAATAAATGGATCTGTGGCGCAATGGTAGCGCGTCTGACTCCAGATCAGAAGGTTGCGTGTTCGATTCACGTCAGGTTCATTCTTTCCTTTATTTTTCTAAATCTCAGTAAGCGGCTATGCGTTGTTGGTGAACCAAATACTATAATTTCGTTACAGTATTACAAGAAATTGTGTTTACCACCAATCAATTTACCTTAAATTCTTTGGAAAAGACACTAACAACTGTGTTTGGATTAGAAATTCTAAAAAAATTAAAATTTTCAAGTTCAGATGATTTTATTGAATGTCTCTCATTTCTATTTTGTTTTTTTTATAGAGTAAAATGGATTTTTATTTTTAAAATTTTGTTTCTCTATTTTTATAAATTTTAAAAAATTGAAAAATTAATGCTAAAATATAAAAATAGGGATCACTTATCATGTTTAAAATTTTAGAAACCAATTTACAAATTTTATTGACTTATCCATCGAAAATTATGCATTAGTCTTCAACTAAAAGTATATTATTGGTAGAGAGAAGCAAATAATTATCTATTGTGTCAGATTATTTGATCATTCCCTTTTGGTTTCTTCCAAAATCCACATTGTTCCATTCCTTCATCTCGTGGCTTTGAAACATTTGCATGTCTTTTATCATGTGTCGCGAACATCTATTGTCCAGGTATCAAGATTGGTGTTTTAATCTAGTTCCTAAAGATGTCTCATCTTCACCATTATCGTCATATATTGTGTCATCGAGTTCCACGTCAAAGGATGTTGAGGCCATGAAGACGAAATATGCATCTTCCTTTTCTTTATTAGAGGATTCGTTAAATTGATCTCATACACATATGAGTCTTTTCTTCTTTTCTCCATATCCATTCTTCTTAGATCTCTCTTTCTCTAACTTGTGACATTCATTTATGATGTATCTAGGTTATTCGCATTCACAGCCAATTATCTTCTTGTCAACTTCCTTCTCGTTTCTTTGATCTTTTGAATATCTAAACTCTGTGTTGGGAAACTACTTCTTCCTTATGTCCCACAACTGTTGCACTTTCCTAGAGACTAATGAAAGCTCTCTTTCTTCTAACGTTTCTACATGATCTTCATATTCTAACTCTTCATCTTCCAAAGCCTTGATCTTCTTGCTTTTAGACTTTAAAGCAACAGACTTTGACTTCTTGGAGTTCATCTTCATCAAGATCTATCTCATGAATTTGAAAGGATCTAATGAGATCTTCAAGAGCCAAGTTATTCAAATCCTTTTATTCTTCAATAGCTATTACTTTTAGTCTCCATTTTTTTGGAATACACCTAAGGATTTTCGTTACATGATCAACAATAGTATAACTTTTGTTCAACACTTTGATTCTAGAGACTAAAGTTTGAAGTCTTGAAATATAGTCTATTTGTTTTCATTTTAACAACTCATGGTTATTTACCAAAGCATTTTCTTCGAATTCTTTCACTTGTCTTTTTCCTTCATAGTTCAGACAAAGTGGAAAAAAAAATAGTTGTTACTAATTTAGTGTCAACAATCTTATCATGTTTCTTGAAATAAATGCTAGCTATAAGGATGCTTCTGGATTTATGATGAACCCGAGATTTAAAGAGGTTCAACCTGGTGATTTGGCCTACTCCTCTACCTAAGAATTTCTTCTTGAGAGTTTCCACTATGATGTGAGATTTTGACAATTTTTTCCCACGAACCTCCTTAGACAAGGACTGGAGTTTTTCAATGGCTTTCCTCCTAACCAAACACGAGAGTTTTAACTACGCATACCTCAGAACCAAGAGATTTTTACCACCAAGATAATATCGAACCAACTGAGAGCTTTTAAGACCAGACTAAGCTCACGAACCAAACGACCTAAATAACCAAACAAGAGCTTTTCAATTGGTTTAACTCACAACCAAAGAAAACTTATCACAATGAGATTTTACAACATTCCCTTACACCGTACTCAAGCACCTCATAGATAAAAGAATTCACTCTAAAAAACACTAAGGAAAAACTGAGGAAAGTAGAAAGAGGGAGAAGAAAGTGAGAGAAAGATATTATAATACATTTTTCTAGTGTTTAAATAAATGAGGAGAACCCATCTATTTATAGGATAAAATGTGACTCATAAAGGAAAATATCCACGTGCCTTTTAAAGCTCATAATTGATTATGCCACATGGATAATTGATTATGTAGTATAAAAAAAGAAATATTTATAAAGGCACCTCCACTAATCAATTAAGAGACCTAATAATAGATTATTAGGGTTACAAAATTGATAATTGATTAACCCTAATGGGATAATCGATTATGCGATGATTGTAATGAGTCTCTAGTCTATTAGTTGGGCACACAAAAAAATCTGGTTTTCACTATGATGTGAGATTTTGACAATTTTTTCCCACGAACCTCCTTAGACAAGGACTGGAGTTTTTCAATGGCTTTCCTCCTAACCAAACACGAGAGTTTTAACTACGCATACCTCAGAACCAAGAGATTTTTACCACCAAGATAATATCGAACCAACTGAGAGCTTTTAAGACCAGACTAAGCTCACGAACCAAACGACCTAAATAACCAAACAAGAGCTTTTCAATTGGTTTAACTCACAACCAAAGAAAACTTATCACAATGAGATTTTACAACATTCCCTTACACCGTACTCAAGCACCTCATAGATAAAAGAATTCACTCTAAAAAACACTAAGGAAAAACTGAGGAAAGTAGAAAGAGGGAGAAGAAAGTGAGAGAAAGATATTATAATACATTTTTCTAGTGTTTAAATAAATGAGGAGAACCCATCTATTTATAGGATAAAATGTGACTCATAAAGGAAAATATCCACGTGCCTTTTAAAGCTCATAATTGATTATGCCACATGGATAATTGATTATGTAGTATAAAAAAAGAAATATTTATAAAGGCACCTCCACTAATCAATTAAGAGACCTAATAATAGATTATTAGGGTTACAAAATTGATAATTGATTAACCCTAATGGGATAATCGATTATGCGATGATTGTAATGAGTCTCTAGTCTATTAGTTGGGCACACAAAAAAATCTGGTTTTCACTATGATGTGAGATTTTGACAATTTTTTCCCACGAACCTCCTTAGACAAGGACTGGAGTTTTTCAATGGCTTTCCTCCTAACCAAACACGAGAGTTTTAACTACGCATACCTCAGAACCAAGAGATTTTTACCACCAAGATAATATCGAACCAACTGAGAGCTTTTAAGACCAAACTAAGCTCACGAACCAAACGACCTAAATAACCAAACAAGAGCTTTTCAATTGGTTTAACTCACAACCAAAGAAAACTTATCACAATGAGATTTTACAACATTCCCTTACACCGTACTCAAGCACCTCATAGATAAAAGAATTCACTCTAAAAAACACTAAGGAAAAATTGAGGAAAGTAGAAAGAGGGAGAAGAAAGTGAGAGAAAGATATTATAATACATTTTTCTAGTGTTTAAATAAATGAGGAGAACCCATCTATTTATAGGATAAAATGTGACTCATAAAGGAAAATATCCACGTGCCTTTTAAAGCTCATAATTGATTATGCCACATGGATAATTGATTATGTAGTATAAAAAAAGAAATATTTATAAAGGCACCTCCACTAATCAATTAAGAGACATAATAATAGATTATTAGGGTTACAAAATTGATAATTGATTAACCCTAATGGGATAATCGATTATGCGATGATTGTAATGAGTCTCTAGTCTATTAGTTGGGCACAAAAAAAAATCTGGTTTTCACTATGATGTGAGATTTTGACAATTTTTTCCCACGAACCTCCTTAGACAAGGACTGGAGTTTTTCAATGGCTTTCCTCCTAACCAAACACGAGAGTTTTAACTACGCATACCTCAGAACCAAGAGATTTTTACCACCAAGATAATATCGAACCAACTGAGAGCTTTTAAGACCAGACTAAGCTCACGAACCAAACGACCTAAATAACCAAACAAGAGCTTTTCAATTGGTTTAACTCACAACCAAAGAAAACTTATCACAATGAGATTTTACAACATTCCCTTACACCGTACTCAAGCACCTCATAGATAAAAGAATTCACTCTAAAAAACACTAAGGAAAAACTGAGGAAAGTAGAAAGAGGGAGAAGAAAGTGAGAGAAAGATATTATAATACATTTTTCTAGTGTTTAAATAAATGAGGAGAACCCATCTATTTATAGGATAAAATGTGACTCATAAAGGAAAATATCCACGTGCCTTTTAAAACTCATAATTGATTATGCCACATGGATAATTGATTATGTAGTATAAAAAAAGAAATATTTATAAAGGCACCTCCACTAATCAATTAAGAGACCTAATAATAGATTATTAGGGTTACAAAATTGATAATTGATTAACCCTAATGGGATAATCGATTATGCGATGATTGTAATGAGTCTCTAGTCTATTAGTTGGGCACAAAAAAAAATCTGGTTGATTTAATAAAATAAGAGAGGCTTTCTAATTATTCAAGAGAGAGAGAGAGAGATTGTATGTGTATGTGTGTGTGTGTGTGTGTGCGTGTGTGTGTGTGTGTGTGTGTGTGTGTGATTTGCCTTACTAAATTCAATGGCTAATAGTATACCTATACAAACATAAATCACTCCACTCAGACACGGCGAATTTCACATTTTCTCTCTTTCACAACTCTGCAAGTTCCTTGCTGCATTATCTTTGACTTTAGCACTTCACTAGAACCTTGAATCTTATACCTGACTAGGCTTGAGATAAATCCTCATGATAGACAACATCATCAAACACAAGTTTGATTAGATATCTCACTTACTTCACTGAATGTCGCTTGACATTAGGTGTTATCCTCCAAAGACAGGCTTTGACATATTAATCTCCAAGCACCACAACTTGATCACCTCATAGGTGAACTTTGATATCTTGATCTTCAAGCATTAAAACATGATCACCACATCAGATGATGGTCATCATTTTAAATGAGCTTTATTATCTTGGTCTTCAAGCACCGCAACTTGATCACCACATAGAAGACAACTTCACCTCATAGTGTTGTCATCATCACAACCAAATGGACTTGATCAGTGCTTCTGACGAAGAATTTAATTAGGAGTGTTGTCATCATCAAAACCAAATAGATTGTCGCAAACATTATACCTTCAAGCACATAGATCCATATTATCCCTTTTTTAATGATGATAACACATTTCACAGGGACGTGGACTTACAATGATAATAAAGGTGATATATTGGATTACTTAAAGTTATTGGACACGTGACTCCATACACAGGGGGGATTGTAGAGGTTTGAATAACTTTGGTAGAAAACAAAATTGTTTGTAAATTTATAGTTTGAATTTTTTTAAAACTAAACGAGTAAATAAGAAACATACAAAGAAAGAGAAAAAATAATTGAAAATTCAAAGAGATAAGGGAGAAATAAAGACATTAGAGGTTTATACAGGTTTAACCTAAATTGACGTACTCATGTCCCCAAGCATTATTCTTGAGAGTATGCCATAAAACTAAGAGCTTTTAGAAGAATATGCCTACGAACCTCTTTATACAAGGAAATAGAGTATTGAGGCTAACTTCCAACCAAATAACGAACAAGGTTTATAATGTTTATCCTCCAAACCAAACATATATTTTCACGGTATGATCTCGAACCAATATGTAGTTTTTAGTTGGTCTCTGAACTAAATAAGGGTGTTACACAGGTTGGCCATTAACCGAGTTGAGATTTTACATGAGCTAATCTCGAACCAATTAAGCTTTTATACCAGGTTGAACTCAAGAACCAAATGAAATTTTACACAGGCTAATATCAAATTGATATATCTTTTAACCGAGCCAAGCTTAAGAAACATTATGGATATTTTGATGGTTGATCTTCACAAACCAAAAGAGAGCTTTAACCGAACCGAGATTTTATGGATATTTTAATTAGTTGTCTAGGGATTAGAAACATTTTCCAGGTGGTTTAAATAAAATATGAAAGGCTTCTCAAAGATTTCTTGTGTGTGTGATTATTCCATAATATTTCAAGAAATATCCTTGTGTCTTTATAAGATATTGGTCACTCATACGAACACAACCATGCGAGCTTTTCACACTTTCTCTCTTTCACGACTTTGAAGCTTCAAGTATTGGCATCACTATCTTTGAGTTTAGCAGGACACGATAACCTTAAATCTTCTTAATATGGATTATGACATATTCATGTTGATTACCATCATCTGATAGTTGAGAGGTTAAAACATATGTGAACCTTGAAACAATAGTCTTCATTTGAATTTCGTTTGACCATATTGTTAACCTTCAAAGAGATGCCTTAATTTTCAAAAACATCTTCAAGAGGATAGCTTGATTCAAAAGGATATCTTGATAACTCATCTTGAGAATTTTTTATCATTTGAGATATCTTCGCCAGATAAAGACTTCATTGATTATCATTTAATATCAAGCGTTTCTACTTGGTTGACTTGTAACTTTGCTATCCACATACTTCACCGCCTTAGATCACCTTGACAATACCTGCAAGAACATAGATCCATAATCTCTTCCTTTTTTAAGATGACAACGTACCTCTCAAGGAGGTGGTAAAAGATAAAATATACATATATTTTGGAGTGGTTAAAGCCCCATCAAAGAGTAGAGAGTATACTTTACTCCCCTTGGGAGTATTGTTAGAACAAGATTTGGTTCTGCATCTATACCTTGAGTTGATGATAACAATGTTGTATTTATGTGAGAACAATGTTGGTACCCTAATGGTTTGTTATTGGGTAGCTTTAACAACTAGTTATGATTCTGAGGATATGACGTGCAACGTCATCAGTTTCTGAACAATGAGTTCCAATTCCACTTCTGCGCTAGTCATAAGAGGTCTTGAAAGATGTTCAATGTTGGTGCTGCAATGATCTTTCTTCTTCTATGTTGTTTCACTCCTGAGAAGCTTTTGAGGAGACGCTATGTTATTGCTACAACTTTCTCTCAATTCGTGCTTATGGATGTAACTCTGATCACCAAACTTCTGAAGAATGACAAGCTTCCGAAGTTGTGTTACGTAGCTGAAGATCTCAAGCCAGATGATTGAGGTTATCAAGGTTCTCACTGTAGATTTTGAAGACTCTGAAGATTCTGAAGATACTAAAGATCTCAAGCAAGACTACTGACGCTGTCAAGGTTCTGACCAAAGATTCTGAAGTTTCTAAATCCAGCTTTATGTTTCTTCATTTCATGCTTCATCAACTTTGATCAGAAGCCCGTGAACTTGAAGATAAGATCAAATGGGCACATGATCAAATAGTACATAGTACAAATCAAATATCCTCCCCACTACTTGATATCATGGGAAAGGATAATACTATACATCACACCTGTCACTGATTTTGTGGGCGAAAGACAATACACAATATCACTCCTTTCACATCCAACAATGGACAACTGCTCTATAAGCTTTCTCCATTTTGCCCTCCAGCGGTCTTCTTCTTATAATATATAAGTAAGACTTGGAGACTTGAAGAAATACTTTGATGCTACAACAATTTGACAAGTCTATTTATTTGTGAAAAACTATCAACTTTTGTACACAGTTTTTCTTTAAGTAATTATTTATCATTTATATAAAATCTGCTTGTATAGAAGCAACTTGTAACACATAATATATTATTCAAATTGTTTGTTTGATTCCTTAAGGAGACTAGGGTATAGTCGGATCCTTGAGAAGACAAAAAAGGTTATTCTTTGTGAGTCCTTAAGGAGACTAGGGTATAGTCGGATCCTTGAGAAGACAAAGAAGGTTATTCTTTGTTATTATTGTAAATTGTTGATTATAGTGGATTAAGTCATTGTGTATAAGGAAAAATCACCTTGACGGGTGGACTGGAGTAGCTTTGAGTTTCAAGCGAACCATGATATAAATACTTGTGTTTTTATCTCTTTGTTGTTATCTCTTGAGTGGTGTTCTTGAGTTGGTAAAAATCTTTTGTTTGTAAAACCCAATTCAAAGCCCCATTTTTATGTTTTTCACACCTTCAAGTATACTTCTTACCCTTTGGCATAATAAAAAAGACGGAAAAAAGATGTCGGAACATAGTTAATGACATGCAAACACATAATTCAGATAGATCATGCATGCTTTATTAATGAAGGGAAACCATTACTTTACTAAAAGATAATTTGAACTACAGAAAGCGGAAAATACGGAAATTTAAACACACATAATTTATAAAACTAAACACATAAGTGAGACTACTCATTGTACTGTCATTCCCAACTATGGCTTTTCCCTTTGAATTTCTTAGAGGGAAGTGGCTCCTTACATATCTTTTGAACAACAAAGGTATTTTCTTGAGAGATCATGAGGATGGAGTTTGTAACTCCTTCGTTTGCTATAGGTTGAGTATCTACAAATTCTTCTTTCTCCATGTAGTCACTCTTTAAATATCCCATAACTATGTGAACCTTCATCTTGCTGATATTTAATGAGTTGATTTGATAATGGATTAAGTCCACATTTTATTCTGCAAGGTCAACTCCCGCTCTCGCCAGAATCTTGGTAATCAAACTTCCATAAGGTATCCTAGTTGGGTGATTTTGCTTGCAAAATGACATGTGGTTGGACATTTCATATACCAAATTTGTTAGATAATGTCATGTTAATAACCACTTTTGCTAAAGCTTAAACATTTTCTTGTTTGGGAAAAAGAATTCGAGTAAGCATGTAATGCGCAACTTGACACTTAGCCTTAAAAAACTTTATATTGAAAGGAAGCTTCTTTTTCCCTATTGGAACTTCTATGAAACATATAATGGAGGTATTTAAACTAAACTACTTGAACTTTGTAGGTACATCATACCAGTAGGATATTCCATATAAGGGTAGCTCAAACATCTTTCCAAATTCTCTTGTGTCGATGCTGACTTCAACCTCTTTTACTTGAGTTGTGAGAGTCTGGCCTTCAACTTGAAGATTGGAGTAGAACTTTCTAACAAGCCTTGGAAACATTCAATCAAGGATCTTTGAAATAAATATCTAAGTAACTTTTTGCTAAGACTCTCATAGGTTTTGAAGTCTTTGAGGAATGTGAAGGGAAATCGCAATATAAGATGCAATAGAAAATTAAAATTTCCCTTAAGTAGATCCTTATGAATGATCATGATCAATGACAATAATGTTTACATCTTGTGGCGATTAAAACCTATGACGTGTAATTGGATGAACAATCACAAGCGTTGAATAAAGAACAATGCCTCAACTCATTTCACACGAATAAAGTGCTTTCATCTAAGTGCTAGCTGCTACGAATAAAAACTGATAGAGAGAGAGAGAGAGAGAGTATTGTTAAGGTTCAAAACCGTATGTTACAGTGTTCTACAACTCACTTAACTGCGCCATACCTTAAGGTGTTCCATAATTCTCTAAAGTACACCGTATGTTACATTGTTCCTTGTTTTACTTATTCATTATATCTCTCATTTGTCTTTCCTTATGTGTGTGACCCTATAGGTTCTCGTAATATAATAAGCAGTGACCGGTATCTAACAACACATCAATGCTACCAAAGTCACGAAAATTTCATGTGATACGACAAAACCTTTAAGTGATCATATTTGTGTGTATAATTACCCTTTCACCTGAAGAAGAAGAGCGATCCAAAATGCAGCGGAATTAAAAAAATTTCTCCTTTAGTGATCCTTACGAATGGGCATGATCAGTGATATAATCGTTACCTCTTGTGGTGATTGAAACCTTTGATGCAGATCTACGAAGCGATCACGAACATTGAATGGTGACAACGCCTCTACTCAGTCCACACGAACAGATTCCTTCAATCTCAGTGCTAGCTGCTACAAATGAAGGCTTTGAGTATGTGCGTGTGTGTGTGTGTGTGTGTGTGTGTGTGTGTGAGAGAGAGAGAGAGAGAGAGAGAGAGAGAAAGAGAAAAACTAAATTTCAACTACACAAATTCTTCTGCACAAGGGTTCTATTTATATAACCACTTGTGTGGGCTGCAAGCTAAAAAGTCCACTTAAGTGTATGTGGCCCATATCTTATGATATGCCAAAATCACTTAAGTGTGTGGTACCTTACCATATTTAGTATTCTACTTAAGTACACCGTACCTTACGATGTTCTACAATTCACTTAAGTGCACCGTACCTTACGGTGTTCCTTATTTACTCTTTCTCTCATCATTCTGTCCTTTTGTGTATGACCCTATAGGTATTCACGACATTAGCAATTATATTAAATCACGTATTTAACATAATAAATAGTGAGTGGTATCTAGCAACACATCATTGATATCCAAGACACAAAAATGTCATATGATCTGATAAATCCTGTTGTGATAATACTTATGTGTACAATTACCCTTACGCCCTTATGTCTATATTGAACACAAGGCATAGACCGTGTCATCCTTGTCCAATTCAATATTGGACCCGTAGACATTTATCCTATTACGCAGGATGAGCAAATTCCATCTAGGTCACTCATGTCCCTCAACATGCTTTGTGGAGTACCCATCAACTGTCTTTATGATCAACCAGTTATGGATAACGTTTGATCATCAATAAGGCACTCGACTCTACATCTAGGGTACATAGTGGTTTCAGGTCGAAGGGTGGTATACACCATTATCACCATGAGAATAACTTATGACACTTTGCATAACATTCTATATAGTATTCTCACAGCGGGTCAATCCAGTATAAATATTACTCTTAATATTCATACCTATGTTTAAGACTTGATAACTCCTTATCCATGATCCATAAGATGTGATCATCAGTCTATATACATAATAGTCTTAATGCTTTAATGTCATCCCATTTCACAATAAAGCTCGACTACAGATACTTTAAGAATAGTGTCCTTATGTTTAATGGGATCTCATGATTAAGTCACACTTGATACATTAAATGGACTAGCTATTCTAAGGATTTTATTAAACAAAGATAATAAAGAAAAAGCATTTTTATTATTAATAAATAATTCGATACAAGTACCAAAAGTATTGGCCTCTAGGGCTTACACCAACAATCTCCCACTAGCACTAGAGCCAATCAGGCATACCCCTAATTGTTGGTGTAAGCCCTAGAGGCCAATACTTTTGGTACTTGTATCGAATTACTTATTAATAATAAAAGGCTTTTTCTTTATTATGTTTGTTTAATAAAGTCCCTAGAATAGATAGTCCGTTTAATGTATCAAGTGTGACTTGATCATGAGAGTACATTAAACATAGGGACACTATTCTTAAAGTATCCGTAGTCGAGCTTTATTGTGAAGTGGGATAACATTAAAGCATTAAGACTATTATGTTTGTAGACTGATGATCACATCTCATGGATCATGGATAAAGAGTTATCAAGTCTTAAACATAGGTATGAATATTAAGAGTAATATTTATACCGGATTGACCCGCTATGAGAATACTATATAGAAAGTTATGCAAAGTGTCATAAGTTATTCTCATGGTGATAATGGTGTACACCACTCTTCGACCTGAAACCACTATGGATCCTAGATGTAGAGTCGAGTGCTTTATTGCTGATCCAACATTGTCCGTAACTGGATAACCATAAAGACAGTTGATGGGTACTCCACGAAGCATGCTAAGGGACATGAGTGTCCTAGATGGAATTTGCCCATCCTGCGTAACGGGATAAATGTCTATGGGCCCAATATTGAATTGGACAAGGATGACACGGTCTATACCTTGTGTTCAATATAGACATAAGGGTAAAAGGGTAATTATACACATAATTATTATCACAGGAGGTTTTGTCAGACCACATGACATTTTCGTGACTTGGGTAGCAGTGATGTATTGCTAGATACCGCTCACTGTTTATTATGTTAAATGCGTGATTTAATATAATTGCCAACGTCGCCAAAACCTACAGGGTCACACACAAGGACGGATTGATGAGAAAAAGAGTAACTAAGGAACACCGTAAGGTACGGTGTACGTAAGTGGGAGACGAAATATGCTAAGGTACCAAATACTTAAGTGATTTTGGCATATTATGAGATATGGGCCAAAATACACTTAAGTGGGCTTTTTAGCTTGAAGCCCACATAAGTGGTTCTATAAATAGAACCCTTGGATAGAAGCATTGTCACTGAGACTAAACTCAAGTGAGACTTGGAATTTCGTTTCGCTCTCTCTCTCTCTCTCTCACTCAAAGCCTTCATTCGTACCAGCTAGCACTGAGATTGAAGGAATCCGTTCGTGTGGACTGAGTAGAGAAGTTGTCATCGTTCAACGTTCGTGATCGCCCCGTGGATTTGTATCCAAGGTTTTGATCGTTACAAGAGATTTGCACCAAAGGTTTGAATCGCCACAAGAGGTAACGATTCTATCACTGATCATGCCCATTCGTAAGGATCACTAAATGGAGAAAATTTTAAATTCCGCTTCGCCTTGGATGGCAATTCTCCTTCAGTGGTATCAGAGCCACTTACGAAACCATGAATTTGATAATTGTTTTTGTTCTGAATTAATATGATTAAAGACAGAATGAATCAAAGATTAAATTGAGATCTATCAAGTCATATATGTGATATATGTAATCCTGATGCAAAATACATCATATATGATATAGTGTTCTCGTTTCGTTCATTCAAACACTCAATGATTGTTTTCCTTTGAGCGATCAATGGTCGTTTGCTTCTTGATCCGACATTAGTATGGTGAAGCAATGACGTATTGATCAATCATACTGAATCAACAATCGAGATATGTTTGACGGTCTGAAATTGGTGCATCAGGGTTAGTGACGGCACAAGGGTTGTGTTGTCAGAGAGATATGCGATTGGGGTTATGACTGCACAAGAGTTATGCTTTCTAAAACACCTTTTGGAACAGTGTTAACCGGTTAACGCATATGGTTAACCGGTTAACGCAATACGAAATAAATTTTTTAATTTTTTCAAACAGTGTTAACCGGTTAACGCATTTGGTTAACCGGTTAACGCAAGACGGAAAACAGTTTTCCAAGACATTTTCAAACAGTGTTAACCGGTTAACGCATTTGGTTAACCGGTTAACGCGAGGCAGAAAACAATTTTTGAACAGATTTCAAACAGTGTTGACCGGTTAACGCATATGGTTAACCGGTTAACGCAAGGCAAAATTCACCCGTTCGGCTAACTCAGTGCTTTAAAAGTATCAAGTGTTGATGCGAAAAGCGACATTGATTTTAAATGAATTATTCATTAAAATGTGGTGATCGGTCGTCGAGATTTAATTTGATTTTAATTAATTAAAGGAATTAATAATAATAATAATAATAATAAAGTGTTTATTATTGTTTTGTGGTGATCGGTTATGGCCTTAGTCTTCCTTTATTTTGTTTTGGGTTTTAAAATACGACCTGCGTGTCGTGCCTCTCTCTTAATCTCCCAAATGTAACTTCTTTTCTCATCTCACTCCCTCGTATGTAAAACGAGTTTCTTTTATGTAATGTAATGATATGAAGAAAGCAAAGAAGTCAGTGCCAAAGGAGGACAACCTTGAAGATCTTGCTTGGAGAAGCTTAGATCGTTGTTAGGTTAACTTAGGTTCTCTCATTGGCTTGGGAGAACAATCGCGCTAGGGGCCATAACTGTTTCATTATGTTTGTATGTATGTTGATGCATGTGAATGTATGTTGATGCATGTGAGAGACGGTTTATATGATAAACAAGCCGGTGAGATCATAAAAAATTGCAATTCCCTCAAAATAAATATTAAGTTTATGTTTTCCAAGTTTTAACACTCATCAAGACTAGTATCGAATAATGTAGGTTTCACCTACGCGAGGTGCATGTTCTATATTAGTAAGGTGCGATGGGATAATTGTAATATTCAACTGTTAAAACAATGGGCCAAACTTAACTAAACATATTATAATAAGATTATATATATATGTTTAGAAGCAAGATTGTGATTGATCCATATGATGGATTGGAATAAGGAGTTATTCACCCAACTGAAATTTTCGGGAATTGTATGAGATACAATTGGAAGGAGTTCCTACCTAAATAACCTAGTTTTGTGTAATCCGCCTACGCGGACTTAGAACGAAGTGAAATATGGATCTCGACCCACTAGAAAATCTTCCAACGGGATTTTCCGAATCAAATGATGAGGGTCATTTGTTTTGAATAAAATAGTGGGAGCATGTTTAATTAAAGGCCTAATTAAATATGTCAATGATACTTATATTTTCATTAATCCTTATGTAGATAACCATGACAACAAACACCTCTAACAACATATTCCGATCAAACCATGAGAAGGAAAAATTATCTGTGACAAATTTTCTGGATTGGTACCGAAACATGAGGATTGTCCTCAAACATGATAAAGGGAAAGGCAAGGAAGTTGCCAAACCCAAACCCACTATTGCTGCTTTGAAGCCTAGTGGAAGCATAGAAAAAGAAGGCACCAGCTTCCATTGCGGTAAGACCGCACACTGGAAGAGGAACTGCCCAAAGTACCTGGAAGATAGGAAGAATGGAGTAGAGACTCCAACTTCAGGAATTTTTGTTATTGAAATTAATTTATCTACTTCTGCATCATGGGTATTAGATACTGGATGCGGTTCTCACATTTGTACAAATGTGCATGGACTAAAAAGGAGTAGAGATTTGGCAAAAGGTGAAGTCGACCTACGAGTTGGCAATGGAGCAAAGGTTGCTGCCTTAGCCGTAGGAACTTATGAATTGACTTTACCTAGTGGTTTAATAATTCAGTTAGAGAACTGTTATTATGTACCAGCAATTAGCAGGAATATTATTTCCGTTTCTTGTTTGGACAAGTTCGGTTTTTCATTCATAATAAAGAACAATTATTGTTCAATTTATTTGAATGATATATTCTATGCTACTGCTTAAATGAACAATGGATTATATGTCCTTGATCTTGAAATTCCAGTTTATAACACTAATACTAAAAGGATGAAACCTAATGATTTAAATCCAACTTACCTTTGGCATTGTCGATTAGGCCACATAAATGAGAAATGCATTTCCAAACTCCATAAAGATGGACTGTTGGACTCTTTTGATTATGAATCATATGAGACATGCAGATCTTGTTTAATTGGAAAGATGATAAAGTCTCCATTCACAGGAAAAGGTGAAAGAGCTAATGATCTTTTGGCCCTCATACATACTGATGTATGTGGACCACTGAACATACCAGCCAGAGGAGGTTTTCAGTACTTCATCACATTCACTAATGATTTCAGTAGATATGGTTATGTGTGTTTAATGAAACACAAATCAGAGTCCTTTGAAAAGTTCAAGGAGTTCAAGAATGAAGTACAAAACAACCTAGGTAAGAATATTAAAACTCTTCGATCAGATCGAGGTGGTGAGTATTTAAGCCTAGAGTTTGATGACCATATGAAAGAGTGTGGGATCCTATCCCAACTTACTCCTCCTGGAACACCCCAATGGAATGGTGTATCTAAGAGAAGAAATCGAACCCTGTTGGATATGGTCCGATCCATGATGAGTCACGCCGATCTTCCAAACTCCTTTTGAGGACATGCATTATTGACATCAGCTTACACACTTAACCGTGTTCCATCCAAAAGGGTAAAGAAGACACCATATGAGATATGGAGTGGTAAGAAACCACATATGTCTTACATGAAGATTTGGGGTTGTGAAGTTTATGTGAAACGACAAATTTCAACTAAGCTTGAGCCCAAATCTGACAAATGCTTATTTGTGAGGTATCCTAAAGAAACAAGAGGGTATCACTTCTACAATCCTTCTGAGGGAAAAGTGTTTGTCGCTCGAACTGGAGTTTTCCTAGAAAAGGATTTTAATTCCAAAGGAATCAGTGGGAGGAAAGTAGAGCTTGAAGAAATTCAAGAATCACAAGGCATTGATACACCTATGGATGAATAAGAGCAGGAAACACAAATAGTTGTGTAAGAGCAACCTGCTCAAGTAGAACAAGACCAGCGTAGGTCAGGTAGGATACGTCACCTACCTGAGATATATGGATATCTGATCAAGGTGATGTATCACTCATGGATCAAGAACGAACATGAGCCTTGTGTCTACAAGAAGGTTAGTGGGAGCATGATCGTTTTCCTGGTATTATATGTAGATGACATATTACTCATTGGAAACGATGTCCCTACCCTGCAACAAGTAAAGACTTGGTTGGGGAAATGTTTTTCTATGAAGGACCTAGGTGAAGCAGACAATATATTAGGAATCAGAATCTATAGAGATAGATCACGAAAACTGCTTGGCCTAAGTCAGAGTACATACATAGACAAAGTGCTGAGACGCTTTAATAAGCATGATTCCAAGAAAGGATTCATCCATATGCAACATGGCCTGTGTCTATTAAAAACACAATCCCCTTCAACTAAGGTAGAAAGGGAACGCATGAATAAGATTCCATATGCATCTGCAATAGGATCTATCATGTATGCCATGTTATGTACTCGACCAGATGTCTCGTATGCTTTAAGTGCAATGAGTAGGTACCAATCTGATCCTGGTGATGCCCATTGGATAACTGTTAAGAATATCCTTAAGTACTTGAGAAGGACTAAGGAATCATTCTTGATATATGGAGGTCAGGAAGAGTTGGATGTAATTGGTTACACCGATGCCAGCTTCCAGACAGATAAGGATGACTTTAGATCGCAATCTGGTTATGTGTTTTGCTTGAACGGTGGCGCTGTGAGCTGGAAAAGTTCAAAGCAAGATACAGTTGCTGATTCTACAACCGAGGCCGAGTATATTGTTGCCTCAAGTGCAGCAAAGGAAGCTTTTCGGATCGAGAATTTCATTAGTGAACTTGGCATAGTCCCTAGCGTTGTGGATCCCATTGGTCTCTATTGTGATAACAATGGTGCTATCGCACAAGCTAAGGAGCCTAGATCTCACCAACAATCCAAACACATACTTAGGCGTTATCATCTCATTCGAGAGATAATAGATAGAGGAGATGTGAAAATATGTAAAGTACCTACACTTGACAATATTGCTGACCCACTGACAAAGCCTCTTGCAAAGCAGAAGCATGATGGCCATACTAGATCAATGGGCATAAGGGGTATGCCTGATTGGCTCTAGTGCTAGTGGGAGATTGCTGGTGTAAGCCCTAGAGGCCAATACTTTTGGTAATTGTATCGAATTATTTATTAATAATAAAAGGCATTTTCTTTATTATGGTTGATTAATAAAGTCCCTGGAATAGATAGTCCGTTTAATGTATTAAGTGTGACTTAATCATGAGAGCACATTAAACATAAGGAAACTATTCTTAAAGTATCCGTAGTCGAGCTTTAGTGTGAAGTGGGATAACATTAAAGCATTAAGACTATTATGTTTTTAGACTGATGATCACATCTAATGGATCATGGATAAAGAGTTATCAAGTCTTAAACATAGGTATGAATATTAGGAGTAATATTTATACCGGATTGACCCGCTATGAGAATACTATATAGAAAGTTATGCAAAGTGTCATAAGTTATTCTCATGGTGATAATAGTGTATACCACTCTTCGACCTGAAACCACTATGGATCCTAGATGTAGAGTCGAGTGCTTTATTGCTGATCCAACATTGTCCGTAACTGGATAACCATAAAGACAGTTGATGGGTACTCCACAAAGCATGCTGAGGGACATGAGTGTCCTAGATGGATTTTTCCCATCCTGCGTAACAGGATAAATGTCTATGGGCCCAATATTGAACTGGACAAGGGTGACACCGTTTATACCTTGTGTTCAATATAGACATAAGGGCAAAGGGGTAATTATACACATAATTATTATCACAGGTGGTTTTGTCAGATCACATGACATTTTCGTGTCTTGGGCAGTAGTGATGTGTTGCTAGATACCGCTCACTGTTTATTATGTTAAATGCGTGATTTAATATAATTGCCAACGTCGCGAAAACCTACAGGGTCACACACAAAGGACGGATTGATGAGAGATAGAGTAACTAAGGAACATCGTAAGGTACGGTGTACTTAAGTAGAATACGAAGTATGGTAAGGTACCAAATACTTAAGTGATTTTGGCATATTATGAGATATGGGCCAAAATACACTTAAGTGGGCTTTTTGGCTTGAAGCCCACACAAGTGGTTCTATAAATAGAACTCTTGTGCAGAAGCATTATATGGGAATACAACATAACTAAAGAGTTGGAATTTCGTATCTCTCTTTCTCTCACTCAAAGCCTTCATTCATAACAGCTAGCACTGCAATTGAAGGAATCCATTCGTGTGGACTGAGTAGAGACGTTGTCATCGTTCAACGTTCGTGATCGCCCCGTGGATTTGTATACAAGGTTTTGATCATTACAAGAGATCTGCACCAAAGGTTTGAATCTCCACAAGAGGTAACGACTCTATCACTGATCATGCCCATTCGTAAGGATCACTAAATGAAGAAAATTTTAAATTCCGCTGCGCCTTGGATGGCAATTCTCCTTCAGTCCGGTCTTACCGCAATGGAAGCAGGTGCCTTCCTTTGATATGCCTCCACTAGGCTTCAAAGCAAGAGCAGTGAGTTTGGCTTTGGCAACTTTCTTGCCTTTCCCTTTATCACCCTACTTGGTGGGTCTTTTATTCTGTCTCTTTCCATTTCCGATCATCAGAATGGACTTCCCTTTTGACTTTAGATTTTTCTCAACAGTTCTTAATATGGCTAGCAGTTCAGAAAGATATTTGTTCATATCATTCATATTTAAATTAAGGACAAATTGACTGAATCTATCTGGCAACGATTTCAAGATCAAATCAGTCACCAGTTCCTTTCAGAGGGGAACCCCAACCTCTCAAGGTTATCCACATACCCAATTATCTTGAGCACATGGGGGCCTACAGAGGCTCCCTCAGCTAACTTGACTTGAAAAAGGGCTTTTGAAACTTCAAACCTTTCATGCCTTGCTTGCTCTTAATAGAGCATCTTCAGGTGTTCGATCATATCAAACACCGCCATGTTCTCATGTTTCTTTTGCAACTCTGAGTTCATGGTAGCTAGCATGAGGCAAGAAGTTTCATTGGCATCATCGACATGCTTCTTATAAGCATCTCTTTATGTCTTAGGTGCATAACTAGGAGGTTCCTCTTCAGGAACAGGTTTCTCCAAGACATACAGCTTTCTATCATATTTGAGGACAATCCTCAGATTTTGGTGTCAATCCAAAAAATTTGTCCCAGGCAATTTTTTCTTATCAAGGATTGATCGCAAAATGTTATTAGAGGTGTTTGTTGTCATGGTAATCTACATGAAAATAATGAAAATATAAGTATCAATAACATATTTAATTAGGCCTTTAATTAAATATGCTCCCACTATTTTACTCAAAACAAATGACCCTCACCATTTGATTCGGAAAATCCCGTTGGAAGATTTTCTAGTGGGTTGAGATCCACATTTCACTTTGTTTTAAGTCCGCGTAGGCGGATTATACAAAACTAGGTTATTTAGGTAGGAACTCCTTCCAATTGTATCTAATACAACTCTCGAATATTTTAGTTGGGTGAATAACTCCTTATTCCAATCCATCACATGGATCATTTCCAACTCTTGCTTCTAAAAATATATAATCTTATTATAATTTGTTTAGTTAAGTTTGACCCATTATTTTAGCAATTGGATATTACACTTATCCCTTCTCACCTTACTACTATAGAATATGCACCTCGCGTAGGTGAAACCTACATTATTAGATACTAGTCTTGATGAGTGCTAAAACTTGGAAAGCATAAACTTAATATTTAATTTGAGGGAATTTGCAATTATTTTTATCTCAGCAGCTTATTTATCATATGAGTCGTCTCTCACATGCATCAACATACATTCACATGCATCAACATACATACAAAATGAAACAGTTATGGCCCTTAGTGCAATTGTTCTCCCAAGCCAATGAGAGAACCTAAGCTAACCTAATAACGATATAAGCTTATCCAAGCAAGATTTTCAAGGTTGTCCTGCTTTAATATTGCATTCTTCTCTTTCTTCATAACATTACATTACATAAAAGAAACCCGTTTTACTTACAAGGGAGTGAGATGAGAAAAGAAGTTACATTAAGAGATTAAAAGAGAGGCACAACACGCAGGTCGTATTTTAAAATATCAAAACAAAATAAAGTAAAACTAAGGCCATAACCGATCACCACAAGACAATAATAATAAACACATTATTATTATTAATTTAAATTTTGTTAATTAAATAAACCAAATTAAATTTCGGCGACCGATCACTCTACGCAGAGTTAGCTGGGGGTTCCGCTGCCCGGTCACAAAATTTTAATGAATAATTCATTTGAAATCGATATTGATTTTCGTATCAACACTTGATACTTTAACGCATAACTCTTGCGCAGTCACAACCCTAATCACATAACTCTTTGACAGCACAACCCTTGTACTGTCATGAACCCTAATGCACCAATATCAGACCGTCAAACACACATCGGTTGTTAATTCAATATGATTGATCAACACATCATTGCTTCACCATACTAATGTCGGATCAAGAAGCAAATGACCATTGATCGCTCAAAGGAAAATAACCATTAAGTGTTTGAATGAACGAAACAGAAACAATATATCATATATATCGTATTTTGTATCATGATTACTTATATCATATATATAACTTGATCGATCTCAATTGCGTAACCTATGAACGATCGATGTATCGCTGCTTCACCATACTAACGTTAGATTCCGAAGCATAGTCAACATCAATCATCCAAATCGTACACATATGATGCCAAATTTAATTACTCGTTTATTCTTTGATTCATTATGTCTTTTAATCATATTAATACAAAAAATACAAAAAATAAACAGCTATCAGATGCATGGTTTCGTAAGTAGCTCTGATACCACTGAAGGAGAATAGCGATCTAAAACGCAGTGGAATTTAAAAAATTTCCCCTTTAGTGATCCTTACGAATGGGCATGATCAGTGATAGAATTGTTACCTCTTGTGGCGATTGAAACCTTTGATGCAGATCTACGAAGCGATCACGTACGTTGAATGGTGACAACGCCTCTACTCAGTCCACACGAACAGATTCCTTCAATCTCAGTGTTAGCTGCTACGAATGAAGGCTTTGAGAGAGAGAGAGAGAGAGAGAGAGAGAGAGAGAGACGATTTCAACTGCGCAAATGCTTCTGCACAAGGGTTCTATTTATAGAACCACTTGTGTGGGCTGCAAGCTAAAAAGGCCACTTAAGTGTATGTGGCCTATATCTTATGATATGACAAAATCACTTAAGCGCGTGGTACCTTACCATATTTCGTATTCTACTTAAGTACACCTCACCTTACGATGTTCTATAATTCACTTAAGTGCACAATATCTTACAGTGTTCCTTATTTACTCTATCTCTCATCATTCTGTCCTTTTTGTATGTGACCTTGTAGGTTTTCGCGAGATTAGAAATTATATTAAATCACGTATTTAACATAATAAACAGTGATCGGTATCTAGCAACACATCACTGCTACCCAAGACACAAAAATGTCATGTGATCTGACAAATCCTTTTGTGATAGTACTTATGTGTACAATTACCCTTATGCCCTTATGTCTATATTGAACACAAGGCATAGACAGTGTCATCCTTGTCTAGTTCAATATTGAGCCCGTAGACATTTATCCTGTTACGCAGGATGGGCAAATTCCATCTAGGTCACTCATGTCCCCCAACATGCTTCGTGGAGTACCCATCAACTGTCTTTATGGTCAACCAGTTACGGACAATGTTTGATCAGCAATAAGGCACTCGACTCTACATCTAGGGTCCATAGTGGTTTCAGGTCGAAGGGTGGTATACACCATTATCACCATGAGAATAACTTATAACACTTTGCATAACATTCTATATAGTATTCTCATAGCGGGTCAATCCAGTATAAATATTACTCTTAATATTCATACGTATGTTTAAGACTTGATAACTCCTTATCCATGATCCATGAGATGTGATCATCAGTCACTACGCCAAATAAGGGAAAAGAGGGCGCTTTTTTTGGCCTATAACAGCGTTTTAAAGCGCCCTCTAATCTGGCGCTGGCATAGGTAAAGACAGCGCTTTTTTCCTGGTGAAAGCGCTCTCTAAAGTGGCTCTTTAAGCCCTTTAAGGGCCACTTTAGAGGGCGCTTTTTAAAGAAAGTGCCCTCTAAAGTGGAAACTTTTAAGGGTTTAGAGGGCGCTTTTACTGGAAAGCGCCCTCTAAAGTGGAAACTTTTAAGGGTTTAGAGGGCGTTTTTACTGGAAAGCGCCCTCTAAAATGGAAATTTAAAGGGTTTAGAGGGCGCTTATTTTGGAAAGCACCCTCTAAAGTGGGTGGTTATTTTTTTTTTTTTTAAAAGCGCTATATTTATTTATTTATTTTAGACAACCTGTATATTGAAGTAGTACACCCAAAACTGTATAATTTGAAGCCCTTTTTCACACATTGCATTCAACAAGCCTTATATACAACAATCCATACATATACAACAATCCACTGATATATAATCGTTTAACTTCTAAAGATTCTAAATATACAACCAATTCATAACTTAAAAAGAAATAAAACTAAGTAGCAAAAGCATCTCTGAGATGTATGTTTTTTTTGCTAGCCGCAGTCTTCTTAGCAACAACCTCTTTTTGTTCAATATCAATAGCATGAACCTAAAATATCATAAAATTAGTTAGGTGAAGTATAAGATCAAGAATTAACATTTTCTATGCATAAATATCATATAATTGTATTTATACCTTTTTTTTGATGCAACTGACTCGATTTGCTGCGTAATCCCCTTATGTTTTTGGTCCCTTATCTTTTGAAGATAGAATTGATATTTGTTTAGATGGACATGTTCCATTGTCGTAGAGGGATACTTTCAAATATCCAACATCATCATCTACGCGAATGAGGCTTGACGACAATGGAACATCTCCATCTAAACAAATATCAATTGATACTTTCAAGTATCCCTTGCCCCTTGCACGAATGATTGACTTCATAATAGCCATTTTACCTGTAATAAAGAAAACAATTAAAATCAGATGACAAATATAAAAACAATTAAAAACATAAAAGCCATTTTACCTGTAATAAAGAAAACAATTAAAATCATTTGACCTGTACCTTTTTCACTAAGTTCTCTTTCTTTTCTTGGTTGGAATATGTTCTACATGTCTCTTAACAACACGGACGGTTGGATTGATCCAAATACCCTCATTATGATCATTTCTAATATATGAATCATTTGATATAATATTCTCATCTTGATTATTTCTGGTAAACGATTCAATCTCAACATCAATATCACCTTGATCTCCAATGTTTTCATCAATTACTTTGTTGGAAAAAAGAACTATAGACCATTTCGTACTTTTCGGATCATTGACATAGAACACTTGTCTAGCTTGAGAGGCTAGAATAAAAGACTCATCTTTGTATCCCACCCTATTAAGATCCACTTGCAAAAATCCTGACTTATCCATTCGAATGCCGTTATTATTTTCAACCCACTTGCAACCAAATATAGGAATCTGAAACTTCTCATAATCAAACACCCAAATGCGCTCGATAACACCAAAATACGACAGATTTGCAAATTTGGGGTTTAAGTCTTTCACACTTGATATGTGCATTGCTTCAGCTACCACGGTGACACCACTATTCTGCATAGTACTTTTATCATCTTGTTCTTTGGTATAAAATGTGTATCCATTAATCGCGTATGCGCTATAAGAAAAAACATGGAAACTTGGACCATATGCTAAGCATCTCAACCTTTCTGTTATTGAAGCGGGATCTGAATAATACTTTGAATAAATATGATCCTTAAACCAAGGTATAAAACATCGATTGTGCTCTCGTACTATCCAATTTTCATTTCTATTGGGATTTAAACCTCAGAGAACATCCTTGTGAATTTCAACATACGGCTCAACCTCATTCTCATTGTGCAGAACATACAAATGCACTTGATCCCGTTCGACCCTTGATACTGCCACGATTTTATTTCCAATTAGATTTTTTCCTTCTTTCTTTTCGACAAGCTGAGACTTGGGGAGTCCGATTGACTGAACATTAGACAAATATTCAGTACAAAACTCAATCGCTTCTTCAACAATGTATCTTTCAACCATACAACCTTCTGGTCGACTTCGGTTCTTCACGTACCCTTTTAATATTTTCATATAACGTTCAACAGGGTACATCCATCTCATATAAGCTGGTCCACACAATTGTGTCTCTTTCACAAGATGAACAACTAGATGTACCATTATGTCAAAAAATGATGGAGGAAAAAACATTTCAAGCTCACACAAAGTAATAACGATTTCTTTTTGCAACATTGGTAAGATCGCAGGATCGATCACCTTACTGCAAATTGACTTGAAGAAAGAACACAACTTAGTTATAGAGCTTCTTACTTTTTCTGGAAGAATAGAACGTATACCTAATAACATCCATACCTAAACTTCTTAAGTTACTAGCTACGCTATGTATGCTAGAATAAATACACTCATAAGCTGCATAGTGTACCTTTGATTGGTAGAAGGTGTTTTAGATATTGTTGCCTGAATAGTCAAAAATTTGAAACTTTTTTAGGGTTTTACAAAATGTTGTTAAACTACAATCTAAGCCGCGAAATCAAAGGTTTCTAATGTCTCTATAATGCAACCATAACTGAACCCTAACAACAGTCTTCGAATGTGATTCATAGCGATATCAAATTCAGCAATTTAAAAACCAACCGTCAATTGATGGTCGAAACAAACGTAGCATAGACAACAATAACATAAAACTGAAATGGGGCAAAGCTAAAACAAAGCAATAGTGCAAGTAATAATGTATGCTAGAATAAATACACTCATAAGCTGCATAGTGTACCTTTGATTGGTAGAAGGAGGAAACGTCGTAGATCTAACAGAGGTGGAAGGAGAACGCCTTAGAAGTAGCGAAAATGGTAGCAGTGAGAACCCTAACGTGAAAAAGAACGAAAATAACAGAGAGTGAAATAACAAAATGCGCAGTATGTTATAATTTTAATGTTTACTAAAGGGGACCTTAGAGGGCGCTTGTGGAAAAAAAACGCCCTCTAAAGGGGGCCTAAGAGGGCGCTTATGAAAGCGCTCTCTAAGGCTTTCCAGAAGCGCTTTATAAACTGGAAATGCACATGGACTTATAGAGCGCTTCTTTAAAAGCGCCCTCTAAGGGTAACCTTAGAGGACGCTTTCTAAAAAGCGCCATGTATTGTTGTCCCTCTATCTCCTCCTTATTTTTTTGCTTCACCTTAGAGGGCGCTTTATTACAAAAGCGCCCTCTAAAGTGCGTTGTCTATTGCTCCTTATTTTTTCGCTTCACTTTAGAGAGCGCTTTTGTAATAAAGCGCCCTCTAAGGTGCGCTGTCTATTCCAGTTTTTGGCGTAGTGAGTCTATATACATAATAGTCTTAATGCTTTAATGTTATCCCACTTCACAATAAAGCTCGACTAAAAATACTTTAAGAATAGTGTCCTTATGTTAATGGGATCTCATGATTAAGAAACACTTGATATATTAAACGGACTAACTATTCTAGAGAGTTTATTAAACAAACATAATAAAGAAAAAGCCTTTTATTATTAATAAATAATTCGATACAAGTACCAAAAGTATTGGCCTCTAGGGCTTACACCAACCCCCATGCATATATTGAACAAAAGGCGTAGACTGTAACACCCTTGTCCAATTCAATATTGGGCCCTTAGACATATATCAAGTTAAGCGGGATGAGTGAATTTTATCTAGGTAACTCATGTCCCTCAACATGATTTGTAGAGTATCCATTAACAATCTTTATGGTCATCCTGTTACAAACAATTTTTGATTGACAATAAAATACTCGACTTCACATCTAGGGTCCATAATGGTTTTAGGTCAAAGGATGGTATACACCACTATCACCTCGAGAATAACTTATGACACTTGCATAACATTCTATGAAGTATTCTGTTGATGGGTCAATCCAGTATAAATGTTACTCATGATATTCATACCTATATGAAGACTTGATAACCTTTTATCCATGATCCATGAGAAATAATTATCAGTCTATCCATATAATAGTCTCAATGTTTTAATGTTATCCCACCTTACTATAAAGATTTATTATGGATGCTTTAATAATAATGTCCTTATGTTTAATGATATCTCATGATTAAGTTACACTTAATGTTTCATTAAATGAACTAGCTATTCTAGGGACTTTATTATTTTGGAAAAACAAGCATAACAAAGAAATGACTTTTATTTTTAATAAATAACTCAATACATGTACCAAGTTCTAATAAAATTATTGGTCTATAGGTATTACACCAACAATCTCCCACTAGCACTATAGCCAATCAAGCATTCATCTAATACCCATAGATCTAGTAAGATTGTCATGCTTCTGTTACGCAAGAGGCTTTGTTAATGGGTCAACGTCATTGTCAAGTATTGACACTCTACATATCTTCACATTTCATCTATCTACTATCACTTAAATTAGGTGACATCACCTAAGAGTGTGTTTGGATCATCAGTGAGATCTAGGATCCTTAGCTTGTGCGATAGCACCATTGTTATCACAATAGAGATTAATGGGATCCACAATGATATGCATTATTCCAAGTTCACTAATGAACTTATTGATCCAAACAACTTCCTTGATGAATTTGAGACAACAATATACTTAGCCTCAATTGTAAAATCAACAACTGTATCTTTCTTTTAACTTTTCCATTTCCAGCTCACAACTGCACCATTTGAGCAAAACACATAATCAAATTGCAATATTTAGTCATCCTTATCTGTCTATAAGCTAGCATCAGTGTATCCAATTACAACAAGATATTCCCTACCCTCATATATCAATAATGAGTCCTTATTACTTCCCAATTACTTAAGGGTATTCTTGAAAACAACCTAATAAGCATCATCGAGATCAGACTGATACCTACTTGTCGCACTTAAAGCATATGAGACATCTAGCCGAGTACATAACATGGCATACATGATAGTTACAGATGCATATGGAATCTTATTCATACAAATGAAATGGATTATGTTTTTGATATATACAAGCCATTTTGCATAGGTATGAATCTTTTCTTCGAATCATGCATATTAAAATGTCTCAACACTTTGTCTATGTATGTGCCCTGACTCACACCAATCTATTTTTGTGATTTATCTCTATAGATCCTAATTCCTAATACATAGATTGATTCACCAATGTCCTTCGTAGAAAAGAATTTCCCTGGCCAAGTTTTCAGTTGTTTCATGGCAGGGACATAATTTATAATCGGTAATATGTCATCTATATATAATATCAAGAAGAAAATAACGCTTTCACTAACCTTATTGTAGACACAAGGCTCGTCATCATTTTTAATTAATCCATATTGTTTTACTGTTTCATCAAAATGAAGATTCCAACTTCTAGAAGCATGCTTTAATCCATAAATTGATCGATGTAACTCGCATATCTTTTGGACTTCATGTGGTATGTCATATCCTTCAGGTTGTGTCATGTACACATCCTAAAGAAGATTCCTATTAAGTAAAGCATTATTGACATCCTTATGCCATATTTCATAATCATGTAATGAAGCGATAACAAGTAAAATTTAAGCATATTTGAGAATTACAACTTTTGAAAAGGGTTCATCATAGTCTACACCATGAATTTGCTTATAGCCCTTAGCAACCAGTCTTTCCTTATAGATATGTACCTTGGCATCCATGCGGATCTTATTTTTGAATATGGATGACAGTCCATCATTGCATGAATTTAGTCGAAGTATTGAATCAAAACAAGTGAAAGTGAGCTAAAATGAATAAGAAAGACCAAAGAATGAGGAAAAAAATATCTAAGTGTGAAGAAATTGGACTTAGTGAAAATGGGAGCAAAGCGTGAACCACAGGAATAATCACGTGCAGCATCGCACACGCGATATGACATAAAGGCTGCATCGCGCACGCGATGTAAGTCATCATGCGCGCAATGACTCCTTTTTCTGGGCTTTTTCTGTCATGTCTGATCCATTATGAGCTTTTTTTAAGGAGAAATTATGCACTTTTCCAAGGGTTACGAATTTTGGAGAGCAAACTACGATTTTTACAGCATCAAGGGTGACTTTGAGAGCATTGGAAGTCATTGGAGGCCATTACTTCAAGGGAATTCACATGTTATTCTCATCTATTGTTTTTGATATTCTAATATGAACTATGAGTAGTTAAACTCCTTTAGGTTAGGTTGTGTTATGATGAACTTATTTCAATATTGTTGGATAATATGTTGATTTGACTTTGTATGAACATTTTGATCTATAATCCTATTTAATTACTTATTGTTCTTAATTATTTTTATGTGAGATACTCTTTTAAATTGATTTTGGCCACAAAGGGAATACTGACCATTAGTCTCTGTGTTGGACCTAGGGCAGTTGTTATACTGACCATTCCTTTTGCATCTTATTAAGCTTATGTCAAGGATCATTTGGCCCAAGTTTGGATCAAAATGCACGAGGGAATCAAAATTTATGGTGTCAAGAACTTGGGACCTTAAGATGCCCAAAGTGTGCCAAGACTGCTTAACCAAATGCCTGACCTAAAGAGCATGTTACGACCTCAACTTCCAACACTTAACATTTTCTCCTTAAACCTCCTTTTGTGTTGGTTATTTTTGCATTCAATTATTTGCAATAACATGAACATTTGGCACGAAGAAAATTGCAAAACGCACAAGGGAATCTCATTTGGCCTAAGCTCAAACATGGTGCCATGGACTCTGCATTTCATGCATGACCTAAAACTTGTAATCAATCATGCTTCAATCTGGGACCACCACACATGTGTAAACTTGTTTGTCTTGACAAAACGCATAGAATGGAGTGTAAAACGACCAGGTTTCATGCACAAGTCACACTTTTCACCCTTGTTATCACACGGATTGCAAATCACGATTTTCCCACTTCATTCACACGAATTCAGATCCATTTCACATGTCTGAGCTCAACAACACATTCCATATAAATTTAGGAAGCTTTTGCCTCATTTGAAAGCTTCGGTAACCAAAGAAACTCTTAAACTATTTAAGCTCGATACCTCTAAAAACTAGTTAACCATTTCTTCGATTCAAGCTCTTTAAACTTAAAATCTCCATCCAAAATCACTCCTCGACACCTTTTGAAGCTAACTGGAGCATTGCTTTGGCTTGGAACTCCTTGGAACCAGATCTCCAAATCCACCATTGTTGACCTTCGAAACCCCAACTGGAAAGGTAGTTACGAATTAAATTCTTGAGCAAATAAGTTACCACAATCTTCACTTTACTCCATTGATCAAAACCCTTCACTTACCTGGAATTTATCTTTCGTATTCATCATTTAATTTTACTTTGAAGAACTAGGGTTCTTCGTGTTCTTGAGAAATATCTCCCTGCACAAAGTCAATTAATGGCTCTGATGCAGGGAGACATAAGCGATGAAGTGTTGTGAAGCTAATGCCATGATTGAGTGTTGCTAAAAACACGAGTTCATGAATTGCAGAAATTGAATCCAAGGGTGAAGATGATGTGAATCAGCGCGTGCTTAGGTGCAAAGATTCAAATGCCATCCAATCACATTGCGTCAGCGCATTTTTTTGAATTCCCTAGCCGGTGGCGCCTTATTTCATTTTAATTTCTTTTCCAATTTATTTTCTCACTCATTTTAATTCATTTTGATCCAATTTTTTTATACAAAGTCTTTAAAAATATGTGCATCACATACTTTTTTCTCTTATTTTTTAAAATCATTTTTGCATTTATTTTTATTTTTATTTTTATTTAATTTCTTTTTAATTTCTCTTTTACAATATATTTTTCAATCATTCCAAAACCTTTTTGCATCCAACCTTTGAGATCTATTCACTCATAATATTTGGGACTTTGTGTAAGTTTTAATCATAGTTTGCGATTTTCTCTTTAATTTCCATTTTTAATCATTTTTAAATCCATTTTTGTTTGACTTTTGATACACTTGATGCTTTTGACTTGAGTTGCTGACATGGTTGTGTCATAACCCAAAATTGACCTCAAATTTTTTATTTTTATCTAACTCTTGGCCTAAGATTCATCTACATACCATTCATGCCAATCACACAGGTATCATACAAGCACATTAACATTCAGAAGAATATTCATAGATTCAAAGAGTTGTAGTGGGATTCATGGCATGCTTTTCATGAGTATTAAGCCTAAACCCTAGCTCTTGCTTATGGGATACTCTTGGTTCTTGATTTAGTCCTAAACCCTAGAGCTAGGGGGAATGCGATGTGAGGTAGCTTCTTGAGCCTTGGCACTTGTTCACTTCACCTTTCACCTTAATCATGGAAACCCTAATTTGTTGAGGCCCCTTGTTCAAGGCATTGTGGAACATCTGATCATCTTTTGACCATGCAAGCTTGTAAACCCTAGGCCTTTGATCCTTTATTGCTTGTCTAATCACCCGTGACCTGATTATTGATCCTAAACCCTAATTCAAGGGATGCACCATGCCCTAACACTTGTTGATATTACTTAATCATCTAATCACTTGTGGATTTCTACATGCCCTAGTTCTTGCTTCAAGGCCTTGTTTTATTCAGTGCATTGGTTGTACTTGTTTAAGTCTTGACTATCTATTACTTTGTTTGACTGTTTGCTTGTTCATGCATTCATAGCCATGTCATCATGTTGCTTCACACACAAGTTTTACTTTGAGCATGGCATGGTCAATAACACAAGATGCATTCAAGTCATGTAATTGCTTGGTTTACAAGTTTGTTTGTCACTTTGGTCCTTTGTTTGTGATTGCATTGATTCTTGCTAGGGATGCCCTATTTCATTGATCATTAGCATAACATTGATGCTTAATCTATGTGTGGCATTCCTAATCCATGATGATTCCATAGATATTCATGATTACTTGATCCTTTGATTCATTCATTCAAACTCATGGCTCATGGTTCATGTTTTAAAGCCATTAAACATTGATTTTAGTAGCCAATTAAAACATTATTCATTACATTCAAAAAGGCATGTTACAAGAAGATCCATGCATACAAATGCCGATTACATTATTTTACAAAAGAAAATTGGAAAAAATACAACTTTTGACTAAGGTTGACTTTGGTCAACAATTGACTTTTTGGTAAACTTTGACCAAAGTCAACACACTTTTTCTCAAGATTCTAAAATTCATAACATCATCTTTCATTCTTCATGCTTCATTACATCACATCATGTAACCTTCCATTTAAGAGTGTTTCCATTTCAAGTAAGTTTGCTTTGCATATGGCCATGGAGGTTTGCCTACTTTCTCTTAATTTAGAGTGTCCATCAATGCATAGCAAGCCTGCACCAAGCTGTCCAAGTAACCTACAACATGCTGCAACATCACAAATCAAGCATCTGCAGCAGCAAAGCCTTGCATTCATCTACAACAACAAACCCAAGGCAGGGAAAATGCAGTTCATAATACATGTTCCAAGGCCTGCATAACATACATCTTGCAACAATAATTACAACAATGCAGTCCTGTAACAGGTCAGCAACAACATCAATTATCCTGTAGCAATCCTCAATTCTTAAGAACAACAACAATGCCATGCACACTTAATCCTGCAACACATAACTGCATCAATGGTAATGGGCTTCAAAGCCTGTAATGCACCAAACAATATCAAGCAATGTCACCAAGGCCAAGCTAACATGAACACAACCAATATGCAGCAATATATCATGACAATACAGTCACAACAACACATCCAACAACCATATCAAACCTGCAAATCAGTCCCATAAATGCTCAATCAAACCAACAATAGACCTTGCCATACATTACCATCCTGTTTCAATTTGGCAGCCTAAGTTAACAATATTCCATGACAATGCAGCAAAACAACAACTGCAACACATTGGCAATGCAGTCAAGAGCCAAGCCCTGCAAAATAATGACAAACCAAACCAGTTCAAAAACAAAACCAGTCTATTTATCACAACCAATCCACTCACTCAGCCAAAATTCTCCCTCTCACTCTCAACCTAAATCTCTATAACCTCACTAAATTAACATTTAATTCATCCACGAGTTCCTCTAATCAGAATCTCACACCAGAAGAAGAATAAGCAAGCATAAGAGAAAGAGAGATCAAAAACAAACAAATCATTCCTGTTCAAAGCTCATCTTCTTCAGCTTATATTCACCATAACCACCGTGCCGGAAGTTTCATCTTCATCCATTCCTCAAGCTGAAGTTACCAAGATGTTGTGCATGCTTCGTGGATCAAAAACCCTCAAACAATTGCCAGAAGAAGCTCACCATCATCATTTAATTTAATTTTTGAAGCTTAGGGTTCTTCGAAGGAAAACATCCATCCAACTTCGTTGCTTTTGTTCTGAACTTTTCATTACCGAATTCGAGCTTAGGATAAAGAGAGGAGAATTCTGATGTGATTCATTATTCATTATGGTTTCTCCGCCACTACCGGAGGCGACGCCGACGTGGTGGAGACGGTGGGTATTCAATTTAAAGTAGCGCGCATTCTGGACTTTCTCATCCCTTTCTATTTTTGGTTCTTGAACAAATGTGCTTGGGCTAATGTTTCTGCTTCCTCAAACCACCAATTCCGGATTACACCCCTGGCCCAAATATTTTCCTTTATTTCTTTTTTCTTTTTCTCTTATTAAATAATTTATTTTGTTTTTCCAATTTTTTTCTTTGATTATTTTGTCTTGAATCATTTTTTAATTCATTTTTATTCATATTTTTTTATATCTTAAATGTTATTCATTATTATTCTAATTCTTTTTAAATCATTGTTATTCAAATTGTTGATGGCTTGATATTTTGGTTTAATTGTTTGGTTGGTTTTGATTATTGTGTGGATAAAGTTTTCCACATCTCAAATCATTGATAGATGGACTTGAGGTTGATTCAACCTTCTTTGATCTAAATCTGTTGATAGATGATCATGAATAATCTTCAATACTTTACATATGTCATACCCCAAAATTCACCATACCTATCACAAGTTTCATCTAGGTCACTAACCCTAGACATATGCACACCTACATATCATTCATTTCATCTGCATAGCCATGTCTAATACAAGAGAATATGTATCTTGGATTAAAAGCTTTGTGCTTGCACCTAGTGGAAGCTAGGGTTTCCCAACAGCTAGAGGTGGCTCAAGCTATCAAACCCTAATTGGAGGTGTCTCTTGGAGCTTGTAGATTGTGCCCAAATATTGGAGATTCAATTGTGACCTCTTGATGAAGCAAAACCCTACCTCTGGGATCCTTATTTGATCATGGCTCTATAACATTGGTTTCATCTAACCCACTTGCATTCCATTAATGTTTGATCCTCTTGCGTGGTCAAATCTTCATCCCACAACTTCGTGTTCATGGCTATTCTTGTTGGTTCCTTGATGTTAATCCCACTTGTGCATCACGTGTTTGTATCCTTTGGTGTCACCTAGTCATCCTCATGCCTTGCCATGGTCATTGCCTTGTTCAGCCTATTTTCACCTAGTCAATGTTCATTTCACCTGCTGCTATGCCTTATTTTGGGGTCATGCTTGGTCATGCTTGTCATTTATCATTTAAGTCATTGTTATGTTCTTGGGTTCATGGTAAACGGTTCATTCATGGATCCATGCCTTGATTTCATTCCATCACAATTTAAGTCACATTACTTAAGTCATGATCATTTCAAGTCATGTCAAATTGTTTCATTTCAATTTAATTTCAAACATGTTCATGGGCTATAATGTTCAAGTTCATTACAATATCAAATTCATGACCAAGATCATTCAAGTAGCTATTACATTACATTCCAATGGTCATTACATGAAAAAGTGCAAGATTTGGGAACTTTGACCAATTGTTGACTCTGGTCAACCATTGACTTTTTGATCAACTGATTGACCAAAATCAACTACCTAGCTAAGAAACCATTTTAGTCATTTAAACCATTCATAAGTCATACCTAAATCAGTTATCCATGTTCATTTCAAAACCATTCCGATATAAAGACCATTTTGAAACCAAATTCCAAAACCATATTTCCATCATCATTCCAATTTACATTCAATCACATATACCATTTCAAATTCATTACATAAGCTTTACATTACAAAAATATCCTACATTCTAAATACAATTCCAAAAATATCCTACATTCTAAATACAATTCCAATCCAAAACAATCCCAAATTCCATTCAATACAACTTGCATCAATAACCATTTTCTATTACATTTCACTTCACAAACCAATTCACATGCATCCATTAACCATTTCATATATTTAATTCCAATACATGTCTACCTAGTCTACTCAATCATGTTACAACAAATTGTCAACATCTTAATTTACTCCACCAAGTTCATATAGTCAGATTTCAGTTGGTTCGCCAGGACATCTTGGACATACATCTCCTGCACGAGGAACCTCTCATGGACCCCCTTTAAGAAAAATCAGCTTCTGGTGACTTACAAAGCACAGTTATTTCAATGAGGGATTGTGCGTATGAGGCAAGTGTTGCTTTGTCTGCTTTTTCTCAGGTTTCAAGGATGCATACTGCTTTAACTTCTGAGTGTGGTTCTATGCTTGAAGAGGTTTTAGCAATAACTGAAGATGTATATGATGTTTACAATTTGGGCAAAAAGGCAACTTCAATCCACCTTTCTCTCATGGAAAATCTTTCAGAGGTGAATGCCATTCTTTTCCACTTGAATCTGTGTTGTCTAAGGATGCAGCTGCTATGGCTGATGCTATAGCTAGGGAAGGTGAAACCAAGAAGGAAATATCGCACATCCATGGACAAGCTATATATCAATCATATTGTTTAAGGATAAGAGATTCTTGTCAGAACTTTAAGCCTTTGGTACCATCTCTGACATCAACTGTGAATGGACTTTTTTTTGTTGATCACCAAGTAGCAAACAACACTCCAACCTATAAATCCAACAAAATCATTTCAATTTAACACACTTGCAACTTTGCTCTTCTAACAACTAGATAAAAACTAATTAACCTATCTTCTAAGTAACCTTTTTAAAACTAATTCACAAATAACTAGCTCATTAACACCCTGCAAAAAAATTCACAACAACAATTAACATTTGGAACTCACAACATGTCAAACTCATTGCAATTTCACAAAAAAAGGCAAGTTTAATACACAACCAAGATTACTGCATAATGCAGGAAGGGAAAGGATTGGATTCAAAAATTTCACTTCACTGTAAATAACATTCCAAATTCATTTCACAAATATGAATCTCATTTAAATTTAGATTTCTAATAGAATATTCATTTGGTAACTAACAAGTGAATTTCATTTGAGTTTCCAACAGAATTCAGTTACTAACCTCACTATATAAATCTTCACACTTCACCCTTCAGATTTTTTCTTAACGATTCTCTATTCTTTCTCTCAGTTTATACATATGCACAAAAGTTCACCATATCACCTTCTACTTTCTTCAATTCCAATCCCTGCAAATTCTCCCTGTGACCAATGCCGACTCTCTAGTCTTCATTGCTCAAGAGTCCTGCCAGAATTCGACACAACAATCCATTCAAAGCTCAGAATCATGCACAACCGAATCCTCAAAAGTAGAAAGTAGTTCACACATTCTAGTAGCACGAATGGAAGAGGAAACACATTGAATTCATACATATTCTCGCAAGCCGCATCGAAATCGGTAAGCTCTCTATATTCCAGCTTCGTTGCGTTCAAAGATAGATTCGGCGATACCGTTGCGATTCAGCGCCGTAGATTATGATAACTGTCGTTGATTGATTTCGTGAAAGAAGAATTGAATCGTCGAATTGCGATAGAGGAATGAAAGCGAATCCACATTGATTATTGACAAATTCCCGCGATGCGATGACGATTGATTAAGCTCCAAAATGCGAAGCCGACGGTTGAAATCGGAAGAATATGATAACGATGCTGATGCGAATCCATAAGCGAAAGAACCCTGAATGCGAGGCCGAAAGTAGAAAAACCGCGATGCTCGCTCTTATTTTCCTTTGCACAAGCGTTTTTCCTCTTGGTGAGCGTATGGCTTTTCTGGATAAACGCGTTTGGCTTCAGAATGTTGAATGTGTTCACTTGTTTGGTTTGAGGCTTAGATCCAGTTTGGGCCTAAGGCCCAAACGGATTATTGTTCTATACCCCCATGCATTGGGCCTGCACCTCCACATTTCTCTCTTAACTATTCATTTAATCATTTTTAGGGTGATTTAGAACTTAAGATTAGGATTAGAGGTTAATTAGTAGGATTTAGGTTGATTTAGGATTTAATTAGTATAATTAGGTTTTAATTAGTTTAATAAGATTTTAGATTTTAAAATTGATTAGAATCATTAGGATTCTAAATCTTGATTAGTTTAATTAGGATAATAGATTTTTTAGAATAGTAGGTTAATTAGAATATTAGAATTGGATTTTCATTTTCTTTTCTTCTTATAATCTCGATTGATCATTAATCCTAACATCTAACACATAACTCCTAACATTTATATTTACGCTTTTAACATTTACATTTACACACCTAACTTCTAACATTTAAATTCTTGCAATTTATTTCTTTACTTTGTGTACTATAATTCTCATTCTTCATCATTTGCTTTATTTTGTTATTCAATATAAAATGAACAAAACATGATAAAATGGAAAAGACTAAAAAGATTTAATTTAAGGACTATTGGAATATGGACTTAATGTTAGACCTTAGCATTAAACATGGAGTATTATGGAAAATATGGACCTAAGCTTAGATACTTAGAGGACTTGTTAGTACCTTGCATTTGGACTTGGACTTTTGTGATTAACCTATGCAACTTAGAGTTTTCGAGGACTTGTAATATTTTATTGCAAGAATGATTTTAACTCATGGCGCTACCTTAGGGAGACATGCTTTGTAATTCCATTATCCAATTGTTAGCTTAGGACACAATGCACACACAAGGGTTTCTCTTGGGCTACCTTACAACGAGACCCTTTATCTCTTGCATAAATCCCTTGTATTTTTCATGTATCCCTCTCCCCACTTTGGTGTACTTTTTACTCGTTTTCCTTTGTGTTGTTGTTGCTTGTTAACTAACCTTAGAATATAGGATCGTCACTATTTTATAACAATAAACAAACCCTTGATTCAACGTCAAGCGGTATTTTCTCAAATCAAAGTCAAAACACCATTAAATATGATTAGGATTACGCCACGAGCCTTAAGTGGTAGAGAAGGGATGAGAATGGAGCTTTCATACACTCGTTCTGAGTATTTTGAACACAAGACGCTTGACTTGGTGATTCATGATATTCACCTTTTATCCATAGTACTTAGTGCAATCTGAAGTCAAGAACAATCTCTTTTCAAAACCTAAAATCAATATCAACTCATCAAACCTTTTGTTTGAGCCTTAAGGCATCGTTACGAAAACCCTTTTTCAAGGTATAAAATCAACAAAACAAACAAACATTTTGTATCCACGAATTACGAGACTCTAATTTCTCACTTCAACAAGTGAGCATACGTAGGCACGAGGACCCAAATCCTTGGCGAGCACACTAATAAAAAAATTCATTTTTCACTCTGTAAACCTTTAGCAAGTAAGCATTAAGATAACGACACTCATTCAAGCGTAGGCATCTTAGATGGTTCCCATCAAGTAGGATGGATGTGAGGGGTGCTAATACATTCCCCTTGCATAACCGATTTTCGAACCTGTTCGTGGTTGCGATGACCATTCTTTTGGGGTTTTCTCGATATTTTCCCTTTTCTTTGGAATAAATAAAAACCGATGGCGGCTCTGTATTTTTCGCGTAGCGACAGTTGGAAACTCTGCTGGAGACTTTTTCCCTAAGCAAGTGAAACCCAATCTAGGTTACTTCCTTGCGTGTTTAGGTGTTTATGCTTTTGCACTATTCGAAAAACACGATCCCCCGCGATGGTCGCGAAAAAAATTATGTTCGAACAGAGTCACCACGGAACTTTATTTAATCCAATCAAGGAATAGGAAAATATTGATAAAACCTTTAAAAACAGAATAATGGTCGTCGCAACCATATTCGTGTTCGAGATTCGATTACGTAAGGGGAAGGTATTAGCACCCCTCACGTCCGTTGTACTCAACGGGAACCTTTTAGTTTAATTTGCGATTTGAATGTTAACTTATGTTGTTTTCTTTCTTCAAGTGAATAAAATATTGAAAATAGAGATGGATAGAAACCTCAGAAAGGGGGAAAAGAGAGGTTTTGTATTAGTGTGCTCGCTAAGATCTCGCAATCTCGTGCCTACGTATCCTTATGGTGCAATAAGGAAATCAAAGCATTCGTAGTTTGGGGAACTACGGTTGGTTGGTGTCTTTTAGTGAACAACTATTTAGATCGCGTTCTAAAGGCTAAACGTTGGCTTGTTTACTCTCGGCGGAGGCTTAAGCACTAGTTTGTTATGCGCGTTAGAAGGGATTAAACAATGCTCTTTCTGAAAAGGGTTTTGATCATACGGGGGTGACAAGTATGATTAATATATTAGATGTTTTGTTTGATTGGTTTCAATCGCACGTGGGCGAGGAAAGATAGATTTGATGTGTTAAGATATTTTGTTGGATGACGATTACTCGGATAGTCGAGTAAGGCAACTCGTATCCTAATAGTCGAGGAGAGGAATCAAAGGCTCTAGACCATTGTAACACCTCAAAATTTGCCCTCCTCTCTTGGGACTAGCTTAGCATATTGCATTTCATTTTTTAGGACATTAGGCATTGCATCTTTGCATATCATGTGGTAACATTGAGCAAGTCATCCTCCTAGGTCTTGATCAGAAGATAAAGAGGTTAAAAGATTCAAGCTGAGGGTTCATGGGATTGATCACTAGCCATCTGAGGGTTTGTGCTTCAAATTAGGGTTTCTTGGTTCCTCAAGGAGGTTGATCATCATCTTGGTTGAAATGGTACATCATCATCATCATGGTCTTATCATCACCAAGAGGTTCATTGTGCATGATCAGTTCCTTGGGATTAGGGTTTTGACCTCTGGTCAACCCTAATCATCTGCATTGTGCCAATCAGGGCTTGTCAAGGAGATGGGGTCTTTCATGGAGATGGGGGATCATTTTATGGTTTTATTGAGCTTGTGGAGGCTAGGGTTTCATTTTGGAGCCATTTCATCAGGAGATTGAGGCTCAAATTCATCTGTGCATAGCCAATTCATCTATCAGTCAACAAAAGTCAACCACAGGTCAACTGATAAATTTGGAGGTGGGAGAGGGTTAGAAACACTTCATTCATGTCCAAACAAGTTTCATTTGACATTTCAAACATCAAGGTTGAAGAAAATAAAGTCAGATGAAAACTTTCCAAAAATAGAAAGTGACTTGTAATTCAAAATTGCCAAAAATGGAAAGGTTTTCTCCTTAAAATTACATGTTCAAAAATGCTTCAAATGAAATTTTGTCCAACATGAAATTTGAAGATCTTGCTCTCACCTTTCCAAAAAGTCCAAGAACATGAATTTCTCATGTGTGGTTGGCAAGTTATGGATCAATCTTGGTCAAGAAAATTTGAATTTCAAAAGTGCATAACTTTTGAACCAAAAGGCCAAATGGAGTGGGATTTTTTGCCACATTCTTCTCTTGTCATGTACTATCCAAATTACACATCATAGGCCATGCATTTTTCTCACAAAAATATTGAACTTTTCATGTGAATTCCATTTGAAAATTGGAGGGAAAAAGGCAATTTGAAAACTATGCATTGTATTCACTTAATTCCACTTGCCTTAGCTCCAAAACATCATTTGAAATGGATTTCAAGCCAGAATTTGTACTGTTCCATTGGTATGCATTACATGAGGGTGCATGTGCTAATTGGTCATAACACTTGACATCACTTAATTCACTTGCATTAACACTAATCATGATTAGCAACATGCTTAACATCACATATATAAACCTAATTCTAACTGTTTTCTTGCTAATCATAACAGAATTGTGAAATTGAGATCTAGATCCAAAAGTTCTTCAACTTTTCTCCATTTTTCTGCATAAACCTTGCATCACTCTTGATTCGATCTTCCTCCACGAGCACAATTGAAGCTATTTGAAGCAAGATCCATTGATTCTCAAGCTAATTCGAGGACTGTTGAAGCACACCATCATCAATGGCAGTTTGATTTTCTGGACTTCTCAAGCACGATTAACAGCCAAACCTTTCTTCATTCATGCATATGAGAGTTGAGGAACATCTATTTCACCTTGCCAAGGCTTAATTCGCACGATTCCACTTCTACCATCCAATTGAGGTCAGTTTTCGACTTTGATGATTCATGAAATGATTAGGTGCTTTTGGTAGATCTTGGAATGTAGAGTAAACTGCAATTTGAATCATTGAATTTCGTTGAGAAATAAGAAAGTTATGTTGATTTTCATTTTGATGTGTGAAACTTATCTTGCACGATCCAGGAGTTTTAGGAAGATTTAGGTTAAAATAGGTTTAGATTGTTGATGTACGTGGAAAGACGAATCCATTGGTATAACTTTTGTGCACTTTGGTGATGAAGTGTTCTTGAGCACATGAATGATGAAGAACATTGAAGAACTTAGGGTTTTTCTCCAGAAACGCGTTTTGATCCATATTTGCCTTGCCTGCATGCGCTCATGTGTTATAACGCCATGCATTGGACCACGTGTCCTGGCTTTAAGTGTGGCGCACGCTAGTTTTGAATGCATACTCCCTTCAAATCCGGGCGAGCGCGTTTCCAAACTTGGCTTTGGCATTTTTTCTCTTATTCCTCCATGTTCATGTTAGGTCTTCATGTGTTTTTTTATTTTTTCCATCCATTCCAAAAATCATAACTCATTGAATATTACTCCAATTGGCATGGGATTTTTTGCACCATTCTCCTCATGATCTCTAGAATTTAATGAATATTTTTCCAGAAATTGTGCACTGTTGGATTTTTATTTTTCTTAGGGATTGTGTATGTGTATGTTTTCATGACCTACTTTGCCATATCTTTCATGAAATGATGAGATTTTATCCAACATTCTTGAAATTTTGCATGCTCAAAATAGACATCTCAATGAACATTTTGGTATAGAGTTTGCATTTTTCCCATTCCTGGTTGATGAGATATGATGTGATGAATATAGGTGTGACAATTTGTGTCACACCATTGCTTGCTTGACTTGTGGATTTTATTTGCCATGCCGAATAAATGCCAATTGATGTGAATTTTTGCATGATGCTACTTCTGGATGTTAGGATTGCTTGTGATTGTTTATGGAATTTTTGGATGCATTTCCAATTTGTTTGAGATTTTCTTTGCTGGTTGGTCATTTGAGGACTTTTTGATAGTCATGAACTTAGATGATTTATGAAATTCTTGATATGTGTCACATGAACTTGAAATTTTGCACATGTGTTCTAGACTCATTGAAGTTTATCTTGGCTTTGGTTTGAGTCATTTATCATGTGTAGATTCTGTTTTAGGATTGTGTGAAGTTGATGCATGATTTTGTGCCCTAATTGAGCTTGTTTTGCCATGCCTTGACTTGATGAATTTAATTGACATGCTTCCACTTGCCCAATTGACTTGAATTTTGGTGTGATGGTCATGTGATGAATGATGTTTAGCCATGATTTTTCTTGGGATTTATTGAATTATTTTTGAATTAGTTTGGATTGATTCATTCTGTTTGGTCCAATGAGCTTTCAAATTGCATGTTTTGCCTTAGATGCTTTGTGAAATGAAATTGGTGTGTGATATGAATGTGAGACCACTTGGACATTGTTCTAATTTGATTGAACTTGATTTGTGCCAATTTTCATGTTCTGTTTTGAATTATTTCTCCCTCTTTGACCCTAGGCCTTGTCCTAGGGGTTTGCTTCTCATGTTTGAGCTTGGTTTGCAGGTTAAGAAGCATATGGCATTGAGGAATTGATTCACATTGCTTGAGTTGACTAATTGGTCAATGTTGAACTAATTTTGAGTTTGTTTTGTAGGTGGCTTCTAAGTCATTTGAGTTGAGCTTGTGCATTGCTTGATGCATTGCTTGTGTACAGTTAACTGTTGACTTGTAACTGTCTGTTTGATTGTTTGAGCTGTGTACTGACTGAGTTAGATTGTTTTCAGGTACATTAGTTGCTATAGTTCATTGTGAACTTGCTTTTGTTGTTGCTTAGTTGCTTAACCAATTGAGGTATAACCCACTGACTTCATGTAGTCTGGAAGACCTGGCCTGTTATTTGGTCAGGCACCTGTCTGAAGTCCTCCTTAAGAGGCAATGCTTGTGATTGTTTATTTTTGTCCCCAAGCAGGAAAAGACCTTTGATAAGGCAATTAGCAGAACACAAGAGATGTGCAATCCATCTCCTGCTATTCAGTTGAGTCATCCCTTTGCTCACACAACTGATGTTGATGCATTGTGGATATTAACCCAAGATCCATGTTGAGTCAGTCATAAGTGTAGAAGGGTTCCCACTTTCTGAACCCACACTTCCTTTGTCTAAAGCTCTCCCAGGCCAGGGATAAGAGCTGTGAGGCACACCCCTCACTTCCTATTTCATCTGCTTCACCCTAACTCTCAATGTTAGGGTTAAGAGCTAACATCACCTGATACAGTTGGTTTGCTTTTGCAGCCTAACCCTTGTGTGAGCCCACTTTGTGTGTATATAGTGTGTGCTAATTGTGTATGTTTGCTTTGTTTTGATTATGCTTGCATGCTTTGCTTTGCCTGTTTAGGATTAGCTTGCAGCCTATGCAAGTAGATAGAAAACTCAACCTATGACCATTGTGGAATACATGATAACTATTAGGCTCGAGTTAGTCTCCCTTCTAGTTGGTCATTTCCCAGTCTCTGGTTAGGAGAAAGTTTCTCCCCTGTTAAGGGGAACTACGTCGCCCTGATCCTCATACCAGATGAGGTACGTAGGCAGGAGATCGTACGAGATCTCTCCGGGAACCCTTTTTCTTTTTGTGTGTGTTTGCTTGATAGTTATTAGGCTCGAGTTCCCGACTCTCTATTAACTTGTTGTGTGATAACCCTTCTTGTGTGTGTTAGGAGATGGATATAAGACCAGCGATTGGCATTCCGTATCCTCTTGTTGTGTGCTTGGAGTCCGATATAAGTCCATCAAGTGGCATTTGGTTTCCAGTGTGGGTTTGTTTGGTTCGGAGTCCGATATAAGTCCAGCGATTGGCATTCGGTTTCCATGTTTGCCTGTTTGTTTTGACGTCTCAGCGTCTGTGCGTGTGTTTTGTTTGGCGTGCGTGAGCCGAACTACGGTAGCTCTGATTCTCATTCCAGATGAGATACGTAGGCATATGATGCGATATCCTAGCGAGCCCTTTCCCCTCTTTTCCCACCTGTGTTGTTTCCGGTGTGTGTGTGTGATGTTTGTGAGCAGTTTTAGCAACCTTTTTTCTATCTTTCTGAGCGTGGATCCCGTCGAGTACGACGGATGCGTAGGGGTGCTAATACCTTCCCTTCGCATAACCGACTCCCGTACCCATCTCTTTGGTCGCGAGACCATGTCTTTTCCAGGTTTACTTCGAGCGTTTCCTTTCCCTCTTTTGGGATAAATAACGCACGGTGGCGGCTCTGTGTTGTTTTGTTTTAGCCCGCCGGTTATTTTTCGCGGATGCGACAACCATCTCCTATTTCATCCTTAATTGTAAAAAGATTTGATAGTAGTTAAGGTGTTTTGAATGGATGACGAATACTCGGATAGTCGAGTAAGACAACTTGTATCTTAATAGTCAATGAGGGGAATCGAAGGCTCTAGACCATATCCCTTTTCATCCTTAATTGATTATGAAAATAAGTTTGTGTATGGTTGGTGTATTTTAGATAAACGATAAGTACTTGAATGACTGAGTAAGGCAACTCATATCCAAGTATTTGAGGAGAGGAATCGAAGGCTCAAGACCATCTCCCTTTTCGTGTAGTTTATTATGAAAATTGGTTGATTTAATCGGGTTTAGAAGTTTTTAGAGAAATGACAATTGTTTGACTAACCGATTAAGGGAACTTGTATTCAAAAAATCGAGGAGAGGAGTTGAAGGCTCAAAACCATCCCCTTTTTCATCTCTAATGAAAGGGTGTTTAATCGTGATTAGGTATTTTAATTAATTCAGATAAAATGACTTGATGTTGGATCGAGGTTTTAAATTCATGTTTGTGGATAAATTGGATTACATTTAGTGAATCAATCATCTACTAGATTAATTAACAACCGAATAGGTCTCATTGTAAGAAAGCCCAAGAGTAAGCTATGTGAGGTTGATGGCGATGCTAAAAGCAATCGAATTACAAAGGTATGAAAATGGGATTGATATTGAATCGAGAATTGTGTGACTTTAATTGTTTATCATGGTTTTGAATTGATGATGAATTTGAATGGAATCAGGTTTGTATTATGAAATGATAGTGGAAGAAATTGTCGCATCTCAAAAAATACGACTCCTCGCGATGGTCGCGGAAAAAATCATGTTCGAACAGAGTCGCCACCAAACTTTATTTATTCCAATGAAGGAATAGGAAAATATAGATAAAACCTTTGAAAACTAGAATAATGGTCGTCACAACCATATTCGGGTTCGGGAGTTGATTACACAAGGGGAAGGTATTAGCACCCCTCACGTCCTTTGTACTCAACGGGAACCTTTTAGTTTAATTTGCGATTTGAATGTTAATTGAATGTTGTTTGTTTTCTTCGAGTGATAAAAATATTGAAAAGAGATGGATGAAAACCTCAGAAAGGGGGAAAGGGAGGTTTTTTATTAGTGTGCTCGCCAAGACCTCGCAATCTCGTGCCTACGTATCCTTATGGTGCAATAAGGAAATCAGAGCATTCGTAGTTCGGGGAACTACGGTCTGTTGGTGTCTTTTATGAACGAATATTTAGATTGCATTCTAAAGGATAAACATTGGCTTGTCTACTCTCGGCAGAGGCTTAAGCACTAGTTTGTTGTGTGCGTTAGAAATGATTAAATAGTGTTCTTTTTTATAAAAAAAAAGTGTTTTGATCGCACGGGGGAGATGAAAGAGGTTTGATAAGTTGGATGTGTTTTAATGAACAAGTGCTTAGATCGTGTTCTAGCGGTTAAACATTGGCTTGTCTACTCTCGGCGGAGGCTTAAACGCTAGTTTGTGTACGCACTAGAAAGGCTTTCGGAAAAGAGTTAAGTTGTTGATCGCACGGGGGCGAGAAATTGGATTTAATATGTTTGGTATTTTTGAAGAACGACAAAAGATTGAGCAATGTGGTGCACACCAATCGTCCAATTCTTTCAAGAAATAACAAGGTGAATGCCTTCTACTCCCTTTTTTGTTTAAATTATTATTGAAAATTTGTTTGCGGAAATCAAATATGCACGGTAGTGAGGCGTGCGCCTCCCACTTGCTTATTCAAGGAACAATGAGGCGTGCGCCACCCATTCTCTTATCCTAATTTATTAGAGTATCTTAATCAGAAGTTGAAAGAAAATCGAACAATATGGCGAGCGCCAATCATTCAATTATTCAAGAAATGGTGAGGCAAACGCCTCCCATTCTTTTATCATCCGAAATTTAATTTATAAAAATAAAGTTTTTTAGAGGTTATATTTGATACAGGAAAATAATTTTGAATTTGTATGATTGAAGTTTTAATCGGATGACAAGAATTCGAGTAATATGGCGTGCGCTAATCGTTCGAGTACTTGAGAAATAGTGAAGCGAACGCTTACTACATTCCTTTTCATCCAAAGTTTTAAATTATAAAAATAAATTCTTTGGAAATTATATTTAATTTGGAAATGTGATTTGAATTTGTGAGTTTCAGGGTTTTAATTAGACGATGAGAATTCGAGCAATATGGAGAACGCCAATCATTCGAATACTCGAGAGGTAGTGAGACGGACGCCTCATACACTCTTTTTTTATCCCAAGTTTATAAAAAAAATTAATAAAACTTTGAGAATTAATTGAGTTTGTGATTATAGTGACATTTTCTTCGGCTTTTATCAGTCATGAATTAAATACTCAAAGATGAAAGATATAAAAAAAATAAAGTGATCTTTTTTACAAAACATAAGTATTTACGTGAATATATGCACGAAATAAAACAGAAGACTATCACAAAAATGAATACAATACAACCTTAGTAAAATATTGTTGCCATTATTTTCGAATATAAAAATAAAATATAAATAAATGGATGAACATAAGAAAATAAGGAGTGGAAAAGGGAGCCATAAAAAACGCAATCATGGGCCTAAGGCCCGATTTTAACATGCATATAATTCTAAGAATAGGAACCAAGTCCCTAAGGAACCGCTGGCATTACAGTAAGTAGAAAAAACAACTTTCAACCATTTTTATTTCATTGACTCGTGATACTTACAGGAAGGAAAAGAAAATCTCAAACATTCACTCTTAATTTATCCCTCACCTTTGACTTTCTCATGATTTCACAAAGTTGCCTCTCAAAACAACAACAACAACAAGTTAATTGTCCATAACCATAAACAATCATAAAAATAAGCGTATTATCAAAACAGACTTGCAATTTCTTTTCTAATTTAAATTCCAAACAAATAACAACACCAATAATAATGCAGAAATCACAAGGAAAGGAGACCCATCCCAAAATCATTACCAAAAGCCAGAAGATTTTGCAGTGATATTGTTGGGTGCAATCGTCGTTGCCAAAGGAACACACTCAGCATAGGTAATGGAATGAAATGACTCGCTGTGAAGTTTTAACCCTTCATGAGAAACACCATAGGTTGGAAGTGAGCAACGGTTGAGAGAGAAGATCTCACAGCGGTTACGGCGGAGATGGAAGTATGGGCGTGTTGAGGTGGAGGTTGTGATGATCATGGGCGAAGAAGAGGATCTCTTTTCCTCCTCTCTTTTTTCATTTCCCCTTTTTCTTGGTAACTCCTACTATTTTGATTCATCATAAATTCCCGCATCAAAACAGAATTATCATGTTGATGATGAATACAGATGGGTGGAGCTTAACCGTTGTCACAATGAGACCCGTGGAGGATCTAATTGAGAAAGGTTATGGAATCAAGGAGATGTTCGGTGATGATTGTTGTTGCGTTTTCGGCGGTGTGTATTTCGGAAGAGGAAGGTGTTCGTCCGGTTATGGTTTTATGAGAGAGAGATTTACAGTAAGAGGGTTTGAGGATGACGGTGTGGTGAGGAATTATGGTGGTGGCTATGTGGACGGCGCCGGAAGTGGGACGAAGTTACGGAGGGTTGTTGCCGGCGGGTGGAGTGAGTTGGGATTTGTCGGCGGAATTAAAGGAAGAAGATGGAGGTGGTCGATTTATTGAAGGAAGTATCGCGGTGGAAGGTTTGTGTTCATCGGAGAAAAGTGAGGAAGGAAGAGACGCGCGTGGGGTGTAGGCGCGGTCGGCGATTTTCCGGTGGAGGGTTTTTCGTGGTGGAAATGGATGATGAAGAGACATGGCGGAGTGTGTTGTTGTTGGAGGTAGGCGGAAAACGAAGGGAGTATTATTGGTGGTGGTGGAAGCGAAAGGTCTCCGACGGCGAGATGAAGGACGTGGAGAGGACCTTTGAAGAGGAGAAATCCTCTTCTTTGTTCTCCTTTCTTATTCTCTTTTTTGTTTTCTTTTTTTACAATCGAGAGAGTATTTTTAATGGAGAGAGAGTCTGAAGAAGAAGCTGAAAAGCCTCCTCCTTTTCTTTTTCTTTTTGCTGTTATATTGTGAGGGTGATTGTCCCTTGGCCAACTGTTTCATTTTTATTTTTTTATATTCTCCTTTTTTCATGACCGTTGGAGGGATTATACTGGTGTGAGTGGGATTGTGCCTCATGAAGAGAGAGAAAGATGTTGGAGAGCATTGGTCCCCCACTAAATTTTTTCACATGGCCAGCTGTTGGTTTTGAAAGGAGAGAGATCTTTTTGGATCTTTTCTTATTTTATTATTAAATTAATTATTCAAATAATATTTTTTTGATTTTTACCTATTACTACTATTATTATTTTGATTAAATAATGGAAAATGACATGGATTGCAAAAATAGACCATTGATTAATTTGAATCATCGATTCAGATTGAATCAAAGAAGCACACAAAAAAACACACTATTTAAATAAATCAAAATACCTATAATGCCCTCTTTAGATGATTTAATCGATTTAAAACAATTTAAATCAATTGAATCAAATAAAAAATTCCAACTTCTAAAATGAGTATGATAAAAATAAAATAAGGACATGAAAAATTCTATTTATTTATTTTGAATATTTTGGTGAAAGAACATAATTAAAATGACTAAAGATGAATAAAAGTCGGGCGAAAGTTTGCTCAAAAAATTAAATCGGATGTACTAAAATGATCAGCACGAAATATACTTATTGAAAAAATACAACGTTACTTTTTAATTTTGAAATAAATTTTTACCGGTTAAATGGATTAAAATGCAGCTGAAAAAGTCGTCGAAAAATATAACGAGCACACCAGGCTGAACTACGCGAACCGTAGATTAATAATACTAGTGTTTGTAAGTTTAATTTCGAAACTTTTTACCTGCTGATTTTGCACGTACTTGAGGAATAATTTAACCAATTTGGCTGTATATTCAAGAATTTATTTCGACTGATATTTTAGGTATTATTCATGATGAAATGCATATTATGCTGTACATATGACGCAAACTGTAACACCCTTCTACCCCAAACGACATAATTAAATAGATTATCAGAGTACAACATGTAGAAGAGTTTACATTTCTTACAACATAACACTTTTATCATATCACAACATAAAACATATTATTTATTAAAATAAAAACTTCGCAGCGGACAACAACACAATTATAATCTTTCAACATATAACAATTCATAATGATGTTTCATTATCGTCTCAACAAACATCTCAACATAATAGTCATCATAAACAACGTAATAATAATCAATTCTCTATCGAATCCCATAACCCCGGTGTCACATGACCAGAGCATTTGACTCGACTCTGTAGAATAACTCTACACTTATTCTTCAAACCTCAACAATAGCTACTCCTCTTTATTTGCACATTGCTCATCATAGATGAACATAAACACATGCAGAAGGGGTGAGAATAACATTATTAAATAATAATATAACGACAGAAATATAAACATAATATATTTCCACTATGCCAACACAGCTCATCATAATCATCATAATCAACATACTCATGAACATCAGCAAAACAACATATCAAATGCAATGCACACACCCATGCATGACTCAACACGACTCGGTATACCCATTTTGTGACCACTACAGGATCACCACTCCCAGATTCACCACCATAGAATCCGAGTTCCCCGCAAGGAACCAAGCCTCTCAACAAGCCCGGAGTCAACATCATCATTGGAACTCAGTCCGTTCATCACTAGGCATCGGCCTTTCATGAATGCATGCACACCAAACATGCATCATCATCAACATAGCAACAACAGCATCATATAGTCATGTTATCATCATCATTAATAGCATGACATACAACTCAACAAAACAACAACAACATTACAACAATATCATATCGTTACATAACACATTTATAACTAAACACGTAAACTCAACATCTCATCATCATAAACACCCCATACACCATCATATAATCACTATTAATTGTTATAATACAATTACAGCGACTTACTAAGAGTCTCGCAACTCAACGCACTCAAAAACCCACCAACATCAACTTCTGCACAGCACAGTTCGCGCCGCGCAGCAGGGTTCGCGCCGCGAACGGTGCGTTACAGAACTCCTCTGGATTCTGCCCAGTTCGCGCCGCGAACTGGGCTTCGCGCCGCGAATCGCGCGCGAACAGAAGCCCTCTGCTACAGAACCCAACGCAGCTTTGCTTCTCTACTCGCTATAATTCATACCCCACGGCTAACAACCCAATATCAACATTTAACAGTCATATATACACAACATACTTCGATTATAATGCCTATAACTCAACCAGACTCACAGATCGGAGAATTTCCATCAAAACCCCAACTTTCCCAATCTCCCTAAAATCCCCAAATTCATCAACAATCCAACATATATCATGAATTTGCTCGCATATTATCATTTAATAAGGTTCAGACCCCTTACCTCTTTGGATTGAAGGAAGCTCTGAGCAATCTTTGGCCTTTTCCTCTTCCTTCTCTTTCTCTTCAGCGGTTCCTCTCTTTCTCTGACTCTGAGGCAAAATACGTGACAAAACTTCTGAGTTCTCACTTTGGCCTCTTATATCCAATTCCACTTTTACCCTTCCACTCTTCATATTCCATTTATTTTATTTATGTAATTAATATTAAAATAAATAACATCAATAATAATATTTCCCAATATTATTTAATAATTCCTTTTTCCTTCCAATAATCTTATTAAAATAATATTTAAATTAATCCAAAATATTCGGGGTGTTACACAAACTAAAATTAAAATTGAATTTATGAAATCTTAAAATGCCCGGACAAAATTGGGGTATGACAGCTACCCCTATTTAATTGCCTTGAACCAAAAGGTAAGAATGACAGCAGTCTTCATACATTAATGGTGGAAGGTAATTAAATATGGAAAGACCCAAATTTTGTCCTTTGAGATGCAAGGATGAAATACGTAAAGAAAATGCAATGATAAATACAGGAAGAAAAGTAAATGAGGTAAATGAATCAATCAAGACTCTCTGGGAATTATTAGAACAGTATCTTAGATGCCATGATCGAGATATTCCAACAGTGGAGTGATACCTCAAATGTACCTAAGATTTTCTGAACATTAGCAAAGCAGTGTCTTGAGCTGAACACATAAGATTCTCTGAGGATCAACGAAACAACATCTTACATGATATAATCGAGATATTCCAACAAGGGAATGATACCTCAGTCGTATCTAAGATTCTCCAAGGATACTTAGAGCAGTATCTCCAAGAACAAATGAGATTCTTCATATCGATGAAGTAGTATCTCAAACAGATAAATGAGATTCTTCAAATGAAGGAAGCAGTATCTCAAATGAGACTTCATATTGGTGAAGCAGTATCTCGAACAGATAAAATGAGATTCTTTGTATCAAACCGAAGCAGCATCTTATATGATAGAATTAAGATATTCCAGCATGGGGAATGATATCTTAATTGAATCTAAGACTCTTCGAGGATACTAGAGCAGTATCTCAAAAAATGAGTGAGATTCTTTATATTGATGAAACAGTATCTCAAATATTCTTTTGTTGGGGAAATATTTTAGAAAAGACTCCATTTGGAGATTTACTGGCAAAGCTCTGTAGTGGAGAAGCTCATAAGATACTTTTTAGGGTAACCTCTGCTTGGGGAGCAATGATAGGAAACATGCTGGGGAAAATCATTATCAACTATAAAGTTGAAGAATGACTTGCTGAGAAATAATTCCGCGAGCACACGCAAATAAATAATTCCATTAACTCAAATGAGAAAAGTCTGGGATACATATGAGTGACCCTAGATCCTGATATTTGTTATGTTTTTTTTTGTATAATGCTCCATTTTGGATGCAATACCTTGCATGGGATGATGCATGAGATGTATGCAAGTATGCGATTGCTGGGGGATATTTAGGATGTGCGTGTAGGAATGCGAATTATTTTGTTCATTTTTTGATGAAATTCCCATTTTGTGGGAGTGCTATGCATGGGGATGCTGGTGATTGATATGATTGTGTTTGATAAAATTCCTGTTTAGGCAGGAAAAATATGCATGAATTGATGCATGTGATGCATGTGGGAATGCAATTGGGTACTTGGACATTTTTGTAGGGTTTAATTTTTGTTTCTGAAGAGATTGTTGGGGAATATCATCATCAAAGAGTTGATGGAAAGGTGATCGTCATTGTCAATGGGTTGACGGAAAGGTAAATGTCATTATCAGAGGGCTGATGGAAAATAAATTGTTATCGTCAAAGGGTTGACGGAAAAGAAAAGGTCATCATCAGAGGGCTGATGGAAAATAATTTGTCACGTCAAAGGGTTGATGGAAAAAACTAAGGAATGTCATCACCAAAGGGTTGGTGGAAAATAATTTGTCATTGTCAAAGGATTGACAAAAAGAAACTTGTCATCATCAGAGGGCTGATGGAAAAGAGTTTATCATCGTCAAAGGGTTGACAGAAAGAAACTTCACTAGGGAGTGGCATCATCAAAGGGTTGATGGAAAAGAGACTTCACTAGGGAGTGGAATCATCAAAGGATTGATGGAAAATAGTGATCATCATCAGAGGGATGATGTAAAAGAGACTTTACTATGGAGTGGCATCACCAAAGGGTTGGTGGAAAGGATTGTCATCATCAGAGGGCTGATGGAAAAGAGACTTCACTATGGAGTGGCATCACCAAAGGGTTGGTGGAAAGGAGTTTTGTAAAATATTGTCATCAGAGGGCTGATGGAAAGGATTGTCATCATCAGAGGGCTGATGGAAAAGGAAAATCAGGTTATGTCCTCATCAAAGGGTTGATGGGAAGGAATTATCATGTTATGTATGCATATGGTGTATATTAATGAAAATTTCTCGTTTTTGTGAGAGAGCTTTTTGATATGCAACTTCTTGATTTAGAAGGAACATCATGTGTGTTTATTGTATGCGGTGCATGTGGTAATGCAAGAGGATTATTGGTTGTTTTTTGGATTGATCTCCCTTTTTGAAGGTGAGATTTTCTAGGTACCAATGTTGATTGGATTTGAGTTTATGAAGATGCTAGCAAAGTGGACTTTTATTTTTGGTAGTTGCCAATAGGGATTGGACTTTGGTTGGTGAAAGGTTTTGACTTCCCGACACTCGATCTTTTGAAGATGTGATGATTGGAAGATAAACATGGATGCTCGTGATGCCCCAAGTTTGATCCATTACTGATAGACTATTTGTTTGTTCTTGAGAGAACCTCAACCTCTTTGACTGGTGTGCCTTGGTGGCTTGCAAATGATTTAATGAGTGTAGCGATGTAACCAATGCATGATGATTGTGCTTTGCTCTGCCTTGAGGATCTTTGCAACTTGTCTTCCCTAGCTTGTAGGGTCTTTGAAGGGATTCACCTTTGAAAGGAAACCCTAGGAACGTTTATACCATGGCTTGAACCAATTCGCCCCAGTGTATGAATCTTTCTGTACTTTGCCCATGTTTGAGATTTTGAAAGGCTTGCTCCAGATGGACTGGATATTTTGAAATTATTTGCCTCCTTGATCAACTGATGCTTGGATTTTTGTCTTTTGGTCTGACCAATTCATAGTCATTGGATACCATGCCCCTAATCCATAGGGTTAGGAAGTAGTCTTGATTTGAGTCCGCATTGACGGACGATCAAGTTCTTCTCTGATTGCTTCTTTGAAGTTCCTTGATGTCAAGTACTTACTTGCAGTTAAAATTGTTTTTCTTAATCAATGGTAATTTAATGCGATATTCGTGCAGGTTTGAAAAATCATTTATTGAGGTAATGTGATAGTGTGTGGCGAGTGAACCATTAGTCCAAACGCGGTGTTGATTTAGCTAGTATGTGAAAGATATAGCGAGAATATGATACTGATAACCTTGTCGTAATATGCTTTCAGAATAAACCCTGCCTCAATTAGGTCTTTTAAGGGTTACAACGTGGCTCAGTTCATGGTTATTGAAACAAAGGATATAAGGCTCTAATTTTGTTTTAACCCACCTTTTCTTCTTAATGATCTCCAATCCTACGCTCAATTAATTCAACATACACATTCGTCTTCTTGAAGGTGTAAAGAAGGTGTAAATCTCTTGAAATGGCAGTCATCTTACTTTGCTTTTCATGGATGTTGGTGACCCTTTGATTCCGGTAAGGTGGTCACCGAATCTTGTTTTGTTTTGTTGAGGATTTTCATGACCACTCTTTTGAAGCTTTTAGTCCACCTGGATTGCCCTAATTTTTGCCTAAGTTACCTTTTTAGGTGTTTTGACTTAGCGGGCTTTTTTTTGTGATGATTTTTTTAGAGGATGTGACTACCAAGCCATTGGTCATTGAAGAACAACCGACATAAAATTTGGATTTTGTATGGTTCCTTTGACACTTTAGGATGTCCGTGAAGAACATCATGTGGTTGATCTCCATATGGGATGTATTCTCTTATAATCCAAATGTGGAGTTAGATTAACTGAACACTACCCTGCCCCATGTTAAGCGTAAGGGTTTGTAGATCCGAAAGAAACTCCTATTTCTAGGATCAAAGTGGTTGACTAGAGATTAACTCCTTATCTCTCTAATGTTTGGGGATTTGAAACAATGCCTATACATCATCAGCAAGATTTTATCCAAAAGCATACAATCAACAATTATGGGTATTTCATTTTCGTCATCCTCCCTTCAATCTTTGTTACAAAAAACAATTTTGATAAGTGAACGGGAGTAATGTTTTTTGTTTGTGTTTTTTTTAATATATAAATGGAAAATATGAGTGAATACGAAAGGATTCGTTCAAAGCATGCATGCCCATTTCGTTAATATTACCATTAAAGGAAATCAACAATACTTAAAAACAGATAAGTACTTAACATGCAAAGAAAAATACGAATGAAATGCTAAAAATAGCCAAATGGTTGCTAGTATAGAGGGAGCTCTCTCGTGTCTTGTTCACTGCTGGGCTAGCCTTCTTCAGAGTGAAGGTTGTTTTGCTCATCGAGACTAGTATGATAATCATCTTCAAACATACTCTCGAAAATTTCTTCCATTACATGGAGTGATGGACCCGCATGGCTAGGCTGTAGCGGGGTTTTCGTTACCTTTAGGTTTATTGACTAAACCAAAAGTCAACATACAATTCGAGTCGCCACCACACTTTTATTTATCCAAAGGAAAGGCTAAAAAAGCGAACAAAAGCCAAGTAAGAAGTTTTTCAAATCAAAAACTAATAAAAATGTCAGAGATCTAGGTAAGGGGGTTGGTTATGAAATGGGAAGGTTTTATGCACCCAAAACATCCTTAGTACTCTAAGGGAACCCTTTTTGCAAATATGTGTTGTAGGTTGGTATTTGTGAAAAGATTGAAGGGATGAGAAGAGAATAGATTATATTTACAAGTTTTATTGTTTGAATGGATGAACCCATTGCCTACGTACCATCACAAAGGAGGATCAAAACCTCGTAGTTCGTGGTAAAAATTTCAAAGATTGGTGAATTGATTTTAATCAAAAGCCTTAAGGTCTTTTGTTATCGAAGGGAGAAAACTCAACCTAAACCAACAATCCACCATGCGAGGAAGGCTTCAATCATGCTAGTGAGGGGTTAATCCTATAATAAGCATGGAAGGCTTATAATCCAACACTAAGGATGAGGTGAGATTTACATCAACCACTATGATAACTCAAACTTATGACTAATGTTTTTGAAAAGAGTTTAACAAGTGGCCATTGGAACCACAAAACAACTTGAAGTGAGTTATATTTACAAGTTGAATTTATTTATAAAATGAGGTCAAAGTTGGATTAAAGTTTATTTACAATGAGTATTTATGAAAATGGTTTTGAAAAGTCAAAGGCCTAAGGCCTAGGTTTCTAATTTGAAATAAAGTCAAAGTTTTGAAAATGATTTTTGGCTTGGTTAGAGGGGGGAGAGGAGATAAGGGTTATTCCTAAAGCATACAAAGATAAGAGGGGAGAGATAACCCTTGGAGTTCCTTTTCTTGGAGTCATAGAGATGACCCAAGATGCTCTTTTCCTTTGGATTTAGCATAAAAAGCAAGCAATCAATAATTTGAATTCAAGCTCCTAAGATCTCCATTTGACTTGGCTCTTAACTTGGCTACTCATGACAATGGTCCTCTTTTCCCAATCTTAAGATGAGATTCCTATCACACAAAAGCACACGTTAAAAAGCTCACAACATAGTAAAGGCAATGGACAAAGAATAAGTTTGAGGAGAAGTCCTTTGAGGTCAACTTTGAATTTTAGCATTCTAAAGGCATGAGGCCTAGTTTCTCTTCAACATATTTTGCATTCTAAAGGCATGAGGCCTAGTTGCTCTTGAACTCCTTTAAGCATGGGTGAATCCTAATTCTAAGTCCTTTCTCCTTTTGTATTTTGGTTCACATCAAAACAAACACAAAACAACACAAAATAGCAATATATTTATATACAATAATGGGCTCAAATGAGCAAAAGAAAAATGACTTAAACATAAAATATGTGCTCAAGTGAGAAAAATGAAAATCAAGATGAATAATGAGCAAGAAATAAATGACATTGAAAGTAAATGACAAGAATTTAAAAGCTCAAATTAAACTTAGTAGTTAGTAGAGTTATGTTAGCTTCGCATAAGACAATGTAGCGCTATGTTAAGCAATCGTAAGTGGACTAATATAGTAGCCACACCTATCTGAGGCCGGTCAATAAAAATATACGCAAAGAACACAAGTTAGAGGTCATGACTAGTAAGCCAAGCTCCATAAACTTGCCATGCCAAACAAGAGGGGAAGGGCCTTGTATTGACTTTTGGTTATTTGCTTGACAAAGAAGTAACCTATCTTTGACACAAAATAACTCACTTGATCATGGATCAAGTTGAGTTTGATTTTGATCAAAGAAGATTAAACTTCTATTTGTCAAGACCAACCTCAAGACTTTAACTCATTGACCATTAAGGGAAAGAAAAGGATGAAGATGAAAGGGAGGGGCTAAGAAGATGACAACCAATCCCAATTGATCAATGGATAACTCATCCTTGATCAAATTCATTCATCTCTCTAGGTGATGATCCTTAAGGATTCTCAAACCACAAGATCCAATGAATTTGATCAAAGTTGAATTAATTCAACCTTGATCAACACCAAACAGAAGAGGAATGAATATAACAAGTCAAGAAGTCAATAATATTTTTTTGGTAATTTTTGAATTAAAAGAAAATACAAATAAAAAACAAACAAACAAAGTTGAACCTCAAATTCAATTCAAAACAACTTTAATAAGTCCAATTAAATTTTCATAGGTTCAACATAGTCAAACAAACTTTGACTAATTTTCTCACAAATTTTTAAAGCCAAAAAAGCAATTAAAATCAATTAAAAACAACCAAAAATAGCATAATATGAATTAAAATCTCAAACAATCTCAAACCAAACAAGAAATTGTTGAGACTATTTTTCATTGACTTATCATGATCGATAGATGCTATGAAAATATTTTTGTATTTTTCTAAAGTTAGAAAGCATTTTAAAATGAATTAAAATCCTTAAAAACCAAATAATTCATGAAAAATATCAAATGAGGTCACAAAAATAATTAAAAATCATAAGATGAAACTAGATTTTTCAAGAAAATTTTTTAGGTTGGTCTCATATTTTTCTGACCTCATATGAATTTTTAATGAATTATTGAAAATAGAATGAGTTAAAAGAAAATAAAGAGAAAATGAAATAAAGCGAAAAAAGCTGAGCCACCGGATCCGTCTCATTAAATGATGTGGCGTGTTACACGACTTGGATCTGAGGGTGCATGATGTACTCAAGTCAGCAGCGAAACACAATGAATTAAAAAAGTAATTAGAATGGATGCACGAGATTAGATCATGAGGGAGAGATCCAATACTCGTGATCAGTACATGTGGTGGTGGTGGTGGTGGAAACCATCATTTTCTCCGATCAACCAAACAGAATCCGGCCAGAAATTGCAGAAAAACGAATCTCATCAAAAATGAAAAACAATGGCATGGAAATGAAGCTTATGTGATGTAGATCATCAATGTACCATTAGATTCCTCTCATTCTTCCTATATTTAGAGAAAAATGAAGGAGAAAATCATGGTGTCCACACGGATTGATCTTGAAATGGAAAATTAAATGCACCAAAAGTTTGCCTCAAGTATGAGGACTTCAGAGAACCACAAAAACACAAGAATACTACATTGAATCGTGAGTTTCAGATCCAAACAGTTTGAGCTTATACCTTCAAAAATGGCGAGCTTCTGGCCACAAATCCTTCAAGCTTTTTGCTCCTTTTTGATCTCTAAATATAGGGAAGATGATTGACTAAGGAATCTAACTTTGAAACTCAACTAATGTTACTGAATTTCAAGCTCGAAAATATTGAAAAAATGGTGAGTGATTCCTTTGGTGAGGGTGTGGTTTCAATTCAGTAGCATGTGAGATCTCCAAAGGGTTCCTGAATGAAGGAGAGGAAGCCCCTATTTATAGGTAAATGCATCTGATCATCACACTTTGCTCATGTGCATGGGAATTGCAATTTGAATGCATGGGCCTTTGTGGATGTGTGAGAGGCCCATGAATAGTTAAAGGGACTTGCTGAGCTCATATCGAAAGCATGTGGTCGTGCACATGGAATGGAAAAGGCTTGCATCTCAAGTTTTAACATAAAATGTCAAAAATACACATAAATGAAGAAAAAATTTAATCTCTCAAATGGTAGATCCAAATGACTATTGTGAGTAATGGTTGGAAAGATCTTAAAATAAGTAATAAAATTCATGTTGGGAAAAAACCATTTGACATGTGCAAATTGATCAAAACTGACTTGGAAAGTTTAAGTGTAAAACATGTTCAAATCACTTTGAAAAAGTCATCCAAAAGTAAGCTTGGTTAAACCCGTCTGACCTCATGATACAAGCTTCAAATGAAACAATTTTTAACATCAAAGTTGTAGATCTTTTCAAGATAGTCAATTTAGACTCATAGTTTGCATCATTTGGATTTTCTGTGACAAAGTTAAGGGCATTTGAAGTTTGGTACTTTTTCAAATTCAATGAATTAGGTCAAAGATGACCTATAATGTTTTGCAATGGCACATGTATTTCCTTTAGGATTATGAAATTTTTTCAAACATAACATTTGAATTAAACATCTCAATATTTCTAATTCCTTTTGTCCCAACTCAACATCATAAAAATTGAGAATGTTATGCCCTTGGCAAGTTGACCCAAAATTAAGGTTTAAGCCAAAATGACCTATAATGTTTTGAAATGAATGACGAACTTCCAAGCTTAAAATGGATTTTATATGGACATGAAAGTTGTTAATATGGTTCTTAGGAACAGTTTTGCTTTTGGGGTCATCTTCATTTGACAAACACATAAAATGTTATAGCTCATTGAACCTCAGCTTAGTCAGATGACTTGACTGGTCAACTTTTCAAGGTCAAACTTCCAATCTTGATGAATAAATGATTGAGGGGCCTCAAATAGGCTCATATATGCATAAAATGATAAATTAAATAAATTCCCTTGATTAAATTTGATCATAGGTTGAGATTACTTCATGGGCAAGGCATAGTCAAAGCACAGTGAAATTAGGGTTTCCTTGGGAAACAATCTTCAAGCCCTTTGGGTTATCTTGATCAAATTGGCAAATTGAGATACTTGGGAGACATATATGATTATTAGGAACTTTGTGGACCATTTTCATGCTTTTTCTCATCTTCATCTAGCCATTGCATTGGGCTCAGAAGCCTCCTAGGAGCATTGTGGAGCACATGATCACTTGAGCTTCAAAACAAAAAGAGTTAGTGACATATTTTTGTGCTTTTGGTTAGTAATCAGATAAGAAAGGCAATAACATACAATACAAGCATGCTTGGTGATCTCAAATCACTCAAACAAGTCTCACCCTAGGGTTAAGGAGCCAAACATGCTATGATCCTTGAGGCAATGCACTTGTGCAATAACATGATGCCATGAGGGATCTTAGGGTCAAAATTAGGGTCTTACAAATGCCCCTATTTAAGGTCATTCTATCCGGAGATATGAAGGTTAAAATCTTCGTCTCGACGAGATAGGATGAGCTTAAATAATAACAAAGAGATGAATTTTGGTCCCTAAGAGACCTCATGATGCAAATGTATGCATGCGAAATAAAATCTTCATGGTGAATAATTGCCACAAAGGAAAAGAAATCGGGAGGAACTGAAGATCCATAGGAGTAACACACTCACTAGGGAGACAAAGACTCTTGGGGGAAATAAGGTAAAAATGCGTGAGCAGGTCACAACTTGAAAACTTGCTGGGAGACACGAAGGGATTCCACGAAAATAAATCGATGGAAAGACTCAAGCTGACGCAAAGATGCATGTATTAGGGAATATGCCAATACAACAAAACTATCCACAAAGGATACATCGGATAAAATCCAGACTCAGACGGGGATGTCCACAAAGGACTCAGCTGAGGAAGAAACAACGAGATATTACCGGTTACTGGGTAATAAACTCAAAGAGAGTCATGTTATCAAAACACCGGTTACTGGTGAGAGAACAACACGCTCAGGGAGAAAGAATATCTAAGACCGGTATAAGGGTGAAAGATATCAATCATCTGAAACATCTGAGGAGGACCCAAAAGGCACATCTCAACTCAGGAAAATTTGACTCCACAGGGGACAAAAAGTCATAATAAGGAGCAGAAGGAAGGAACACCAGTGATACCGGTCATTGGGTATATAATAGGTGACCAAGTAGGCGTGAATTGGGAACATATCCAAGACACTCATCATCCGAAAGGAGGGCTGAAAAAGCAAACTCGACTTACAGGATGGACATTCGATTCCATAAGGAAATACGAATCTTACTCGACTGGGGAAGAAAAAGACTTCAACTGAAGAGCCCATGAGATATATTATCTACTACCGTTATATGGGTAAAAACATAGATAACATACTCGCATGGAAGATTATCCGCAACCGGTTACTGGGTTAATAAAGCATAAATCAACTGAAAAGAAAGGACATCGGGATACCAGTTACTGGGTATAAAATGATGACCAATCAGAAGGAGAAATAATCATCACCAAACAAGGGTAAATGAAAGATGACTCGCTAGGGATAAATTGCCTGACAAAAGCAGTTATCCAAGAGATATATCACCGGTTACTGGGTGGTATACTCAAAAACAAAGGAATATCAATATTGTAAGACCCCAATTTTGGCCCTAAGATCCCTCATGGCCCATACCATATCATATCATGGCCTCAAGGATCATTGCATGCCCTAGCTTCCCTCCTAGTGGGTGGGTACCTTGTGAGTGTGGTTCTTGATCACCAAGCGTGTTTTGCATTTGTATATCTTTGCTTTTCATATGTTTACTAACCAAAAAGTACAAAAATATTGTCAGCTAACCTTGTTACTTGCAGTTGAAGCAATCATCAGCCAATTAGGTCAAAATCAGTCAAAATCAGGCATTGCAGTGGATGGTGGCCATTCTTGCAGAATTTGGGCACCATGATCAATAATCAAGAGTTCATACATCTTGGGACATCATTTGGAATCAAGATCTCAAGGAATTAGGGTTTGGAATTCATCAGAAGGTGCTTCAGTCAAGCAAAACCCTAGAAAGTCAAACTTGGTCAACTGTCCATTTAATCAGGGATTTGGTGATGGGATTTGGTCTGAGAGGTCTCATTCATGCTTATGCAAGCTCCATATATCATGTCAAGCATCCACAGTGAAGAAAATAAAGTCAGACAAGAAATTTCCAGAAATAGAAAGTTGACCTGTAATTCAAATTTGCCAAAAATGGAAACTTCTTGATCTTAAACTTACATCATGATACAAGCTTCAAATGAATTTTTGCCCAACATGAAAGTTGAAGATCTTGTTCTCCCATTTCCAAAAAGTCCAAGAACACTCAATTCCCATGTGTGGTTGGCAAGATATGATCAATTCATTTTCACAATTTTGTGAACTTCAAAAGGCCATATCTCTCTAACCATTTGGCCAATTTTGGTGGGGTTTTTTCCTACAAGTCCTATTTAATCCCCTCTTTCCAAAAATGTATTCCTCATGTACCAAAACATCACCATGCAAAATGGCATTTTTGGACTTGTCTTAATTAAATTCAAGTATGGTGCAAAAATGACTTTTTAAAATAACCACTTTTAAGCATTTTGGCCATTTGGAACATGTTTGGAAGGTTGTTTAGAGCTTGTTTGAGGCCCAAACTCGGGCAGACCACACACCTCCATGTGCATATGGTGGAAAATTAGCAAATGGCAAAGTTGCTTCATTTGGGATAACCTTGATTAGCACCTTCATTAGCAATGCAAAACAGAAGTATATAACCTCATTTTCTGACATTCCAACCCTAGAGCTGCAGCCTGAAAACACACAGAAAATCATTTTCTCTCAAAATCAACATTTTCACATCTTTGCATTTTTGCTCAAAACCTCCAAAGCACTCGAGCAATTCTTGTTTGCTTCATCATCTGGCCAACATTTGAGAGCCTTTTCAAGCACAAAACACCAGCTGGAAGTCCATTTTCGAGTTCTGTTTCTTCAAGACATTTCCATGGCAAGTTTTGATTTAAGTTGGATTTGGGTTTGTTGAGCTGAACTTCTTCAAGTATTCATCATTTCCAGCCATAAGGAGCACCTGTTTGAGCTTGTATCATCAAAACAACAACTGTCTCCTCCATTTCTTCCAAATCAAGTAAGGTTTCGAGTTCTATTATTCTCAAAATGTTGCCATGTTTTGTGTAGCCCTTGCCTTGCTGAATATTGTGAACCTTGAATCACTTGAAATGGTTGAGTTATGCATGAGAAATCTGGATTTTAATTTTTATGCTCAAAACATGCTTTTGCTCGATTTGCTTTGCTTAGGATGATTTAGTGAAAATGGATGTCATATTCGTGTTGTGTGTTGTCTGATGATCACATTGATGTGCTTGCTGTTGATTTCTGGGCATAAAAATTTTTCGAGCTGATTGGAAGGGATGAAGTTACTGTTGCTATGTTGAAACCCTAATTATTTTCCAGAAACCTGATTTTTCACGTATGGCATGCGTTCGGTTACTGTTCTATTGGTGACAACCAATCAGAACATTTGGTTTTCCCTCCCTAAGCGCAACGTTTTGGTTAATGAGGGTCATATTCACAAAAATGCCACTGGTCAACATGTTGACTTAGTAAACCATGTTATTTTGTTCATTTATTCCAAATTGATACCTCATCTTACAAAAATCATAACTCGTGCATTTCAAATCCAAATTTCATGAAAATTTTTGCATCATGTCCTGTTTGATGTCTACTATTTTATCATGATTTTTAATGATTTTTTGGATGGCTGGATTTTTAATGGCATTAGGTTTCTTGACATGTATGCATATTTTATACCTTTTGCCAAAACCATTGTGAAATGATGAGGATATGTCCAATGACCCTGAATTTTTTTGTGCTTAATCTACACTCATCCTTGGTGATTTTGATGTAGAGTTCTTGAATTTATCTTATCTGGTTGTTGACTTATGAATTTTTGAAGTAGGGTGTGACAATTTGTGTCACACCAATGATATGCAATTTCATGATTTTTGATGACATGCTTCCTGACCTCCAATTGATCTGATTTTTTGCATGAACCTTCCCTTGTATGTCTAGTTTATGTGTGAATTTTCTTGGAATTATTTGTGCTATTTTCCAATTGTTTGAGATTTTTCCCCCCTGTCTAGTCAAATGTTGACTTTGTGTGACACATCTTGCCATTCCATTTGTGAAATTCTCATACTTTATTGGATGATCATGAAATTTTACATGTGATTAGTAGACATCTTAAGATTTGCCATGGTGTTGATCCCATTCATTTATCATTTGTTATCACTGACTTATGAATTTTTGAAAATGATGCATGTTTGGTTGACTTTCTTTGAGCATGCTTGAAATTGCCTTGACTTTCTGATTTTAATTGACCATCTTCCCATGATCCAAATGAGCTGAAATTTTATATGCATGTCATTATGTGGATTGTGATTTACCATGATTTATTTGGTAATTTTTTGAATTGATTATGTTTGGTTTTGAGCTAAGTCTTGCTGTTGACTTCTATGAGCTCTCATTTGCCATGCTTTGATTTCTTTTGCTTATGAAACGATGATGATGCATGATATGAACATGAAACCATTTGGGTTTGCTTCTTAAATGTTTGAACTTGATTTTGATTGACTTTCCTTTGCTGTTTTGACTTTCTCATTCATTTTTGACCCTAGGCTTGTCCTAGGGGTCTCCTGGCTTATGTTTGAGTTCATTGTTTCAGGTTGAGCAACAAATGCTTCAAAGAAACTTTTTGCAAGTTGATTAAACTTGATTGTTTACTATGAGCTAACCCCTTTGTTTTGTAGGTGGTTTGACTCATATGATTTGAGTCTTGTGCTTTGCACATTTTCCTGTCTGTTTTGATTGTTGGTTTCTACCTCCTTCTGATTTAAACTGTTGAATTGTGTACTGATTTGCTTGACTATTTCAGGTACCATTAGTTGCTTAAGTTCTTTGAACTTGCTTTGCTTTGCTATTTAGCAATTTGCTTTGAGGTATAATCCCTTTTCTTCATGTAGTCTGGAAGACCTGGCCTGTTATTTGGCCAGGCAACTGTCTGAAGTCCTCCTTAAGAGGCAATGCTTGTGTATGTTTATATTTGTCCCAAGCAGGAAAAGTCCTTTAAATAAGGCAATTGGTAGATCAAAGAGATAAGCAACCTATCTCCTACTATTCTGTGAGTCTTCTCCTTGCTCCCATTACATGGTTGTAGCATTGAGATCCAAACCCAAGATCAATCGAGTCTAATATGTGGAGAGAGTTCCTACTTTCTAAACTCCCACAACTTCTGATATTTAAATGCTCTCCCTGACCAGGGATAAGAGCAATGAGGCACACCCCTCATATCCTTTCATCTGCTTCACCTTAGCCCCTCAATGGCAAGGTTAAGAGCACCTTTTACCCTATTCCAGTTGGCTTCAATGCCTAACCCTCTTGTATGAGCCTCCTTGTTTGGTTATAGTGTGTGCTGAATGCTTTCATTGATTGATTGTTGCTTCATATGCACATGTTTGCTTATATGCTCTATGCATTTATCATCATTAATTGCTCATTATTGCATGATCATCTCATTTGTCCTTGTGACATCATTATCATTGTTGTTTACCCATTGAGGACAGTTGTAAGACCATTCCTTTGGCTATTGTTCCTATGATATGGAAGTGAGTATAAGACCATCCCATTGGCCACTCATCTTATCTTTGCTTGATGCATTTGTTTGATTGTATGTGAGGATGCAATTATAAGTCCCTGTAAGTTGGCATTTGCTTTCCTATGATCACATGTTGTTTTGTTTGTTGTATGTGAGGATACAACTGTAAGTCCCTGCAAGTTGGCATTTGTATTCCTAGGACCATACTGTGGAAGTTAGAGTAAGCCCAGACAGATTGGCATCTGACATCCATGTTTTGCTTCTCTTTGTTTATGTGAGGATGCAATTGTAAGTCCCTGTAAGTTGGCATTTGCTTTCCTATGATCATATGTTGGATATTGGTATAAGTCCAGACAGATTGGCATCCGGTATCCAAGTTTCATTTTGTTAGGAGATTAGTATAAGTCCATTGAGTGGCATCTGATATCCAGTTTTGTTTTAGGAGATTGGTGTAAATCCATCTATTGGTATCCGATATCCGCTTTTGTTTGTGAGATTGGAGTAAGACCATTGAGTGGCATCCAGTATCATTTGCTTGCTTATATTATTATTGCCCATTCCAAAGGACACACTTGAATCATCTTCTATATGATTTCAAGAAGTGAACCTTCTAAGAAGTTTTACAATCCATCTTCATCCATTCATCCTCATTATGTCCTAAACCTTTTCACACTTTGATTTCAAACTTGACATAGATATTGTGCAAACATCTTCATGTTTTCAAACCAAAAACCTGGACCCCAAGTCCTTGACTTTTTTCAAACTTCATTTCATAATACTTCTTTCAAATCAATCTTAATCATACTTTGACTCCATTTTCATAATCACAATCAATTAACTCCACCCATTCACTTGTTTTGGCTTTGTCCATTGTTAATCTTTTCATGCATTAGCCATAGGTTTCAATTATCATTGTGGTTGATGTAAACCTCACCTTATCTTTAGTGAGTCGACAGTAAGACTTCCGTACTGAAAACAGGGTTAACCCCTCTAGTACGTCGAAGCTATCCTCGCATGGTGGATGTTGGTCTTGGTCGAGTTTTCTCCCATTGATAATGAAGAGCCTCAGTGCTATTGTTTAAAATTGAATCCACCAACTTTTGGAAATCTTTTAGCCGAACTACGGCGTTTTGATCCTTACCTTTGATGGAAGGTACGTAGGCAGCGGGTTCATCCGTTCAAACCCAATAATAAACTTGTACATTCTTTTCTCATCATCCCAATCATGTTTGCACAATACTTATGTCATAACAAATAACATTTTTTATACAACAAGTGTGAAAAGGGCTCCCTAGGAGTACCTAGGACGTAGTGGGTGCCTAACACCTTCCCATTGCGTAATTTACCCCTTACCCAGACTCTCTGATCTTTTTATTAGTTTTCTACATGTAAAACTTCTTAGGCTTTTGTTCGCTTTTTAGCCAGTCCTTTGGATAAATAAAAGTGCGGTGGCGACTCGAAATTTCATTGTATGCTTTGCTTATGGTTTAATCGATAAATCATATAGCGACGAATACACCGCTACAGGAAAAGTGGCGACTCTGTTGGGGATTCATTGATCCTTGGTGGTATTGCCTACTTTTCACCCTTGTTGTGCTATATTGTTATCTGTTATTTGACATATTTTTGTACAATTTGGGATCACTGTATTGATTGTAATGTTTGAATTGCTTGATATACAATTGCTGTTTGCTTTGGTGATCTGTGAGATGAGTTCTATACCCGAACTCGAGTGCACTCTAGGATAGGAGAATGGCATAGTCTTGTTGACTGGTGTGGAGTATTCCTTAGCCGGTTGACTTGCGAGTCCATTCACTTGGTGGAGGTCATGTTGAACTAATAATGTCACACAAGTTATTTGTGGTTAGGCATTATTCTTTCAATCATGTGCCGCAGAAGCCAAGGACCTTAGCTTACCAAACCCATCTTGGCCTATTATTAGGACCGTAGTGCGGAGGTCGTTCAGATGTCAGTTCTGATACGATTGTTACGCGATACTACACTCATAAGAGTTTCTCTTGAGAATATTCTTGGAATACGAGTATTCGTTCCTCCGATAATATTCGAAAGATGGAACGATGATTATGGGAACCTCTGATAGAACATGTCTGGCAGGTTTAAACCCTAGTACACTCCCTTTGGGTGGTTCTTAACCGAGACTCCATGCTCGTGACTCTCAACAAACCCGTGATTCGCGGTTGAGTCGTTCAAACATTGTTAATATCAATGGAACCCGGATCAGGTGTAAAACCTAAAATCCACCAAAGCGGCTGGTTGATATTAAGAATGTTTGAGCCGGTTCATGTACCGTTAATATCAATGGAACTTGGGTGTCGATAAGGTTAAAACCTAAATCCACCAAAATGGATGATTGATATTAGGGATACATAGAGCTTTCCCACGACCTTTGTTTGGTGTGCTTTGCTTGATCCTTGAGTGTGTTTGTTGCATTCATGCATTCACGCATTCATCCGCATTCATGTCATCAGAGAGAGAAAATTTTCAAGGAACTTAAAGGGTTTATTTGCAAAATTTTCAGACATGGAAAGACCAAAAAGGCATACAAAGAAGTACAGCTTCAAACAGCCCGATGTAAAAGAGTTAAGGAATCTGACATCATATGTATTAGATCCCTTGGGTTTCAAAGCTCGCTATGGGAAGCTTCTACCTCTGCTCACCACTCAGGTTGACGAAGGGTTGATGAGTACCTTGGCTCAGTTCTACGATCCGTTGCATCATTGCTTCTTATTTCCGGACTTCCAGTTGTTGCCAACTTTGGAAGAGTATTCTCACCTCATTGGGATTCCGATTTTGGATCAAGTGCCGTTCAGTGGCCTGGAGGATATTCCATCTACTCGAGAGATTGCTAGTTTGTTGCACATAGATGAAGATCTGATTAGAGCTAATCTGACTACCAAAGGCGGAATTCAAGGTTTTCCTTCCGAGTTCCTCATTGCCCAAGCTACCTTTTATGGGAAGGCCATGAGTGAGGATGCCTTTGAGGCTCTATTTGTGCTGCTCATCTATGGATTGGTGCTATTCCCCAACTTCGACAAGTTCGTGGACATGAACACCATCAGGATCTTCGCAGTTCTTAATCCAGTGCTGACCTTGTTGGGTGATGCATATGTCTCCATGCACTTGAGGAATATGAAGAATGGAGGAGTCATTGTCTGCTGTCTACCCCTGCTATACAAGTGGTTTATTTCGCACTTGCCGCAGACAGTTGCTTTCAAGGAGAACAAGGGATGTCTACGGTGGTCTCAGAGACTCATGTCTCTCACCAATGATGATATCACCTGGTATGATCGCGTGTATGATACCGTCCAGATCATCGATTATTGTGGTGAATTCCCTAATGTGCCTCTTCTTGGTACATATGGTGGGATTACCTACAATCCTATTCTTGCACGACGTCAGCTTGGGTTCCCCCTAAAGGATAAACCTAATAGCATTCTGTTAGAAGGTGTGTTCTTTCAGGAGGGTAAAGATCCCCAAGGCCTGAAAGCCAGATTTGTCCGTGCATGGCGCAGTATCTACAAGAAGAGTAGGAACGAGTTGGGTCCAAAGAACTGTATTGCTTTGGAGCCATACACCTCTTGGGTCAGACAAAGAGCTGCCACCTACCTGATGCCGTACGATCATCCGAGACCTACACTGTTGGATGTGGCTGGGCCTTCAACCCTCCCTACCCAACGTGTAGAGGAGTTGAGAGAAGAAGACCTTTCGCGTGCTTGGATCCGTGAAAGAGAGGAATTGCTGCAGCAGCTCAAGGAGAAAGATGCTATGATTGAATTTCTCGAGCACCGAGTGATCGACGATCCGAATGACACTTGGACTTCTCTGCTTCCTCAGTCATCCAAATTCTGGAAGAGGAGGTATGATCAACTTGCGAAGGAGAAAGCTGATATGGAGGCTGCCTATGAGAGAGAGATCAAGAAGTTGTGCACTTCTCGTCTTCCAGCATCCCGAGCTAATAGGGATCCATAGGATGTCATTTACCTTTCCTCTTTGTAATAATTAAAAGAATGCTGTACTTCTTTGTCTTGATATTTTGAATGAAATATTTTCCATGAGCAATTAAAATGTTTAAATATCCAAAATATTGCAAATAATACCCTAAGGGTTCCTTGAAAACAAAGCATTTGCACAAGCATTTCATGCATCATTCTTGCATAAACAGGTACTCCTTTTCTGGTCTTCTGTTCCTAACCTTGTGTTCTTCATTTATTTTGAAGACAAGCTGACTCACCGGTATTATACGCGAGTCAACTCTGCCAGAGTAATGGAGCAATTGGAACAAGAGAACAGAGAACTAAAGGAAGAGGTCGCCAGACTTGGCGCTTTGATGGAGCAACTCCTTGCTGCTCAGAACCAGCCTGCTCAACAGCCAGCAACTCCTGTTCAGCGGACGGTTATATCAGAAGTCGCTACTTCAACGGTGCCAGTCAGTGCCCATCAGCCCAATGCCATGCCTCCCGGTTTTCCTTGGGGGATGCCTCCAGGCTTTATGCCTGATCTGCCAGCTCCAACATTTTCTCAAATGCCGGCATCTAGCCCGGTCCCTTTTCCCGCTCCTCCTGTCGTGCATACCATGCCCAGGGTAGACGACACCATCTATCACTCTGAGGCTTCTGAGGGCTCAGATGTTCATGAAAAGATGGATGTTATGAACGATCAATTCCTCGAGCTGAGAAAGGAATTGAGGACTCTCCGTGGCAAAGATCTCTTCGGCAAGTCTGCAGCCGAACTCTGCCTAGTTCCCGGTGTCAAGATACCGATCAAATTCAAGGTCCCTGACTTTGAAAAATATAAGGGGAACACCTGTCCACTTGCTCACCTGGTCATGTACGCCAGGAAGATGTCAACACAGACTGATAATGATCAACTCCTGATTCATTATTTTCAAGATAGTCTGTCTGGTGCTGCGCTCAGATGGTACATGAGCCTGGACAGTGTCAACATCCGATCTTTCAACGACCTTGGCGAAGCTTTCATCAAGCAATACAAGTACAATGTCGATATGGCACCTGACCGAGATCAACTCAGGTCCATGTCACAGAAAGACAAGGAATCGTTCAAGGAGTACGCCCAGAGATGGCGAGAGCTGGCAGCTCAAATCACTCCACCGCTGGAAGAGAAGGAAATGACCAAGATTTTCCTGAAGACTCTTGGCTCATTTTATTATGAGCGGATGGTAGCAAGCGCTCCCTCTGATTTCACCGAGATGGTGAACATGGGGATGCGTCTCGAAGAAGGTGTCCGTGAAGGACGGTTGGCTAAAGATGATGGTTCTTCCTCTAAACGATATGGAGCGTTTAAGAGGAAAGAAGGCGAAGCACATGCCGTGCAATCTCAGCCTAAACATAGAAGACCCTCTGTTCAGAGGAAGCTTGCACGTCGTGCCGGTCATCAGCACCAGGTGGCTCATATAGCACCTGTATTCAAAGATAATGCTCAGCAATATCAACATCAACAGTATCAGCATCAGCAGCAATATCAACAACCGCAATACCAGCAACAACAGCAACGTCCACAGCAACAGGCTTACCAGCCTCGTGGAAGTACAACCAATCAAGCTAACATGAATTATGATAGGAAGAGGGTCAGCTTCGATCCAATTCCTATGACATATGCAGAGCTTTATCCTTCCCTATTGGAAAGGAAATTGGTTTCTCCCAAGGATCCTCCTGCCATTCCTACAAATCCACAATGGTGGTACAGACCAGACCAGCATTGTGTCTACCATTCCGGTGCTCCGGGCCACAATGTAGAAAACTGCTTTCCATTGAAGAATAAGGTGCAAGACCTTATGAGAAGTGGAATCCTGAGTTTCGAGGACTCAAGCCTGAACGTCACCAAGAACCCATTGCCTGCGCATGGGAAGTCTGTGAACATGATTCAGGAATGCCTTGGGAAGTACAAGGTTAGATATGTGAGCCATATCAGGCAGTCGTTGGTTGATTTACACCGTATGCTGTGTCAGTACAGCTATTTGGAGCATAACCACGACAAGTGCCGCGTCTGCTCAGTTAACCGCTTGGGTTGCGACCAGGTCCGCAGAGAGCTTCAGAAGATGTTGAATGAGGGTACCATTGAGATTCTGCAGAATCGCAATGTTGATGAAGTCGAACCCGAAGTGAATGTCATCTCACCAGTGTTCAAGCTGCCTGAGCCCATTGTTATTCGTTACAATAGCAACAAGCCGAAGGCTTCCCCTTCTTTGGTCATTAAACCGGCAGGCCCTGTGCCCTATTCATCTGATCGAGCTGTGCCATTCCGATACAATCCTGTTGCTGTTCAGGATGGGGTAGAGGTTCCTTTGCCTTCAACTTCCGTAACTAATATTGCTGATGTGAGTGGGTTGACCCGAAGTGGTCGTGTGTTTTCCGCACCTGCTAAAGCCCCTGTTGCTTCTGAATCTGTTGAGCGCCCTGTGGGGACCGTTGTGAATGTCCAGAATCCGGCACTTGATGTTGCCCAACCATCCTCCTCCGTACAAAAGACTCCTGTTTCTTCAGTTGGCCCAAGTGGCATCGTTGATGAAGAATCTGATGAGATGCTGAGGCTCATCAGAAAGAGTGAGTATAATATTGTAGACCAGCTTCTACACACGCCCTCCAAGATTTCTATTCTTTCTCTGCTGCTGAATTCAGAACCCCATAGGGAGTCTCTGCAGAAAGTCTTGGACTTGGCGTATGTTGATCACGACGTCACCTTGGAGCAGTTTGATAGTATTGTTGCAAACATCACCGCTTGCAACACTTTGAGCTTTTGTGACGATGATCTCCCTGAGGAGGGAAGAGACCACAACATGGCCTTACATATCTCAATGAATTGCAAATCTGATGCAATGTCCAATGTGCTGGTGGACACTGGATCTTCTTTAAATGTATTGCCGAAATCCACACTCTCTCGATTGTCATATCAAGGTCCTCCTATGAGGCAGAGTGGGGTGGTTGTGAAAGCATTTGATGGGTCGCGCAAGACCATGATTGGGGAAGTTGATCTCCCTATCAAAATTGGACCAAGTGATTTCCAAGTCACCTTTCAGGTAATGGATATCCACCCATCATATAGCTGTCTCTTAGGCAGACCATGGATTCACGAGGCGGGCGCCGTGACATCCACCCTACACCAGAAATTGAAATTTGTCAAGAACAAGAAACTGGTTGTAGTAGGGGGAGAAAAGGCTCTCCTGGTCAGCCATCTGTCTTCTTTCTCGTACATTGACGCAGAGGATGAAGTTGGAACTCAGTTCCAAGCTTTATCTATTGATGAACCAATCGAGAAGAAATCTCCTTCATTCACTTCCTACCGAGATGCGAAGCTGGCCATTGAATGTGGTGCAGTTGCTGGATTAGGGAAAGTGTTTGAACTCGAAGACAACCGATCCCGGGCTGGCATTGGCTATGGTTCTGGGGCGTGTAATGAGCAAGGTTTGTTCACAAGTGGAGGATTCATCCATGCTGATCAACCTGAAGAAGAGGAAGCTGCTGCTATCATCGAAGAAGACGCAGAAGATTTGAACAATTTTGTTATTCCTGGTGGTGTCTGCCACAATTGGGTCGCTGTAGATGTTCCTACAGTCATCCATAGATCAGAGTAATGGTTCACTTTATTTAAAACCCTTCTCCCATGCCAAAAGGAGAAGTGATGACATTGTTGGCAAAGCATATATACAATGATGTTTTCATTCAATTTTCACATTGTTTAACATTTGTTTTTCCTTTGTTTTCACTTTTTGCTTTTCTGCATGAAATCAGTGATCACAAAAAACCCATAAAAACAAAACAAGAATAAAAGCAAACATTTTTCATCTGCATAATGATTTGCTTGTTTAAATTCTGAAGTTTTTCTTTAACCAAAATCATTATGCAGGTTGATCCTAAAACCCATTGAACATAATGATCCAACGCCATCTCCCAATTTTGAATTCCCTGTATTTGAGGCAGAGGAAGATGACGTTGAAGAGATTCCTGATGAGATCACCCGTCTCCTTGAGCACGAAGAGAAGATCATTCAGCCGCATCTCGAAGACTTGGAAACAGTCAACTTGGGATCTGAGGATTGTGTTCGTCTGGTGAAGATTGGGGCACTTCTTGAAGGGTCTGTTAAGGAAGATTTGATCAGCTTGCTACGAGAATATTCAGATATCTTTGCTTGGTCCTATGAAGATATGCCGGGTTTAGATACAGATATTGTGCAACATTTCCTGCCTTTGAAGCCTGAGTGCGTGCCTGTGAAGCAGAAGCTCAGAAGAACTCATCCAGACATGGCAGTGAAGATCAAAGAGGAAGTTCAGAAGCAAATTGATGCGGGGTTTCTGGTGACTTCTACATATCCTCAATGGGTGGCCAATATTGTGCCTGTTCCTAAGAAGGACGGAAAAATCCGCATGTGCGTTGATTATAGAGATTTGAATAAGGCTAGCCCGAAAGACGATTTTCCTCTACCACACATTGACATGTTGGTAGACAATACAGCTAAATTCAAAGTCTTTTCCTTTATGGACGGATTTTCCGGATATAATCAAATCAAGATGGCATCAGAGGATATGGAGAAGACAACATTCATCACACCTTGGGGAACATTCTGTTATCGAGTGATGCCCTTCGGTTTGAAGAACGCCGGAGCCACGTATCAACGAGCTATGACTACCTTGTTTCATGACATGATGCACAAGGAGATAGAAGTCTATGTTGATGATATGATTGCTAAGTCCCGAACGGAAGTTGAACATATTGAGCATTTGTTGAAGCTTTTCCAGCGTTAAGGAAGTTCAAACTTCGCCTGAATCCGAACAAATGTACATTTGGAGTCCGTTCCGGCAAGTTGTTGGGTTTTGTGGTAAGCGAAAGAGGTATTGAGGTTGATCCTGCAAAGGTCAAAGCAATACAAGAGATGCCTGCACCCAAAACTGAGAAGCAAGTCCGAGGTTTTCTTGGCCGCTTGAACTACATTTCTAGATTTATATCCCACATGACTGCCACATGTGCGCCGATATTCAAGCTCCTCCGGAAAGATCAGTCTCATGATTGGACCGAGGAATGCCAGAAAGCTTTCGACAGTATCAAAGATTATCTGTCTGAACCTCCGATTTTGTCTCCGCCTGTGGAAGGAAGACCTCTGATTATGTATTTGACGGTTCTTGAAGACTCAATGGGTTGTGTACTCGGTCAACAAGATGAATCAGGGAAGAAAGAATTTGCTATATACTACCTCAGTAAGAAGTTTACTGATTGTGAGTCTCGGTACTCTACGCTTGAGAAGACGTGCTGTGCTTTGGCTTGGGCTGCTAAGCGTTTGCGCCAGTACATGATAAATCATACAACTTGGTTGATATCCAGGATGGATCCAATTAAGTATATCTTCGAGAAGCCTGCTTTAACTGGGAGGATTGCCCGTTGGCAGATGTTGTTGTCTGAGTATGATATCGAGTATCGAGCTCAGAAAACTATTAAAGGTAGTATCTTGGCTGACCATTTAGCGCACCAGCCGATTGAAGATCATCAGTCTGTTCAGTTTGACTTCCCTGACGAAGAAATTCTGTATTTGAAGATGAAAGATTGCGATGAGCCTACACTTGATGAAGGTCCAGAACCTGGTTCCAGATGGACGATGGTGTTTGATGGCGCTGTTAATCAATATGGGAATGGAATTGGGGCAGTGATCATTACTCCCCAAGGTCCACACATTCCGTTTACAGCTAGGCTAACTTTCAAATGCACGAATAATATGGCGGAGTATGAAGCCTGTATTATGGGACTTGAAGAATGCATTGACTTGAGAATCAAGTATCTTGATGTCTATGGTGATTCGGCCCTGGTTGTCAATCAGATCAAGGGTGAATGGGAGACGAATCAGCCTGGTCTCATTCCGTACAGAGATTATGCAAGACGGATTTCAACTTTCTTCACAGAAGTTGAATTTTATCACATTCCTCGAGAGGATAATCGGATGGCAGATGCTCTTGCAACGCTTGCTTCCATGATTGTGGTCAGATGGTGGAATGATGTCCCCAATATTACTGTGATGCGCTTGGACAGACCCGCTCACATATTTGCAATTGAAGAAGTGAAAGATGACAAGCCTTGGTATTTTGATATCAAGAATTTCCTCCAGAACCAGGTCTACCCGCCTGGAGCATCTGTGAAAGATAGGAAAACTTTGAGAAGGTTGTCAGGCAGTTTCTACCTCAGTGGTGAAGTGCTGTATAAGAGAAATTTTGATATGGTTTTGCTCAGATGCGTGGATAGACACGAAGCAAACCTGTTGATGACTGAGGTCCATGAGGGTTCATTTGGTACTCATTCCAATGGACATGCCATGGCTAAGAAGATGCTGAGAGCAGGCTACTATTGGCTGACAATGGAGTCTGACTGTTGCAAATATGTGAAGAAATGTCACAAGTGTCAAATTTATGCGGATAAGATTCATATTCCTCCGACACTTCTGAATGTAATTTCATCACCATGGCCTTTCTCTATGTGGGGAATCGACATGATCGGCATGATTAAGCCGAAAGCGTCCAATGGACATCGGTTTATTCTCGTAGCAATTGATTACTTCACCAAATGGGTTGAAGCCGCTTCGTACGCGAATGTAACCAGACAGGTGGTTGTGAAGTTTATCAAGAACCAGCTGATTTGCCGTTATGGTGTGCCAGAGAGGATCATTACTGATAATGGATCTAATCTGAATAACAAGATGATGGATGAGTTGTGCGCTGAATTCAAGATTGCACACCATAATTCCTCTCCCTACAGACCTAAGATGAATGGGGCTGTTGAAGCTGCTAATAAGAATATCAAGAGGATTATCCAGAAGATGACTGTCACGTACAAAGATTGGCATGAGATGCTGCCATTTGCTTTGCATGGATATCGTACGTCTGTACGCACTTCAACAGGGGCAACCCCTTTCTCTCTTGTTTATGGCATGGAAGCTGTTCTCCCAGTAGAGGTGGAGATCCCATCAATGCGAGTCTTGATGGAAGCCAAGTTGACTGATGCTGAATGGATTCAGAGTCGTTATGACCAGTTGAATTTGATTGAAGAGAAGCGATTAACTGCCATGTGTCATGGTCAGTTATATCAGCAGAGAATGAAGAAAGCATTCGATAAGAAGGTCAAGCCTCGTGCGTTCCGAGAAGGAGACCTTGTGCTCAAGAAAGTTCTGTCTTTCGCGCCCGATTCCAGGGGCAAGTGGACTCCAAACTACGAGGGTCCATATGTTGTTAAGAGAGCCTTTTCAGGCGGTGCTTTGATGCTTACAACAATGGATGGGGAGGATTTCACTCGTCCTGTGAATTCAGATGCAGTCAAGAGATACTTTGCCTAAAAAAAAAAAGAGAAAAAAAGTATATGCAAATGAAAAAAACAGAATAGCTCGCTAAGTTGAAAACCCGAAAGGGCGGCTTAGGCAAAAATGAGCGTCTCGGTGGAGAACCCGCAAGGGTAATCCAGGCAAAAAATTAGAGACTTGAAAAAAGAGGTATATTTGCATCCCGCTAGATTGAGTACCTCACCCTGGGGCAATCTAGGCAAAATTAGGGATTTGGCAAGTAACTGCATCCTGACAAGACTTTCTGTTTCAGTCGTCATTTCGTCAGAAGATTCTCGATTCGTCGTCAACCGAAGCTTCGGATACATCGAGATTCAAATTGGTAGAGAAAGGATCATTATGTTCAATGTAGCCCTCTTCCAATATATATCACTGATTTCAAATTTGTACAGATCTATGGAGTCTTGCCATTTGCAGGCTACCATTCCATCAAATCAATTTGAGCTTTTTATCCAATTATTTGCACTCTTATTTGTTTCAATTCAACAAATGTTTTGCATGTTTTAAATTGATAAAATATCATTGTTTTAAACAAATCAAATTTTTCAAAATTTTTGTTTTAAACAAAGTGAACATTCACAAGATTGAAAGGATACTCAAGAACATCTCAGTGCTCTCCCAAGGGTGGCATGATTTCCAACAGGTAAGACATTTGTTCATATTCCTGGTTTGGTGGTATCTTCTTTCTTCAGATCTTCGTTGGGGTTGTTCCTCAAACAAAGTTGTTGGTGGGGTTGTTCCCCAGTATAGTCGCAAGCAGAGTGTTGTTGAAGACTTCGTTTTCTCCAGCAGCAATCTCCCCCCAGCGTGGGTGTTTTTCTTGTAGAAGTTTCGGCGTTTGGTGGTTTGTCATCTTGGTGCCCCGTCACTTTCTTCAGTGGGTCGATATCCCCAGACTTTATTTGTCTCCTCAACACAGTCACAAGTAGAGCTGTTGTTGATATCTCCATCAGAGTCGCGAGCAGAGTTGTTATCACTCTTCCCAGTGCAGTTGCTAGCGGATTTGTCTGTTTCCTCAGCACGGTCGCTTTCTTTTTGAAGACTTGGTAAGTCAGTGGTTTGATACCCAGTACTTTACCTTTCCCCGGCGAAGTCGTCCGCGGATTTGTTGCTATCTTTCCATCAGAGTACTTATTTCTCCTCAACAGAGTAGGATTTATTTTCCTATTCAGTGGTTGATTGGGTTGGTATCCCAGTATATTTCATCCATCTTTTCCTCAGCGTAGTCTGCAGAGTTGGTTGTTGTGGCAGTTTAGCCCGTTGAATACTCCTTCAATCCCGAGTATGGTTGGATGATGGCTTTGGCCTCCAGCAAACGGATTGATTTCCTGACTGTCTGTGATCCCCAGTAGAGTGGCTTATATTGCAGAATCTACTTGTTGTGATCAATTTGCTATGTATATTCTCCCCAAGTGGAGTGGTTCGTTGCAGAATCTACTTGTTTGATCTGTCCTCCCTCAGTGGGTTGTTCCCCAAGAGAGTAGCCGACAGTTTTCCCCAGTAGAGTTGCTTATGCAGTTAGATTCTATTTGGATGATATCATTCTCCCTCAGTGGGTTGTCCCCCAACGGAGTTTTGTGGATTCGCTTCTACAGCAGTTCGTGCTTGTGCAATGCACCTTTTGTTTCTCAGTTGACACTGGGATCCCCTGCAGATATCTTGGATTGTCTCTTGTTCCCCGACAGATTTGTCTTGGTGGCTGCCTTTGCCCGTTGTGACTTTCTGTACCCTGATTGGGTTGTTTCCTGATATCTCTGATCCTCTGCTTCTCCAGCAGTACCCGCAGATCTTTGCTTCTCAGCATATAGATCTCCGCAGAATGGCTCTCCAGCTGGTTGTTCCCCTGGAAGTATAATACCGGGCGTTTGAGTTCCTGGACCTGTTCGTGTTAGAATTGTCTGTTTTGTCAGCATTCATCAAGCATAAATCACGCATATTCATGCATATTCATAAAACATTCAGATATTCATGTTGCATTTCTTGCCATATATCCTTTGATTGTTGTTCCCTGCTTTTGGGTGATACAGATCTCTTTACAGGTCCCCCCAAGCAGATGTTGGGTGTTAAAATCTCTCCATATAGAGTTAGCCCCATAAGCAGAAAGTGTTGGTCTTTCCTCCTGCAGTTCCCCACCGAGATATATCCTCGTGGATGACGGTTTCTTCCGTTTCCTCCCAACACATATATTGGGATGGATTTTCCTATTTGAGTTATATCCTCATTAGGACGTGTCTTGATTCAGTCTGCCTTTTCGGATTATTCCCGAATTGGCTATTTGTCAAATGTCTTGTGCTTCCCAGTGGGTTGTTCCCCAGTGGAATTTTCTGGGCCTCTACCCTCATACCGGTAGTTATAAGTCCTATTTTTCCTGGCTTTCTTAACAGAATTTGTGGTCATACACCTTTATTCTCCAGCCAGACTTGTTGGTTTTCTACCCTCATACCGGTAGTTGTAAATCCTATTTTCCTGCTCTCCAGCAGTTTGTGGTTTGTTAAACCCTATCTTGGTTTCCCGTGCGGATTTGTGATTTGTTCTATCCCCACGCAGAGTTGTTGGGCTTCTACCCCATATTCGGTAGATGTAAACCCTAATTTTGTGGTCACCTCCACCCTTTTGGCCTTCTGCCTACAAACCAGCAGTCGTAAGTCCTACCTTTTTGGCCTTCTGCCTACAAACCAGCAGTCGTAAGTCCTATCTTTGCGGTTTTTCTACCTACAAACCGGTAGTTATAAACCCTGTTTTCTCCACTAGCAGAGTTAACTTTGTTGTTCATCCCAACCGATGACAATTTCCCCCTTGTGGTTATCTTCATCTAGTTCTTGATGTCGATTTTCCTTTGCTTGGATAAGTTGCTCAGATCAGCACTTATATCCCCAGCAAATCTTTTGTGGATAATTGCCGTATGCTAGCAATTTTATCCCCAGTGGGTCCTTTCACCTTTTGTCAGTGATTGTGTTCCCCGGATCATTGATTTGTCATCAATGCATCCCAGCGAGTCTTCTTTCATTTACCCTTTTGTTGGTAATGTCTGTTGTTCCTTTTGATTGGTCATCATTATATACCTAGTTTGGTATCCCGATGCCTTTCTTTTCGGTTGATTTATCCTTTATTAACCCAGTAACCGGTTGTGGATAATCTTCCATGCGAGTATATTATTCACGGTCTGCCGGTAATGAATAATATATCTCATGCACTCTTCAGTTGAAGCCTTTCGTGTTTTCTTTGTTGAGTAAGATTCGTTATTTCCCTCTGTGGAATCGAATATTTCTTGGTTGTTGGATAATTGCCGGATGCTTGCAATTTATCCTTTGAGTTGTCTTTCGTTTACCCGGATGCTTGGTATCGATTGTCTCTCTTTTTGGTTAGTCACCTATTATATACTTCGGTATCTCTAGTGTCTTTTCCTTTCGAGGATATTATTCACGGTCTGCCGGTAATGAATAATATATCTCATGCGCTCTTTAGTTGGAATCCTTTGTTGATTTTCCCCAGCTGAGCAAGATTCGTGTTCTCTGTAGAATCGAATATCCATCCTTTAACCAGTTTGTGTTTTGGATGATGAGTGTTTTGGCATATATACCAATTCACGTTTTCGGTAGATCACCTATTATATACCCAGTAACCGGTATCTCTGGTGTTTCTTACCATGCGAGTTTATTATCTACGTTCTGACGGTAATAGATAATATATCTCATGCGAGTGTCTTATCCACGGTCTGCCGGTAATGGATATTGTATCTCATGCGCTCTTTGGGTTTGTGTCCCCAGTTGAGTAAGATTCGTATTCTTTGTAGGATCGAATATCCATCCTTTAAACCAGTTTGTGTTTTGGATGATGAGTGTTTTGGCATATATACCAATTCACGTTTTCGGTAGATCACCTATTATATACCCAGTAACCGGTATCTCTGGTGTTTCTTACCATGCGAGTTTATTATCTACGTTCTGACGGTAATAGATAATATATCTCATGCGAGTATCTTATCCATGGTCTGCCGGTAATGGATATTATATCTCATGCACTCTTTGGGTTTGTGTCCCCAGTCGAGTAAGATTCGTTTTCCCGTTGTGGATTCGAATGTCCATCCTGTAAGTCGATTTGCTTTTCTAGCTCTCTTCAGGATGATGAGTGTTTTGGAAGTGAAATCCAATTCACGCTTTGGTTGGTCACCTATTATATACCCAGTAACCGGTATCCCTGGTGTTCCTTCCTTTCTGCTCCCTATTATGACCTCGGTCCCCTTGTGGAGTCAGATTTTCCTGAGTTTATGTACCTTTTCCAGGTCTTTCTCAGATGTTTGGTTGATTGATATCTCTCACCCTTATACCGGTCTTAGATACTCATTCTTCCTGAGTTTGTTACCCTTATACCGGTAACATCTCATTTGTTTGGTGCTTCCTTAGTGAAGTCTTTCCTGTTGCTTCTCCCCAGGAGTCAGCTTGTGTCTCTCCAATGGATTTATTTTCCTTTGGAATTCTTTTTCCCAGTGTGAGTCCTTCACTCCCCAGTGAGGTCTCCAGTCTGTTTTCTGTTTCCCTAATCAGAATCGTGTATTGTTCACGCTGTGTCAATTTTGTCTATCCCCAATAAGAGTCTTGTTAGAGTCTCTGTTCCTGGTGAGTGTATTACTCTGATGGATCGTCTTTTCTTCTGTGTGAATCATATTCCCCACAGAATTTGTGTCTTTTGCATGCATACATTTGCATCATGAGGTCTCTTAGGGACCAAAATTTGTCTCATTACTATTATTTAAGCCCATTCTACCGCGTCGAAATGAAGATTTCTAAACTTCACTTCTCCGGATAGAATGACCTTAAATAGGGGCATCTGTAAGACCCCAATTTTGGCCCTAAGATCCCTCATGGCCCATACCATATCATATCATGGCCTCAAGGATCATTGCATGCCCTAGCTTCCCTCCTAGTGGGTGGGTACCTTGTGAGTGTGGTTCTTGATCACCAAGCGTGTTTTGCATTTGTATATCTTTGCTTTTCATATGTTTACTAACCAAAAAGTACAAAAATATTGTCAGCTAACCTTGTTACTTGCAGTTGAAGCAATCATCAGCCAATTAGGTCAAAATCAGTCAAAATCAGGCATTGCAGTGGATGGTGGCCATTCTTGCAGAATTTGGGCACCATGATCAATAATCAAGAGTTCATACATCTTGGGACATCATTTGGAATCAAGATCTCAAGGAATTAGGGTTTGGAATTCATCAGAAGGTGCTTCAGTCAAGCAAAACCCTAGAAAGTCAAACTTGGTCAACTGTCCATTTAATCAGGGATTTGGTGATGGGATTTGGTCTGAGAGGTCTCATTCATGCTTATGCAAGCTCCATATATCATGTCAAGCATCCACAGTGAAGAAAATAAAGTCAGACAAGAAATTTCCAGAAATAGAAAGTTGACCTGTAATTCAAATTTGCCAAAAATGGAAACTTCTTGATCTTAAACTTACATCATGATACAAGCTTCAAATGAATTTTTGCCCAACATGAAAGTTGAAGATCTTGTTCTCCCATTTCCAAAAAGTCCAAGAACACTCAATTCCCATGTGTGGTTGGCAAGATATGATCAATTCATTTTCACAATTTTGTGAACTTCAAAAGGCCATATCTCTCTAACCATTTGGCCAATTTTGGTGGGGTTTTTTCCTACAAGTCCTATTTAATCCCCTCTTTCCAAAAATGTATTCCTCATGTACCAAAACATCACCATGCAAAATGGCATTTTTGGACTTGTCTTAATTAAATTCAAGTATGGTGCAAAAATGACTTTTTGAAATAACCACTTTTAAGCATTTTGGCCATTTGGAACATGTTTGGAAGGTTGTTTAGAGCTTGTTTGAGGCCCAAACTCGGGCAGACCACACACCTCCATGTGCATATGGTGGAAAATTAGCAAATGGCAAAGTTGCTTCATTTGGGATAACCTTGATTAGCACCTTCATTAGCAATGCAAAACAGAAGTATATAACCTCATTTTCTGACATTCCAACCCTAGAGTTGCAGCCTGAAAACACACAGAAAATCATTTTCTCTCAAAATCAACATTTTCACATCTTTGCATTTTTGCTCAAAACCTCCAAAGCACTCGAGCAATTCTTGTTTGCTTCATCATCTGGCCAACATTTGAGAGCCTTTTCAAGCACAAAACACCAGCTGGAAGTCCATTTTCGAGTTCTGTTTCTTCAAGACATTTCCATGGCAAGTTTTGATTTAAGTTGGATTTGGGTTTGTTGAGCTGAACTTCTTCAAGTATTCATCATTTCCAACCATAAGGAGCACCTGTTTGAGCTTGTATCATCAAAACAACAACTGTCTCCTCCATTTCTTCCAAATCAAGTAAGGTTTCGAGTTCTATTATTCTCAAAATGTTGCCATGTTTTGTGTAGCCCTTGCCTTGCTGAATATTGTGAACCTTGAATCACTTGAAATGGTTGAGTTATGCATGAGAAATCTGGATTTTAATTTTTATGCTCAAAACATGCTTTTGCTCGATTTGCTTTGCTTAGGATGATTTAGTGAAAATGGATGTCATATTCGTGTTGTGTGTTGTCTGATGATCACATTGATGTGCTTGCTGTTGATTTCTGGGCATAAAAATTTTTCGAGCTGATTGGAAGGGATGAAGTTACTGTTGCTATGTTGAAACCCTAATTATTTTCCAGAAACCTGATTTTTCACGTATGGCATGCGTTCGGTTACTGTTCTATTGGTGACAACCAATCAGAACATTTGGTTTTCCCTCCCTAAGCGCAGCGTTTTGGTTAATGAGGGTCATATTCACAAAAATGCCACTGGTCAACATGTTGACTTAGTAAACCATGTTATTTTGTTCATTTATTCCAAATTGATACCTCATCTTACAAAAATCATAACTCGTGCATTTCAAATCCAAATTTCATGAAAATTTTTGCATCATGTCCTGTTTGATGTCTACTATTTTATCATGATTTTTAATGATTTTTTGGATGGCTGGATTTTTAATGGCATTAGGTTTCTTGACATGTATGCATATTTTATACCTTTTGCCAAAACCATTGTGAAATGATGAGGATATGTCCAATGACCCTGAATTTTTTTGTGCTTAATCTACACTCATCCCTGGTGATTTTGATGTAGAGTTCTTGAATTTATCTTATCTGGTTGTTGACTTATGAATTTTTGAAGTAGGGTGTGACAATTTGTGTCACACCAATGATATGCAATTTCATGATTTTTGATGACATGCTTCCTGACCTCCAATTGATCTGATTTTTTGCATGAACCTTCCCTTGTATGTCTAGTTTATGTGTGAATTTTCTTGGAATTATTTGTGCTATTTTCCAATTGTTTGAGATTTTTCCCCCCTGTCTAGTCAAATGTTGACTTTGTGTGACACATCTTGCCATTCCATTTGTGAAATTCTCATACTTTATTGGATGATCATGAAATTTTACATGTGATTAGTAGACATCTTAAGATTTGCCATGGTGTTGATCCCATTCATTTATCATTTGTTATCACTGACTTATGAATTTTTGAAAATGATGCATGTTTGGTTGACTTTCTTTGAGCATGCTTGAAATTGCCTTGACTTTCTGATTTTAATTGACCATCTTCCCATGATCCAAATGAGCTGAAATTTTATATGCATGTCATTATGTGGATTGTGATTTACCATGATTTATTTGGTAATTTTTTGAATTGATTATGTTTGGTTTTGAGCTAAGTCTTGCTGTTGACTTCTATGAGCTCTCATTTGCCATGCTTTGATTTCTTTTGCTTATGAAACGATGATGATGCATGATATGAACATGAAACCATTTGGGTTTGCTTCTTAAATGTTTGAACTTGATTTTGATTGACTTTCCTTTGCTGTTTTGACTTTCTCATTCATTTTTGACCCTAGGCTTGTCCTAGGGGTCTCCTGGCTTATGTTTGAGTTCATTGTTTCAGGTTGAGCAACAAATGCTTCAAAGAAACTTTTTGCAAGTTGATTAAACTTGATTGTTTACTATGAGCTAACCCCTTTGTTTTGTAGGTGGTTTGACTCATATGATTTGAGTCTTGTGCTTTGCACATTTTCCTGTCTGTTTTGATTGTTGGTTTCTACCTCCTTCTGATTTAAACTGTTGAATTGTGTACTGATTTGCTTGACTATTTCAGGTACCATTAGTTGCTTAAGTTCTTTGAACTTGCTTTGCTTTGCTATTTAGCAATTTGCTTTGAGGTATAATCCCTTTTCTTCATGTAGTCTGGAAGACCTGGCCTGTTATTTGGCCAGACAACTGTCTGAAGTCCTCCTTAAGAGGCAATGCTTGTGTATGTTTATATTTGTCCCAAGCAGGAAAAGTCCTTTAAATAAGGCAATTGGTAGATCAAAGAGATAAGCAACCTATCTCCTACTATTCTGTGAGTCTTCTCCTTGCTCCCATTACATGGTTGTAGCATTGAGATCCAAACCCAAGATCAATCGAGTCTAATATGTGGAGAGAGTTCCTACTTTCTGAACTCCCACAACTTCTGATATTTAAATGCTCTCCCTGACCAGGGATAAGAGCAATGAGGCACACCCCTCATATCCTTTCATCTGCTTCACCTTAGCCCCTCAATGGCAAGGTTAAGAGCACCTTTTACCCTATTCCAGTTGGCTTCAATGCCTAACCCTCTTGTATGAGCCTCCTTGTTTGGTTATAGTGTGTGCTGAATGCTTTCATTGATTGATTGTTGCTTCATATGCACATGTTTGCTTATATGCTCTATGCATTTATCATCATTAATTGCTCATTATTGCATGATCATCTCATTTGTCCTTGTGACATCATTATCATTGTTGTTTACCCATTGAGGACAGTTGTAAGACCATTCCTTTGGCTATTGTTCCTATGATATGGAAGTGAGTATAAGACCATCCCATTGGCCACTCATCTTATCTTTGCTTGATGCATTTGTTTGATTGTATGTGAGGATGCAATTATAAGTCCCTGTAAGTTGGCATTTGCTTTCCTATGATCACATGTTGTTTTGTTTGTTGTATGTGAGGATACAACTGTAAGTCCCTGCAAGTTGGCATTTGTATTCCTAGGACCATACTGTGGAAGTTAGAGTAAGCCCAGACAGATTGGCATCTGACATCCATGTTTTGCTTCTCTTTGTTTATGTGAGGATGCAATTGTAAGTCCCTGTAAGTTGGCATTTGCTTTCCTATGATCATATGTTGGATATTGGTATAAGTCCAGACAGATTGGCATCCGGTATCCAAGTTTCATTTTGTTAGGAGATTAGTATAAGTCCATTGAGTGGCATCTGATATCCAGTTTTGTTTTAGGAGATTGGTGTAAATCCATCTATTGGTATCCGATATCCGCTTTTGTTTGTGAGATTGGAGTAAGACCATTGAGTGGCATCCAGTATCATTTGCTTGCTTATATTATTATTGCCCATTCCAAAGGACACACTTGAATCATCTTCTATATGATTTCAAGAAGTGAACCTTCTAAGAAGTTTTACAATCCATCTTCATCCATTCATCCTCATTATGTCCTAAACCTTTTCACACTTTGATTTCAAACTTGACATAGATATTGTGCAAACATCTTCATGTTTTCAAACCAAAAACCTGGACCCCAAGTCCTTGACTTTTTTCAAACTTCATTTCATAATACTTCTTTCAAATCAATCTTAATCATACTTTGACTCCATTTTCATAATCACAATCAATTAACTCCACCCATTCACTTGTTTTGGCTTTGTCCATTGTTAATCTTTTCATGCATTAGCCATAGGTTTCAATTATCATTGTGGTTGATGTAAACCTCACCTTATCTTTAGTGAGTCGACAGTAAGACTTCCGTACTGAAAACAGGGTTAACCCCTCTAGTACGTCGAAGCTATCCTCGCATGGTGGATGTTGGTCTTGGTCGAGTTTTCTCCCATTGATAATGAAGAGCCTCAGTGCTATTGTTTAAAATTGAATCCACCAACTTTTGGAAATCTTTTAGCCGAACTACGGCGTTTTGATCCTTACCTTTGATGGAAGGTACGTAGGCAGCGGGTTCATCCGTTCAAACCCAATAATAAACTTGTACATTCTTTTCTCATCATCCCAATCATGTTTGCACAATACTTATGTCATAACAAATAACATTTTTTATACAACAAGTGTGAAAAGGGCTCCCTAGGAGTACCTAGGACGTAGTGGGTGCCTAACACCTTCCCATTGCGTAATTTACCCCTTACCCAGACTCTCTGATCTTTTTATTAGTTTTCTACGTGTAAAACTTCTTAGGCTTTTGTTCGCTTTTTAGCCAGTCCTTTGGATAAATAAAAGTGCGGTGGCGACTCGAAATTTCATTGTATGCTTTGCTTATGGTTTAATCGATAAATCATATAGCGACAAATACACCGCTACATATATCGATTACTGGGTAAAGATAACCAACAAAGAGGAGATTACATCTACCGGTTACTGGGTAGAAAACCACAGAAATAGGACTTACAACTATCGGTTACTGAGTAGAAGGCCACAAAAATCCGTTGGGGAAAGGATGAATAATTACTGGTTACTGAGCAATTGAACAACTGAACCACAGGGAACTACCGGGGATAACAAGAAAGGAATCAATCTAGAACAAACTAGAAAGACACAATCCAACAAGACTCAACCCGATGAGGATATAACTCAGGGGAGTAATTCCATCCCGATACACAACTGGGGAGGAAACTGAAACAATAATCATCCACGAGGACATAAATTAGTGGGAAAGAAAGAAGAAAAGATAGACACTTCCTGCCTATGGGGCTGACTCTATATGGAGAGATCAGACACAAACATCTGCTTGGGGAAGAACATTTCACCAATAGCAGGAGATAACAAGCAAAGATATATGGCAAAGAATGCATCATGAATATCTGAATGCTATGATTATGCATGTATATGCATGATTTGTGTATAATTAATGTTGACAAACAGACATATCTAACACAATCAAGTCCAAGAATCACGAACAGACACTCGGCAAACGTCTCGACAAGAAGGGCGAAGCCTACTGGAGAACTCAGCTTGGGAATAACCCGAGAAGGATAAAAATAAATCATCGGGGATATCAAACCCTATCCCAAAGCTACATTCACTAAGGATACAAAGAAGATGTATTCAGGAGCAGCGAAAGAAGATAATCGAGCAGAGAACTCAACTCTGATGGGGATTATTTCTGGAATAAGAGTAAACAAGGAAAGACTTTAACCATAGCTGGGGATAGGCAAAGTCAAAGCTTCCAACTGCAGGAGATAACACTCTACACATGAGAAGTCTTCTAGGAGCAGACAATCCTGACATAAGGAAGATGCAAAAAATCTGTCGGGGAGTTTCCATCAACTCTCTTGGGGACAGGTGGTTTAATAACAATAAGATCCGCCAGAGAATAAACTCTATTGGGGAAGCTTATTAAGGAATGATGTGAAACTCCGTGGGGAACAACCACCAATCAGATGTACATCAATCAAAACACTCCCTTTTATTTGTCGGAGAGGAAACTCTGCAAAGGGGAATAATAGCATTTTGCTCCACTGGGGAAGGAAATAAACATTTTCACCACCAGCTCTTAATGCTAGAAGAAATCTTCAGACTCAGAGGAGATACAAACATCAAACTCTGATATGGCAACCCTACTGGGGACAAGTTGTAAATGCTCTTGAGGAAATTACCCTTGCTGGAGAAATTAGAAATGAATCCTTCATCAACAAGCGACATAGCAGGGATACCTCTTTTCAAAATAAATGAAATGGGAAATAAGCCCTTCATCAATTGCACTAGGCAACTTCCTGCTGAGGAGACAATTATCAAGAAAGGTAGCTCTGCAGGGAACACATGCTTACTTCGTTGGAGATTCCTACTCATGTTGGGGAAAGACAACCTTCCTCGTGAGTAGATAGTCAGGATAATGAGACAAGGAATATTCTCAACTTAAAGCATATCAACTTTTATCAATCTATAAGGGATTTTAAGTCAGTCCACACAAGGGGTGACAACCATACAAATGATAAAACACAAATGCTAGTGCCTGATATAGAGAGATACACATCTCTAAAATATCGAGGCAAAAATTTGGAAAAGAAGGGATCATTCACAGATCAACCATATACCAATCATGGATTGCTAAAACTCCGTGGGAGAAACAAGTATGTATACACAAACAAACTACCGGGAATGTATTGGATGAACATCCAAAAATCCTACTAGGGGGAAGCAATCCATAAGACAGATCAATCCACTGCCATCAAGGAGAACTTCTCCTACCAGACTCTCTGGGAAGCTGATAATGTATTATTCTTTTTGCGCTCGGTTGAGGAGACAACTTGAAAGCTGATGAAGAGGATATAAGGAGCAAGAATGCCATAATATGAACAAATGTCTTACCCTTTGGTGATCATATTATCCTTGGGAAAGCATTAAGGACATTCCACTTATCCTTTCCGTCATTGTGAATGTTCACTTTGTTTAAAACAGTTTATTCATGAAAAATTTATTTGTTTAACATTGATATTCATCAATTAAAACATGCAAACATTTGTTAAACAGAAACAAATAAGAGTGCAAAGAATTGGATAAAGGCTCAAATTTATTTAAGAGAATGGTAGTCCGCAAATGGCGAGACTCTATGGATCTTTACAAATTTGAAATTGGTGATATACATGGAAAAGGGATACATTGAACATAATGACCTTTTCTCCACCAACTCTGAATCCACTCTATTTGAAACTTCAGTTGATGATGACTGAGTGAGAATCTTTGACAGATGACAGTTATAGAACAAAGTCTTGTTAGGATGCAGTTACTTGCCAAATACCTAATTTTTGCCTAGATTGCCCCAGGGTGAGGTACTCAATCTAGCGGGATATATATTCATTTTTCGTGTCTCTAACTTTTGCCTGGATCGCCCTTTCGGGTTTTCAATCCACCGAGACGCTCATTTTGCCTAATCCGCTCTTTTGGGATTTCAACTTAGCGAGCTATTCTGTTTTTATTTTTTTAGGCGAAGTATTTCTTGACTGCATCTGAATTCACAGGACGAGTGAAATCCTCCCCATCCATAGTTGTGAGCAACAAAGCACCGCCTGAAAAGGCTCTCTTAACAACGTATGGACCTTCATAGTTTGGAGTCCACTTGCCCCTGGAATCGGGCGCGAAAGACAAGAATTTCTTGAGCACGAGGTCACCTTCTCGGAACACACGACGCTTGACCTTCTTATCAAAGGCTTTCTTCATCCTTTGTTGATATAACTGACCATGGCACATGGCAGTTAATCTCTTCTCTTCAATCAAATTTAGTTGGTCATAACGGCTCTGAACCCATTCAGCCTCAGTCAACTTGGCTTCCATCAAGACTCTCATTGATGGGATCTCGACCTCTACAGGGAGCACAACCTCCATGCCATATACAAGGGAGAAAGGGGTTGCCCCTGTTGAATTGCGGACGGATGTACGATAGCCATGCAAAGCAAATGGCAGCATCTCATGTCAATCTTTGTGCGTAACAACCATCTTCTGAATAATCTTCTTGATGTTCTTGTTAGCAGCTTCAACATCCCTGTCATACCCTAATTTTGACCCTGAATCGCTGATTCAATACATTCATCATAGCTATTGCATGTCTACATAGCACACCATGCATTCCATACCGCATAGTGCCTAAAATATCAGTCGAAATAAATTTTTCGGATCTACAGGCAAACCGGTTGAATTAATCGACGGATGTGCGTCAAATCAGTGGACGAAATATTTTAAAATCAAGTTTCCAGACATCAGCTTTATTAATCTACGTTTCACGTAGTTTAATAAGGTATGCTCGATTTATTTTTCAACTAATATTTTGGCCACTTTTTGATCAGCTCGAGCCTGTTTAACCGGTCAAAATTTATTTCAAAATTAAAAGAAACGCTGTATTTTTCCAATAAGTTTATTTCGCACTGATCATTTTGGTGCATTCATTTTAATTTTTTTTAGCATTTTTGCGCCCAATTTTTATTCATTTTAAGTCCTTTTATTTGTGCATTTTTGTCATGCCGTTTATAAAAATAAATAAAATTATTGGTGTTTTTAGTTTGATTTTATTTTAATTGTTTTAAATGTCTAGTTTTATTTAATTTTAATTGTTACTGTCTCTAAAATAAATATCAAGGGCATTGTGGTCTTTATTTAAATAATAGAAACCCTACATGTCACTATATATACCATGGCCATAACAAGAAGAGAAAAAAAAACAGAAGGAACGACGCCCCTTTATCATTGTTCATTTCCGGTTTTGAAAAAGAATAGAAAAAACAAAGTCAGGGAGACAACCACTGTTCACGTCTCTCAATCTCAGCATATTCCCAATAATGTGATTCAGGTTTTTCCTCTTCCACTTTGAACTACTTAAAATTCAATTGTTTTTCTTTCACTCTAAAAAATATGTTTTATGGTGGGTGTTATGTACTGTTTTTTCACCATACTCAAATGAATAGTTAGCCCATCTATATCATGCTTTCAACAATTGCATCGGCTTATGCTTCATTGAGTTGCAACACCTACCAACTGTAACCTTCTTATTTCTTCTTAATTTTGTTTCATACATATTATTTATTTATTTATTCACTTTTGATTTTAAGCTTCATATATATATACTATTAGTTTACAAATACAATTTCTTATCACTTTACATTTATTTCATATCACTTTAAAATTTCCTGTTAGTTTCTTATATATATATATATATATATATATATATATATATATATATATATATATATATATATATATATATATATATATATATATATATATATATATATATATATATATTATTTTTTTTGTTATTTCAAGTTTTATATGTATATACATACACTGTTTTGATGCTTATATATATACTGTTAGGTTATACTCTTGTTTTTTCTTTGTTTTACCATATGTATAAATTCTCAAATCCATATATACGTTTACTGTTTATATGAGTTTTATATATATAACTTTGAGTTTTTTTAATTAAAAATTTATATATACTTTTTCCATATTCTATTTCATTTTAACTCTATTTCAATACTGGAACCTTGCAGATTCATTTTAGATAACGCGTGCGTGTTGTGTCTAGCTTTCTATTTTTTTATTATTTTGAGTTTATGTAAAAATTAGGACACTAGTGTAATAATAATAATAATAATAATGCGCTTGATTGTTGTTTAGTTTATTATTGTGTTGCGATTCGGAGTTAAAATTCAATTTTAATTTCGAAACTCGCTTGAACGCATAGAGTTTTGCTTGGCTTCTAATTGAGTGATTCATATATGAGTCTACTTTAAGTTAGCTTAGAAGCTAAATTAAATTGCTTTCGATTTCGGTTGATTTCTAGTCCCGTGGCTTACTCTTGGGCCTTCTTACAATGAGCTCTTAAGCAACATCAACTTAACTTTCAATAATTTCAAACCTCGGTACTTTAATTGTTTTAATTTAATATTCAAATCATTTTCTAAATAAAACGTGAAGAAAAAGATTACCTGGATGGAATTTCCAGTCGTAATCCCGAATATTAGGCTCAAGCTGTAAGAGCTTGCAAGCCATAAATATTCGTCTTCTCTTTAACACTCCAATATTCAAAATCATTTTCTAAATAAAAGTTGGAAGAAAAAGGTTACCTGGATGGAATGTCCAGTCGTAATCCCGAATATTAGGCTCAAGCTGTAAGAGCTTGCAAGCCATAAATATTCGTCTTCTCTCCAAAACACCTGTAAATATCTCAAACCATCTTCTTAATGGTTGGAAGAAAAAGATTACCTGGAGGGAATATCCAGTTGTAATCCCGAATATTAGGCTCAAGCTGTAAGAGCTTGCAAGCCATAAATATTCGTCTTCCCTCCAAAACATTCATAAATATTCGAATCATTTTCTTAGCAATATTGGAAAGAAACAGACTGCCTGGGTGGAATGTCCAGACGTAGTCCCGAGTATTAGACCCAAGCTGTAAGAGCTTGTAGGTCACAAGTACTCGTCTTTCAAATTCCAAAATACTTAATTCCTATCTTAACCTCTTTCAATAAAGATGGAAATGGAACATGGTGTATACCGTGCACTCCTGAGGCTAGGATTCGAGATGTATATCTCGCTCATCCAAGTTCTCGCCATCACTCAAAATACCTCCAACCAATCAAACTTTTTTCTCGCCGCCGTGCGATTAATCAAAAACCTTTTAAAATGAAAGATATATTGTCTTAAGAGATACAAAACAATGTTTCGGCCACGATTGTTGAGTAGAGATAAATGACGCTTTTCTGAATGTAGATTTATAAATCCGTTCGATGTGTGGTATGCGTTCACTCCTCATCTGTTTTGGGTAAAATAATGTTTTTGTCGATTAATACAGTATGACTTTCGCTAAAATCGACCAACAAACAAACATTTTTCTACCCAGAACTACGTAAGCCTTGACTTCTCTATTGAGATACGTAGGAGCAGGATTTATGAATCTTGTCAGGCCCACTAATAAAAAACTTAGGTTTAGTCCTTTCGTCAAAAATCCAAAAACATTTTCCTTTCTTTTATTCTTTCTTTCCCACCTAATAACTTGAAAAGCCTAATATTTCAAACTAACATTAATGCACACAACTGACCTAATGGTTCCCGTTGAGTACAACGGACGTGAGGGGTGCTAATACCTTCCCCTTGCGTAACCGACTCCCGAACCCTGATATTGGTTGCGATGACCATATCTTATCCTTTCTTTGTCTTGGGTTTTATCGATATTTCCCCTTTCCTTCTTAGGAATAAATAAAGTTCGGTGGCGACTCTGTTCAGTCCATCATTGCAAGCGTGCGATCGCGCTTCGCTTTGAAGTCGTATCCCCATTTTTTCGAGGTGCGACAGATGGCGACTCTGCTAGGGAAAGGAACATCCCTAAGTGAGTCAGGCCTAGTTAGGTCGTTTGTGTGCCTTTGTTTGATTACCGATGTGGCTTTTCCTTATTGTTTTTACTATCTCTATTGTCATATTGATATGAATCTGTCGTATTGGTTCGATTATGGTTTGGTACTTGGATACTCTAATTGCAAACCATGTGGGAAAGACTTTTTACCCGAGTCTCGAGTAAAAACATAAGATAGGACGAGGTTGAGTAGTGCGGGTCCGCGAGATGTATTTCTCGTTGGGTCGGTACGAGAACCTCACTTAGAGTAGATTCTTGAGAGGATGTTGTCGCTCGGCAAGTAAGTTGCCGTAAGCTTCAATATTTTCTTTAGGATCCATGACTCTGAGAACCATTTGTAGAACCTTAGTTCTTTGCCCAACTAGGAAAGATGGTTGCGTAGTGTGGGTCTGCGAGATGTATTTCTCGTTGGATCGATGCGAGAACCTCACTTAGAGTAGATTCTTTAGATGGAGTTGATGCCCGACAAGTAAGTTGCCGCAGGTAGCAAACAGTCTAATGGATCCATGACTCTAGGAACTTTTTCAAAAAACTTAGATCTTACCCGGTGAGAACCTATTCTTGGAAAACAATCAGATTCATCAGTACCTCATACTTTTGAACCCGTGTATGAAAAAACAAATGTGCATGGCTTGCATTGCATTCATTCGCATTCCATTGCATTTGCATCGCATCATAATGCATGTCATTCTCCAGACAAAATACCAAAAAAAAAACTCATCCATCTTTTGTCCGTGAAGCAAAGTGATTCTCAACACACGTTTAAAACAAAGAACCATGTCTCAAGAGATGATGGACGAGCTAAGGAAAAGTCAAGAAGCACTGAAGGAGGAACTTAATCTTTTGAAGAGCCAAATGAGATGGGTCTTGGAAACCCTGCAAGTCTTGTTGAGAAAAGAGGGTCACCCAATATACGCTGCTGCAACAAAGAGAGCTACTACGCCACATCCATCTGGTGTTATCCCAAGTCAAGGGAAATTCTATGTGGCAACTCCTCATTTACCAGTATATGGACCTCCCTCAAGACGTCATCATCAATATCCTCTGGCTATTGCTCCTCAAAGTCACCAAAGCCAGGTTCAGAACAAAAATCAGAATCAGAACAAGGGGAACAAGGATCACAATGACTCGATTCCGGTGCCATATAGCAAGCTCTACCCGCAACTGATCCAAAATGCTTTGGTGACCCCTCGAGCTCTCACACCTGTGTCACCATACCTGCCATGGTACAATCCAAATGCAACATGTGAATTCCATAAAGGAGCATTGGGACATGACTTGGATTCTTGCTTAGCGCTGAAAGCCTTGGTGCGAGGGTTGATTAACAAAAAGAGCTTAGTCTTTGAAGAAGATCATCCCAAGGTCAAGTGCGAATACCATACTGGGACAATGGGACACTCCATCGAGGAATGCAAGAGTTTTAAGCTCAAGTTGCAAGGATTGATTGACATAAGGTCACTAACACTCAAGGAGGAAGGCTCAGGTACATATACCTTGATTTCTAAGCCAGGTAATGAGAAAGGGAAAGGACCCTTGAAACCCCTCAAGATTTTGTACCACAAGGAAGATGTCAGGGATGTGGCTAATGAGCTATCATTGTTTCCTGGTAAGAGCATTGAGATACCGTCTTGGATTTCCAATGTCACGACCCATACCAATGAAAGAAAAGGAGAAGTGAGTAGTGGATTCAAGAGGGTTGCGTTCAACGATGAGAATGAAGGAAAAGAATTTGAAGATCATCGTGTCAATGTCAAAAAGCTTGTTGATCCAAACCTTCAAGTTTGAAGAAGTCAACTCCCTAAAGTTGGCAATCATTTGGCTGTTTCAACACTTCTTTTGTAGTTTCTTTGCACGTTGATTGTTATTTGCTTTTAAACATTGTTGTTTTATTTGAATTGGTAAGATTAATGAAATGGTTATGCATCTTTTGAATTAATCCATTCGTATTCACTCGTTTTTCATTTATGTTAAAAAACAAAAACAAAAATACTCCTCTCATTCATTTTTGTTTATCAAACCGTTGTGTTAACAAAGATTGGAGGGAGGATGATGAAAACGAAACACCTGAAATTGTTGTGGTATGCTTTTGAGTAAAATCTTGTCGATGATGTAAGGCATTGTTTCAAATCCCCAAACACTGAAGAGATAAGGAGTTAATCCCTAGTCAACCACTTTGAGCCTAGAAGTTGGTGTTTATTTCAGACCTAAAACCCTTAATCTTAACCTGGGGCAGGGTAGTTATGTTCAGATAGTTTGATCGTGCATTCGATCTTTCAAAAAAAAGTCATCCATATGGACACCCTCCAATGAGGTTCAACCACATGTTATCCTTCGCGCACATGTTGAAGTTTCAAAGAAGTTGAGAAAAGCTAAAGTTAGTGTTTGGTAGATCCTCATCCACCAATAATGTGGCAGTCAACACGTAAAAAAAAATAGAAAAAGCCCGCTAAATCAAATACCACGAAATGACTTAGGCAAAAGTTAGGGCATCCCGATGGACCAAAAGCTTCAGAGAAGCGGTCCAGGCAAAATTAGGGATAAAGAAAATCAATCAAAAGAGGTCACCAAAATCCTCAACAAAACAAAAAATAAGGTGACTGCCATTTCAAGAAAATTCGTCTTGAACCCTCATCACACCTTCGAACCCTCTTGGAAGTCGAATGCGTGTATTTGAATTAACTGAACATAGGAACTGGAGATCATCAAGAAGAAGGGGTGGGTAAAAATAAATTTTGAGCCTTATATCCTTTTGTTTCAAAAAAAAACCGTGAACCAGACCACGTTACAACCCTTAAAAGACCTAATTGAGGCAGGGTTTATTCTGAAAGCATACTATAACAAGGTTATGTTAACTTGACTCCAAACGATTTTTGTTAATCATTTGATGGCACCAACTTGCGTACTGTGAATGACTTGATCACCATTGGGTTCTCATCAACGACTCGTTCACTGTATTTCACCCTTTCATATCAATAAATTTTGATTTCAAATTTTTGCATAAACATTGCATTAAAATTACCATTTTTTGAATGCACAATCTTATTTGCGAGTCAACACTTAGCATCGAAGAAATTCCAATAATACAGTTGAGGAACTTGATAAAGTGAAAGAAGTCTAGTCAGGGGCAAATCACTTTGAGCATCAGTTAATTCGAGCTAATCACCCTAAGGGTCATCTCGCCAAGAGTAATTTGTTTCAAGACTCAGACCGGGGCAAGCCACCTCAGAGCTCAATGAGTCCAACTATCCAAAGGACAGTCAATCAAGAGTCTGCCATTCCAACATTTGGTTAGTCAAGTTTAAACCATTACAAGTTTCAAACACTTGGGGCAAGCCATCTCGAGGTAGTCTCATGGAAAGTTGTTTCCAAACCCACTTTCAAGGTGAACATTTCCAAAGACCCAACAAACGAGGGCAAGATGAGCCACAGAGGGGCAGAACCTCTTTCTTCGTGCTTTCAAACTGCTCAAACAAATTCTGCCATACGTCAATAACTATTGAGTTTAAGACGAGTGCCCGAAAATTATGCTAGCACGATTCATTAATCCTCCAAAAGGATCCATTGGCAAAGTTGTGGTTATCAAACTGGATAGAATCCTCCTTTGGCAACATCTATCATAAAATATTTGGTTGAGTTCTCGGTGTTGAGGAATCATGAGCTTCCATAAAAAGCCTTTACAAACTCCCAGTCTGCCCAGTGTCAGCATTCTCATAATCATGATCATTCATATATCATGCATAAAAGGAAATTCAAATCATGCATAGCCGAAATGTACTTCGTGCTTATTTTGCATTGACCCAGGTCTTGTTGTCGATCCTATGATCCTTTGACCTTTGATTCCAGTTTGTATTTGGTGCCCTTAAACCCACATCCGGTTTTCGCAGTCATTTTCAAATCCAATTTTTGTTCAATACCATTCAGGTCATATATGAACCTGTTGTTGAGCTTTTATTCCGGGGTCAGGTCATACTTGAACCTGCTCTGAAGAGTTTTTCCAATTTTTGTTCAATACCATTCAGGTCATATATGAACCTGTTGTTGAGCTTTTATTCCGGGGTCAGGTCATACTTGAACCTGCTCTGAAGAGTTTTTCCTTTTGTTCAATACTATTCAGGTCATGTATGAACCTGTTGTTGAGCTTTTATTCCGGGGTCAGGTCATACTTGAACCTGCTCTGAAGAGTTTTTCCAATTTTTGTTCAATACCATTCAGGTCATGTTTGAACCTGTTGTTGAGCTTTATTCCGGTGTCAGGTCATACTTGAACCTGCTCTGAAGAGTTTTTTCCAACTTTTGTTCAATACTATTCAGGTCATGTTTGAACCTGTTGTTGAGCTTTATTCCGATGTCAGGTCATACTTGAACCTGCTCTGAAGAGTTTTTTCCGAGTTTTGTTCAATACTATTCAGGTCATGTTTGAACCTGCTGTTGAGCTTTTATTCCGGTGTCAGGTCATACTTGAACCTGCTCTGAAGAGTTTTTTCCAACTTTTGTTCAATACTATTCAGGTCATGTTTGAACCTGTTGTTGAGCTTTATTCCGGTGTCAGGTCATACTTGAACCTGCTCTGAAGAGTTTTTTCCAACTTTTGTTCAATACTATTCAGGTCATGTTTGAACCTGTTGTTGAGCTTTTATTCGGGTCAGGTCATACTTGAACCTGCTCTGAAGAGTTTTTCCTTTTGTTCAATACTATTCAGGTCATATATGAACTTGTTGTTGAGCTTTTATTCCGGGGTCAGGTCATACTTGAACCTGCTCTTAAGTTTTTTTCCTTGAGTTCAATACCATTCAGGTCATGTATGAACCTATTGTTGAGCCTTATTCCGGTGTCAGGTCATACATGAACCTGTTCTGAAGATTTTTCCCTATGTTTGTTCAATACTATTCAGGTCATGTATGAATCTGTTGTTGAGCTTTATTCCGGTGTCAGGTCATATATGAACCTGTTCTGAAGAGTTTTTCCCCATGATTATTCCCCAGCATTGTCAGGTCATATATGAACCTGTTTGTTGTGTCTGAACCTGTTGTGCATTTTTCTTTCTTATTCAGGTCTGGCAAGTCATATGTGAACTTACTCCCGAAATCTCCTGTACTCTAAGTACTGCTTATCAAATTTCACTTTGAGCACTCCCCGTTGTGTCTGATTCTCCAGCCGGATTTGTTTTCCCCAGCAAATTGTTTTTTTACCCCATTTGTCTGTCTCCCTGTGGATCATCAGCATTCCCCACAGATTTGGTCCGCTTAGTAGCACCTCCTGTTAAGGGTCCACCATATCCCTAGCAGATAAAAATTACAAAAAAAAAGAGAATCCTGCATCCATGCATATCATATCATATCATATCATATCATATCATATCACATCATGTCATAGGGATTCAGGATCAAAATCCGGGTCTTAGTATTTAACCATCTCCCACTATGATCATACGAAGAGTGTCCTGCTTCATATGATCTAGTTGAAGATACTTAAATAGGGGCAACTGTCATACCCTAATTTTGACCCTGAATCGCTGATTCAATACATTCATCATAGCTATTGCATGTCTACATAGCACACCATGCATTCCATACCGCATAGTGCCTAAAATATCAGTCGAAATAAATTTTTCGGATCTACAGGCAAACCGGTTGAATTAATCGACGGATGTGCGTCAAATCAGTGGACGAAATATTTTAAAATCAAGTTTCCAGACATCAGCTTTATTAATCTACGTTTCACGTAGTTTAATAAGGTATGCTCGATTTATTTTTCAACTAATATTTTGGCCACTTTTTGATCAGCTCGAGCCTGTTTAACCGGTCAAAATTTATTTCAAAATTAAAAGAAACGCTGTATTTTTCCAATAAGTTTATTTCGCACTGATCATTTTGGTGCATTCATTTTAATTTTTTTTAGCATTTTTGCGCCCAATTTTTATTCATTTTAAGTCCTTTTATTTGTGCATTTTTGTCATGCCGTTTATAAAAATAAATAAAATTATTGGTGTTTTTAGTTTGATTTTATTTTAATTGTTTTAAATGTCTAGTTTTATTTAATTTTAATTGTTACTGTCTCTAAAATAAATATCAAGGGCATTGTGGTCTTTATTTAAATAATAGAAACCCTACATGTCACTATATATACCATGGCCATAACAAGAAGAGAAAAAAAAAACAGAAGGAACGGCGCCCCTTTATCATTGTTCATTTCCGGTTTTGAAAAAGAATAGAAAAAACAAAGTCAGGGAGACAACCACTGTTCACGTCTCTCAATCTCAGCATATTCCCAATAATGTGATTCAGGTTTTTCCTCTTCCACTTTGAACTACTTAAAATTCAATTGTTTTTCTTTCACTCTAAAAAATATGTTTTATGGTGGGTGTTATGTACTGTTTTTTCACCATACTCAAATGAATAGTTAGCCCATCTATATCATGCTTTCAACAATTGCATCGGCTTATGCTTCATTGAGTTGCAACACCTACCAACTGTAACCTTCTTATTTCTTCTTAATTTTGTTTCATACATATTATTTATTTATTTATTTATTTATTCACTTTTGATTTTAAGCTTCATATATATATATACTATTAGTTTACAAATACAATTTCTTATCACTTTACATTTATTTCATATCACTTTAAAATTTCCTGTTAGTTTCTTATATATATATATATATATATATATATATATATATATATATATATATATATATATATATATATATATATATATATATATATATATATATATATATATATATATATATATATATATATATATATATATATATATATATATATATATATATATATATATATATATATATATATATATATTATTTTTTTTGTTATTTCAAGTTTTATATGTATATACATACACTGTTTTGATGCTTATATATATACTGTTAGGTTATACTCTTGTTTTTTCTTTGTTTTACCATATGTATAAATTCTCAAATCCATATATACGTTTACTGTTTATATGAGTTTTATATATATAACTTTGAGTTTTTTTAATTAAAAATTTATATATACTTTTTCCATATTCTATTTCATTTTAACTCTATTTCAATACTGGAACCTTGCAGATTCATTTTAGATAACGCGTGCGTGTTGTGTCTAGCTTTCTATTTTTTTTATTATTTTGAGTTTATGTAAAAATTAGGACACTACTGTAATAATAATAATAATAATGCGCTTGATTGTTGTTTAGTTTATTATTGTGTTGCGATTCGGAGTTAAAATTCAATTTTAATTTCGAAACTCGCTTGAACGCATAGAGTTTTGCTTGGCTTCTAATTGAGTGATTCATATATGAGTCTACTTTAAGTTAGCTTAGAAGCTAAATTAAATTGCTTTCGATTTCGGTTGATTTCTAGTCCCGTGGCTTACTCTTGGGCCTTCTTACAATGAGCTCTTAAGCAACATCAACTTAACTTTCAATAATTTCAAACCTCGGTACTTTAATTGTTTTAATTTAATATTCAAATCATTTTTTAAATAAAACATAAAAAAAAGATTACCTGGATGGAATTTCCAGTCGTAATCCCGAATATTAGGCTCAAGCTGTAAGAGCTTGCAAGCCATAAATATTCGTCTTCTCTTTAACACTCCAATATTCAAAATCATTTTCTAAATAAAAGTTGGAAGAAAAAGGTTACCTGGATGGAATGTCCAGTCGTAATCCCGAATATTAGGCTCAAGCTGTAAGAGCTTGCAAGCCATAAATATTCGTCTTCTCTCCAAAACACCTGTAAATATCTCAAACCATCTTCTTAATGGTTGGAAGAAAAAGATTACCTGGAGGGAATATCCAGTTGTAATCCCGAATATTAGGCTCAAGCTGTAAGAGATTGCAAGCCATAAATATTCGTCTTCCCTCCAAAACATTCATAAATATTCGAATCATTTTCTTAGCAATATTGGAAAGAAACAGACTGCCTGGGTGGAATGTCCAGACGTAGTCCCGAGTATTAGACCCAAGCTGTAAGAGCTTGTAGGTCACAAGTACTCGTCTTTCAAATTCCAAAATACTTAATTCCTATCTTAACCTCTTTCAATAAAGATGGAAATGGAACATGGTGTATACCGTGCACTCCTGAGGCTAGGATTCGAGATGTATATCTCGCTCATCCAAGTTCTCGCCATCACTCAAAATACCTCCAACCAATCAAACTTTTTTCTCGCCGCCGTGCGATTAATCAAAAACCTTTTAAAATGAAAGATATATTGTCTTAAGAGATACAAAACAATGTTTCGGCCACGATTGTTGAGTAGAGATAAATGACGCTTTTCCGAATGTAGATTTATAAATCCGTTCGATGTGTGGTATGCGTTCACTCCTCATCTGTTTTGGGTAAAATAATGTTTTTGTCGATTAATACAGTATGACTTTCGCTAAAATCGACCAACAAACAAACATTTTTCTACCCAGAACTACGTAAGCCTTGACTTCTCTATTGAGATACGTAGGAGCAGGATTTATGAATCTTGTCAGGCCCACTAATAAAAAACTTAGGTTTAGTCCTTTCGTCAAAAATCCAAAAACATTTTCCTTTCTTTTATTCTTTCTTTCCCACCTAATAACTTGAAAAGCCTAATATTTCAAACTAACATTAATGCACACAACTGACCTAATGGTTCCCGTTGAGTACAACGGACGTGAGGGGTGCTAATACCTTCCCCTTGCGTAACCGACTCCCGAACCCTGATATTGGTTGCGATGACCATATCTTATCCTTTCTTTGTCTTGGGTTTTATCGATATTTCCCCTTTCCTTCTTAGGAATAAATAAAGTTCGGTGGCGACTCTGTTCAGTCCATCATTGCAAGCGTGCGATCGCGCTTCGCTTTGAAGTCGTATCCCCATTTTTTCGAGGTGCGACAGATGGCGACTCTGCTAGGGAAAGGAACATCCCTAAGTGAGTCAGGCCTAGTTAGGTCGTTTGTGTGCCTTTGTTTGATTACCGATGTGGCTTTTCCTTATTGTTTTTACTATCTCTATTGTCATATTGATATGAATCTGTCGTATTGGTTCGATCATGGTTTGGTACTTGGATACTCTAATTGCAAACCATGTGGGAAATACTTTTTACCCGAGTCTCGAGTAAAAACATAAGATAGGACGAGGTTGAGTAGTGCGGGTCCGCGAGATGTATTTCTCGTTGGGTCGGTACGAGAACCTCACTTAGAGTAGATTCTTGAGAGGATGTTGTCGCTCGGCAAGTAAGTTGCCGTAAGCTTCAATATTTTCTTTAGGATCCATGACTCTGAGAACCATTTGTAGAACCTTAGTTCTTTGCCCAACTAGGAAAGATGGTTGCGTAGTGTGGGTCTGCGAGATGTATTTCTCGTTGGATCGATGCGAGAACCTCACTTAGAGTAGATTCTTTAGATGGAGTTGATGCCCGGCAAGTAAGTTGCCGCAGGTAGCAAACAGTCTAATGGATCCATGACTCTAGGAACTTTTTCAAAAAACTTAGATCTTACCCGGTGAGAACCTATTCTTGGAAAACAATCAGATTCATCAGTACCTCATACTTTTGAACCCGTGTATGAAAAAACAAATGTGCATGGCTTGCATTGCATTCATTCGCATTCCATTGCATTTGCATCGCATCATAATGCATGTCATTCTCCAGACAAAATACCAAAAAAAAAACTCATCCATCTTTTGTCCGTGAAGCAAAGTGATTCTCAACACACGTTTAAAACAAAGAACCATGTCTCAAGAGATGATGGACGAGCTAAGGAAAAGTCAAGAAGCACTGAAGGAGGAACTTAATCTTTTGAAGAGCCAAATGAGATGGGTCTTGGAAACCCTGCAAGTCTTGTTGAGAAAAGAGGGTCACCCAATATACGCTGCTGCAACAAAGAGAGCTACTACGCCACATCCATCTGGTGTTATCCCAAGTCAAGGGAAATTCTATGTGGCAACTCCTCATTTACCAGTATATGGACCTCCCTCAAGACGTCATCATCAACATCCTCTGGCTATTGCTCCTCAAAGTCACCAAAGCCAGGTTCAGAACAAAAATCAGAATCAGAACAAGGGGAACAAGGATCACAATGACTCGATTCCGGTGCCATATAGCAAGCTCTACCCGCAACTGATCCAAAATGCTTTGGTGACCCCTCGAGCTCTCACACCTGTGTCACCATACCTGCCATGGTACAATCCAAATGCAACATGTGAATTCCATAAAGGAGCATTGGGACATGACTTGGATTCTTGCTTAGCGCTGAAAGCCTTGGTGCGAGGGTTGATTAACAAAAAGAGCTTAGTCTTTGAAGAAGATCATCCCAAGGTCAAGTGCGAATACCATACTGGGACAATGGGACACTCCATCGAGGAATGCAAGAGTTTTAAGCTCAAGTTGCAAGGATTGATTGACATAAGGTCACTAACACTCAAGGAGGAAGGCTCAGGTACATATACCTTGATTTCTAAGCCAGGTAATGAGAAAGGGAAAGGACCCTTGAAACCCCTCAAGATTTTGTACCACAAGGAAGATGTCAGGGATGTGGCTAATGAGCTATCATTGTTTCCTGGTAAGAGCATTGAGATACCGTCTTGGATTTCCAATGTCACGACCCATACCAATGAAAGAAAAGGAGAAGTGAGTAGTGGATTCAAGAGGGTTGCGTTCAACGATGAGAATGAAGGAAAAGAATTTGAAGATCATCGTGTCAATGTCAAAAAGCTTGTTGATCCAAACCTTCAAGTTTGAAGAAGTCAACTCCCTAAAGTTGGCAATCATTTGGCTGTTTCAACACTTCTTTTGTAGTTTCTTTGCACGTTGATTGTTATTTGCTTTTAAACATTGTTGTTTTATTTGAATTGGTAAGATTAATGAAATGGTTATGCATCTTTTGAATTAATCCATTCGTATTCACTCGTTTTTCATTTATGTTAAAAAACAAAAACAAAAATACTCCTCTCATTCATTTTTGTTTATCAAACCGTTGTGTTAACAAAGATTGGAGGGAGGATGATGAAAACGAAACACCTGAAATTGTTGTGGTATGCTTTTGAGTAAAATCTTGTCGATGATGTAAGGCATTGTTTCAAATCCCCAAACACTGAAGAGATAAGGAGTTAATCCCTAGTCAACCACTTTGAGCCTAGAAGTTGGTGTTTATTTCAGACCTAAAACCCTTAATCTTAACCTGGGGCAGGGTAGTTATGTTCAGATAGTTTGATCGTGCATTCGATCTTTCAAAAAAAAGTCATCCATATGGACACCCTCCAATGAGGTTCAACCACATGTTATCCTTCGCGCACATGTTGAAGTTTCAAAGAAGTTGAGAAAAGCTAAAGTTAGTGTTTGGTAGATCCTCATCCACCAATAATGTGGCAATCAACACGTAAAAAAAAATAGAAAAAGCCCGCTAAATCAAATACCACGAAATGACTTAGGCAAAAGTTAGGGCATCCCGATGGACCAAAAGCTTCAGAGAAGCGGTCCAGGCAAAATTAGGGATAAAGAAAATCAATCAAAAGAGGTCACCAAAATCCTCAACAAAACAAAAAATAAGGTGACTGCCATTTCAAGAAAATTCGTCTTGAACCCTCATCACACCTTCGAACCCTCTTGGAAGTCGAATGCGTGTATTTGAATTAACTGAACATAGGAACTGGAGATCATCAAGAAGAAGGGGTGGGTAAAAATAAATTTTGAGCCTTATATCCTTTTGTTTCAAAAAAAAACCGTGAACCAGACCACGTTACAACCCTTAAAAGACCTAATTGAGGCAGGGTTTATTCTGAAAGCATACTATAACAAGGTTATGTTAACTTGACTCCAAACGATTTTTGTTAATCATTTGATGGCACCAACTTGCGTACTGTGAATGACTTGATCACCATTGGGTTCTCATCAACGACTCGTTCACTGTATTTCACCCTTTCATATCAATAAATTTTGATTTCAAATTTTTGCATAAACATTGCATTAAAATTACCATTTTTTGAATGCACAATCTTATTTGCGAGTCAACACTTAGCATCGAAGAAATTCCAATAATACAGTTGAGGAACTTGATAAAGTGAAAGAAGTCTAGTCAGGGGAAAATCACTTTGAGCATCAGTTAATTCGAGCTAATCACCCTAAGGGTCATCTCGCCAAGAGTAATTTGTTTCAAGACTCAGACCGGGGCAAGCCACCTCAGAGCTCAATGAGTCCAACTATCCAAAGGACAGTCAATCAAGAGTCTGCCATTCCAACATTTGGTTAGTCAAGTTTAAACCATTACAAGTTTCAAACACTTGGGGCAAGCCATCTCGAGGTAGTCTCATGGAAAGTTGTTTCCAAACCCACTTTCAAGGTGAACATTTCCAAAGACCCAACAAACGAGGGCAAGATGAGCCACAGAGGGGCAAAACCTCTTTCTTCGTGCTTTCAAACTGCTCAAACAAATTCTGCCATACGTCAATAACTATTGAGTTTAAGACGAGTGCCCGAAAATTATGCTAGCACGATTCATTAATCCTCCAAAAGGATCCATTGGCAAAGTTGTGGTTATCAAACTGGATAGAATCCTCCTTTGGCAACATCTATCATAAAATATTTGGTTGAGTTCTCGGTGTTGAGGAATCATGAGCTTCCATAAAAAGCCTTTACAAACTCCCAGTCTGCCCAGTGTCAGCATTCTCATAATCATGATCATTCATATATCATGCATAAAAGGAAATTCAAATCATGCATAGCCGAAATGTACTTCGTGCTCATTTTGCATTGACCCAGGTCTTGTTGTCGATCCTATGATCCTTTGACCTTTGATTCCAGTTTGTATTTGGTGCCCTTAAACCCACATCCGGTTTTCGCAGTCATTTTCAAATCCAATTTTTGTTCAATACCATTCAGGTCATATATGAACCTGTTGTTGAGCTTTTATTCCGGGGTCAGGTCATACTTGAACCTGCTCTGAAGAGTTTTTCCTTTTGTTCAATACTATTCAGGTCATGTATGAACCTGTTGTTGAGCTTTTATTCCGGGGTCAGGTCATACTTGAACCTGCTCTGAAGAGTTTTTCCAATTTTTGTTCAATACCATTCAGGTCATGTTTGAACCTGTTGTTGAGCTTTATTCCGGTGTCAGGTCATACTTGAACCTGCTCTGAAGAGTTTTTTCCAACTTTTGTTCAATACTATTCAGGTCATGTTTGAACCTGTTGTTGAGCTTTATTCCGGTGTCAGGTCATACTTGAACCTGCTCTGAAGAGTTTTTTCCGAGTTTTGTTCAATACTATTCAGGTCATGTTTGAACCTGCTGTTGAGCTTTTATTCCGGTATCAGGTCATACTTGAACCTGCTCTGAAGAGTTTTTTCCAACTTTTGTTCAATACTATTCAGGTCATGTTTGAACCTGTTGTTGAGCTTTATTCCGGTGTCAGGTCATACTTGAACCTGCTCTGAAGAGTTTTTTCCAACTTTTGTTCAATACTATTCAGGTCATGTTTGAACCTGTTGTTGAGCTTTTATTCGGGTCAGGTCATACTTGAACCTGCTCTGAAGAGTTTTTCCTTTTGTTCAATACTATTCAGGTCATATATGAACCTGTTGTTGAGCTTTTATTCCGGGGTCAGGTCATACTTGAACCTGCTCTTAAGTTTTTTTCCTTGAGTTCAATACCATTCAGGTCATGTATGAACCTATTGTTGAGCCTTATTCCGGTGTCAGGTCATACATGAACCTGTTCTGAAGATTTTTCCCTATGTTTGTTCAATACTATTCAGGTCATGTATGAATCTGTTGTTGAGCTTTATTCCGGTGTCAGGTCATATATGAACCTGTTCTGAAGAGTTTTTCCCCATGATTATTCCCCAGCATTGTCAGGTCATATATGAACCTGTTTGTTGTGTCTGAACCTGTTGTGCATTTTTCTTTCTTATTCAGGTCTGGCAAGTCATATGTGAACTTACTCCCGAAATCTCTTGTACTCTAAGTACTGCTTATCAAATTTCACTTTGAGCACTCCCCGTTGTGTCTGATTCTCCAGCCGGATTTGTTTTCCCCAGCAAATTGTTTTTTACCCCATTTGTCTGTCTCCCTGTGGATCATCAGCATTCCCCACAGATTTGGTCCGCTTAGTAGCACCTCCTGTTAAGGGTCCACCATATCCCTAGCAGATAAAAATTACAAAAAAAAAGAGAATCCTGCATCCATGCATTTCATATCATATCATATCATATCATATCATATCATATCATATCATATCACATCATGTCATAGGGATTCAGGATCAAAATCCGGGTCTTAGTATTTAACCATCTCCCACTATGATCATACGAAGAGTGTCCTGCTTCATATGATCTAGTTGAAGATACTTAAATAGGGGCAACTGTCATACCCTAATTTTGACCCTGAATCGCTGATTCAATACATTCATCATAGCTATTGCATGTCTACATAGCACACCATGCATTCCATACCGCATAGTGCCTAAAATATCAGTCGAAATAAATTTTTCGGATCTACAGGCAAACCGGTTGAATTAATCGACGGATGTGCGTCAAATCAGTGGACGAAATATTTTAAAATCAAGTTTCCAGACATCAGCTTTATTAATCTACGTTTCACGTAGTTTAATAAGGTATGCTCGATTTATTTTTCAACTAATATTTTGGCCACTTTTTGATCAGCTCGAGCCTGTTTAACCGGTCAAAATTTATTTCAAAATTAAAAGAAACGCTGTATTTTTCCAATAAGTTTATTTCGCACTGATCATTTTGGTGCATTCATTTTAATTTTTTTTAGCATTTTTGCGCCCAATTTTTATTCATTTTAAGTCCTTTTATTTGTGCATTTTTGTCATGCCGTTTATAAAAATAAATAAAATTATTGGTGTTTTTAGTTTGATTTTATTTTAATTGTTTTAAATGTCTAGTTTTATTTAATTTTAATTGTTACTGTCTCTAAAATAAATATCAAGGGCATTGTGGTCTTTATTTAAATAATAGAAACCCTACATGTCACTATATATACCATGGCCATAACAAGAAGAGAAAAAAAACAGAAGGAACGGCGCCCCTTTATCATTGTTCATTTCCGGTTTTGAAAAAGAATAGAAAAAACAAAGTCAGGGAGACAACCACTGTTCACGTCTCTCAATCTCAGCATATTCCCAATAATGTGATTCAGGTTTTTCCTCTTCCACTTTGAACTACTTAAAATTCAATTGTTTTTCTTTCACTCTAAAAAATATGTTTTATGGTGGGTGTTATGTACTGTTTTTTCACCATACTCAAATGAATAGTTAGCCCATCTATATCATGCTTTCAACAATTGCATCGGCTTATGCTTCATTGAGTTGCAACACCTACCAACTGTAACCTTCTTATTTCTTCTTAATTTTGTTTCATACATATTATTTATTTATTTATTTATTTATTCACTTTTGATTTTAAGCTTCATATATATATATATATATATACTATTAGTTTACAAATACAATTTCTTATCACTTTACATTTATTTCATATCACTTTAAAATTTCCTGTTAGTTTCATATATATATATATATATATATATATATATATATATATATATATATATATATATATATATATATATATATATATATATATATATATATATATATATATATATATATATATATATATATATATATATATATATATATATATATATATATATTGTTATTTCAAGTTTTATATGTATATACATACACTGTTTTGATGCTTATATATATACTGTTAGGTTATACTCTTGTTTTTTCTTTGTTTTACCATATGTATAAATTCTCAAATCCATATATACGTTTACTGTTTATATGAGTTTTATATATATAACTTTGAGTTTTTTTAATTAAAAAGTTATATATACTTTTTCCATATTCTATTTCATTTTAACTCTATTTCAATACTGGAACCTTGCAGATTCATTTTAGATAACGCGTGCGTGTTGTGTCTAGCTTTCTATTTTTTTATTATTTTGAGTTTATGTAAAAATTAGGACACTACTGTAATAATAATAATAATAATGCGCTTGATTGTTGTTTAGTTTATTATTGTGTTGCGATTCGGAGTTAAAATTCAATTTTAATTTCGAAACTCGCTTGAACGCATAGAGTTTTGCTTGGCTTCTAATTGAGTGATTCATATATGAGTCTACTTTAAGTTAGCTTAGAAGCTAAATTAAATTGCTTTCGATTTCGATTGATTTCTAGTCCCGTGGCTTACTCTTGGGCCTTCTTACAATGAGCTCTTAAGCAACATCAACTTAACTTTCAATAATTTCAAACCTCGGTACTTTAATTGTTTTAATTTAATATTCAAATCATTTTCTAAATAAAACGTGAAGAAAAAGATTACCTGGATGGAATTTCCAGTCGTAATCCCGAATATTAGGCTCAAGCTGTAAGAGCTTGCAAGCCATAAATATTCGTCTTCTCTTTAACACTCCAATATTCAAAATCATTTTCTAAATAAAAGTTGGAAGAAAAAGGTTACCTGGATGGAATGTCCAGTCGTAATCCCGAATATTAGGCTCAAGCTGTAAGAGCTTGCAAGCCATAAATATTCGTCTTCTCTCCAAAACACCTGTAAATATCTCAAACCATCTTCTTAATGGTTGGAAGAAAAAGATTACCTGGAGGGAATATCCAGTTGTAATCCCGAATATTAGGCTCAAGCTGTAAGAGCTTGCAAGCCATAAATATTCGTCTTCCCTCCAAAACATTCATAAATATTCGAATCATTTTCTTAGCAATATTGGAAAGAAACAGACTGCCTGGGTGGAATGTCCAGACGTAGTCCCGAGTATTAGACCCAAGCTGTAAGAGCTTGTAGGTCACAAGTACTCGTCTTTCAAATTCCAAAATACTTAATTCCTATCTTAACCTCTTTCAATAAAGATGGAAATGGAACATGGTGTATACCGTGCACTCCTGAGGCTAGGATTCGAGATGTATATCTCGCTCATCCAAGTTCTCGCCATCACTCAAAATACCTCCAACCAATCAAACTTTTTTCTCGCCGCCGTGCGATTAATCAAAAACCTTTTAAAATGAAAGATATATTGTCTTAAGAGATACAAAACAATGTTTCGGCCACGATTGTTGAGTAGAGATAAATGACGCTTTTCCGAATGTAGATTTATAAATCCGTTCGATGTGTGGTATGCGTTCACTCCTCATCTGTTTTGGGTAAAATAATGTTTTTGTCGATTAATACAGTATGACTTTCGCTAAAATCGACCAACAAACAAACATTTTTCTACCCAGAACTACGTAAGCCTTGACTTCTCTATTGAGATACGTAGGAGCAGGATTTATGAATCTTGTCAGGCCCACTAATAAAAAACTTAGGTTTAGTCCTTTCGTCAAAAATCCAAAAACATTTTCCTTTCTTTTATTCTTTCTTTCCCACCTAATAACTTGAAAAGCCTAATATTTCAAACTAACATTAATGCACACAACTGACCTAATGGTTCCCGTTGAGTACAACGGACGTGAGGGGTGCTAATACCTTCCCCTTGCGTAACCGACTCCCGAACCCTGATATTGGTTGCGATGACCATATCTTATCCTTTCTTTGTCTTGGGTTTTATCGATATTTCCCCTTTCCTTCTTAGGAATAAATAAAGTTCGGTGGCGACTCTGTTCAGTCCATCATTGCAAGCGTGCGATCGCGCTTCGCTTTGAAGTCGTATCCCCATTTTTTTGAGGTGCGACAATCCCCATTCATCTTGGGTCTATAGGGGGAAGAATTATGATGTGCAATCTTGAACTCACTACACAACTCTTTCATCATCTTATTGTTCAAGTTAGATCCATTATCAGTAATGATCTTGTCTGGCACACCATATCGGCATATGAGTTGGTTCTTGATAAACCTCACAACCACCTTCCTGGTCACATTTGCATACGATGCCGCTTCAACCCACTTGGTGAAGTAATCAATGGCTACGAGAATAAAACGGTGACCGTTTGACGCCTTAGGCTCAATCATGCCAATCATGTCAATTCCCCACATGGAGAAAGGCTATGGTGAGGAAATAACATTCAGAAGTGTCGGGGGAACATGAATCTTGTCCGCATAAATCTGACATTTGTGGCATTTCTTTACGTATTTGCAGCAGTTAAACTCCCTTGTCAGCCAATAGTAGCCTGCTCTCAATATCTTTTTTGCCATGGCACGTCCATTGGAATGAGCACCAAATGAACCCTCATGGACTTCAGTCATCAACAGGTCTGCTTCGTGTCTATCCACGCATCTGAGCAGAACCATGTCAACATTTCTTTTGTAAAGCACATCACCATTAAGGTAGAAACTGCCAGATAATCTCTTCAAAGTCTTCTTATCTTTAACAGATGCCCCAGGCGGGTAAGTCTGACTTTGGAGAAAGCCCTTGATATCATAATACCATGGCTTATCATCTTTCACCTCCTCAACTACAAACACGTGAGCTGGTCTATCCAAGCGCATCACGGTAATCTTTGGGACTTCATTCCAATAATTGACAGCAATCATTGAAGCAAGGGTAGCGAGAGCATCCGCCATCCGATTCTCATTTCGAGGAATATGATGGAAGTCAACTTTAGTAAAGAAAGTTGAAATCCTCCTCGCATAATCTCTATATGGGATGAGGCCAGGCTGATTCGTCTCTCATTCACCCTTGATTTGATTAACAACAAGGGCCGAATCGCCATAAACATCAAGATGTTTGATCCTAAGATCAACACATTCTTCCAAACCCATAATACAGACCTCATACTCCGCCATATTATTCGTGCATTTGAAAGTTAGTCTTGCTGTAAAAGGAAAATACATGCCTTGAAGAGTAATAATCACTGCCCCAATACCATTTCCATACTGATTGACAGTGTCATCGAACACCATACCCCATCGAGAACCAGGCTCTGGCCCTTCATCGAGCGTAGGCTCATCATGATCTTTCATTTTCAAATACAGAATCTCCTCATCAGGGAAGTCGTATTGCACAGACTGATAATCTTCAATTGGTTGATGCGCCAAATGGTCAGCCAAGATACTACCTTTAATAGCTTTTTGAGCTCGATACTCAATATCATACTCGGATAACAACATCTACCAACGGGCAATTCTTCCAGTTAAAGCAGGCTTCTCAAAGATATACTTGATCGGATCCATTTTGGATATCAACCAAGTTGTATGATTCAACATATACTGGCGTAAACGCTTAGCAGCCCAAGCCAAAGCACAACATGTCTTCTCAAGCATTGAGTACCGAGACTCACAGTCAATGAACTTCTTACTCAAGTAATATATTGCATATTCTTTCTTTCCTGATTCATCTTGCTGACCAAGGACACAACCCATGGAATCATCAAGCACAGTCAAGTACATAATCAATGGTCTCCCTTCAACAGGCGGAGACAGAATCGGAGGCTCGGACAGATACTCTTTGATACTGTTAAAGGCCTTTTGGCAATCCTCGGTCCAATCATGACACTGATCTTTCCGGAGGAGCTTGAATATAGGCGCACATGTGGCAGTCATGTGGGATATAAATCTTGAAATGTAATTCAAGCGGCCAAGAAAACCTCGGACTTGCTTCTCAGTTTTGGGCGCAGGCATCTCTTGTATTGCTTTGACCTTGGCAGGATCAACGTCAATACCTCTCTCGTTGACAATAAAGCCCAATAACTTGCCGGAATGGACTCCAAATGTACACTTGTTCGGATTCAAGCGGAGTTTGTACTTCCTCAAACGCTGGAAAAGCTTCAACAAGTGTTCTACATGTTCAACTTCTGTTTTCGACTTTGCAATCATATCGTCGACATACACCTTGATCTCCTTGTGAATCATGTCATGAAACAAGGTAGTCATAGCACGTTGATACGTGGCTCCGGCGTTCTTCAAACCGAAGGGAATCACTCGATAACAGAATGTTCCCCAAGGTGTGATGAATGTTGTCTTCTCCATATCCTCGGGTGCCATTTTAATCTGATTATAACCAGAAAATCCGTCCATAAATGAAAAGACATTGAATTTAGCCGTATTGTCTATCAGCATATCAATGTGTGGTAGAGGAAAATCATCTTTTGGGCTAGCTTTATTCAAGTCACGGTAATCCACGCACATTCAGACTTTTTCGTCTTTTTTAGGTACAGGCACAATATTGGCCACCCATTGTGGATATGTAGAAGTCACCAGAAACCCCGCATCAATTTGCTTCTAAACTTCTTCTTTAATCTTCACTGCCATATCAGGATGAGTTCTTCTAAGCTTTTGCTTCACAAGCACACACTCAGGCTTCAACGGCAAGAAATGTTGCACAATATCAGTATCTAAACCAGGCATGTCTTCATACGACCAGGAAAAGACGTCTACATATTCTCGTAGCAACTCAATCAACCCCTTCTTAATAGACTCTTCAAGGAGTGCCTCAATCTTCACTTCACGAATGCAGTCTTCAGACTCCAAGTTGACTGTTTCCAGATTCTCAAGATGTGGCTGAATGATCTTCTCCTCGTACTCAAGCAGACGGGTAATCTCATCAGGAATCTCTTCAACATCATCTTCTTCTGCCTCAAATACAGGGAACTCAAAGTTGGGAGATGGTGTTGGATCATTATGTTCAATGGGTTTGATCAACCTGCATAATGATTTTGAGTATAAAAGAGATTTCAGAATTCAAACAAGGCAAATCATTATGCAGATGAAAAAAATTGATTTTATTCTCTTTCTTTAGGGTTTTATGGTGATTACCAATTTCATGCGAAAAGAAAAAATGAAAAATAATTTGGAAAACAAACATTTAACATGTGATTATTTAATGAATATCATTGTACTAACAAATTATGCCAATAATGTCTTCACTTCTCCCTTTGGCATGGGAAAAGGGTTTTTAAACAGGAATGAACATATTATGTTGACTTATGGATAACTGTTGGAACATCAACAACGATCCAATTATTGCAGATTTCGCTAGGTATGACAAAGTTGTCGAGGTCTTCCTCTTCGTCTTCTTCAATGATGGCAGCAGCTTCGTGATCTCCATCGGTGTGGATGAAACCTCCACTCTGAAACATCCCAAGATCATTAGAAGCACCGGAAGAATACCCTATACCAGCCCGAGATTTATTATCTTCCATCTTTATCATTTTCCCCAAACCACTAGTTGCGCCACGCTCGATGGCCAACTTCGCATCCTTGTAGGAGACAAATGAAGAAAGTCCTTTCCTAGAAGGCTCAGCAATAGATAAGGCTTGGAATGGAGTTCCAACCTCGTCCTCAACATCGATGTAGGAAAAGGAAGATAAATGGTTGACCAAGAGAGCCTTCTCTCCCCCTATCACCACCAACTTCTTGTTCTTGACGAACTTCAACTTTTGGTGTAGGGTGGATGTCACGGCGCCTGCCTCGTGAATCCATGGTCTACCAAGTAAACAACTGTACGACGGATGTATGTCCATAACTTGGAAAGTGATATGGAAATCACTAGGTCCAATTTTGGTCGGGAGGTCTAATTCACCGATCACGGTCTTGCGCGATCCATCAAAAGCTTTTACTACCACTCCACTCTGCCTCATGGGAGGCCCCTGATATGAAAGTTTGGCGAGAGTGGACTTTGGTAATATATTAAGTGATGACTCTATGTCCACCAACACATTGGACAGGGCATCGTCTTTGTAGTTCATAGAGATATGTAAGGCCAAATTGTGGTATTTTCCCTCATCGGGGATATCATCACCGCAGAAGCTCAAATTGTTGCAGGCAATTATATTTGCAACAATGCTATCAAACTGTTCAATTGTGACATCGTGATCCACATATGCCACGTCCAACACCCTTTGCAACGCTTCGCGGTGTGGCTCTGAATTCATCAACAAAGATAGGACATATATCTTTGATGAAGTTTGAAGCAACTGTTCCACAACGTTGTACTCGCTCCTCTTGATGAGCCTCAACATCTCATCACCATCCTCTCTTAATATGCCTGACTGGTCAACTAGGATAGGAGCTTTATCAGTTTTGACAACAACAGGGTCAACACCCTTCACAGCAGGAATGGAATGATTTGAAGAAGAAGTCCCCACGGGGCCGTCAAAACTAACAACATCCCTCTTCACGGTGTTTTCGTGGGATTTCGGCTGAGCCGAAAAAACACGACCACTACGGGTCACTCCACTAACTTCAGATATGCTTACAACAGAGGTTGAGGGAAATGACACCTCCTTCCCATCTTAAAGCATAACAACATTGTAACGATACGGGACCGCTTTATCTGACACATACGGGACAGGGCCCGTTGGATTTATCACAAGAGTTGGCAACACCTTCCTTTTGATGCCATCATACTTGATGACAACAGGATCAGAAATATTGAACACAGGGGTAATAACATCAAATTCATCCTCATCACGATTTTGAACTATCTCGATCATCCCTTGGTCTAGCATCTCTTGGATGTCCCTTCTTATCTTGCGGCATCCTTTTTCATTGACAATGCACACATGGCACCTATCATGATCGTGCTCATAGTGACTGTACTCACACAACAGCCTATGCATTTCCACCAGGGACTGCCTTATATCATTCACATAAAGGACCTTATACTTGCCAGGGCAACCCTGGAACATGTTGACAGTCGCCTTCCCATGCTCGGGAAATGAGTTCTTCTTAACATTAGGGCATATATCCTCAAAGGATAGTATCCCACTCCTCACAAGGTCTTGCACCTTCGTCTTTAACGGAAAGCAGTTCTCCACATCATGTCCGGGCGCGCCGGAATGATACACATAATGAAGTTCAGGCTTGTACCAGCATTGAGGATTGGCTAGCACAGCGGGAGGATCACGTGGAGTTACCAACTTCCTATCAATCAAGGAAGGGTACAGTTCAGCATAAGTCATAGGAATCGGGTCAAAAGTCACCCTCTTCCTCTCATAATTGTCGGTGTTATTGTTGTTATTGTTGCTACGAGGATGGTAAGCCTGTTGTTGTTGACGAGATTGTTGTTGTGGTTGTTGAGCTTCTCTGAAAACAGGTGCTATATGAGCCACCTGGTGTTGGTTGACGACTGGTCGAACTTCCTTCCTCCTCAAAGAGGGCCTTCTTTTACTATGGGAATAAACAACATGAGTCTCCCCTTCCTTCTTTCTGGAAAATCCTCCATATTTCTTTACCGAAGAATTATCATCACGGGACAGGCGTCCTTCACAGACTCCTCTTCTAGCCTCATCCCCATATTTACCATTTCGGTAAAGTCCGAAGGAGCACTAGAAATCATACGCTCATAATAGAAAGAGCTCAAAGTCTTCAAAAAGATCTTTTTCATCTCCTTCTCCTCCAATGGTGGCACTATCTGAGCTGCCAATTCCCTCCATCTCTGGGCATACTCCTTGAAGGTTTCCTTATCTTTTTGGGACATCGCCCTCAGTTGATCTCTGTCCGGAGCCATATCCACGTTGTACTTGTACCCCCTTACGAAAGCCTCACCGAGGTCATTGAAAGTGCGTACAGAGCCACATTCAAGACCCATATACCATTTCAAGGCAGCGCCAGACAGGCTGTCTTGAAAATAATGGATGAGCAGTTGGTCATTGTCGGTATGCGTAGACATTTTTCTAGCATACATGACAAAATTGCTGAGTGGACAGTTATTCCCCTTGTATTTTTCAAAGTCAAGGACCTTGAACTTCATCGGAATCTTTACATTCAGGACCAAATAGAGCTCAGAGGCGCTCTTCCCAAACAAGTCCTTCCCTCGAAGGGCCTTCATTTCCTTCCTCAAGTCAGAGAACTGATCTCTCATCTCGTCTAATTTGTCATACACATCCGGGTTCTCAGAGGCCTCAGAATGGTAGATAGTCTCGTCAACACGGACTTGAGGAATGGGAGCTGGAATAGGAACAGAATTAACCACCGGGGGTGGCACCACAGGGACCGGGCTAGATGCCGGATGAGCTTGCACTTGCGGATGATATCCTTCGGGCATGAAATTATGGGGCATCCCCCAAGGGTAACTGGAAGGCATAACATTGACTGATCCCATAACAGGGGCTGGTATAGAGGTAGGAGCTACTTCAGGTGCTTGATTGGACACATACGCTTGCACATTTACAGCTTGCTTTTGAGCTTAGAGCAGAGACTCCACTAGAGCATATAATCGGTTGACTTATTCTTTGAGTTCTTTGTTCTCGTTCTCTAGTTGTTCGGCCATTGCCTTGACGTTTGCGCGAGTGCGGTATGGATACGTCAGCTTGTCTTCAAAATAAATGAAGAGCAAAGAGTTAGGCCACTGTATCAAGAGCTCGGAACCAAAACCTGCTTATGCGTATGATACATGCAACGCTCGTGCATATGCTTTTGTTTTTTTATTGGAGGAACTTTATAAGGATCTATTTGCAAATATTTTGAAAATATTGAACTTTTTGAGACATATGTGGAATACTCATAGCAATATAATATTTGGAAACTTTTTACACCAAAGAAGTAGTACAGTCTCGGTAACCAAATACAATACAAGAGAAAGGGAGAATAAAACATCCTATAGAGCCCTAGAAGCAGTCGTCTAAAGCCTTCGAGACCAAAAGATACCTCGCACGAAGCTTCTTCACCTCTCTCTCATAGGCTGCTTCCATGTCGGCCTTCTCCTTGGCGAGCTGATCATATGTCTTCTTCCAAAACCTAGACGAGTGAGGCAAGAGAAAAGTAAGCATATCATCGGGCTCATCAATAACTTGATGCTCTAGAAACTCGATCAGTGCATCCTTATTCTTGAGTTGCTGAAGAAGCTCCTCACGCTCACGAACCCAAGCACGCAAACGGTCTTCGTCTCTCAACTCCTCTACTCCTTGATTAGGGAGGGTTGAAGGCCCAACCATAACCATAGGGGTAGGTCTCGGATACTCATACGGCATGCGGTACTCGAGGGCTCTCTTCCTTACCCAAGAGGTGTAAGGCTCCAAAGCAACACAGCTCCTCAGACCAAGCTCATTCCTCCCTTTCCTATGAACCTTGCGCCAGGCATGGACTATCCTATCCTTCAGGTTTTGGGGATCTTTACCCTCTTGAAAGAATAAGCCTTCCAATGAATTGTTGTTAGGTTTATCCTTTAAGGGGAACCCAAGCTGACGGCGAGCCAAAGCGGGGTTGTAGTTAATTCCACCACATGTACCAAGAAGAGGTACATTGGAGAACTCACCACAAGAATCAATAATCTTAATGCCATCATAAACATTATTATACCAAGAGATATCATCATTAGTGAGTGACATAAGTCTCGTGGACCACCATAGACATCCCTTGTTCTCCTTGAAGGCAAGCGTCTGAGGTAAGTGCGAAATAAACCACTTGTACAACAGAGGCAGACAGCATACAATGGAATCACCACCCTTTGTATTCCTCATATGCAAAGAGAAATAAGTGTCACCCAACAGAGTCAGAACGGGATTAAGAGAAGAGAAGATCCTAATAGCGTTCACATCCACGAAGTTGTCGATGTTGGGAAATAACACTAGCCCATAAATGAGGAGTACAAATATGGCTTCAAAATCTTCCTTACTCATGGCCTTCCCAAACAAGGTAGCTTTGGCAATCAGAAAATCAGACGGGAGACCTTGAATTCCACCCTTGGTAGTCATATTGGCAACAATGTCGGATACCTCCACATGAAGCATGTCAGCAATCTCTTGAGAAGTCGGAATCTTCTCCAAACCACTGAACGACAATCGGTCAAGAATAGGTATACCCACATGATAAGCGTACTCCTCCAATGTAGGCAAAAGCTGGAAATCTGGAAAAGTGAAGCACCGATACAGAGGATCGTAGAACTGCACCAACACACTCATCAGACCCTCATCCACCTTGGTAGAGAGAATAGCTAGAAGCTTCCCATGGCGAGCTTTGAACTCCAAGGGCTCTAATACATAAGATGTCAGACGCCTTAACTCTCTCAAGTCGGGTTGTCTGAAACTGTACTTCTTCGTATTCCTTCTTTGCTTATCCATGTCTAAAAATTTGCAAATAGACCTTTTAAGTTCCTTGAAAAAATCTTATTAACGATGACATGAATGCGGATGAATGCATGGATGCAACAAACACACTCAAGGATCAAGCAAGTCACACCACACAAAGGTCACGGGATGGCTCAAGTCATCGTCAATATCAATCATCTATCTTGGTGGATTAGATTTTACACCATATCAACACCCAAGATCCATTGAATTTAAGGATATACGAGAACAGATCGACTGCGAATCACGGGTTTGTTGTGAGTCACGAGCATGGAGTCTCGGTTAAGAACCACCCAACAGGAGTGTACTATGGTTAAACCTGACAATCATGTTCTAAACGGTTCCCATAGTCATCATCCCATCTTTCAGATATTATCGGATAAAACGACTACTCGTCCTCTAAAAATATTCTCGAGAGGGACTCTTATGAGTGTAGTATCGCATAACAATCGCATCAAGTCTTACACTTGAACGACCTTCGCACTACGTCGTAAAATAGGCCAAGATGGGCTAGGTGTCTAAGGTCCTTGGTTTCTAGGGTTCATATTGGAAAGAGTAATGCCTAACCACGACTACTCGTGTGACATTAGTGATCCCAATAAGACCTCCACCAAGTTAATGGACTTGCAAGTTAACTTGTTAAGGACTAACTCCAGACAAGTCAACAAGACTATGTCATTCTCTTATCATAAGTGCACTCGAGTTCGGGTATAGAACTCATCTCACAAGAAACCCCAAGCATACAAGCAATTAATATATCAAGCAATTCATATATTACAAATAATACATTCATCCCGAATTTGCACAAAAATATGCCACAAATAAATATAAACATACAACACATGCAAGCAAAAAGTAGGCTAAACCCACGGAGCTTGGATATCCCCAGCAGAGTCGCCACTTTTCTGTAGCGGGGTTTTCGTTACCTTTAGGTTTATTGACTAAACCAAAAGTCAACATACAATTCGAGTCGCCACCGCACTTTTATTTATCCAAAGGAAAGGCTAAAAAATTGAACAAAAGCCAAGTAAGAAGTTTTTCAAATCAAAAACTAATAAAAATGTCAGAGATCTAGGTAAGGGGGTTGGTTATGAAATGGGAAGGTTTTACGCACCAAAAACATCCTTAGTACTCTAAGGGAACCCTTTTTGCAAATATATGTTGTAGGTTGGTATTTGTGAAAATATTTGTGCAAAAGATTGGAGGGATGAGAAGAGAATAGATTATATTTACAAGTTTTATTGTTTGAATGGATGAACCTATTGCCTACGTACCATCACAAAGGAGGATCAAAACCTCGTAGTTCATGGTAAAAGTTTCAAAGATTGGTGAATTGATTTTAATCAAAAGCCTTAAGGTCTTTTGTTATCGAAGGGAGAAAAATCAACCTAAACCAACAATCCACCATGCGAGGAAGGCTTCAATCATGCTAGTGAGGGGTTAACCCTATAATAAGCATAAAAGGCTTATAATCCAACACTAAGGATGAGGTGAGATTTACATCAACCACTATGATCTCAAACCTATGACTAATGTTTTTGAAAAGAGTTTAACAAGTGGCCATTGGAACCACAAAACAACTTGAAGTGGGTTATATTTACAAGTTGAATTTATTTACAAAATGAGGTCAAAGTTGGATTAAAGTTTATTTACAATGAGTATTTATGAAAATGATTTTGAAAAGTCAAAGGCCTAAGGCCTAGGTTTCTAATTTGAAATAAAGTCAAAGGCCTAAGGCCTAGGTTTCTAATTTGAAATAAAGTCAAAGTTTTGAAAATGATTTTTGGCTTGGTTAGATGGGGGAGAGGAGAGAAGGGCTATTCCTAAAGCATACAAAGATAAGAGGGGAGAGATAACCCTTGGAGTTCCTTTTCTTGGAGTCATAGAGATGACTCAAGATGCTCATTTCCTTTGGATTTAGCACACAAAGCAAGCAATCAATAATTTGAATTCAAGCTCCTAGGATCTCCATTTGGCTTGGCTCTTAACTTGGCTACTCATGAAAATGGTCCTCTTTTCCCAATCTTAAGATGAGATTCCTATCACATAAAAGCACATATTAAAAAGCTCACAACATAGTAAAGGGAATGCACAAAGAATAAGTTTGAGGAGAAGTCCTTTGAGGTCAACTTTGAATTTTAGCATTCTAAAGGCATGAGGCCTAGTTTCTCTTGAACTCCTTTAAGAATGGGTGAATCCTAATTCTAAGTCCTTTCTCCTTTTGTATTTTGGTTCACATCAAAACAAACACAAAACAACACAAAATAGCAATATATTTATACACAATAATGGGCTCAAATGAGCAAAAGAAAAATGATATAAACATAAAATATGTGCTAAAGTGAGCAAAATGAAAATCAAGATGAATAATGAGCAAGAAATAAATGACATTGAAAGTAAATGACAAGAATTTAAAAGCTCAAATTAAACTTAGTAGTTAGTAGAGTTATGTTAGCTTGTCACAAGACAATGTAGCGCTATGTTAAGCAATTGTAAATGGACTAATATAGTAGCCACACCTATCTGAGGCCGGTCAATAAAAATATAGGCAAAGAACACAAGTTAGAGGTCATGACTAGTAAGCCAAGCTCCATAAACTTGCCATGCCAAACAAGAGGGGAAGGGCCTTGTATTGACTTTTGGTTATTTGCTTGACCAAGAAGTGACTTATCTTTGACACAAAATAACTCACTTGATCATGGATCAAGTTGAGTTTGGTTTGGATCAAAGAAGATTAAACTTCTATTTGTCAAGACTAACCTCAAGACTTTAACTCATTGGCCATTGAGGGAAAGAAAAGGATGAAGATGAAAGGGAGGGGGAGGGGGGGTAAGAAGACAACAATCAATCTCAATTGATCAAGGGATAACTCATCCTTGATCAAATTCATTCATCTCTCTAGGTGATGATCCTTAAGGATTCTCAAACCACAAGATCCAATGAATTTGATCAAATTTGAATCAATTCAACCTTGATCAACACCAAACAGAAGAGGAATGAATATAACAAGTCAAGAAGTCAATAATATTTTTTTGGTAATTTTTGAATTAAAAGAAAATACAAATAAAAAACAAACAAACAAAGTTGAACCTCAAATTCAATTCAAAATAACTTTAAAAAGTCAAATTAAACTTTCATAGGTTCAACATAGTCAAACAAACTTTGACTAATTTTCTCACAAATCTTTAAAGCCAGAAAGAAATTAAAATCAGTTAAAAACAACCAAAAATAGCATAATATGAATTAAAATCTCAAATAATCTTAAAACAAACAAGAAATTGTTGAGACTATTTTGCATTGACTTATCATGATCCATAGATGCTATAAAATATTTTTGTATTTTTTTAAAGTCAGAAAGCATTTTAAAATGAATTAAAATCCTTAAAAACCAAATAATTCATGAAAAATATCAAATGAGGTCACAAAAAATAATTAAAAATCATAAGATGAAACTAGATTTTTCAAGAAAAATTTTAAAGTTGGTCTCATATTTTTCTGACCTCATATGACATTTTTATGAATTATTGAAAATAGAATGAATAAAAAGAAAATGAAATAAAGCGAAAAAAGCTGAGCCAACGGATCCGTCTCATTAAATGACATGGTGTATTACACAGTCTGGATCTGAGGGTGCATGATGTACTCAAGTCAGCAGCGAAACACAATGAATTAAAAAAGTAATTAGAATGGATGCACGAGATTATATCGTGAGGGAGAGATCCAGTGGCCGTGATCAGTACACGTAGTGGTGGTGGTGGAAACCACCATCTTCTCCGATCAACCAAACAGAATCTGGCCAGAAATTGCAGGAAAATGAATCTCATCAAAAATGAAAAACAAGGGCATGGAAATGAAGCTTATGTGATGTAGATCATCACTGTACCATTAAATTCCTCTCATTCTTCCTATATTGAGAGAAAAATGACGGAGAAAATCATGGTGTCTACACGGATTGATCTTGAAATGGAAAATTAAACGCACCAAAAGTTTGCCTCAAGTATGAGGACTTTAGAGAACCACAAAAACACAAGAATACTACATTGAATCGTGAGTTTCAGATCCAAACAGTTTGAGCTTATACCTTCAAAAATGGTGAGCTTCTGGCCACAAATCCTTCAAGCTTTTTGCTCCTTTTTGATCTCTGAATATAGGGAAGATGATTGGCTAAGGAATCTAGCTTTGAAACTCAACTAATGTTGCTGAATTTCAAGCTCGAAAATATTGAAAAAATGGTGAGTGATTCCTTTGGTGAGGGTATGGTTTCAATTCAGCAGCATGTGGGATCTCCAAAGGGTTCCTGAATGAAGGACAGGAAGCCCCTATTTATAGGTAAATGCATCTGATCATCACACTTTGCTCATGTGCATGGGAATTGCAATTTGAAGGCATGGGCCTTTGTGGACGTGTGAGATACCCATGAATGGTTGAAGGGACTTGTTGAGCTCATATGGAAAGCATGTGGTCATGCACATGATATGGAAAAGGCTTGCATCTCAAGTTTTAACATAAAATGTCAAAAATACACATAAATGAAGAAAAATTTGAATCTCTCAAATGGTAGATCCAAATGACTATTGTGAGTAATGGTTGGAAATATCTTGAAATAAGTAATAAAAGTCATGTTGGGCAAAAAACCATTTGACATGTGTAAATTAATTAAGACTGGCTTGGAAAGTTCAAGTGTAAAACATGTTCAAATCACTTTGAAAAAGTCATCCAAAAGTAAGCTTGGTTAAACCCCTCTGACCTCATGATACAAGCTTCAAATGAAAAACTCTAAAGTATAAAAGTTGTAGATATTTTCAATATAGTCAATTTAGACTCAAAGTTTGAATCATTTGGATTTTCTGTGACAAAGTTATGGGCATTTGAAGTTGGGTACTTTTTCAAATTCAATGAATTAGGTCAAAGATGACCTATAATGTTTTGCAATGGAACATGTATTTACTTTAGTATTATGAATTTTTGTCCAACATAACATTTGAATTAAACATCACAAGATTTCCAATGCCTTTGGTCCCACCTCAAAATCAAAAAAATTGAGAAAGTTATGCCCTTGGCAAGTTGACCCAAAATTAGGGTTTCAGCCAAAATGACCTATAATGTTCTGAAATGAATGATAACCTTACAAGCTTCAAATGGATTTTTGATAAACATGAAAGTTGTTAATATGGTTATTAGGAACATTATTTATTTTTGGGTCATCTTAATTTGACAAACACATCAAAAGGTATAGCTCATTGAACCTCAGCTTAGTCAGATGACTTGACCGGTCAACTTTTCAAGGTCAAACTTCCAATCTTGATGAATAAATGATTGAGGGGCCTAAAATTGGCTCATATATGCATAAAATGATAAATGAAAGAACTTCCCTTGATTAAATTTGATCATTGGTTGAGATTTCTTCATGGGCAAGGCACAATCAAAGCACAATGAAATTAGGGTTTCCTTGGGAAACAATCTTCAAGCCCTTTGGGTTATCTTGATCAAATTAGAAAATTGAGATACTTGGGAGACATATATGATGATTAGGAACTTTTTGGACCATTTTCATGCTTTTTCTCATCTTCATTTAGCCATTGCATTGGGCTCAGGAGCCTCCTAGGAGCATTGTGGACCACATGATCACTTGAGCTTCAAAACAAAAAGAGTTAGTGACATATTTTTGTGCTTTTGGTTAGTAATCAGATAAGAAAGGCAATAACATACAATACAAGCATGCTTGGTGATCTCAAATCATTCAAACAAGTCCCACCTTAGGGTTAAGGAGCCAAACATCCTATGATCCTTGAGGCAATGCACTTGTGCAATAACATGATGCCATGAGGGCTCTTAGGGTCAAATTTGGGGTCTTACATAGGCAAAGAAGTATTGTTGATTTGAAGGCCTCGAGGCACAAATGAGAACATCTTGGAACCAAGCAAGTTTTGTACTTTGCTCTTTAGCACCTTGCAGTCTTCAGTTGAATGCCCCTGTGGCCTAACATGGAAGTCACATTGGGCGTTGGCGTCAAAACCTAACGGGTATGGAGGAATGATTGGATTTATCTTATATGGCACTATCAGTCCTCTCTCAATCAAATATGGAAGTACTTGATTGTATGGCATTGGAAGTGGATCAATGTGCCTCTCTGGCTTTCTTGGCCTTTGTTGAGCATGTCGATGCTGTCGATGTGGAGCACTCTGTATTTGTATGGCTGCTGAGGTGGAATTTATCGTTGATACTGAAGAGATCCTTGATTTGTAGGATACTGACCGTGTGGAGAGAATGGTGTCTGATGTGAAGCTTGTGGAGCTTCCCAGACTGCATTAATTTCAGCCTACTCTTCCTTTTGGGAACTGGGAATAGATTCACTCTTAATGCTCTAGCTATTCGAGGCGCATTGGATTTTTCCACCTTTAAGGCCATGCTCGATGCGTTCTTCAATTGACACCAAGTGAGCGAAGTTTGATGTTGCACTGCTAATCATCCTTTCGAAGTAAGGACTTTGCAAGGTATCCCTGAATAATTCCATCATTTCTTTGTCTAAGAGTGATGGTTCAACGTGAGCTGCTAACTCTCTCCATCTTTGGGCATACCCTCTAAAGGATTCGTCGTTTTCCTAAGATAAGGCTCTCAACTACATGCGATCGGGAGCCATGTCCAAATTGTACTTGTACTGCTTCAAAAAGGCATTAGCTAGGTCCATCCACGACTGAATATGACTCATTTCTAACTTCATATACCACCTCAATGATGCCCCAGTCGAACTGTCCTGGAAACAATGAATCATTAACTTATCATTATGGGCATGAGAAGTCATTTTGCGGCAATACATCACCAAATGGTGCTTTGGACAGCTATCCCATTTGTACTTCTCAAATTCCAGTGCTTTGAATTTTGTGGGTATAACCAGGCCAGGTACCAAACACATGTCTAAGGCATTCAGTTCAATAGTATCTTGTCCTTCTATGGCCTTGAGTATTTTCTCTAGCACGTGACATATTTTGACAATCTCATCATCTTGTGGTTGTTCAGTATTAACCACAGGGTTGTCCCGTGTGAATTTGGCATAGAGAATGCAAAACTGTGATACTCAACAGCATCATGATATGGGGAACCCCCATCTCGAACAATATGACGTTCTTGTACAACAGAGTTATCAATTGGGGTTCGCACAGGCTGAGGTTGGGTAGGATCATTTACTGGAGGTGGAATGACATTCTCGACAACTGCGGTCAACTGAATGTTGTTCTCCCCCTTTTCTAAAGCTACCATAGCCTCCAAAAGTTGGTCTATTTGGTTTTTCATCGAGTTAACATCTCCTCTCAAAGCAATGTGGCTTTGCTCCAACGGATCCATAATCTTTTCAGAGCTACTTCAAGTCCGATACGAATGTCGGGAATTCAACTACGGGTTATGGACAAAGGATGGGATAAGTTTTTTTGTTTATGAAAATGATATGCAATTCATGCTGATGAAATGCGGATGCATGAAATTTTGTATTTAGGTATGCAAAGAAAATGTAATTCAGGTGTAGTTAGGATCTAGGATATCATGAGTATCATATGGTACACCCTATATATAGGTTCTATGTTCTCTACCCCACACATAAAGGATGGCTCCTAAGGTTTCTCCTTTCCAAGACAAAACTTAGAGTCATGGACTGTGTTCAGCATCCCATCGCAATAATGGGCTAGCCACATCGTGATGAGAGTTCTGAATCAATCTACTCTAAGTGGGATCTTCGTATTGTTCGAACAGGGTGTAGACCCCTCTGTTCAATACTACACAATCTCCAATCATGAAGACGGACTTCGGGTTAGGGCGAGGTCCCTAGAGTCACGGACCATGTTCAAAGTTTCCTCGCAATAATGGGCTAGCCATATTGTGATGGAAATTCCGAACAGATCTACTCTAGGTGGAGTCTTCGTATTGTCCCAAACGAGGTGTATACCCCTCGGTTCAATACTACACAACTCCAGGTTCTAAGTTCTTCTTAAAGCTCGGGTACGGAGCTTATCTCACAACATGTATCAAGCACCATGGACCACCCAATATAATAGAAGAATAAGTCACATAACATAAATAATACATCAAGATATAAAGAAGCACACAATGAAGAAAAATAGTATTTTAACATTCATAGCAATTTGAACTAAATTAGGCTTGACTCTCTCTTGCTTGGGGCAAACATTCCAAGAAATCCCCAGCAGAGTTGCCATCTATCACATCTCAAAAAATACGATTCCTCACGATGGTCGCGGAAAAAATTATGTTCGAACAGAGTCTTCACCGAACTTTATTTATTCTAATGAAGGAATAGGAAAATATCGATAAAACCTTTGAAAACTAGAATAATGGTCGTGGCAACCATATTCGAGTTCGGGAGTCGATTATGCAAGGGGAAGATATTAGCACCCCTCACGTTCGTTGTACTCAACGGGAACCTTTTAGTTTAATTTGCGATTTGAATGTTAGTTGAATGTTGTTTGTTTTCTTCGAGTGATAAAAATATTGAAAAGAGATGGATGGAAATCTCAGAAAGGGCAAAAGGGAGGTTTTTTATTAGTGTGCTCGCCAAGATCTCGCAATCTCGTGCCTACGTATCCTTATGGTGCAATAAGGAAATCAGAGCATTCGTAGTTCGGGGAACTACGGTTTGTTGGTGTCTTTTATGAACGACTGTTTAGATTGCGTTCTAAAGGATAAACGTTGGGTTGTCTACTCTCGGCAGAGGCTTAAGCACTAGTTTGTTGTGTGCGTTAGAAAGGATTAAATAGTGTTCTTTTTTATATAAAAAAAAGAGTTTTGATCGCACGAGGGAGATGAAAGAGGTTTGATAAGTTGGATGTGTTTTAATGAGCAAGTGCTTAGATCGTGTTCTAGCGGTTAAACTTTGGCTTGTCTACTCTCGGTGGAGGCTTAAGCGCTAGTTTGTGTACGCACTAGAAAGGCTTTCGGAAAAGAGTTAAGTCGTTGATCGCACGGGGGCGAGAAATTGGATTTAATATGTTTGGTATTTTTGAAGAACGACAAAAGATTGAGCAATGTAGTGCACACCAATCGTCCAATTCTTTCGAGAAATAACAAGGCGAACGCCTTCTACTCCCTTTTTTATTTAAATTATTATTGAAAATTTGTTTGCGGAAATCAAATATGCACGATAGTGAGGCGTGTGCCTCCCACTCCCTTATCCAAATTTAATTAGAGTATCTTAATTAGAAGTTGAAAGAAAATCGAACAAAATGGCGAGCGTCAATCATTCAATTATTCAAGAAATGGTGAGGCGAACGCCTCCCATTCTTTTATCATCTGAAATTTAATTTATAAAAATAAAGTTTTTTAGAAGTTATATTTGATACAGGAAAATAATTTTGAATTTGTATGATTGAAGTTTTAATCGGATGACAAGAATTCAAGCAATATGGCGTGCGCCAATCATTCGAGTACTTGAGAAATAGTGAAGCGAACGCTTACTACATTCCTTTTCATCCAAAGTTTTAAATTATAAAAATAAATTCTTTGGAAATTATATTTAATTTGGAAATGTGATTTGAATTTGTGAGTTTCAGGGTTTTAATTAGACGACGAGAATTCAAGCAATATGGAGAACGCCAATCATTCGAATACTCGAGAGATAGTGAGGCGGACGCCTCCTACACTCTTTTTTTTATCCCAAGTTTATAAAAAAAATTAATAACACTTTGAGAATTAATTGAGTTTGTGATTGTAGTGACATTTTCTTCGATTTTTATCAGTCATGAATTAAATACTCAAAGATGAAAGAGATAAAAAAACAAAGTGATCCTTTTTACAAAACATAAATATTTACGTGAATATATGCACGAAATAAAACAGAAGACTATCACAAAAATGAATACAATACAACCTTAGTAAAATATTGTTGCCATTATTTTCGAATATAAAAATAAAATATAAATAAATGGATGAACATAAGAAAATAAGGAGTGGAAAAGGGAGCCATAAAAAACACAATCATGGGCCTAAGGCCTGATTTTAACATGCATATAATTCTAAGAATAGGAACCAAGTCCCTAAGGAACCGCTAGCATTACAGTAAGGAGAAAAAATAACTTTCAACCATTTTTATTTCATTGACTCGTGATACTTGCAGGAAGAAAAAGAAAATCTCAAACATTCACCCTTACTTTATCCCTCACCTTTGACTTTCTCATGATTTCACAAAGTTACCTCTCAAAACAACAACAACAAGTTAATTGTCCATAACCATAAACAATCATAAAAACAATCATAAAAATAAGCGTATTATCAAAACAGACTTGCAATTTCTTTTCTAATTTAAATTTCAAACAAATAACAACACCAATAATAATGCAGAAATCACAAGGAAAGGAGACACATCCCAAAATCGTTACCAAAAGCCAGAAGATTTTGCAGATTTTGCAGTGATATTGTTGGATGCAATTGGCGTTGCCAAAGGAACACACTCAGCATAGGTAATAGAATGAAATGACTCGCTGTGAAGTTTTAACCCTTCATGAGAAACACCATCGGTTGGAAGTGAGCAATGGTTGAGATAGAAGAGCTCACGGCGGTTACAGTGGAGATGGGAGTATGGGCATGTTGAGGTGGAGGTTGTGACGATCGTGGGCGAAGAAGAGGATCTCTTTTCCTCCTCTCTTTTTTCGTTTCCCCTTTTTCTTGGTAACTCCTACTGTTTTGATTCATCAGAAATTCCCGCATCGAAACGGAATTATCATGTTGATGATGAATACAAATGGGTGGAGTTTAACGGTTGTCACAATGAGACCCGTGGAGGATCTAATTGAGAAAGGTTATGGAATCAAGGAGATGTTCGGTGGTGATTGTTGTTGCGTTTTCGGCGGTGTGTATTCCGGCAGAGGAAGGTGTTCGTCCGGTTATGGTTTTATGAGTGAGAGATTTACAGTGAGAGGGTTTGAGGATGACGGTGTGGTGAGGAATTATGGTGGCGGCGATGTGGACGACGCCGAAAGTGGGACGAAGTTACGGAGGGTTGTTGTCAGCGGGTGGAGTGAGTTGGGATTTGCCGGCGGAATTAAAGGAAGAAGATGGAGGTGGTCGATTTATTGAAGGAAGTATCGCGATGGAAGATTTGTGTTCGTCGGAGAAAAGTGAGGAAGGAAGAGACGCGCTATGGGTGTAGGCGCGGTCGGTGATTTACCGGTGGAGGGTTTTTCGCGGTGGAAGTGGATGATGAAAAGACGTGGCGAAGTGTGTTGTTGTTGGAGGTAGGCGGAAAACGAAGGGAGTATTATTGGTGGTGGTGGAAGCGAAGGGTCTCCGTCGGCGAGATGAAGGGCGCGAAGAGGACATTTGAAGAGGAGAAATCCTCTTCTTTGTTCTCCTTTCCTATTCTCTTTTTCGTTTTCTTTTTTTACAGTCGAGGGTATTTTATAATGGAGAGAGAGTCTGGAGAAGAAGCTGAAAAGCCTCCTCCTTTCTTTTTTCTTTTTGTTATATTGTGAGAGTGATTCCGCTATTGAGTCCCTTGGCCAGCTGTTTTATAAATGCACCAAATGAATATTCAAAATAGAAATGAATTCAATGTTCAAGCAACAACATAAATAGTCGAAGAATTCGTTTTGGATTGTTAGCATCATTGTTGAGATATCTACGACGCCTCGACTTTGCATCGTGCTACTGAGTTATGTTGGTGGTTTCCTTTCCTTTCCAAAACTCGGTGCTTGCCTTTCATTCTTCAAGTCAACAATATAATTACCGCCATTGCGGAAGTAAGTGACGATACAACACGGTTCATGATGGATAAAAAGGTGTATATCAGAGGTGATGTTTTGATGGAGATAGTATTTTCGGAGGAAGGATTCGAAAGTGTGACGCGTCGTTGTTGAGTTGAACGACGGCGAGGTGTGTTGTCAACGGTCGAAGGTTGTGTTCGTCGGAGTTTTGAAGGATGTTGATGGCGGCGTTTTGTTATTGAAGACGGATCGAGGCAGAAGGAGGGTATGGGTTGTATGGAAATGGAGTGGGGTCAGAGTTTAGTGTTTAAGGGGGTTTATTGGTTTGTGGTGGAGACGGAGGAAACACGATGGATGATGGTGTTTGTAGAGGTTGAAGAAAAGGGAGAGAATGGTGAGGTCGAAGAAGTCGAAGGTGGTTGGCGCGGCGGTGTCGTGGGTCAGGCGCGGTAAAGGGTGGCTGAAAGTTGTAGGTTAGTTTTGGGTTGTTGTTGGTGAGAGGATCGCGGAAGGGTTTTTGGTGACATTTGAGGAAGATGAGGTTTTTAAGGAGTGTGGAGAAGATGAGCTCTTTTCTTTTTTTGCCATAAAAACTTCTTACTGAAAGTGTGAAGGAATCGAGATGAAATCCTCTTTTTTTCCTCAGGTAGTAGATGTCTTTCTTACCGTTGGAGAGAGAGAGAGTCAAAGATGTTTTTCTTCCCTCAATCCTCCCTGCGCGTTTTTCACCATCCCCCAATAAAAACTATTTCCTTTTGATCTTATCCACTAGAGGGTGACGTGTGTGTATTTCCCATTGGAGATGAGAAGATATCTCTTTTATATTTTTTTCAAATTCTACCAATTAATTCTAACTTAATTAATTTCTAAAAAAATTATTGGTCAATAAGAGAAAGTAAGGATAATACATGTGAACCTTTGATTAAATTTGAATTGACGATCCAAATTAAATCAAAGAAGCACACTTAAATTTAAAATGCCTATAATGCACCTTTTAGATGATTTAATGGATTTAAAACAAATCAAATCGATTAAATCAAATAAAATTCATGACTTTTAAAATGAATGTGATAAAAATAAAATAAGAACATATAAATTTTTATTTAATTATTCATATTAATTTAAAAAAAGAATAAAAATAAAACGACTAAAAATGAATAAAAGTCTGACACAAATATGCTCGAAAAAATAAATTGAATGCATTAAAATGATCAGTGCGAAATAAATTTATTGAAAAAATACAACGTTTCTTTTAATTCTAAAATAATTTTTTACTAGTTAAAAGGTTCAGACGAATCAAAATGCAACTAAAAAAGTCGTCGAAAAATATAACGAGCACACCAGGTTAAACTAAGCGAACCGTAGATTAATAATACTGACGTCTCCAGGCTTGATTTCAAAACTTTTTACCTGCTGATTTTGCACGTACTTGAGGAATGATTTAACCAATTTGTCTATATATTTAAGAATTTATTCCGTCTGATGTTTTAGGTATTATTCATAATGAAATGCATGTCATGATATACATATGATGCAAATTGGAATAAAAATTGAATTTGAAAAAATTAAAATGCCCGGACAAAATTAGGGTATGACAACATGCACATTTGCCATTTGGATCGTGCTTTTGAGGGTAAGGAAAAGTTGCAAGCTCCTGCTCTTTTGGTACAACTGCCCCACTATGAATCAAGTAAGGTAGAAAATGAGTGATACTGGAATCAGATCAAAATGAAGATGCCTCTTCTCTTGATCATTCTCTTTACTTGCTTGATTTTCATATTGCCTTTGGCCCTGATATTGATTCTGAAGCACTATATATTGATTATGAGGAGGATATTGCCCTTGATGAGGTTGTTGATATGGATATCCTTAAGGTTGCTGGTATGGATAGGCTTGAGGTTGCTGGTATGGAGGACTATGTGGTTGTTGATATTGGGCGGCATTGACATATGGGGGTTGATAGTATGACACTAGAGCCGTCGACATTCTATATTGACGACCTGTTCTCGCGGCGGGAAAATATCATTGAGTCGCCACCATATTTTATTCATTCCTAAGGAAGATGAGAAATAATGATAAAACCCTAAAAAAAGGACAAAACGATCACCGCAACCGAATATGGGTTCAGGAGTCGATTAAGTGAGGGGAATGTGTTAGGCACCCTTCACCTCCGTTGTACTCAACGGGAACCTCCTATAACCTAGGGTTAAGGGTGTTTTCTAGCGTTTTCCTAATTCTTAAGTCATTGCTTTTATGTACTTAGAAAAATGGTCATTACAAAGGAGTAAAATGGGAAAAGAGATAATTTTAAATTAGGGGACTCTCCAGGGTTTCGCAACTTTGTGCCTATGTATTCTCGTCGAGCGATGAGATAATCAGAGTCTACGTAGTTCGAAATTTTATTGGTTGGTTGATTTTAGTTTGTGAAAAGTTGTCTTGGTCTAAGATTAGATGCACGGGAGCAAAATAAATTGATTAATTTGTCGCACGAAGCGGAAAAAGAAAGAAAGAATTTGATGTGTGATGTGGATTTTAGTTGTGACAAAAAATTATTTTAGTCTTTTTGTTTTTTAATTAGTGATTTATATGTATAAGTGTTTGTGATAAGAAGGGTTTAATAACTTTTGTATTTTTGCTATTATCCCTTTTTATCAATCAGAATAAATTAATTAATTAAATTAATATTTTGAATATTAATTATGATATTTAAATTAGAGAAAATAGGTCAACTAAATTTAACTAAGCAGTTAACTCAAGAATAAAAGTTAAACACCTCATCTAAAAAAAAGTTAGATAATCCTAATCAAAATAAATAAATCACAATGACTAAATTAAGGATTAACTAAATCAAATCTTAAAAACGATCTATAATTTATAAAGGGGTATTAAGAGAAAAATAGAGTGTGGATGGAAAAGATAAGATCCAAGGCCCATCTCAATCCCTAAACCCTAATTCTATGAAAATTTTACCTTGTACCCCTACAGTTAGCCCCATACCCCTACAAAATTTTAAAAATTCTCATTCTACCCTTAATTGGTTTTAACCAATTTACCATTTCATTTTTACCATTCAGTTGAAAATTTCAGAAATTACACTTTCACACCCCTCGCACCGGAACTCCTGCAAAATGACTTCCGGTATGTATTTTTCCCAAATCGGAAGACTTAAAGAATGACTTCCGGAACACACAAAAAAGCAAACCGGAACACTTCATGAAAGAGTTCCGGTTCAATTAATTTTTTTTTACAAAACCGGAACACTTCTTGAAAGAGTTCCGGTGAACAAATTTTACATACCGAAACTCTTTGGAGAAGTGTTCCGGTATGTATTATATGTGTTCCGGAAGTCTTTCAAGAAGTCTTCCGGTTCGCTATTTTTTTTTATTTTTTTTTTATTTTTTTATTTTTTTTTATTTTGCAGGAATGGAAAATCTTCCCCAAATATGTGTAGATACTACTGATGCGTTTATGACGAAGGAAAGATTTGGTACACGAGAAGAGGTTATCAGATGGATTAAAGAGGGTGGAATCAACAATAAAGTAACTGTTATTATCAGTCGTTCAGATACTGAAACGGGGAAGAGAGGGAGAAGTAACAAAATAATATTTGGTTGTGATAAAGGTGGGAAACACAAGATTAGTGATAGTGGTACCCAAAGTGCGTCGAAGAAATGTGGATGTCCATTTAAAATCAGGTCGACACCGGCGAAAGATGGATCTGGTTGGAAGATTGATGTAAAATATGGGTTACATAATCATGGTTTACCTGATAGATTAGAAGGTCATTCGTTTATTGGTAGGTTGACCACAGATGAGAAGCAACATGTCACTGATTTGGCAAAGAGACATGTAGCACCTAGACACATATTGCTTTCCTTGCAAGACAATTATCCTGAGAATGTCACTCGGATTACGCAAGTATACAAGCATAAGAGTGTGATACAAAAAGAGATAAGAGGTCCTAGGAGTGAGATACAACATCTGTTTAAGCTTATTGAGGATGCATGATATGTGTATTGGAGTAGAAAAAAGGATGACTCGGAAGTGGTGAGAGAGATATTTTGGGCACATCCTGATTCAGTTAAGTTGTTGAATATATTTCCGATTGTGTTAGTTATGGATAGCACCTACAAGACAAACAAATATAGACAACATTTGTTTGAAATTGTTGGCATGACATCGACCGAGTTGACTTTTGCTGTTGGATTTGCGTATATGGAGTCTGAGCAAACAGAGAATTTTTGTTGGGTATTGGAGAAATTAAAAGAGTTGTTTGTGAAGAAAGACATGTGTCCACAAGTGATTTTGACAGATAGAGATCTTGCTTTGATGAAAGCAATTGAAGTTGTGTTTCCCAGCTCGATTAATTTGCTATGTAGATTTCACATTAACAAAAACGTTGGTGCCAAATGCAAACAACATGTGGTGAATGACCTGCAAAAGACGATAGACACATTATGGATGGAAGTTGTCTGGGCTAGTGATGAGGTTGAGTATGGTCAGCGGTTGCATCAACTTGAGCAAGCATGTGTTGATTAAAGTGGATTTATTAATTATGTGAAAGACACATGGTTGACTCCACATAGGCATAGATTTGTTGGAGCATGGATTAATCGAGTGCTACATTTGGGTAACACAACGACTAATCGATACGTCTTATAATTTTGTATGTGTTATTTTTATATCTGATATTATTTCTATGTATTTTTTATGTGTTATTTTCAATATTTTTAGGGTTGAATCTGCTCATTGGAAGTTAAAGCAGATGTTAGGAAACAGTATAGGTGACATGGTCAAATATTGGGAAGCAATGAATAACAACTTGAGGTTACAACTGGGAAACATTAGAGCTTCTTTTCAAAAGAGTTTTTACGAAGTTGAGCACGTGCACGTAAGTCCCTTTTATGGTTATTTGCGTGGTTCCGTATCTCGAGCTGCTTTGAGACGTATTGTTGAAGAGTTATTGAGAGTTGATTATGTTGGAACTAACAGGCAAATATGTGGTTGTACTCTTAGAACATCTTATGGGTTACCTTGTGCTTGTGAGTTAGGAAGATACAGACTAGGTGGTATACTGATACCCATTGATGTTGTTCATGTTCATTGGAGGAAACTAACTATGGAAGTTGAGTTAGAGGTAGGTGAAGACGATGGATTAGAGGTGGATATGACTTCTGCAATGGATGAGTTGTGGAGACGATTTAGGTCATTAGATGTTATTGGGAAAAGGGCATTAAAGAGTAGGGTATGTGAACTAGCATACCCAACAATGACAACATTGTGTCCACCACCTGAGAAAATAAAAACCAAAGGAGGAGTGAAGAAGAAAGGGAAAAAACCAGCAGATTATGATGTTTATAGGGATCCTTCGTATCATGAGTATGTTGATAAGGCATTTCAATCTTCACAAAGGCAATCTCAATCTTCACAAAGGCAATCTCAACCATCACAGACTTCGAAGAAGATCAAATTATCAAAGAAGCAACCACAATTCATTCTTCAATTTCCTAATCATATTAGGTCATATATTAAAGATATAGTTAATGTTGAATCAGATGGTAATTGTGGATTTAGAGTCATTGCATCATTGCATGGATATGGTGAGGATGGTTGGCCAATGGTTCGTAGAGAGTTGGGGTTGGAATTAATAGACAAGGATAGATCAACTTTGTATGACAAGTTATTTTCTAATCGGTTGTCAGTAGTGAGAGAATCTTTGATGATAGAATCCTTTGGTTCACAGCCACCTGAAAAATGGACGAGTCTACTAGATATGGGTTACTTGATAGCGAATCGCTATAATGTTGCACTTGTCTGTTTAGGCAATCCGTGCATGACTTTCTTTCCGATGACAAGTTCACATTCACCAAATGTCTCTATTTATTGCATTGGTTTTGTTAACCGCAATCATTGGGTTCAGGTACGTATTTATATGCCTAAATACAAACATTATTTCAGTTAATATTTTATGGTATATGACTTAATCTTTTAATTATTTTACTTTATCAGGTTAACATGAAAGAGGGGTTTCCATTGCCACCGGTCACATTAGATTGGAAGAAATTTCGTTCTCATATAGCAACTACTTGGATGTTAGGATTTGCAGGACGTATGCAACATTGGCAATTACTTACACCTGAATTAGCATGATTATGTACTCAAAACATAAATATGTAATCAAAACATGAATTTTATATTAATATGTCTATTATATTCAAAGCTTAATACATAAAATCAATGTGAACGAGAAATATGCAAAGCTTCAAATAAATCAGAAAACTGTGGATCTTCCTCTTCGGTATTAACCTGTCTCAGATAGCGATGAATAAATGTAGATACACGAGCCCAATCAGGATCAGATGGCCCGGCGTCATATACAGGAACTGGTACCTCTCTAGGAGCGTCACGATGGGGAGGGACCAACCGTGGATGGGAAACACAATAATACCACTCCAGATAACCGTCTACTGCATCAGATGGAGTGGTGGCCACGGTAGATGAACCGATCACAGCGATAACACTCTGATGGTAACTGATCTAATCAACATCAATATCCGTCGCCATCATACAATCCAGAGGTGGGGATGGAACATACTGCATATACCCGAACTGACGTAAACATCTATCAGGCAAGTATGGGACAACTGTTTCACCCCACTTCAAACAGCCCCTGTAAAGACATATCTCATTAAATACACACCATGCTCTATGATCCTCAAATGGTCGCCATATGACGTAGGCAGGTGTCAACTCGTCCAAAATAGGTCGTAAATCATCGACCTTCAGGACTCCCTGCCTATACGACCATCTCATCGCTCGGGGAAGACCACAGTTATCAGCAAGTTTCCAATTCTCCCCTCCTTTTCCAACAGTTGGAAAGTACTCGTGAATCCAACACTGTTACAAAATACAAATATAATAAATAAAACAAATTAAGTTAGCATATTTTATAAAATGAATCCAACACTTAATTAACATAATTAAATTATATACCTGTAGGAGAGTAGGATATCCACCGAGCTGTTTGCAACTGTACATGGACGCATCTCCAAGATATCGGTAGAGGGTAACTAGTGCAGCTGCTCCCCAACTATATCCTGAACATCCATCCAAGTCCCTAAACAGGAGGAGGTATTGTGCCTCTACAAGTGTAAAAGTCTTATCAGCAAATATGGTGGAACCCACCAACATCAATAGATATGCTCTAGTCGCATATGCCCAGCTGGAAGCAGCTCTATGATGTACGAATAAATCATATAACCACTCTAACTTGTAATACGACCGCCTGCAGCTACGAACATGTGACTGTGCCTGACCCTGTGACACTCCTAGGTAGTCAACAGCAAGTTCAACAGCTAGCTCTTCAGTCACATCCTGAGGACTCCAGAAGATACCCCTGATGGGCAAGTGAAGTAGACATGCGGCATCATCTAAAGTAAGGCTCATTTCACCAAACGGCATGTGAAATGAAGATGTCTCTAGATGCCATCTTTCCACAAATGCAGAGACAAGATTTGTGTCTATCTTGTTCAGACTCGTTCTCTGCAGTGAAGATAAACCGGATCTAGATACCCAACTCTCCATCTGTGGTGGAAGAGCCAATGGAACCCTAGAAGTCAACTTCAGTCCATGTCCGGCAACCTTCAACTCTTTCTTTGAACCTCTTTCCTAAAAACAATTAAAACACATATTAGAAAACAAATTATAAAATATTCAACTATTATTCATTTTCAAATATAGCTCGTTTACTTACCTCACCGAACCATATATGTCGAGCAACATGATGCTCGTACTTCACCAAAAGAGACGTATCGTACGACCCTCCTGGATATCCAGTCGGCTCAGCTGCAGCTGCAGATGAAGATGCACCCCGGTCTAACGTGCGGGCTGGAATCCGGCCATCTGCACCTCGTCTTCGAACCACTGCAAAAAAAATGTTTAAAAAAATAATTAAAATTAAAAAAAAAAAATTACGTACCGGAACACTTCAAAGAAGAGTTCCGGTTAGTAAAAAACAAAAAAGCCTTCCGGAACACTTTCTTAAAGAGTTCCGATATACATCATCCAAACCGGAAGTCTTTAAGAAAGACTTCCGGTATACAACTATACAAATCGGAAGACTTTCTAAAAGACTTCCGGTTTAGTGCCCCTTAAAGGCAACAAACCGGAACTCTTTAGAGAAGTGTTCCGGTATATAATTAATGAACCGGAAGACTTACTCTGAGTGTTCCGGTTTACAATGCAAAAAAGCCAAATATTTGTCTTCTCCGGAAGTCTTCAACGAAAATGGTAAAAAAAAATTGAAATGGAAAATATACCCTATTTATATGAGGGTATTTTGGTCAAAAAAATTTAAATGTAGGGGTGTGGATACAATTGTAGGGGTACATGGTAAAATTTTCTAATTCTAAATATGAAACTATTAAAATATATAAAATAACAAAAAAAACATGATGGGCACCGCCCCTGTTGTGTTCTATTGGGGAATGGCAACGTGACCATTCAAATAAATAAAAGAAGTAAAAACATATTATAAAGTAGTAAACAAAAGAAATAACAAGGATTATTCATCTCTCTCCCTTCCTCCTTCTCTCACAAATTCGGCTTGCACGAGCTTCCGGCCGGTAGTGTGGTGGTGAGGACGCGTGTGGCCGGCCTTGCAACTTGAAGGGTTGGCGCGGTTGTGATTCTGTTGATTACCGACGCGACAGAGGAATGGTAACTGCAGTGGCGACGCGATCAAAGGAGCAACAACGACAGTGATTTTCGTCTGACGAGGTGGTGAAGGTGGTTGTATGTTTGGAGACAAAATGATTCACGACGGGGGCTTCTCCGTAAAGACACAATTGTGTGTCGCGATTTATTTTCCACTTATTCTCTTTCTGATTTGTTCTGTTGTAATTTTGGTGTTAAAATTTGCTGTTAATTTTGGGATGTTGGATATGTTGAAAAGAGTTTTAGTTGGCTTTGATGATTTTTGCAGGTTATAAGAACTGTGGGATTGTTGTTGTTCTATCATCTTTTTCATTTGTAGATTTGAATGATATTGTTGAATATGGTTTAATGGTTTTGATGATGGCTAATGATTGAGTTATTGTTAATGAAATGTTATTTTGAAAAATGGTTAATGGTGGAGTTTTTTTTGAAGTTGGTGATGATGGATATTGATGGGTGAGGTTTAGACTTATGATATTCCTACATTTCAATTGTTATTCTTATATGAGATTAATTGAAATACACTGTCAGTGTAAAAGGGTTTTACACCATCAGTTAATTATAGACGTTGGATATTAAAAGAAGTTTGACTTTTATTTTAAAAATCTATAAAGTAATACAAACGGGTGATGGTGATGAATCGACAGTGTAAAACTTTTTACACTGACAGTGTATAGTAATTAATCTCTTCTTATATTTATTATTTACGGTGAACAATATTTTTTAATAAAATAATATTAAATTTTTATTTTAAATAAAAAATATTTTATAAAAAATTTAATTTTATAATAAAAATATAATATTTGTCATTAACCAATTCTATTATTATATTAATCATAAAAATATATGTTATTAATCACGTATTTTCCTCCTAATAGCTTATTAATCGACTTTACTATTTCATTAACCAATAAATGATATAATATTAACCAAGTTTTAATGTTAATTTATAAATTATGTTTTTTATTAGTTAATGAAATAGTGAAGTCGGATAATAAGCTATTAGGAGGGAAATACGTTATTAATAATATATATTTTTATGATTAATGTAATAATAAAATTAATTAATAACAAATATTATATTTTTATTATAAAATTAATTTTTAAAAAAAATATTTTTTATAAATATTTTTTTATTTAAAATAAATATTTAATATTATTTTATTTAAAAAAACACTATTCACCATATAAATACGGTCATCAGTGTGGGATAACAATTTGGGTGTATGAATAACATATAAATACGATAATATTATTTTATTTAAATACGGTGAGCTTTATATGTGGTTAGGTTGGTGAAGAAGATGAAGTACACGTGAGGGAAGGAGATTTGACTTTTTTTCTCACTAATTTTTTGTGTGTAGAGGTGTAGTATGAGAGTGTGTATTGTAGTATGAAAATTTGGTTTCATTAGTATGTTTGGATTGTATGTACGTGTAAGAATTAGGATTAGTTAATCGAGGTTAGTAAAACAAAGGGACCTAATTATAGCGTAAACAAATAGGTTAGAAAAGTTTAAAAACAATATAAAATTAATTTTATGTGATTATAATAAATAAAAATAATCCAGAGTCTAAAATAAATTTTATTTGATTTTGATTCATGATTGATTTTTATCAATTAGGTTGATTATCTCCTAAAATAAAAAAGATTACCTAAAATGAAAAAGAGAACAACATCTTCCCAAATCCTTTTTTTTAATATTTATAGCGTAAAAATATACTTAATTAAAAAACAAAAAAATAATTAAATTTTTTTTGTGTGTTTTATTTTAGTAAAAATAAATAAAAAGAGAAAAAATATTAAAAGTGAAAAATGTGAGATTTGAACTCATGACCTCACGCTTGTACTCTTTACACTCGTTTCAGTACAAAATTGGCCATCACATTTATTTGAGATAAAATGCAACTACAACCCTTATAATAGTAAATAGGTGGACAAAGTTTAGGATACTACAACTGCTTCTATTTAATTAACTTCAATTAGAGATGATGATCGTTGGTCTTTATCTTCTCATGATGGGAGATAATTAAATATATGGGAGGACCCCCAGTTTTGTCCATTAGATGAGAAGGAAATGTGGAAGCACACCGATCGAGAGGCTCTCTGGGGATTTAAAGAACACATATGAAGACCTGACAGGATTTATCCTTTATGAGAGATACACCTACCATGGTAGGAATCAAACAAAATATGGATGAAACTCTAGTAAAACTCTCACAACCAATTTGTTGGGACTCAAACTCAGATAGAACTCATATAACACTCTCGATGGAACTCAGGTATGACTCTAGTGATACCACGATCACTCTTGATGGGAGTCAGGTATGACTCTAGTGATACCCCAATCACTCTTGATAGAGCTCAGGTATGACTCTAGTGATACCCCAATCACTCTTGATGGAGCTCAGATAGGACTCTAGTGACACCCCGGTCACTCTTGATGGAACTCAGGTAGGACTCTAGTGATACCCCGATCACTCTTGATTGAACTCAGGTAGGACTTAGTGATACATCGATCACTCTTGATGGTACTTAAGTAGGACTCAAACCATCTTTGATGGAATTTACGTAGGACTCTGGTGGAACTCAAATGAAACTCATAAAATTGATATGTTGGAACTCAATCTAGCTTATTGGACTCAAACTTCTTTCGATAGGGGCTCATATGTTATTCTGATGGGACACAACCCAGGAGAGGGATAAAACTTCTGACAAGCCATGTCTCGGGTGAGGGATATACTGATAAGCTGGGGATATGAGAGGTGAACACCTACTCACTGGTTAGTAGTGATCATTTAGGATGACCTGCTATTAGGGAGGTTCTCTTGAAGAATCACTTGGAGTGAGCTTGTTGGGGAAAACCTTTTTCGAAAAGGTTATGTGGAGATGTTACTTACTAGGTAAGGCCAATAAGCGTTCCTGCTTGGGGAATTGTACTGGTATAGTTGGGGATATGAGAATTCAATCGTCATCGGTATAAAAAATGATGCTAAATAAATCATCATTGGCAAGAAAACTAAGTAAGACCCAAAAAACCGAAAGAAATAACAGCGGTATAAGAACCGTAAAACAAGATGACAAACGGTGTAAGAACCGTAAAATGAAATGATAAATGATGTAAAACCATAAAATGAAATGACAAACAGTGTAAGAATCGTAAAATGAAATGAAAAACAGTGAAACCATAAAATAAAAAACTAACGGTGTAAGAATCGGAGTGAGCAATGGTATAAGAACCAGAAATAAAAACTATAGTATAAGAACCAGAGTGAGGGACAACGGTATAAGAACCGAAGTGAACAAGAGTTTAAGAACCTGAAGTAAAAACAACGGTGTAAGAACTGAAGTGAGTGACAACGGTAGAAGAATCGAAGTGAACAATGGTGTAAGAACCTGAAGTAAAAACAACGGTGTAAGAACCAAAGTGAGTGTCAACGGTATAAGAACCGAAGTGAGTGACAATGGTATAAGAATTAAAGTGAATACATGATAATGGTGTAATAACCGAAGTGAGTGAATGACAATGGTGTAAGAACCAAAGTGAACAATGGTGTAAGAACCAAAGTGAATGCATGACAACAGTGTAAGAACCGGAGTTAATAATGGTGAAAGAACCAGAAATAAAAACTATGGTATAAGAAACAGAGTGAGGGACAACAGTATAAGAACCAAAGTGAACAATTGTGTAAGAACCAGAAATAAAAACAACGGTGTAAGAACCAAAGTGAGTGACAACGATATAAGAACTGAAATGAACAATGGTGTAAGAACCTAAAGTACAAAGAAACAATGTATCATGGTACTTGTATACTTAGGAAGAGATCCCTATTGGGACTCCATGAGGACTCTTAAATAAACCTCTCACTACCGTGGTGCTTGAGAAATAAAGGTATCGTGGATAGGACCAGAGGAAGGAGGATATTATCGCGGATGGTACTAGAGCAAAAACTTTTGTTGGGGAGTTCTCAGAGAAGAACAGAGTAAAAAGGAGATTGATAAAAGAACCTGGCACCTCTACTAGGGAATACTGATTTCATGTAAGATGACTGTCTACTAGGGAATATACTTTCAGGCGAGGTTCCCTAAGGAGCGCGAGTGTCGGGGAAAGTCTTAAGAAATATCTAAAAGGATATGGTGAGGGAATTGTATATCATTAGGGCATACCGGGGACAGTGTTGCTAAGTATTTTCTGATTGGGGAAACAGTTTCAAGGATACTTGCTGGGGGATTGTCCTTAAGACCGACTTACTGGGATGTACGGTGAGAAAAAAGTTAGGGAGTAGCTTGGACGAAGATCTATTACCGAGGTAGCTGGGGATTGAACCAGAATCTTATGATGAGTCCTAAGTCTTAGCCTATGTTATGTATCTATGTTATGTATGCATGTTTACAATTTGTATGGCGGAATGCTTCACATTCATGGATATGATATGCATGATATAATGCATGAATGCGATGTTGTGGATGATTCCTCCATGGATGATATATTATTTTGAATTATAGGGTTTATCTTATTTTAGTGAAGAGTTAAGCGGGGCCTTCGGAAAGTGGCTTTTGAAGGTTGGGTTTTGGAATTGTTAATGAGGATGGGCTTTAGGATTTTTAAGACGTTGAGTAACTCGAGCTCTTTGGTTATGAAAGTTGGGTGCCAAACAAGATCGGGCTTTTTGGGTAAATGCCAAGTGAGGTTGGGCTTTTTATAAGGTATTTGGCTTTTTATGGTGTGCCAAGTAAAATTAGGCTCTCGTGAGGTGCCAAGTAAGATTGGGTTTTTTTTAATGATTTTTCATGCTTCTTGCTATGTGAATATGCGAGATGAATGAGATGATATGCATGATTAAGTGTTAGAGCGAAATGTCATGATCGATGCATCATGATGATTTATGTGTTTCATGAGGTGCTCTTATGGTTAATACTAGGAAGGGTTCTTTTTGTAACAAGGTTGTTTGTTAAAAAGGTAGTAGAGTATTTTGTCAGCATGACTTCGCGATATTCGTTTCGAACTTGACGATTGCTGAAGTATGGCGGAGCATGTATATGCAACTCGAAAGTATTGAGGGGCTTTGCCCTTGCTGTAAATCATATTTGTCCTAGTTTGTTGGATCTTTGAATAAATTTGCCTTAATATGAACTTTGAAGTAACTTGGCCATACTGTGCACTTGAGACGTCCTACTCTTGCATGAGCCTTGGAGAGATTTGTCCTCAACTAATCAACTGTAGGAATGATATGCCCCTGATGAATCATTTTTTGAACTTGTTTCTTTTGACCAAGCCTTGCAACGGTCTACTCCATATTGATTGAGCTTTGGAGGTTACTTCCCTTATTTGTAGGTCTTTTTAAGCAGATGCCTAAAAAGGAACTTAGATCCCACCATGATATGGTATGATTTTAACATGGATTATCCTAGTATATGAATCTTGAAAGGTCTTCCCCTGATCACTAGGGCCTGAAAGAGTTTCATGAAAAGGGACTTAGGTCCCACAATGTTGCGATATGACTTTTATATGAATTGCCCTAGTATTTAAATCTTTAAAATATATGTCCCTGACTAACCAACTCTTGAAGTTTTTGGATTCACTATGCTCTTAAGGTGGCTCACCCCAGTATAAGCCTCTAGAAAGGTCTGCCTCTTATCATCAGGGTCATGGAGGTGGTTCAACATTGGTGGGTCAAATCTTGGGATGCTTTTCCCCTAGTTAGTAGGATCTTCAGATGGCATGCCCATAAGTATTTGACCCTGATTGACAGGATCTTAGGTGACTTGTCGCTAGTCAGAAATGCCTTGAAGTGGTATGCCCCTTATCAAACCATTTTTGATATTTCCTTAGTGCTAAGTATTGTTCCTTTTGAAAAGTAATTCTAATGCAATGCTCATGCAAATTTTTGAAATCGAAAATATATATGGAAACAAGTATAGTGTATACGAATGATATATGGCCATGAGGTTGGCGCAAACGAAGATGTGAAAATGTGGTTAGCAATGATTTAACAAACATTCAGAGTCAGTTTAACAACGATTTTTTCGAGTATGCTTTCCTAGTGAACCTAGCTTCAATTAGGACTTTTAAAGGTTATAAAGTGACCTAGTTCACGGGTTATGAAACAAAAGGATTATAAGGCTCAAATGTTAATTAAGACCCAACCCTTCTTCTTGATGATATCCATTCCAAAATCCAATTAATTCAATGGTTGTATTCGGTTACAAGAGAATTTTGGTAGATGATGATGGAGGTAATGGTTCAAGCACTGATGAGATTCTTGAGGTGGCAGACACCTACTTTCATTTACAAGTTTGTTTCCATTTTACTTCCTTTTTTTTCTTTTAATCCCTATTTGCATGGAACCATTCTTTTGAATTTGCGGTCCATCTGGATGCCCTAACTTTTGCCTAAGTCAACTCCTTTTTATTTTTTTGACTTAGCGGGCTCTTTTTGAGCATGATGCCCTAACTTTTGCCTAAGTCAAAATTTTCAGTTTTTTTCTTTTTGACTTAGCGGACTCTTTTTGGAGCGACTCTTGTGAGATTTTGCATGTGATTCAGAAGTTCGTGACTGTCATGCTAACAGTGCGAGAGAATAGCTAATGTGAGCTTTATTCTTTTAATGCTTCCTCGGAGTTAGGTGATATGTGTGAGGAAGAAGATGTGCTTGAACCTCTTATCCCTATGATTAGATGGAATAATTCTCTCGAGACCAAAATGCAACATTGACTTAATTGAAAAACTAATACGCCCCCTGGTTAAGATTAAGGTTTTTTTTAAATAGAAAGAACATCGAATTCAAGCTCGAGGGGGTTGATTATGGATTATCTCCTTATTTCTCCAGTGTTTGGAAAGTGAAACAATGCCTCACATCATCAACCAGGTCTTACTAATAAAAGCATACATCAACAAATTCATTTATTTAGTTTACATCATTCCCTTCCTAAAAGTTTGTTAATAGGTGAGAAGTGAAAAGAAAATGTGTTGATTTTTTTTATGATGGCATAAGAAAGAGTAAAAACAAATGGATTGATTCCAAAAACATGCATGCTCATTTTATTATAATTACTTTTTAAAGAGTACAAATTTAAGCAACAAACAAAACTTAGCAAGAAAGCAATTAAATCTGGAAATGATAAAGTCTATTGATCCTATGGGTGAGCTTCCTTGTTGAGCTGCCGAACTTTAGGAGATGCTTCTTAATGTTCTTGTACTTTGTCAAAGTAAGGGGTGGCCGATCATCAACGGGACTCCTCCTTAAAAGGTCAATTGTTTGTTTTTTTATCAAGTCTTGGACTTTGTGTTCACACTGGGCATTCTCGTCATAACTGGGAGGATATGGACGAGGAGGAGGATTAAGGGGTTGTAACTTTACTAGGGCACTTCTGAGTAAGTCATGAGACATTGGTATAGGATCCAATCTCCTTCCAAGCTTCATTTGTTATGATTGGTGAAGCGTATGAGGTTGTTGTTGAAGTAGATACTGTTGCAGACTTTGTTGCGGCAGCATCATCCAGGGCTGTTGTATTTGAAGCATTGGGTAAGCCTGAAGCTAGCAATCAATCATAATCGACTATCCCATTAGGGATAATCAATCATCATTTTGTAACCCTAATAGTCGGTTATTAGGTCTCTTAATTAATTAGTGGAGGTGCCTTTATAAAAAAAATTGCACTACATAATCGATTATCCTTGTGGCATATCTATCACGAGCTTTAAAGGGAATGTGGATATTTTCCTTTTTTAGCCACATTTTATCATATAAATAGATGGTTTTCCCTAATTTATTTACACACTAGAAAAATGTATTATAATACCTTTCCCTCACTCTCTTCTCTCTCTTTCTACTTTCCTCACTTTTGCCTTAGTGTTTTTTATAGTAAATTCTTTTATCTATGAGGTGCTTGAGTATAATGTAAGGGAATTATTGTAAAATCTCATTGTGAAAATTTTTCTTTGGTTGTGAGTTAAACCAATTGAAAAGCTCTTGTTTGGTTGTTTAGGTCATTTGGTTCGTGAGATTAGCCTGGTCTTAAAAGGTCTCAGTTGGTTCAATATTATTTTGGTGGTAAAATCTCTTGGTTGTGAGGTATGCGTAGTTAAAACTCTCATGTTTGGTTAAGAGGAAAACCATTGAAAAACTCCAGTCCTTGTGTAAGGAGGTTCGTGGGCAAAATTTGTCAAAAACTCACATCATAATGGAAACTCTCAAGAAGAAATTCTTGGGGAGATGAGTAGTTCAAATCACCAGGTTGAACCTCTTTAAATCTCGGGTGCATCATAAATCCAGAAGCTTCCCTATAACTAACATTTATTTCGAAACATGATAAGATTGTTAACACTAAATTAGTAACAACTATTTTTTTATTCACTTTGTTTGAACAATGAACGAAAAAGACAAGTGAAAGAATTCGAAGAAAATGCTTTGGTAAACAACCATGAGTTGTTCAAACTAAAATAAAATGAAAACAAATAGACCATATTTCAAGACTTCAAACTTTAGTCTCTAGAATCAAAGTGTTGAACAAAAGTTATACTATTGTTGATCATGTAACGAAAATCCTTAGGTGTATTCCAAAAAAATGGAGACTAAAAGTAATAGCTATTGAAGAATAAAAGGATTTGAATAACTTGGCTCTTGAAGATCTCATTAGATCCTTTCAAATTCATGAGATAAATCTTGATGAAGATGAACTCCAAGAAGTCAAAGTCTGTTGCTTTAAAGTCTAAAAGCAAGAAGATCAAGGCTTTGGAAGATGAAGAGTTAGAATATGAAGATCATGTAGAAACGTTAGAAGAAAGAGAGCTTTCATTAGTCTCTAGGAAAGTGCAACAGTTGTGGGACATAAGGAAGAAGCAGTTTCCCAACACAGAGTTTAGATATTCAAAAGATCAAAGAAACGAGAAGGAAGTTGACAAGAAGATAATTGGCTATGAATGCGAATAACCTAGATACATCATAAATGAATGTCACAAGTTAGAGAAAGAGAGATCTAAGAAGAATGGATATGGAGAAAAGAAGAAAAGACTCATATGTGTATGAGATCAATTTAACGAATCCTCTAATAAAGAAAAGGAAGATGCATATTTCGTCTTCATGGCCTCAACATCCTTTGACGTGGAACTCGATGACACAATATATGACGATAATGGTGAAGATGAGACATCTTTAGGAACTAGATTAAAACACCAATCTTGATACCTGGACAATAGATGTTCGCGACACATGATAAAAGACATGCAAATGTTTCAAAGCCACGAGATGAAGGAATGGAACAATGTGGATTTTGGAAGAAACCAAAAGAGAATGATCAAATAATCTGACACAATAGATAATTATTTGCTTCTCTCTACCAATAATATACTTTTAGTTGAAGACTAATGCATAATTTTCGATGGATAAGTCAATAAAATTTGTAAATTGGTTTCTAAAATTTTAAACATGATAAGTGATCCCTATTTTTATATTTTAGCATTAATTTTTCAATTTTTTAAAATTTATAAAAATAGAGAAACAAAATTTTAAAAATAAAAATCCATTTTACTCTATAAAAAAAACAAAATAGAAATGAGAGACATTCAATAAAATCATCTGAACTTGAAAATTTTAATTTTTTTAGAATTTCTAATCCAAACACAGTTTTTAGTGTCTTTTCCAAAGAATTTAAGGTAAATTGATTGGTGGTAAACACAATTTCTTGTAATACTGTAACGAAATTATAGTATTTGGTTCACCAACAACGCATAGCCGCTTACTGAGATTTAGAAAAATAAAAGAAAGAATGAACCTGACGTGAATCGAACACGCAACCTTCTGATCTGGAGTCAGACGCGCTACCATTGCGCCACAGATCCATTTGTTGTACGCTTTTCGTCTAAATAATATAAAACCTAAATTTTCTCTTATTTTTTACCCAAACCAGAGAATCTCATTATTATACAGTATCTTTAACATGTGGGATTTTTGTTTTTTTGAGATTTGTTCGTTGGAAATAAAAGTATAAGATAATTTTGTTGTTGGAAATGTTTTCAGTCACATTCAGAGTCAACTTAAGCCACATCTAATAATTATATTTAATGGCAAAAATGATGGTGTTAATTTAGTTTGGATGAATTCAAATGAGATTTCAACATTCTCTTTAATAAAAACAAATAACAAACTAATTTATACTACCTTGTGTAGCTTGTTTTTCTTTTTAACTTAAAGACATTAGAAAATGTTCTTAAAAATTAATTAAATATGATTAACATATTATAATGGCATTGATTAGCCCTAGCAGTATAATGATTATTATTACTAAAATAATGACAATATAATGATTATTATTTCTTCATTATTGTACAACTGTAACTATAAAATTGCTCTAGTATCTAATAGATTAGGATAGTATTTATAACACAATTGTTTATGATTAAACGGATTAAAAAAAATAATTAAATAGAAAATTTAAACCAAATTAAAGGAAGAAAAAATGGATTTTTTTTTGAACCAAACCGATGAAAATTGAGGTGGTTTGATTTGATTTTCAATTTTATTTTTTAGAAGCCACAAACCGTCAATAGAAATAATGATTTTATCATTCTTTGTGTTCCAAACTTTTTTTTTTTGTTTTTAACTCTTTTTTATACTTTTTTTTTATGTTGCTTCTTCTTCTACAAAACTCTTTCCAGTCTTGTTACAAATTAATTTTGATGTGTATTTGAGGTGTGAAGCATAATAATTTTTATATATGATAAGCTTTTGTTGTTATTGTTTTATTTTATTTATTACTGCTTTATATGGATTAAGTACAACTTTTAAGTTGTTTGAAAAATAGAGCATGGAATAGATGGAAAAGATTATATATATATATATATATATATATATATATATATATATATATATATATATATATATATATATATATATATATATATATATATATATATATATATATATATATATTAAATAATGCTAACTTATGCTCAAATGACACAAGAGATAAATATAAAAAAAATGGAAATTGTGTATTGAATTTATTAAAATTTATAATTAATATTTTATTGATTTTTTCAATAAATTTTTTTATAGGCGGGTTTAGCATACACCAAAAGGATAAAAGTTAGCATTACCCTTAAAAATATATATAATATTTAGAAAAGTTGTTTTACAAACACTTGAACAGAATCAAACAAATGGAGATAATATCGATTCAAACATTTTTTGACCAAAAATCGATCCAAAGCGAACCGATTACACCCTATTTATGAGGGATGAAAACAAATTATTGTATAACACTATATAAAGAGAGGAATAATATTGTTACAATTTTGTGTTTAACGCAATATCATTATAAGCTTCAATACTTAATTCAGTCCAAAAGTCCCAACCTCGTGTCTACATCAAGTACGTCCATATGTCATTTCTTGTATTTCCCTTATCATTTTTCTTCTATCTTGACCTTGTGTTTACTAGAAAGTACGACAAGTATGATATCTTGTCCATTCACCTCAATGTACTTGGTTTAGGCATTTCAATTGTAAGTGTTTGTCACAAGTAAGGATATTTGAGGTCACGTTGACGACATCAAGCCTACTATTGACAAAGAGTATCAGAAGAAAGAATATACCAAGTGGATAGTCAAGGATGCTCAAGTCATGACATGGATTATAGGCTATGTAAATCCTACTACTGTTACTAATCTTAGGTTATTTAACATTGCAACAAATATGTAGCCAATATAGAGAAAATATATAGCCAAAATAATGTAGTTTGTAAGTTCTAGATAGAACTTGACATTGTTGGAAATCCTCCAAAACCTATGGAGAATTTCAATCAATCTTTAAGAACAAGATTGTTATCACCCACATTATAGCAATGAAAAGAGAAGAACAATGGAGAAAGAAAGAGTGTAAAGAACGATGAAGGAGAAGAGTAATAAAATTCTGCAGAGTTTCTCTCTGCCCACAAACTATGGAAAACTTCTTATTCACTTTCCAACTGCAAAATACTGTGAATACAATGTTATGAATACTCTATTCACTTCTATTACAAAAATAAGGGTTACTCTCTCTATTTATAGATTTAGGTTAACTTGGCCCTTAAGTCAAAACTCAAAACTATAAAAGCCCAAAATTATAAAAGCCCAAAATAGCTAACACTACTCAACACACTAGGTGGTTCGATACTTCCTTGCCTATGTCGAGCAACCTGCTTTGACACAAGGAATTACAATTCAACACACCACCTAATTCATTGTATCTAAGCTATCTACATTCATCATAGCTCTTAGTCTTCTGAACACTTTGACATGCACTCCCTTCGTCATGATGTCTGCAATCTGATTCTCAATTCTGCAGTGTTCCATGTTCATCTTCCCATCTGCTACATGCTCTTAAAGATAATGGAACCTCATCTCGATGTGCTTGCTTCGACCATGTGCTATCGGATTCTTCGCCAAATTGATAGTTGAGATGTGTCGATCTTTATGGTAATTGCTCTATGACTCTTCACTATTATCTCTTTGACCAAATTCACCATCCATGTTTCTTGACATGCACAAAGAGAAACATCTATGTATTCTGCTTCGCATGATGATAATGCCACTACTGTCTCTTTTCTTGAACTCCAAGCAACTGGTGCACCACCTAGTATAAACACATAGCCAACTGTGGATTTTCGATCATCAGCATCACTACACCAACTTGAGTTGGTGTATCCCACTAATTTGCATTCTTTTCCTTCATCAGCTGCAGGAAACAAAATGTCATAGCCGAGAGTTCCTTTCAAATACCTTAGTATCCTCTTCGATGCTGCTAGATGTGATACATTTGGCTTCTGCATGAACCTACTCACCATACCTACACTGTATGCTAAGTCAGGCCTTGTGTGACAAAGGTATCAAAGTGACCCAATAAGTCTTCTATATTGGGTTGGGTCGACATCATTTTCATCTGAATCTTTTGACAGTTGTAATCTGGGTTCAGCTGAAGTCGAAGTTGGGTTGCAATCTTGTATCTCAAATCTCTTGAGTATTTTGCCTGCATACCTTTTTTGATGCATCATCAAACCTCTGCCACTCTTGTAGAATTCGATGGCAAGGAAGTATGAAATGTCACCCAGATCTAACATTTCAAATTTCTTGTTGAGATCACCTTTGAAGTCTTCGATCTCCTTGTTGCAGTTACCTGTTATCAAGTAGTCATCGACATAGAGACATAATATAAGCAATTCAATCTTGCTTCTTCTTACATATACTCCATGTTCACTTGTGCACTTCAAAAATTCCTTCTCCCTTAGAAAGCCATCTATCTTCTTGTTCCAAGCTCTTGGAGCTTATTTAAGTTCGTACATGGCTTTATGCAGTCTGTACACTTTTCTTTCTTCGCCTTGTTTCACAAACCCAACTGGTTGTGCAACATAAAATTCTTCTTCTAAGGGGCTATTAAGGAATGCACATTTCACATCCATCTGACACATCTGCCAGTTGTTCATGTTTGCTAGACCAACAACCAACCTGATTGTTTCGATCCTAGCAACAGGTGCAAAAACTTCATTGAGGTCGAATCCTTCTTTCTAAAGAAATCCTTTCGCCACAAGTCTTTCCTGTAGCGGTAAATTCATGACCATTAAACTATGGATAAACTTATCGTCAATAAAACCAGAGTCGCCACCGCGCTTTTATTGTTTCCAACGGAAAAGGGAAAAGTACGAACAAAACCCAAAGATAAGAAGTTTTCAAATCAAAACTAATAAAATGTCAGAGATTACAGGTAAGGGGGTTGGTTACACAGAGGGAAGGTGTTAGCATCCAAAGTGTCCTAGGTACTCCTAGGAAGCCCTTTTTATGTGTGCATGTGTTTTTGGTATAAAATGATGTTTGAGAAAAAATGGAGTGTGGGGATGAGAAAAGAATTCATTGATTATATTTTTGTGTTTGACAATACCTTCGGACTTGTGCCTACGTACCAACATAAAAATGAGGGATCAAAACCTCATAGTTCGTGGTAACAATTTCAAAGTGAGTGAATTGCTTTTAACAAAAATTTAAGTTTAAAGGAGGCACAAATGGCCTAAAAGAGTTTGAATGAGTGTTAGTTCTTTTTGTCTTTTGAAATTTTAAGTCAATATGGTTAGATTCATTTACAAGTTTGATTTAAGAAAATAGTTTCAAAATGCAATGGCATAAGGCCAAAGTGTCTAATTTTCAATAAAGTCTAAGTTTAAAAATCACAAGCAAAGAAGATTTTGAAAGGGGGGGGGGTGATTTGAAATTTAAGAAGTTGGGAGGAGATGAAGAGACTAATCCTAAGAAAAAATTAAAAGTTAAGAGTTGAAAAGATATGACCAGTGGGATGCAATCCAATAGACAAGAGTGTCATATAGAAACCCATTTTCCCTTGGACTTTAAATCAAGCAATATCAATAATCAAGTAGCAAAGTGAAGAGCAAGGCATCAAATAAAGATAGCCACATCCAAGCTAGCAACTTCATAGTCTTCTTCTTAATCTTCCCATGTAGCAGATGATATACTCCTTGAATGGCTCAGAATAACGCATCAGACACAAATTCAAAGTAACATTTGCATCAAGACCATGTAGCATATGAACTCATATGGATCTCAATACTTGCATCAGATGAAAGCTCAAATCACAATAACTTGGTTTCAGAAATATTGGAATTGGCCAAGTCCTTTTGCATAGGGAATATTGCCTAATTTTAAGTCCAAAGCTCATATCAAATCCAACCGTCCACACAAACATTTTTTTAGGGTTTTTGTTGTTTGGTAGGTATTTTAAGGTCCTAAGACCACAAACACAAACAAGATACACAAACAAATATATTCAATCACAATATATGACTCAAGTGAGCAAAATAAAAATGGCATAATCATAAACAAGTTAAATGATATGTATAATGGAAAATGAAATGGTAAATGACTTGAATTTAAATTGCATAAAGTAAATGACTTGAAATTAAAGCAATAAGAGTAAAAGTTAGTCAAATGTTAATTAGTTAGATGTTAGTATTGTTTTGCTTTTCAATTGATTAAGTCATTCTTTGGAGAACACTCAACCCTCTATTCACAAGCATGGATCCTTGAACCAAGACATCTTCCAAAGGAAGGAAAAAAGGCCAAGTTTCCACACAATACCATGAAAGCGGGGAGACTTACAATCTCACTTACTAGAATGTTATGCTTTTTGGGTCAAAATTTAGCGTTATGTTAAGCAATCGTATTTGGACTTATGTAGAAGTCACAACTATCTGAGGTCGGGCAATATAAGTTTAGGTGCTAATGCATGTTAGAGATATGGTATAATGAACCACACTCCTAAAACATACCACACTTAAAAAGAAAATGATCAAAGGATGGACCTAATCTCATCCATACTTGGATTGGTTCATCTAACATAAGTTATTGATGAACCAATTAGCCTTAGGATATTGAGATGTCATTAGCCAATGGAAGGGATGGGATAGAATGGGATTGAAGATGAAGAAGGAGGGGAGATGAGACAAACACAAATTGGTCATGGGAGGAATTTTATCAAATTAAAATCATTCATTCATTTTGGGAGATGAAATATACATTTCATCAATCCCCTAAATCCAATGATTTTAATCCAACAAAAGTCAAATCAACCTTGACCAAGGCCCAAACACATAGTTAAACTTCACAAGTCAATAAAAATGGCTCAACACAATTTCTATACAATTAATCAATTAAAAGTCAAATTAAAATGCACTTAAATTGAATTATATTTGATCAAAAACCTAAAACCTCCTCAAAACACCAAATAAATGGCCAAGAGATTTATCCTAGGTCAATGAAGGTCAAAGGACCTTAGATAAAAAAAATTCATAATTTTTGAAAAGTCAGAAGTATTTTTAAACAATAAAAAATATGCACAAAAACAATTAAATCATGAAAAATATCAATATTAATCCAAAAAATATTTTATTTTTTTGTGTGAAAGTCCCATATTTTTTGGATTAATAATGAAATTAATATGAATTAATTAAAAATAATGGATTAAATAAAATATTCAGAAATTCAAAAAAAATGAGAGTCATCTGATCTCCCTCATTAATTGAGGTGGCAGATCAGATAGTGAGAAACGTGTGTTCCACACATGCCTTGGTCAACTAAAACACACGCGTGGTAATCAAAAGCAACGCCCAAGATTAAAACAATTCAAATGGATCCTATGGCTGAGATGCATGACAAGACATCACCGGAGCCAGAGCTCCGGTCTTCTTCTCCGGTGGACCTCACCGGACTGGTCCACCATCAACCATCACCAAAATGAAAATGCAAGACATGGATTTAAAGAAAAAATGCTCAGGAGCTCGAATCTGGCCTCAATTTTGTCCAATTCCAAGTATATAAAAAGATACAGGGACTTGAATTTTGAGGATCATGAATTGAGTTGCTTCGATTTGACCTCAAAGCAACTCAATCTTCTTGCCTATATTGATAGGACTTCAGGCAACTAAAAATTACAAAGAGTGGTGAAGAACTGAGGGAGAATCGAAGAGAAGAAGTTTCTGAAAAATCACCTTCGAGTTGATCTAATTGAAGGAGAAGGGCGATCCAAAACGCAGCAGAATTTAAAATTTCTCCTTTAGTGATCCTTACGAGTGGGCATGATCAGTGATAGAATTATTACCTCTTGTGGGGATTGTAACCTTTGATGCAGATCTACAGAGCGATCACGAACATTAAACAATGACAACGCCTCTACTCAGTCCACACAAACGGATTCCTTCAATCTTAGTGCTAGCTGCTATGAATGAAGGCTTTGAGTGTGTGTGTGTGAGAGAGAGAGAGAGAGAGAGAGAGAGAAACAAAATTGCAACTGCACAAATGCTTCTACACAAGGGTTCTATTTATAGAACCACTTGCGTGGGCTGCAAGCTAAAAAGTCCACTCAAGTGTATGTGGCTCATATCTTATAATATGCCAAAATCACTTAAGCGCATGGTACCTTAACATTTTTCGTATTCTACTTAAGTACACCGTACCTTACAATGTTCTACAATTCACTTAAGAGCACCGTACATTACGGTATTCCTTAGTTACTTTATCTCTCATCAATCCGTCCTTTTGTGTGTGACCCTGTAGGTTTTCGCGGCATTGGCAATTATATTAAATCACGTATTTAACATAATAAACAGTGAGCGGTATCTAGCAACACATCACTGCTACCCAAGACACAAAAATGTCATGTGATCTAACAAATCCTTTTGTGATAATACTTATATGTATAATTACCCTTTTGCCCTTATGTCTATATTGAACACAAGGCATAGACCGTGTCATCCTTGTCCAGTTCAATATTGGGCCCATAGACATTTATCCTGTTACGCAGGATGGGCAAATTCCATCTGGGTCACTCATGTCCCTTAGCACGCTTCGTGGAGTACCCATCAACTGTCTTTATGGTCATCCAGTTACGGACAATGTTTGATCAACAATAAGGCACTCGACTCTACATCTAGGGTCCATAGTGGTTTCAGGTCGAAGGGTGGTATACACCATTATCACCATGAGAATAACTTATAACACTTTGCATAACATTCTACATAGTATTCTCATAGCAGGTCAATCCAGTATAAATATTACTCTTAATATTCATACCTATGTTTAAGACTTGATAACTCCTTATCCATGATCTATGAGATGTGATCATCAGTCTATATACATAATTGTCTTAATGCTTTAATGTTATCCCACTTCATAATAAAGCTCGACTTTGGATACTTTAAGAATAGTGTCCTTATGTTTAAAGTGATCTCATGATTAAGTCACACTTGATACATTAAACGGACTATCTATTCTAGGGACTTTATTAGACAAACATAATAAAGAAAAATCCTTTTATTATTAATAAATAATTCGATACAAGTACCAAAAGTATTGGCCACTAGGGCTTACACCAACAATCTCACACTAGCACTAGAGTCAATCATGCATACCCCTAATGCCCATAGATCTAGTATGGCCATCATGCTTCTCCTGCGCAAGAGGCTTTGCCAGTGGGTCAGCAATATTGTCAAGTGTAGGTACTCTGCATATTTTCACATCTCCTTTATCTGTTATCTCTCGAATGAGGTGATAACACCTAAGTATATGTTTGGATCGTTGGTGATATCTAGGCTCCTTAGCTTGTACGATGGCACCATTGTTATCACAATAAAGACCAATGGGATCCACAATGCTAGGAACTATGCCAAGTTCACTAATGAACTTTTTGATCCAAACAGCTTCCTTTGCTGCACTTAAGGCAGCAATATACTCGGCCTCGGTTGTAGAATCAGCAACTGTGTCTTGCTTTGAACTTTTCCAGCTCACAGCGCCACCGTTTAAGCAAAACACATAACCATATTGCGATCTAAAGTCATCCTTATCTGTCTAGAAACTAGCATCGGTGTATCCAATTATAGCCAGCTCTTCTTGACCTCCATATATCAAGAATGAGTCCTTAGTCCTTCTTAAATACTTAAGGATATTCTTGATAGCTACCCAATGAGCATCACCAGGATCAGATTGGTACCTACTCGTTGCACTTAAAGCATACGATACATCTGGTCGAGTACATAACATGGCATACATGATAGATCCTATTGCAGATGCATATGGAATCTTATTCATGTGATCCCTTTCTTCCTTAGTTGAATGGGATTGTGTTTTTGATAGACACATGCCATGTTGCATAAGTATGAATCATTTCTAGGAATCATGCATATTAAAGCGTCTCAACACTTTGTCTATGTACGTACTCTGACTTAGGTCAAGCAATTCTTGTGATCTATCTCTATAGATTTTGATTCCTAATATATAGGTTGCTTCACCTAGGTCCTTCATAGCAAAACATTTCCCCAACCAAGTCTTTACTTGTTGCAGGGTAGGTACATTGTTTCCAATGAGTAATATTTCATCTACATATAATACCAGGAAAACGATCATGCTCCCACTAACCTTCTTGTAGACACAAGGCTCATCTTCGTTCTTGATGAATCCATATTGTTTTACTGTTTCATCAAAACGAAGATTCCAGCGTCTGGAAGCTTGCTTCAATCCATATATTGATCTTTGTAACTTACATATCTTTTGGGCTTTTTCTGGTATGTCAAATCCTTCAGGTTGTGTCATGTACACATCCTCAAGAAGATTCCCATTAAGGAAAGTAGTTTTGATATCCATATTCCATATTTCATAATCATGATATGCAGTGATAGCAAGTAAAATCCGAACAGATTTAAGCATTGCAACTGGTGAAAAGGTTTCATCATAGTCAACCCCACGAATTTGTTTATATCCTTTTGCAACCAGTCTTACCTTATAGGTATGTACCTTATCATCCATGTCAGTATTATTTTTGAAGACCCACTTGCATCCTATAGCGTTAACTCCTACAGGAGGCTCTACCAAGGTCCAAACTTGGTTTGTGTACATGGAATCCATTTCAGATTTCATGGCTTCTAGCCACTTCTCATACTCAGACCCATTTATGGCCTCTTGGTAGCTCACAGGCTCATCTTGATCCATGAGTAATACATCACCTTGATCAGTTATGAGATATCCATATCTCTCAGGTTGGTGACGTATCCTGCTTGACCTACGCTGGTCTTGTTCTACTTGAGCAGGTTGCTCTTCCACAACTACTTGTGTTTCCTGCTCTAATTCCTCCATAGGTGTATCGATGCTTTTTTATTCTTGAATTTCTTCAAGCTCTACTTTCCTCCCACTGATTCCTTTGGAAATAAAATCCTTTTCTAGGAAAACTCCAGTTCGAGCGACAAACACTTTGCCCTCAGAAGGATTGTAGAAGTAATACCCTCTTGTTTCTTTAGGATACCCCACAAATAAGCATTTGTCAGATTTGGGCTCAAGCTTAGTTGAAATTTGTCGTTTCACATAAACTTCGCAACCCCAAATCTTCATGTAAGACATATGTGGTTTCTTACCACTCCATATCTCATATGGTGTCTTCTCGACCTTTTTGGATGGAACACGGTTAAGTGTGTAAGCTGTTGTCGATAGTGTACGTCCCAAAAAGGAGTTTGGAAGATCGGCGTGACTCATCATGGATCGGACCATGTCTAACAGGGTTTGATTTCTTCTCTCAGATATACCATTCCACTGGGGTGTTCCAGGAGGAGTAAGTTGGGATAGGATCCCACACTCTTTGAGATGGTCATCAAACTCTAGGCTTAAATATTCACCACCTCGATCTGATCGAAGAGTTTTAATACTCTTACCTAGTTGGTTTTGTACTTCATTCTTGAATTCCTTGAACTTTTCAAAGGACTCTAATTTGTGTTTCATTAAATACACATAACCATATCTACTGAAATCATCAGTAAATGTGATGAAGTACTGAAAACCTCCTCTGGCTGGTATGTTTAGGGGTCCACATACATCAATATGTATGAGGGCCAAAAGATCATTAGCTCTTTCACCTTTTCCTGTGAATGGAGACTTTGTCATCTTTCTAATTAAACAAGATTTGCATGTATCATATGATTCATAATCAAAAGAGTCCAAGAGTCCATCTTTATGGAGTTTGGAAATGCGTTTCTCATTTATGTGGCCTAATCGACAATGCCAAAGGTAAGTTGGATTTAACTCATCAGGTTTCATCCTTTTAGTATTAATGTTATAAATAGGAATTTCAAGATCAAGGACATATAGTCCATTGTTCATTTGTGCAGTACCATTGAGTATATCATTCAAATAAATTGAGCAACAATTGTTTTTTATTATAAATGAAAAACCAAACTTGTCCAAACAAGAAACGAAAATAATATTCCTGCTAATTGCAGGTACATAGTAATAGTTCTCTAACTGAATTATTAAACCACTAGGTAAAGTCAATACATAAGTTCATACGGCTAAAGCAGCAACCTTTGCTCCATTGCCAACTCGTAGGTCAACTTCACCTTTTGCCAAATCTCTACTCCTTTTTAGCCCCTGCATATTGGTACAAATGTGAGAACCGCATCCAGTATCTAATACCCATGATGCAGAAGTAGATAAATTAATTTCAATAACAAAAATACCTGAAGTTGAAGTCTCTACTCCATTCTTCTTATCTTCCAGGTACTTTGGGCAGTTTCTCTTCTAGTGTCCGGTCTTACCGCAATGGAAGCAGGTGTCTTCCTTTGCTATGCCTCCACTAGGTTTCGAAGCAGCAACAGTGGGTTTGGGTTTGGCAAATTCCTTGCCTTTCCCTTTATCACCCTGCTTGGTGGGTCTTTTGTTCTGTCTCTTTCCATTTCCGATCATCAGAATGGACTTCCCTTTTGACTTCAGATTCTGCTCAACAGTTCTTAACATGGCTAGTAGTTCAGGAAGAGATTTGTCCATATCATTCATATTGAAATTTAGGACAAATTGACTGAATCTATCTGGCAACGATTGCAAGATTAAATCAATCGCAAGTTCCTTTCCGAGGGGAAAACCCAACCTCTCAAGGTTCTCCACATACCCAATCATCTTGAGCAAATGGGGACCTACAGGGGCTCCCTCAGCTAACTTGCCTTGAAAAATGGATTTTGAAACTTCAAACCTTTCATGCCTTGCTTGCTCTTGATAGAGCATCTTCAGTGTAAGAACAAAAATTGTTCTATAACAGATTCCATGATTTTGATGATAACAAAGGATGAAACCAAAAATGGCACCCTAACGAAAAGTTTCTAAGTGTGCAGGGTTCTAAGGAAAGAAAGAAGAAATCATCAGATACAGAATCATATCAGATACAAATTATCAGAAGACCAGAAGCATCTGAAGTAGAAACACGTTCAAGAAAGTCTAACTCTGAGCAAAACAGCAAAATATCAGAAGCGTCTGAACAAGAAGTACGCTCTAGAAGTTCTGACTCTGAACAACGGTATGTCAAACTCCAGAAGTTCTCAGCGCTATCTGAAGAAACCATCAGAACTTAAAAGAGATCAACATCAGAAGTTAGATAGCAAGATTCCAAGATCTCCAGAAACACGAAGACTTTGATTATGGAATTGCTAAATAAAGAAGAGTAACGTTAACTTCAAATAAAGTTATGGAAATGGACTTCCTAATACAGAAAGAGACGTTAACTCCAAATTCAAATGAATAGGAACTATATTTGGAAAGTAGTCATTCAAGGAGAAAAAGTTGTTTTGGCAACAAACAACATAAGTTATGGGACTAATTATTATTCAAGAGTCATTATCTGCTATGATTTTTTAACGGCTCTTTCTCTCCTATATAAAGGACATCAATCAACTTTGAGAGGTTAGAGAAAGCAAGCATACACAAAAAACATTCTTCATCTCTCTCAATATTTCACAAAGCTTTTGCTTGAAACGTAAAACACTTTGTTCTTACTGTTGTAATATTTGCTTATCTTAGAAGCACTCTAGATTACATAAGTTTTTATCTTTGTTGTATTTCCTCAAGTGACTCTGTGCAGTCTGTATACTTGAGAGGACTAAGAGATCCTTCTCTTAGACGTTGTTTGTAATCAATCTTTCAAGATTAGTGGATTAAATCCTTGTTGAAGGCGAAATCACCTTGGCCGGGTGGACTGGAGTAACTTTGTGTTATAAGCGAATCAGTATAAAAATCCTTGTGTGATTTTCATTTTAAAAAAGCGCTTATTTTCAAACAATTCAAACCCCCCCTTTCTTGTTTTTCTCACCTTCATTCAGGTGTTCGATCATATCGAACGCTGCCATGTTCCCATGTTGATTTTGCAACTCTGAGTTCATGATATCTAGCATGAGAAGGGCAGTTCCATTGGCATCATCGACATGCTTCTTATAAGCATCTCTTTCTGCCTTAGGTGTAGAACTAGGAGGTTCCTCTTCAGGAACAGGTTTCTCCAAGACATACAACTTTCTATCATGTTTGAGGACAATCCTTAGATTTCCGTGTCAATCTAGAAAATTTGTCCCATACAATTTTTCCTTGTCAAAGATTGATCGTAAAATATTGTTAGAGGTGTTTGCTGTCATGGTAATCTACATGAAAATAATGAAAATATAAGTATCAATAACATATTTAATTAGGCCTGTAATTAAATATGCTCCCACTATTTTACTCAAAACAAATGACCCTCAACATTTGATTCGGAAAATCCCGTTGGAAGATTTTCTAGTGGGTCGAGATCCACATTTCACTTTGTTTTAAGTCCGCGTAGGCAGATTACACAAAACTAGGTTATTTAGGTAGGAACTCCTTGTTGGTGTAAGCCCTAGAGGCCAATGCTTTTGGTACTTGTATCGAATTATTTATTAATAATAAAAGGCTTTTTCTTTATTATGTTTGTTTAATAAATTCCCTGGAATAGATAGTCCGTTTAATGTATCAAGTGTGACTTAATCATGAGAGCACATTAAACATAAGGACACTATTCTTAAAGTATCCGTAGTCGAGCTTTATTGTGAAGTGGGATAACATTAAAGCATGGAGACTATTATGTTTATAGACTGATGATCACATCTCATGGATCATGGATAAGGAGTTATCAAGTCTCAAACATAGGTATGAATATTAAGAGTAATATTTATACTGGATTGACCCGCTATGAGAATACTATATAGAATGTTATGCAAAGTGTCATAAGTTATTCTCATGGTGATAATGGTGTATACCATTCTTCGACCTGAAACCACTATGAACCCTAGATGTAGAGTCGAGTGCTTTATTGTTGATCCAACGTTGTCCGTAACTGGATAACCATAAAGACAGTTGATGGGTACTCCACAAAGCATGCTAAGGGACATGAGTGACCTAGATGGAATTTGCCCATCCTGCGTAACAGGATAAATGTCTATGGGCCCAATATTGAACTGGACAAGGATGACACGGTCTATGCCTTGTGTTCAATATAGACATAAGGGCAAAAGGATAATTATACACATAATTATTATCACAGAAGGATTTGTCAGATCACATGACATTTTCGTGTCTTGGATAGCAGTAATGTGTTGCTAGATACCGCTCACTGTTTATTATGTTAAATGCGTGATTTAATATAATTGCCAACGTCACGAAAACCTATGGGGTCACACACAAAGGACGGATTGATGAGAGATAGAGTAACTAAGGAACACCGTAGGGTACGGTGCACTTAAATGGAATACGAAATATGGTAAGGTACCACACGCTTAAGTGATTTTGGGCATATTATAAGATAAGGGCCAAAATACACTTAAGTGGGCTTTTTAGCTTGAAGCCCACACAAGTGGTTCTATAAATAGAACCCTTGGGTAGAAGCATTGTCACTCTTGCAATTTTGTTTCTCTCTCTCTCTCTCTCTCTCTCTCTCTCTCTCACTCAAAGCCTTCATTCATAGCAGCTAGCACTGAGATTGAAGGAACCCGTTCGTGTGGACTGAGTAAAGGCGTTGTCATCGTTCAACGTTCGTGATCGCCACAAGAGGTAACGATTCTATCACTGATCATGCCCATTCGTAAGGATCATTAGAGGAGAAAAATTTAAATTCCGTTGCGTTTTGGATCGCCATTCTCCTTCAGTGGTATCAAAGTCACTTACAAAACCATGAATCTGATAACTGTTTATTTTCTGTATTAATAGGATTAAAGACAGAATGAATCAAAGATTAAATTGAGATCGATCAAGTTATATATATGATATAAGTAATCCTGATGCAAAATACATTATATATGATATTGTGTTCTTGTTTCGTTCATTTAAACACTCAATGGTTGTTTTTCTTTGAGCGATCAATGGTCGTTTGCTTCTTGATACAACATTAGTATGGTGAAGCAATGACGTGTTGATCAATCATACTGAATCAACAATCGAGATGTGTTTGATGGTCTGAAATTGGTGCATCAGGGTTAGTGACGGCACAAGGGTTGTGTTGTCAGAGAGTTATGCGATTAGGGTTGTGACTGCACAAGAGTTGTGCTTTCTAAACACTTTTTCGAACAGTGTTAACTGGTTAACGCATATGGTTAACCGGTTAACGCAAGACGGAATACAATTTTCTAAAAGATTTTCAAACAGTGTTAACCGGTTAACGCATATGGTTAACCGGTTAACGCGAAACGGAATACAACTTTCTAACAGTTTTCAACAATGTTAACCGATTAACGTATTTGGTTAACCGGTTAACGCAAAACAGAATACAAATTATGAACAGATTTTCAAACAGTGTTAACCGGTTAACGTATATGGTTAACCGGTTAACGCAAGGCAAAATTCACCCGTTCGACTAACTCTGCGTAATGTGATCGGTCGTCGAGATTTAATTTGGTTTTAATTGATTAAAAGAATTAAAATTGATAATAATAATAATGTGTTTATTATTGTCTTGTGGTGATCGGTTATGGCCTTAGTTTTCCTTTATTTTGTTTTGGGTTTTAAAATACGACCTGCGTGTCGTGCCTCTCTTTTAATCTCTCAATGTAACTTCTTTTCTCATCTCACTCCCTCGTATGTAAAACGAGTTTCTTTATGTAATGTAATATTATGAAGAAAGCAAAGAAGTCAGTGCAAAAGGAGGACAACCTTGAAGATCTTGCTTGGAGAAGCTTAGATCGTTATTAGGTTAGCCTAGGTTCTCTCATTGGCTTGGGAGAACAATTGTGCTAGGGGCCATAACTGTTTCATTATATATGTATGTTGATGCATGTGAATGTATGTCGATGCATGTGAGAGATGATTTATATGATAAATAAGCCGGTGAGATCAGAATAATTGCAATTTCCCTCAAATTAAATATTAAGTTTATGCTTTCCAAGTTTTAACACTCATCAAGACTAGTATCGGATAATGTAGGTTTCGCCTACGCGAGGTGCATGTTCTATATTAGTAAGGTGCGATGGGATAATTGTAATATCCAATTGTTAAGACAATGGGTCAAACTTAACTAAATTAATTATAATAATATTATATGTGTTTGCTTTCCAAGTTTTAGCACTCATCAAGACTGGTATCGGATAATGTAGGTTTCGCCTACGCGAGGTGCATGTTCTATATTAGTAAGATGCGATGAGATAATTGTAATATCCAACTTCTAAAACGATGGGTCAAACTTAATTATAATAATGTTATATATGTTTAGAAGCAAGAGTTGGGAATGATCCATATGATGGATTGGAATAAGGAGTTATTCACCCAATTGAAATTTTCGAGAGTTGTATGAGATACAATTGGAAGGAGTTCCTACCTAAATAACCTAGTTTTGTGTAATCCGCCTACGCGGACTTAGAACGAAGTGAAATATGGATCTCGACCCACTAGAAAATCTTCCAACGGGATTTTCCGAATCAAATGATGAGGGTCATTTGTTTTGAGTAAAATAGTGGGAGCATATTTAATTAAAGGCCTAATTAAATATGTCAAAGATACTTATATTTTCATTAATCTCAACAAACAACAAACATTTTGCGATCAATCCTTGACAAAGATAAATTGTCTGGGACAAATTTTCTGGATTGGCACCGAAACTTGAGGATTGTCCTCAAACATAATAGAAAGCTGTATGTCTTGGAGACACTTTTTCCTAAAGAGGAACCTCCTAGTTCTGCACCTAAGGCAGAAAGAGATGCTTATAAGAAGCATGTCGATGATGCCAATGAAACTGCTTGTCTCATGCTGGATGTCATGAACTCAGAGTTGCAAAAGCAACATGAGGACATGACAGCGTTCGATATGATCGAACACCTGAATATGCTTTATGAAGAGCAAACAAGGCATGAAAGGTTTGAAGTTTCAAAAGCCCTTTTTCAAGGCAAGTTAGCTGAGGGAGCCTCTGTAGGTCCCCATGTGCTCAAGATGATTGGGTATGTGGAAAATCTTGAGAGATTAGGTTTTCCCCTCGGAAAGGAACTTGTGACTGATTTGATCTTGCAATCATTGCCAGATAGATTCAGTCAATTTGTCCTAAATTTCAATATGAATGATATGGACAAATCTCTTCCTGAACTGCTAGCCATGTTAAGAACTGCTGAGCAGAATCTGAAGTCAAAAGGGAAGTCCATTCTGATGATCAGAAATGGAAAGAGACAGAACAAAAGGCCCACCAAGCAGGGTGATAAAGGGAAAGGCAAGGAAGTTGCCAAACCCAGACCCACTGTTGCTGCTTTGAAGCCTAGTGGAGGCATAGCAAAGGCAGGCACCTGCTTCCATTGCGGTAAGACCGAACACTGGAAGAGAAACTGCCCAAAGTACTCGGAAGATGACAAAATCTCCATTCACAGGAAAAGGTGAAAGAGCTAATGATATTTTGGCCCTCATACATACTGATGTATGTGGACCGCTGAACATACCAGCCAGAGGAGGTTTTCAGTACTGCATCACATTTACTGATGATTTCAGTAGATATGGTTATGTGTATTTAATGAAACATAAATCAGAGTCCTTTGAAAAGTTCAAGGAATTCAAGAATGAAGTACAAAACCAACTAGGTAAGAATATTAAAACTCTTCGATCAGATCGAGGTGGTGAATATTTAAGCCTAGAGTTTGATGACCATCTGAAAGAGTGTGGGATCCTATCCCAACTCACTCCTCCTGGAACACCCCAATGGAATGGTGTATCTGAGAGAAGAAATCGAACCCTGTTAGACATGGTCCGATCCATGATGAGTCACGCCGATCTTCCAAACTCCTTTTGGGGACATACACTATTGACAGTAGCTTACACACTTAACCGTGTTCCATCCAAAAAGGTTGAGAAGACACCATATGAGATATGGAGTGGTAAGAAACCACATATGTCTTACATGAAGGTTTGGGGTTGCGAAGTTTATGTGAAACGACAAATTTCAACTAAGCTTGAGCCCAAATCTGACAAATGCTTATTTGTGGGGTATCCTAAAGAAACAAGAGGGTGTTACTTCTACAATCCTTCAGAGGGCAAAGTGTTTGTCGCTCGAACTGGAGTTTTCCTAGAAAAGGATTTTATTTCCAAAGGAATCAGTGGGAGGAAAGTAGAGCTTGAAGAACTTCAAGAATCACAAAGCATCGATACACCTATGGAGGAATTAGAGCAGGAAACACAAGTAGTTGTGGAAGAGCAACCTGCTCAAGTAGAACAAGACCAACGTAGGTCAAGCAGGATACATCACCTACCTGAGAGATATGGATATCTCATAACAGATCAAGGTGATATATTACTCATGGGTTAAGATGAGCCTGTAACCTACCAAGAGGCCATAACTGGTCCCGAGTCTGAGAAGTGGCTAGAAGCCATGAAATCTGAAATGGATTCCATGTACACAAACCAAGTTTGGACCTTGGTAGAGCCTTCTGTAGGAATTAACCCTATAGGATGCATGTGGGTCTTCAAAAAGAAGACTGACATGGAGGGTAAGGTACATACCTATAAGGTAAGACTGGTTGCAAAAGGATATAAACAAATTCATGGGGTTGACTATGATGAAACCTTTTCACCAGTTGCAATGCTTAAATATGTTCGGATTTTACTTGCTATCGCTGCATATCATGATTATGAAATATGGCAGATGGATGTCAAAACTGCTTTCCTTAATAGGAATCTTCCTGAGGATGTGTACATGACACAACCTGAAGGATTTGACATACCAGAAGAAGCCCAAAAGATATGTAAGTTACAAAGGTCAATCTATGGATTGAAGCAAGCTTCCAAAAGCTGGAATCTTTGTTTTGATGAAACAGTAAAACAATATGGATTCATCAAGAACAAAGATGAGCCTTGTGTCTACAAGAAGGTTAGTGGGAGCATGATCGTTTTCCTGGTATTATATGTAGATGACATATTACTCATTGGAAACGATGTCCCTACCCTGCAACAAGTAAAGTCTTGGTTGGAGAAATGCTTTTCTATGAAGGTCCTAGGTGAAGCAGCCTATATATTAGGAATCAGAATCTATAGAGATAGATCATAAAAACTGCTTGGCCTAAGTCAGAGTACGTACATAGACAAAGTGCTGAGACGCTTTAACATGCATGATTCCAAGAAAGGATTCATACCTATGCAACATGGCATGTGTCTATCAAAAACACAATCCCCTTCAACTAAGGAAGAAAGGGATCGCATGAATAAGATTCCATATGCATCTGCAATAGGATCTATCATGTATGCCATGTTATGTACTCGACCAGATGTCTCGTATGCTTTAAGTGCAACGAGTAGGTACCAATCTGATCCTGGTGATGCCCATTGGGTAGCTGTCAAGAATATCCTTAAGTACTTGAGAAGGACTAAGGACTCATTCTTAATATATGGAGGTCAGGAAGAGTTGGTTGTAATTGGATACACCGATGCCAGCTTCCAGACAGATAAGGATGACTTTAGATCACAATCTGGTTATGTATTTTGCTTAAACAGTGGCGCTGTGAGCTGGAAAAGTTCAAAGCAAGATACAGTTGCTGATTCTACAACCAAGGCCGAGTATATTGCTGCATCAAGTGCAGCAAAGGAAGCTGTTTACATCAAAAAGTTCATTAGTGAACTTGACATAGTTCCTAGCATTGTGGATCCATTGGTCTCTATTGTGATAATAATGGTGTTATCGCAAATGCTAAGGAGCCTAGATCTCACAACGATCCAAACACATACTTATGTGTTATCACCTCATTCGAGAAAAAATAGATAGAGGAGATGTGAAAATATGTAGAGTACCTACACTTGACAATATTGCTGACCCACTGAGAAAGCCTCTTGCGCAAAAGAAGCATGATGGCCATACTAGATCTATGGGCATTAGGGGTATGCCTGATTGGCTCTAGTGCTAGTGGGAGATTGTTGGTGTAAGCCCTAGAGGCCAATACTTTTGGTACTTGTATCGAATTATTTATTAATATTAAAAGGCTTTTCTTTATTATGTTTGTTTAATAAAGTCCCTGGAATAGATAGTCCGTTTAATGTATCAAGTGTGACTTAATCATGAGAGCACATTAAACATAAGGACACTATTCTTAAAGTATCCGTAGTCGAGCTTTATTGTGAAGTGGGATAACATTAAAGCATGGAGACTATTATGTTTATAGACTGATGATCACATCTCATGGATCATGGATAAGGAGTTATCAAGTCTCAAACATAGGTATGATTATTAAGAGTAATATTTATACTGGATTGACCCACTATGAGAATACTATATAGAATGTTATGCAAAGTGTCATAAGTTATTCTCATGGTGATAATGGTGTATACCACTCTTCGACCTGAAACCACTATGGACCCTAGATGTATAGTCGAGTGCTTTATTGCTGATCCAACATTGTCCGTAATTGGATAACCATACAAACAGTTGATGGGTACTCCACAAAGCATGTTAAGGGACATGAGTGACCTAGATGGAATTTGCCCATCCTGCGTAACAGGATAAATGTATATGGGCCCAATATTGAACTGGACAAGGATGACACGGTCTATGCCTTGTGTTCAATATAGACATAAGGGCAAAAGGGTAATTATACACATAATTATTATCACAGAAGGATTTGTCATATCACATGACATTTTCGTGTCTTGGATAGCAGTGATGTGTTGCTAGATACCGCTCACTGTTTATTATGTTAAATGCGTGATTTAATATAATTGTCAACGTCGCGAAAACCTAAAGGGTCACACACAAAGGACGGATTTATGAGAGATAGAGTAACTAAGGAATACCGTAAGGTACGGTGCCCTTAAATGAAATACGAAATATGGTAAGGTACCACACGCTTAAGTGATTTTGGGCATATTATAAGATATGGGCCAAAATACACTTAAGTGGGCTTTTTAGCTTGAAGCCCACACAAGTGGTTCTATAAATAGAACCCTTGGGTAGAAGCATTGTCACTCTTTCAATTTCGTTTCTCTCTCTCTCTCACTCAAAGCCTTCATTCATAGCAGCTAGCACTGAGATTGAAGGAATCCATTCGTGTGGACTGAGTAGAGGCGTTGTCATCGTTCAACGTTCGTGATCGCCACAAGAGGTAACGATTCTATCACTGATCATGCCCATTCGTAAGGATCATTAGAGGAGAAAATTTTAAATTCCGCTGCGTTTTGGATCGCCATTCTCCTTCACTCCTTCCAATTGTATCTAATACAACTCTCGAATATTTTAGTTGGGTGAATAACTCCTTATTCTAATCCATCACATGGATCATTTCCAAGTCTTGCTTCTAAACATATATAATCTTATTATAATTTGTTTAGTTAAGTTTGACCCATTGTTTTAGCAATTGAATATTACAATTATCCCATCGCACCTTACTAATATAGAACATGCACCTCGCGTAGGCGAAACCTATATTATCCGATACTAGTCTTGATGAGTGCTAAAACTTGGAAAGCATAAACTTAATATTTAATTTGAGGAAATTTGCAATTATTCTGATCTCACCGGCTTATTTATCATATAAATCGTCTCTCACATGCATCAACATACATTCACATGCATCAACATACATAATGAAATAATTATGGCCCCTAGCGCAATTGTTCTCCCAAGCCAATGAGATAACCTAAGCTAACCTAATAACGATCTAAGCTTCTCCAAGCAAGATCTTCAAGGTTGTCCTCCTTTGATATTGAATTCTTCTCTTTCTTCATAACATTACATTACATAAAAGAAACTCGTTTTACATACGAGGGAGTGAGATGAGAAAAGAAGTTACATTAAGAGATTAAAAGAGAGGCACGACACGCAAGTCGTATTTTAAAAACTCAAAACAAAATAAAGGAAAACTAAGGCCATAACTGATCACCACAAGACAATAATAATAAACACATTATTATTATTAATTTTAATTCTTTTAATTAATTAAAACCAAATTAAATTTTGGCGACCAATCACACTACGCAGAGTTAGCCGGGGGTCCGTTCACTTGCGGGGTTGTAGGGGCAGCGCCCCACGCCGAAAATTTTAATGAACAATTTATTTTAAATCGACGTCGTTTTTCGTATCAACACTTGATACTTTAAGGCACAACTCTTGCGCAGACACAACCCTAATCGCATAACTCTTTGACAACACAACCCTTGTGCCGTCATTAACCCTAATGCACCAATTTCAGACCGTCAAACACATCTCGATTGTTGATTCAGTATGATTGATCAACACGTCATTGCTTCACCATACTAATGTTGGATCAAAAAGCAAACGACCATTGATCGCTCAAAGGAAAACAACCATTAAGTGTTTGAATGAACGAAACAGAAACAGTATATCATATATCCCGTATTTTGCATCAGGATTACTTATATCATATATATAACTTGATCGATCTCAATTGCATAACCTATGGACGATCGATGTATCGCTGCTTCACCATACTAATGTCGGATTCCGAAGCATAGTCAACATCAATCATCCAAATCGTACACACATGATGCCAAATTTAACTACTCATTTATTCTTTGATTCATTCTGTCTTTTAATCGTATTAATATAGAAAATACAGAAAATAAACAGCTATCAGATGCATGGTTTCGTAAGTGGCTCTGATACCACTGAAGGAGAAGGGCGATCCAAAACGCAATGGAATTTAAAATTTCTCCTTTAGTGATCCTTACGAATGGGCATGATCAGTGATAGAATTGTTACCTCTTGTGGCGATTGTAACCTTTGATGCAGATCTACAAAGCGATCATGAACGTTAAACGATGACAACGCCTCTATTCAGTCCACACGAACAGATTCCTTCAATCTCAGTGCTAGCTGCTACGAATGAAGGCTTTGAGTGAGAGAGAGAGAGAGAGAGAGAGAGAGAGAGAGAGAGAGAGAAACAAAATTGCAACTGCACAAATGCTTCTACACAAGGGTTCTATTTATAGAACCACTTGTGTGGGCTGCAAGCTAAAAAGCCCACTCAAGTGTATGTGGCCCATAATCACTTAAGCGCGTGGTACCTTACCATATTTCGTATTCTACTTAAGTACACTGTACCTTACGATGTTCTACAATTCACTTAAGGGCACCGTATATTACGGTATTCCTTAGTTACTTTATCTCTCATCAGTCCGCCCTTTTGCGTGTGACCCTATAGGTTTTCGCGGCATTGGCAATTATATTAAATCACGTATTTAACATAATAAATAGTGAGCGGTATCTAGTAACACATCACTGCTACCCAAGACACGAAAATGTCATATGATCTGACAACCTTTTGTGATAATATTTATATGTATAATTACCCTTTTGCCCTTATGTCTATATTGAACACAAGGCATAGACCGTGTCATCCTTGTCCAGTTCAATATTGGGCCCATAGACATTTATCCTGTTACGTAGGATGGGAAAATTCCATCTGGGTCACTCATGTCCCTTAGCACACTTCGTGGAGTACTCATCAATTGTCTTTATGGTTATCCAGTTAAGGACAATGTTTGATCAGCAATAAGGCACTCGACTCTACATCTAGGGTCCATAGTGGTTTCAGGTCGAAGGGTTGTATACACCATTATCACCATGAGAATAACTTATGACACTTTGCATAACATTCTATATAGTATTCTCATAGCGGGTCAATCCAATATAAATATTACTCTTAATATTCATACCTATGTTGAAGACTTGATAGCTCATTATCCATGATCCATGAGATGTGATCATCAGTCTATATACATAATAGTCTTAATGCTTTAATGTTATCCCACTTCACAATAAAGCTCGACTATGGATACTTTAAGAATAGTGTCCTTATGTTTAATGTGATCTCATGATTAAGTCACACTTGATACATTAAACGGGCTATCTATTTTAGGGACTTTATTAGACAAACATAATAAAGAAAAAGCCTTTTATTATTAATAAATAATTCGATACAAGTACCAAAAGTATTGGCCTCTAGGGCTTACACCAACACTAATTCCACTTGATCTTGATCTGGATTTGATTGCTTTATCTTCCTCTTGCTTGCAGAAGTCAATTGAGATGAAAAGGGAAGTGAATTTCTGGAGATTGAACTTCCAAATAGAAGATGAAGTTCAAGCTCGATTTCAAGAGAAATCTTCAAAAATTCTATGGTAGTGAGGGTTTGAATTGGTCTAGCAAAGCTTGGGCAAGGTGTTAATGATGAATCTGAAGCCTTAAGCTTGTTTAAATAGGCAATGCATTTGATATTTGCACCACTTGAAATTTGGCCAATTTTAGAAACCTCCTTGCATGGATTCATGGGAAATTATTTGGGCCTTATGAATGATGCAATCCATTTCCAATTCGTGTGCAAAGTGTATTGAATCCATCATGTGGAAGCATCCAAAAGAATTTGATCATTTGTAATCCAATCTTGCCAAAACACTTTCCATAATGAAGCCATGTGCAAGTCCCTCAATTTTGACCCAAATGAGATGATCTTAGAATTTTTGGAAAGTTGGGATCATGGGGAACAACTTTCATGTTGAACACTGTTTCATTTGAAGCTTGAATCATGATAAATTTTGAGGTGGAAGTTTGGGAAATCAAACATATTTGAAAATTTTCTAAGTCCCAAGTCAAATGTTCACTTCTTCCACCTTCAATAAGTTCTTCTATGGACATCAAATGAGAAAAGTTTCTTCATCAAAGTTGTATCTTTTTCAAACCTCTTCAATTTGGTCACACGTTTGACCTCATTTGGATTTTTCATGAAGGATTTATGCATTTTAGAAGTTGAGGAAAATCATTTGTTCAATGGTAATGACCCAAAATGGCCTATAACGTTTCCTCTTGGAACATGTTCTTTCAAGTTGAATTTGCACTTCCTCCAAAATTCAAAGTTGAAGTGGACATCTTGAATTTGATCATGCAATTTTTATGGCTTTCATCTCATAAAAATTGAGCAAGTTATGGTCTTGAGAAGTTGACCTCCAAACTAGGGTTTAGACAAAATAACCTATAATCTTTCACCATAAAAAATGACTTTACAAGCAAAACTAGATCTAGACATCAACATTAAAGTTGTTTGGAATGTCATTTAGAGTAACGTTTCTCTTGAAATAATTTTTATATGACAAAAAGTGTAGGAGATAGGATCTAGGGAACCCCAGTTTTGACCAGTTGACTTTCTCTGGTCAACCACCATGAACCAACTTGCTAACTTGATATTCTCTTGAGTTTTGGGGATCATGGAGGATAATATATGCATAAGATGATGTAATATGAAGTATCCCTTGATATTTTTTGATCAATTGTTGAAGAAACTTGTTGAAGAAGCCACATAAGATACCCAGATGAATTAGGGTTTCCAAGTCAAACAAACTCCAAACTCTTGATGATTTCTTGATCTAAATAACATGTGAATATCATGGGGATCCATATATGATGCTTAGAGCCAATGTGAACCATTTATTGATTGAGCTCCTTGCATTGAGGGTCTTAAACCCTATATATGAACTTGATGGAGCATAGGTGAGCATACACACTACCTACAAAAGCAACAAACTATAGATTGACATATTTTTGGTATTTTGGTTAGTAAATAAAGAAAAACAAAGCATGATACAATCTAAAGTGTTTGGTGACCTTTCCCAATGCAAACCTAATGAATGAAGGTAAAGAGAACGCCAAGGTGTGATCCCAATGCCAATGCATATGATGAGATGGCATGAGGAATCTTAGGGTCAAAATTGGGGTCTTACAGCTGCCCTTATTTAAGGACGTTCTTGCTGAGGAGATGAGGGTTAAAATCTTCATATCAACTCAGTAGAATGGACTTAAATAACAATAATGAAAATAAATTTTGATCCTTAAGAGACCTCACGATGCATACGATATGAATGCTAAAAATATTCTCTGTGGGGAAAATGTTACCACAAAAGAAAAGAATCTAGAGAGACTGGAAGTCCGCAGGAGTATAATGCATTCCGTAAGGAAAACTCACTGGGGAGACAGAGACTCTGTGTGTGTGGGGGGGGGGGGAGTAAAAAGGTTGTGCGTAGGCCAGGCTACGACTTAAAACTGTTGGGGGACACGAGGGATTCCATGAAAATAAATCAATGGAAAGATTCAGTTGGGGATAAAAAGGAAAAATCTGTAGGGGAAACAGGTAAATCAGAACAAAGTTGAAAGGCCTAAACCAAACAGGCAATGGCGATTTCACTGAGGAAATACGAACTCGAACTCAATTGGGGAAGAAAAGATCTTCGACACAGGAGTAACAGAAGTATATTATCCACTACCGGTCACTGGGCAAGGAGATAACATAATCTGACAGCGGGGACATCCGTTATCTATTAGGGTAAACATATCAAGGATGACTCGCTGAGGGCAATAGAAGGTGTATCCATTACCAGTTACTGGGTAAGAATAACCTGCTGGGGAGAAGCCAAATAGGGTTTACAACTACCGGTTACTGGGCAGAAGACCTCAAAGAAAGAGAATATTTGTCACTTGTTAAAGTGAACATATCAAGAATAGACTCAAATGGAAGAATATTTGTCATCATTTAAGATGAACATATCAAGGATAGACTCCGAGGGGAGAAATAGGAATTACATCTATCATTTACTAGATAGAATACCGAAAAGAGAATATTCGTCACCGGTTAGGATGAACATATCAATGATAGACTCCGCAAAAGGGGAAGCAGGATTTACAACTACCAGTTAATGGGCAGAAAACCACAAAGAGGAGGGAGCCCTTCATCGGTTAGGATGAACATATAAAGGATTAACCCTCTAGGGAATGAAATAGGGATTACAACTACCTTTTACTGGGCAGAATACCAAAATGAGAATATTCGTCATCGGTCAAGATGAACATATCAAGGATAAACTCAGAAGAGAAAGAATATCCGTCATCAGTTAGGATGAACATATCAAGGATAAACTTCTTGGGAAACGTGAAAATGAATCCACTGGGAGAGAAGAAAATAAAGGAAGTAGATTACTTTTATCGGGTATTGGGCAAAAGTAAAGTACTCATAAATCAAGAAGAATATTACCATTTACTGGGTAACAGACTCTCGGGGGACCAATCTATCTAGGCAAGATCTAGAAAGAAAAGGTCAGTTAAGGACTCAACCCAATGAGGATATAACTCAGGGGGAGTGGTTCTATCCAGATAATCAACTGGGGAGGAAGCTGAAATAATGATCATCCATGAGGAAATAACTCAGTGGGGAGTGAGAAAGGTTAAATTCTTTCTGCTTAAGGGGCTTACACTCTACAATTGAGGGAGGACAGACACACCAAATCTGCGTGGGGGAAAGGATACCACCATAGCAGAGGATCGAAAAAGAATGAATCACAAAGTGCAATATTAATGCAATAATGAAATCTATGAATGTATATGTATATGTATATATGATGATTATGCTGACAAAACAATCACAAGGATACAAATGTCAAGGATCTGAATCATCGTTACAACACTCAGCAAATCTCAACAGGATGGAGGCATCTGTTGGAGAAAAAGAGTTGCTAAGGATGAACAAGAATCATCTATCCTGAGGGCTTAATCCTGGCTGGGGAAAAAGGATAAATTGCTAAGGATCTGCATCATCAACTCTGTGAGGAATTTTAGGCCAACACTATATCAAATGGGAGACAACCTTGCAGAGGACCAAAAACATTGCTCAAAAATCAGTGTTGACGGGGATCAGAGATAACTCCGCTGGCAACCTGAGGGGAAACACAGTCTGTACTGAATCTATGCAAACCGTTGAGATAACGCGCCTTCAACATGAGGGAGGTGATTACAAAATCAGTTGGGGATACCAACGAAACTCGGCTGGAGAGGTAGGGTTGCCGTTCGGAAAAGATGACTGAACCAACTGCTTGGGGAAAACCAACAATGCTTCGCATTTTAGGACTTACCTTCTCTCAGACCGCTGTTGATGTTCCTTTAATGGAATCGATTGCTCTTAAAAGTAATTGCTTTTTTTATTTTAAGAAAACATGATTTTGATTTTTTTAAATTTTAATTTCAAAATGATCATAATAAAATTTAATTCTATTTAGCTGAATAAATAAGAGTAGAAACAATTGGATAAAAAGTTCAACTTTATTTAATAGAATGGTAGTCTATAAATGACAGGACTCCACAGATCTTTACAAAAGTTAAAAAATGGTAATTTACATGGAAAAGGGCTACATTGAATACAATGATCACTAATCCTTCTACCAATTTTGATATCCACTGTGCTCCTTAGCTTCGGTTGAGAACGATGAATCAGAACCCAATGACGTGCTCAAGAATGTCTTCAAGACTAAAGATCAACAGGATCCAAGGTGGGGTACTCAATTTATCGGGATAAATTTTTATGTTTTATGCCTCTAATTTTTATCTGGATCACCCTTTCAGGTTTTTAATCCACCGAGACACTCATTTTTGCCTAAGCGGCCCTTTCGGGTTTTCAACTTTGTGAGTTGTTCTTTTCTTTTTAGGCGAAGTATTTCTTGACTGCATCGATGTTCACATGACGCATGAATTCTTCACCATCCATAGTTGTAAGAATCAAAGCACCGCCTGAAAAGGCTCTCTTAACAACATATAGGCCTTCATAATTAGGAGTCCATTTGCCCCTAGCATCTGGTTTGAAAGATAAAATCTTCTTGAGCACAAGGTCACCTTCTCTGAACACGCGAGGCTTGACCTTCTTATCAAAAGCTTTCTTCATTCTTTGCTGACATAACTGACCATGACACATGGCAGTTAACCTCTTCTCTCCAATTAAATTCAGCTGGTCAAACCTGGTCTGACACCATTCAACTTTTGTCAACTTGGCTTACATCAGCACACACAGTGATGGGATCTCAACCTCTATCGGGAGCATAACTTCCATGCCATAAACAAGTGAGAAAGGGGTTGCCCCTATTGAAGTGCGAATGGATGCTCGGTACCCGTGCAAAGCAAATGGGAGCATCTCATGCCAATCTTTGTACGTTTCAACCATCTTTTGGATGATCTTCTTAATGTTCTTATTTGCAGTTTCAACATCCCCATTCATCTTAGGTCTGTAGGGAGAAGAATTATGGTGTGCAATCTTGAAGTCTTTGCAAAGATCTTCCACCATATTATTGTTCAAGTTCAATCCATTATCAGTAATGATCTTACTTGGCACACCATAACGGCATATAATCTGATTCTTGATAAACCTCACAACAACTTGCTTGGTTACATTCGCATACGATGCCACTTCAACCCACTTTGTGAAGTAGTCAATAGCCACCAGAATGAAACAATGTCTGTTTGAAGCTTTAGACTCAATCATGTCAATCATATCAATTCCCCACATGGTGAAGGGCCATGGAGAGGAAATGACATTTGGAGGAACATGAATCTTATTTGCATATATTTGACACTTGTGGCATTTCTTCACAAACTTGCAACAGTCAGATTCCATTGTAAGCCAATAGTAACCTGCCCTCGACATCTTCTTAGTCATATCATGCCCATTGGAATGAGTACCAAAGGAACCTTCATGGACCTCAGTCATCAACAGGTCTGCTTCGTGTCTATCCACGCATCTGAGCAGAACCATATCGAAGTTTCTTTTGTACAACACATCACCATTCAGGTAGAAGTTGCCAGCTAATCTCCTCAAAGTCTTCTTATCTTTCAAAGATGCCCCTGGCGGGTAAATCTGACTTTGGAGGAAACACTTGATATCAAAATACCACGACTTTTCATCTTTGATCTCTTCAACAACAAACACATGAGTTGGCCTATCAAGACGCATCATAGTCAAATTGGGAACTTCATTCCAAAATTTCACCATAATTATTGAAGCCAACGTTGCAAGAGCATCTTCCATCCGGTTCTCATCTCGAGGGATATGATGAAACTCAACCTTTGTAAAGAAAGTTGAAATCCTCCTTGCATAATCTCTATACGATATCAAACTAGGTTGATTCGTCTCCCATTCACCTTTGATCTGATTCACAACCAAAGCTGAATCTCCATAGATATCCAAATACTTGATTCTGAGATCAATGGCCTCTTCAACCCCCATAATGCAAGCTTCATACTCATCCATATTGTTTGTACATTTGAAATTTAATCTAGCTGTGAACGGAAAATGAGTACCTTGAGGATTAATAATCACTGCCCCAATGCCATTACCATACTGATTAACAGCTCCACCAAATACCATGCCCCAACGGGAACCAGGTTCTGGCCCTTCTTCAAGGAATGGTTCATCACAATCTTTCATCTTCAAGTACAAGATCTCTTCATCAGGAAAATCATACTGCGCTGACTGATAATCTTGAATTGGTTGGTGAGCCAAATGGTCAGCCAAGATACTACCTTTGATCGCTTTCTGAGATCGGTATTCTATATCAAACTCTGATAACAACATCTGCCAACGGGAAATCCTCCCAGTTAAAGCAGGCTTCTCAAAAATATACTTGATTGGATCCATTTTGGATATCAACCAAGTAGTATGATTCAGCATATACTGACGCAGACGCTTAGCAGCCTAAGCCAATGCGCAACAAGTCTTTTCTAGCATAGAATATCGAGTCTCACAGTCGGTGAATTTCTTACTGAGGTAGTAAATTGCATATTCTTTCTTTCCAGTTTCATCTTGCTGACCAAGAACACAACCCATACTTTCTTCAAGCACAGTCAAATACATGATCAACGGTCTTCCTTCAACAGGCAGAGACAAAATCAGAGGTTCAAGCAAATACTCTTTGATACTATCAAAAGCTTTCTGGCAGTCTTCGGTCCAATCACAAGACTGATCTTTCCGAAGAAGCTTGAATATAAGCGCATATGTGGTAGTCATATGCGATATGAATCTTGAAATATAGTTCAAGCGGCCGAGAAAACCTCTGAATTGCTTCTCAATTTTAGGCGCAAGCATCTCTTGTATTGCTTTGACCTTGGCAAGATCAACTTCAATACCCTTCTCGTTGATGATAAAGCCCAACAACTTACCAGAACGAACACCAAAAGTAAACTTGTTGGGATTCAAGCGGAGTTTGTACTTCCTCAAACGCTTGAATAGCTTCAACAAATGCTCAACATGTTCTTCTTCATCACTTGATTTGGCAATCATATCATCAACATAGACTTCGATCTCTTTATGCATCATATCATGAAAAAGAGTGGTTATAGCTCTCTGGTAAGTTGCAGCAACATTCTTGAGACCAAAAGGCATCACTCTATAACAGAATACTCCCCAGGGTGTAATGAATGTGGTCTTCTCCATATCCTCGGGTGCCATCTTGATCTGATTATAACCGGAAAATCCATCCATAAACGAAAAGACTTTGAATTTAGTTGTATTATCTACCAACATATCAATGTGTAACAGAGGAAAATCATATTTTGAACTAGCTTTGTTCAAATATCTATAATCAACACACATACAGACTTTTCCATCTTTCTTTGGAATAGGCACAATATTGGCCACCCATTGCATATTCAACGGTAACAAGGAAACCGACATTGATCTGCTTCTACACTTCTTCTTTGATCTTTACTGCCATATCAGGATGAGTCCTCCTCAACTTCTGCTTAACTGGCGGGCATTCTGGCTTCAACGACAATCTATGCTCCTGATCGCTCTATTCGCAAGTGCACGAATCGCGTCAGAGTAATATAAAAGATTATCGATCCCACAGAGACCAAATCGTCAATATATCGATTATTATTGTTACGATGTTTATCTAAGGCGGTACAAATGAGATATTGATATCGCAAAATAACAGTAAATAAAGAAAATTATAAATACAATGCAGATAAAGATAGGCTTAAATGTATTTCACGTCAGTTAAACAATGCTTTGATTGTCTAAATAGAACTACTTATGGGGCAATATTTTCTACTCTTGAAAAGAATCAATTTAACAGGAACTGCCGCTTTCGCGTATTCAGAACCGAGTTTACCCTTAAATTAAGGCCTTTTATTGTCACTTATAAAAGGTGCGCAGAATGCTAAAGTAGTAAACCTATTTTTAAGAAATAAGACTCATAAGCTTAGTTGAAAAGTGATTTTGATTCAGAAAGTTTATCCAAGGAGTTTCCTGATTTTAAATCTATCAACGCGTCGGAAAACAGTTTCAAAAATCATTTTTCCTTAAAGTGATGAAAATTCCTAGTTAACTAAGCCAGGGTGCTTTCACACTCCTTGAGTAGTTAAAATTAACCAAGTTTGTTTCAGAAAACTCGAATTAAAAATCAAAATAGCCCCTAAAGCATATCTACAGATGCAATATGTGAAACATCTCTTTAACCACGATCCTTACATTCTAACCTTTGAAAGATTTAGCCAGACATGGTAATACAAACAAATACAATGATATTGAACATGATGAAAAGAAGTTTAGAATTTAAGGCGTGAAGAACAAGTAAAGCGTGTAAAACAGTTAAAATGAGCAATAAAGATAATGGCGAGAAAATTAAATAAAGTAAAGACAATGGCAGAAAATTAAATAAAGTAAAGCATGGCAAGAAATTAAATAAAGTAAAGCATGACAAGGAATTAAATAAAGTAACGCATGGCAAGTAAAATAAAAAGGCGATTAAATTAGAACCTGCTCCAAAAGGAGGCTTTAAATCTGGTACAAGGAAATAAATGAACCTTTGACTTTGAAAATAAAGATGACGACAAAATCAAAGTGCTCCAACTCAATTACACTAAGGTGCGATAACCCCTCGATGTGACGAATTACCGCTTTTACAGATGATATTATAGTCTTAGTGTTGTAAACTAAGTTGGGTGATTTGGAAATGAACTAGAACGACCTATTTATAGAGGAACTCAACAGCATGCAAAGACCAGGATGCCTTTCAACTGCTCTTTAGTGGGAATATGGGATTCAAAGGTGGCGTCCTCCACCCCTCCATGGCGCCCTCCATGTGAGTAAATGGGGAAGTTCATGGGATCTTGGCAGTTTCCTCCTGGTTGAGGGCTTATGTGTCATGGCTTCTCCTATAGTGGCCGCTATGCAGAACGCCATGAGTACAATATTTGCCGAAAACCCCAATTTTTTGGTCTTTTTGCTTTGTTTCTTCTAAAAAGGTCCTGAAAGAGCTAAATACCTAAAAACAACACAAAAGAAAGGATAACACAAGCAAAATGACAAAAAGACCTAATAAACATGTGCAATCCGAGTCAAATACGCGGTGTGATTCAGTGTTATTAGCTCCACAATCTCATAATCCAAACCAGGCATGTCTTGATAGGACCAGGAAAACACATCTGAATACTCTCAAAGAAGATCAACCAACCCCATCTTAACCTCTGAACACAGTTGAGACCCAATCTTGACTTCCTTCACATTATCTTCGGAACCCAAGTTAACTAACTCAATCTGCTCTTCGAATGGATGAATGGTTTTTTCCTCATGCTCAAGTAGATGACATAATTCATCAGATACTTCTTCATCAGTCTTCTCCTCAGCCTCAAACACAGGGAATTCAAAGTTTGGAGGGGGAGTAGGATCATTGTATTCAATGGGTTTAGAAACCAACCTGCATAATGATTTGATATTTTGATTTTAGAGAAGTGAATTGTGACCAAATATCATGCAGATGGACAATTATTATTTATTTATGTATGTTTTTTATGATTACTATTTTCAGAAAAGCAAAAAGTAAAAATAAAAACATCATAGATGTGGATGAACAAAATTGCATTTTATTAATGATAATTGAGAAATGCCCAACAATGTTCACTTCCCCCTTAGGCATAGGAGAAGTATTTTTCTTAAAATAATGGAAAAAAACAAATTACTTAGAGCGATGGACAATAATGGGAACATCAACAGCAACCCAATTGTTGCAAGCATTTCCATGCATCACAAAATTGGAGAAGTCTTCATCTTCATCGTCCTTGATCACAACAGCTGAGTGTTGTTCATTACCATGGATGAACCCTCCACTACGGAAACTCGGTTGCATATCTTCAGTTTTAACATGAGACGACTCTTACTGAAATCTCAATCCGGCTCTGCTCTTGTTCTCGGTGAGCTCTACCATACGGCCCCATTGATCTGTGCGGCCATCTTCAATAATTTTCTACGCATCTTTGAAAGAGGACATGGGTGCCCCTGCTTTCTTTACTTCAGCAATAGATAGAGCTTGGAATGGAGTTCCAACCTCCTCTTCAGCTTCAACATATGAGAACGATGATAGATGACTCACCAATAGTGCCTTCTCTCCACCCACAATGACAAGCTTGCCATTCTTCACAAATTTAAACTTCTGGTGTAGAGTGCACGTCACAGCTCCAACCTCATGGATCCATGGCCTTCCCAACAAGCAGCTATAGGTCGGGTGGATATCCATTACTTGAAAAGTAATCTGGAAATAACTCGGACCTATCTTCCCTGGAATGTCCACTTCTCCTATAACAGTCTTGCGAGAACCATCAAATGCCTTGACAATCACGCCGTTATACCTTATCGGGGCGCCTTGATATGACAACCTAGACAAAGTTGATTTGGGGAGTACATTCAAAAACGAACCAGTATCGACCAACACATTGGATAAAGCATCCTCCTTACAATTCATCGATCTATGCAGCGCCAAATTATGATTTCTACCCTCCTCAGGAAGTTCTTCATCACAAAACCTGAAGTTATTGCAGGAAGTGATGTTAGCCACAATGTGGTCAAATTGGTCCACAGTTACATCATGCTCTAACACTCTTTGCAATGCTTCTCTGTGCGCTTCAGAATTCATAAGCAAAGACAACACTGAAATCTTCGAAGGAGTCTGGAGCAGCTGCTCCACCATATTAAATTCACTTTTCTTTATCAATCTCAATACCTCATCATCATCATTAGGCTTCAATTTGCTGGACTCACCAGACTGACACATTGGAGCACTAACCGGATTCACTGCGGGTATATCAACTTTCTTACAAACATCCTCTACATCTTTCGAGAAAACGGGACCAAAAACACGACCACTACGGGTCACTTTCATAACATCAACAATGTTTACAACAGAATTGGTCGTAGGCAACGAAACCTCTTGACCATTCTCCACCATGGTAGCATTATACTGGTATGGAACAGCTCTATCGGATGCATATGGAACAGCTCTATCGTATTACTAACGGTGATATCGATTTATGGATGATGTTATTGTTGTTGCTGTCAAACTGAATCACTACCCATTCCGGGGTTTTAAACACTGGTACTATCACATTCACATCATCTATATCCCTCGACTGTTGAATCTGGATTACATTCTCATCCATTAACTTCTGGATATCTCTCTTGACGATATAACACCCACGGGGGTTTACATTGCAAATCGTACAACCATCATGGTCGTGCTCACAATCACTTGCTGTACATAAAGTCCTATGCATTTCCACTAAGGAACGGCGAACACGTTGCACATCGAACACTCAGAAACTTCCTAGACAACCATCTACCATATTAACAGAGGAATTACCATGAGCGGGAAATGGGCTGGCTTTCACATTCGGCACACGGTCCTAAAAGGAAACCATCCCACTCTTTACAAGCTTTTGGAACTCATACTTCAACGGGTAGCAGTTTTCAATATCATGGCCAAGAGCTCCTTGATGAAAGGCTCAACAGAGTTCAGGCTTATACCACCACAAAAGTGGTTCTGGAATTTGAGGAGGATTTCTTGGCTGGAGGAGGTTCTTGAGAACCAGAGATGGATACAATTTGGCGTATGTCATAGGAATAGGGTCAAAAGAGACCTTCTTCCTCTTAAAATTTTATTGTTGTTGATTAATGGTGTTGTTGTTTTAGTTGTTTGTTCTTTGTTGCGGTTGTTGTTGAACTGGAATTGATTGATTGTTAGAAAATACTGGAATAACTGATGAAACTTGGTGATGATGCTGACGCGGTTGCGGACTTCTTTTAACATGAGGCCTCCTCTGCCTCTCTACTAAAACTGCATTGGTTTCACCTTCCTTCTTTCTGGAGAAACTGCTTACATACTTCTTACTAGATGACACCTCTTCTTTAGACAACAGTCCCTCTCGGACTCCTTCCTCTAATCTCATCCCCATGTTTACCATTTCGGTAAAGTTACTGGGGGAACTGGTAATCATTCGTTCGTAATAAAATGAACTCAGGGTCTTAAGGAAAATCTTGGTCATCTCCTTCTCTTCCAACGGAGGATTGATCTGAGCAACAAGCTCTCTCCATCTCTGAGCATACTCTTTAAATGTCTCTTTGTCTTTCTGAGACATAGACCTCAGTTGTTCTCTATCAGACGCCATGTCCACATTATACTTATACTTCTTCACAAAAGCTTCACCCAAATCATTTAACATGCGAACACTTGTACTATCTAGCCCTATGTACCACCTCAAAGCGGCACCGATCAGACTGTCTTGGAAGTAGTGAATCAGTAACTGATCATTATCAGTTTGCATTGACATTTTCCTGGCATACATTACAAGGTGTCTAAATGGACAAGTATTTCCCTTATACTTTTCAAATTCAGGGACTTTGAACTTCATCGGGATCTTAACGTTTGGCACTAAGCAAAGTTCAACAACACTCATACCGAACAAATCCTTACCTCTCAGAGTCTTCAATTCTTTTCGCATCTCAAGGAACTGATCCATCATCTCGTCCATCTTCTCATAAACATCCGGACCCTCAGACAGCTCGGAATGGTAGATGGTGTCCTCAACACGAGGCAGGGTGTGAACAACTGGAGGCGACACAAACATGATCGGGCTAGATGTCGACATGGAAGCAAAAGTAGACGCAAACCCTTCAGGCATAAAATCCGGTGATATCCCCCATGAGAATCCAGCAGGCATAGATGGACCAAATTGAGCAGCAGGCACAATTGAGGTAGCAACCTCTGAGTTGATAGTCCTATGAGGAGGAGGAGTAGCAGGAGTTGGAGAAGGTTGATTCTGAGTGGCTAGGACAGACTCCATCATAGCGGTCAGACGAGCAATCTCATCTTTCAGTTCTCAGTTCTCTTGCTCTAAGTGCTCCATGATTCTGGGTTGATTGGCGCGAGTATTGTATTAGTGAGTCAGCTTGGCTGAAGCACAGAAAATTAACCGATAAGACATCTGGCAGAAGAAACCTGTTTATGCAAATGATGCATGAAATGCAATGTTTTATTTATTTTTGTTTTCAAGAAACATGTCATCTTATTTGCAAATATATAATCATAACAAATTGATTGACCATAAAAATCTCTTTTATTCATAAAATTTGGAAGTATTACACTGAGTACAATTCCAGAAACCAAAATACAAATACAAGAGAGAAGGAAACTAATCATCCTAAGGATCCCCTAACAACAATGTCAGATGATCTGGATGCATGTGCGTACTTCCTTCGGATGCGTAGAATCTAGGACTCAAAAGAAGTCTTCATCTGAGCCTTCTCAAGGAAAAGCTGATCAACAATCTTCTTCCAAGCACAGGAAGGATGAGGAATACTAGAGGAAGATGGACCCTCTGGCTCTCTCTGTCTCTTCACTGCTCGGTCTTCAAGAAGTTCAATAAGCGCGTCTTTGTCCTCAGACTCAAGCTATAACTCCTCATGCTTTCGACTTAAAGCTTGGAACCACTCATCCCACATATCCTTTTCTTGCTTTATCTTGGAGAGTGTGTGTTCCAACTCCTCTACATCTTGGTTAGGCAAAGTTGATGGCTCAACCACAACCATAGACATAGGTCTCTCACAAGCATATGGCATCTTCAACTCCAAAGCTCTCTTCTTCACCCAAGTAGTGTAAGCTTCCAAAGCTACATTGTTGTTCAGACCAAGCTCGGATCTTCCTTTCCTATGCACATCATGCCAAGCACGTATCATCTTTTGCTTCAAGTGTTGGGGATCTTTACCCTCTTGATAGAAAATACCTTCTAACTGAGTGTTATTAGGTTTGTCTCTCAAGGGGAACCCAAGTTGACGACGAGTCAAAGCAGGGTTGTAGTTGATTCCTCCTTGCGTACCAATGAGAGGCAGATTAGAGAATTCACCACAACTATCAATAATCTCCAAGCTACCCAATGCAGAGTCATACCAAACTATATCATCATTAGTGAGAGACATAAGTCTCTGAGACCACCTTAGACATTGTTTGTTCTCTAAGAAAGCAGGCGTCTGAGGCAAGTGCGAAATTAACCACTTGTATAGAAGAGGAGCATAACACACAATAGTTCCACCACCTTTAGAATTCCTAAAATGTAAAGATAAGTACACATCACCCAATAGAGTAGGCACAAGATTCCCAATCAAGAAGATTCTAATGGCGTTAACATCAACAAAACCGTCAATGTTAGGGAACAAAGCTAAACCATAAATGAGAAACACAAAGATGGCTTCAAAGGCATCCACACTACCAGCTTGAGCAAAGGCAGTAGCTTCCCATATGAGGAACTCAAAAGTCAACCCAAACATTCCTCATTTCTTCACCCAATGAGCCTCAATCTCAGACTTCTTCAAGTGAAGAGCTTCAGTTATAACATGAGATTTGGGAATCTCCTCCAATCCACTAAAAGGCACCTTGTCAGAAATAGGTATTCCCAAGAGATGGGCATACTCCTCTAACGTAGGCATAAGTTGGTAATCAGGAAAAGTGAAGCAACGGTAAATAGGGTCATAAAACTGAACCAACACATTCAAGAGTCCTTCAACCATATTAGCAGATAACACAGATAGAGGCTTCCCATGACGTTGCTTGAAATCCAAGGGATCTAATACAAAAGATGATAGCTTCCTTAGCTCTTTCAAATCGGGACATATGAAATTGTACTTCTTAGTGTTCCTTCGTCCATAATCCATGGTCTGAAAATATTTTCAAATAAAACCTCAGTTCCTTGAAGTTATTTTTCGTGTGATGAATGTTATGATGCGCATGAATGCATGAATGCAACAATCACAAATAAGGGATCACATACAAGGCAAACAAACAAAGGTCAAGGGATGAACCTAGTCATTATCAAGATCAATCATCCATTTTGGTGGATTATGGTTTCACCTTATCAACACCCAAGTTCCATTGATATTGACAAGACTTGATTGGATCAACCAAGAATCAAGGGTTTGTTGCGAGTCACGAGCATGGAGTCAAGTTAAGAACCAACCCAAAGGAGTGTACTAAGGATAAAATATGTACATCATGTTCTAAAAAGTTCCCAGAGTCTTGATTCCATCTATCGGATATTAAAGGTTAAAAGATGACTGACTCATCAACCCATAATATTCTCAAGAGAAACTCGTCTGAGTGTAGTATCGTGTAACAACTGTTATCAAATCTACACCTGAACAGTCTCCGTACTACGTCCAAAATAGGCCAAGTTAGGTTAAATGTTCTATGGTCATCAGTTTCTCGGACCCCAAATCAGAGAAAGTAATACCTAATCACAAATAACTTATGTGACATCAATAGCTCCAAAAGGGTCTCCATTGAGTAGATGGGTCCCAAGCAAACTTGTTAAGGACTACTCCACACAAGTCGAACATGACTATACCATCCTTCTATCTTAATTAAACTCAAGTTTGGTTTAGAACTTATCTCACCACTCAGAGATCACCAAGCACAACAAGCAGATTATATCACACAAACAAGTATACAAACATCAAATATACAAATATATACACATAAAAAAGTAGGCTAAACCCACTGGAGACTACTCCCCAACAGAGTCGCCACTTAATTTATGTAACGGTAAATTCATGACCATTAAGCTATGGATAAACTTATCGTCAATAAAACTAGAGTCACCACCACGCTTTTATTGTTTCCAACGGAAAGGGGAAAAGTACGAACAAAACCCAAAGATAAGAAGTTTTCAAATCAAAACTAATAAAATGTCAGTGATTACAGGTAAGAGGGTTTGTTACACAGAGGGAAGGTGTTAGCACCCAAAGTGTCCTAGGTACTCCTAGGGAGCCCTTTTTCATGCGTGTATGTGTTTTGGTATAAAATGATGTTTGAGAAAAAATGGAGTGTGGGGATGAGAAAAGAATTCATTGATTATATTTTTATGTTTGACAAGACCTTCGGACTTGTGTCTACGTACCAACATAAAATGAGGGATCAAAATCTCGTAGTTCGTGGTATCAATTTCAAAGTGAGTGAATTGCTTTTAACAAAAAATTTAAGTTTAAAAGAGGCACAAAATGCCTAAAAGAATTTGAATGAGTGTTAGTTCTTTTTATCTTTTGAAATTTTAAGTCTAATATGGTTAGATTCATTTACAAGTTTGATTAAGAAAAAGAGTGTAAAAATGCAATGGCATAAGGCCAAGGTTTCTAATTTGCAATAAAGAGTCTAAGTTAGAAATTACAAGCAAAGAGGATTTTGAAAAGGGGAGAGAGATTTGAAATTTAAGAAATAAGAGGAGATGAAAAGACTAATCCTAAGCAAAAATTTAAAAGTTGAGAGTTGAAAAGATCTGACCAATGTGATGCAATCTAATAGACAAGAATGTCATATAGAAACCCACTTTTCCTTTGGACTTTAAAATCAAGCAATATCAACAAGCTAGCAAGATAAAGAAAAAGGCATCAAATAAAGATAACCCCAATCCAAGCTAGCAACTTCATAGTATTCTTCAAAATCTTCCCCATGTATCAGATGACATACTCCTTGACTGGCTTAGAATAAGGCATTAGACTCAGGTTCCAAATAACATTTGCATCAAGACCATGTAGCAGGTGAATTCATGAAGATCTCAACACTTGCATCAAATGAAAGCTCAAATCACAAGAACTTAGTTTCAGAAATGTTGGCATTGTCCAAGTCCTTTTGCATATGGAATGTTGCATAATTCTAAGTCCAAAGCTCAGGTCAAACCCAACAGTCCACACAAACATTTTTTAGGGTTTTTTGTTGTTTATTAAGTATTTTTAAGGTCCTAAGACCACAAGCACAAACAAAATATACAAATAGATATATATATAACCACAATATGTGGCTCAAGTGAGCAAAGGGAAAATGACATTAAAATAAACAAGATAAATGATATGTATAATGGCAAATGATAAATGGCTTGAATTTAAAGTGCATAAAGTAAATGAATTGAAATTAAAAGTTAGTTAAATGTTAGTTGATTAGATGTTAGTGGAGTTTTACTTTTTAATTGTGTAAGTCATTCTTTGGATAACACTCAACCCTCTATTCACAAGCATGGATCCTTGAACCAAGACATCTTCCAAAGGAAGGAAAAAAAGCCATGTTTCCATACAATACCATGAAAGGGGGGAGACTTACAATCTCACTTACTATAATGCTATGTCTTTGTGTCAAAATTTAGCGTTATGTTAAGCAATCGTAATTGGACTTATGTAGAAGTCACAACTATCTGAGACCGGACAATAATTTTTTTAGTGTTAATGCATGTTAGAGATATGGTACAATGAACCATACTCCTAAAACATACCACACACAAAAAGAAAATGATCAAAGGATGAACCTAATCTCATCCATACTTGTATTGGTTCATCTAACACAAAGTTATTGATGAACCAATTAGCCTTAGGATATTAGATGTAATTAGCCAATGAAAGGGATGAGATAGAATGGGATTGAAGATGAAGAGGGAGGGGAAATGAGACAAATACAAATTGGTCATGGGAGGAATTTTATCAAATTAAAATCATTCATTCATTTTGAGATATGAAATGTACATTTCATCAATCCCCTAAGTCCAATAATTTTAATCCAACAAAACTCAAATCAACCTTGACCAAGGCCCAAACACATAGTCAAACTTCACAAGTCAATAAAAAATAGCTCAACACAATTTATTCACAACTAAACAATTAAAAATCAAATTAAAATGCATTAAATTAAATTATGTTTGATCAAAAACCTAAAATCTCTTCAAAACACCAAATAAATGGCCAAGAGATTTATCATAGGTCAAACAAGGCCAAAGGACCTTGGAGAAATTTTTTCATTATTTTTGAAAATTCAGAAGTAGTTTTAAACAATTAAAAATATGCATAAAGCAATTAAATCATGAAAAATATCAATATTGATCCAAAAAATAATTTTAATTCAAAAAATGAAAGAGAAAAATATTTGAATTTTTTTTGTTAAAGTCCCATATTTTTTGGATCAATAATGAAATTAGTATGATTTAATGAAAAATAAGCAAATAAAAGGAAAATTCAGAAATTCAAAAAAACGTGGACCATCTGGTCTTCCTCATTAATTGAGGTGGCAGATCAGATAGTGATCAACACGCTTTCCACATGCACTATAGTCAAATGAGACACACGCGTGATAATCACAACCAACGCCCAAGATTAAAATATTTTAAAAGGATCCTATGGTTGAGATGCTTCTAACACATTGCCTGAGCCAGAGCTCCAGTCTTCTTCTCTGGTGGACCTCACCGGACTGGTCCACCTCCAACCATCACCAAAATGAAAAGCAAGACATGGAGTCAAAGAAAAAATGCCCAGGAGCTCGAATTTGGCCTCAATTTTGTCTAATTCCAAGTATATGAAAAGATACAGGGAATTGAATTTTGAGGATCACGAACTGAGTTGCTTCGATTTGACCTCAAAGCAACTCAATTTTGTTGCCTACATTGGTAAGACTTCAGCAAACCAAAAATCAACAAGAATAATGGAGAATCAAGAGAGAATCGAAGAGAAGAAGATTATGAAAAATCACCTTCGAGTTGATCTAATTCCACTTGATCTTGATCTGGATTTGATTGCTTTCTCCTCCTCTTGCTTGCAGAAACCAAATGAGATGCAAAGGGAATTGAATTTCTGGAGTTTGAACTTCCAAACAGAAGATGAATTTCAAGCTCGATTTCAAGAGAAATATTAGAAAATTATATGGCAGTGATGGTTTGAATTGGTCTAGCAAAGCTTGGGCAAGGTATTGATGATGAATCTGAAGCCTTAAGCTTGTTTAAATAGGCAATGCACTTGATATTTGCACCACTTGAAAATTGGACAAATTTGGAAACCTTCTTGCATAGGTGCATGGGCAATGGTTTGGGCCTTGAGAATGATGTAATCCACTTCCCATTCATGTGTAAAGAGTACTGAATGCATCATGTGCAAGCATGCAAAAGAATTTGATCATTTGAAATCCAATCTTGCCAAAACACTTTCCATAATGAAGCCATGTGCAAGTCCCTCAATTTTAATCCAAATGGGATGATCTTAGATGTTTTGGAAATGGGAGATCAAAGGGAACAACTTTCATGTTGAACACGTTTTCATTTGAAACTTGGATCATGATGAATTTTGAGGTGGAAGTTTGGGAAATCAAACATATTTGAAAATTTTCTAAGTCCCAAGTCAAATGTTTATTTCTTCCACCTTGAATAATGTTTTCTATGGACTTCAAATGAGAAATGTTCCCGTATCAAATTTGTAGATATTTCAAACCTATTAAATTTGGTCACAAGTTTGACCTCATTTGGATTTGGCATGAAGGAGTTATGCATTTTAGAAGTTGAGGAAAATCACTTGTTCAATGGTTTTGGCCCAAAATGACCTATAATGTTTTCACTTGGCACATGCATTTTCAAGTTGAATTTGAACTTACTCCAAACATAAATATTGAATAAAACATATTTAATTTTATCATGCAATTTTAATGGATTTAATCTCATAAAAAATGAGCATGTTATGGTCTTGGGAAGTTGACCTCCAAATTAGGGTTTAGACAAAATGACCTATAATCTTTCATCATAAAAAATGACTTTCTAAGCAAAACTAGCTCTAGAATGCAACATGAAAGTTGTTTGGAATGTAATTTAAAGTAATGTTTCTATTGAAATCATTTTCATATGACAAAAATTGTAGGAAATAGGGTCCAGGGAACCCTAGTTTTGACCAGTTGACTTCCTCTTGTGAACCACCATGAACCAACTTGCTAGCTTGACATTATTTTGACTTTTGGGACTCATGGAGGATCATATATGCATAAGATGATATAATGTGAAGTATACCTTGAAATATTTGATCAATTGGTGAAGAAACTTGTTGAAGAAGTCACACAAGATACTCAGATGAATTAAGGTTTCCAAGGCCAGCAAATTCCAAACTCTTGATGATCTCTTGATCAAAATAACATGTTAAGATCATGGGGATCCATATATGACACTTAGAGCCAAAGTAAACCAATTCTTGTTTGAGCTCCTTGTATTGAGGGTCTCAAACCCTAGATATGATCTAGATAGATCATAGGTGAGCATGTACACTACCTACAAAAGCAACAAACTATACAATGACATATTTTTGGTATTTTGGTTAGTAAATAAAGATAAATGGAGTATGATACAATCAAATGTGCTTGGTGATCTCTCCCAGTGCAAGCCCAAGGAATGAGGGGTAAGGAGTATGCCAAGTTGTGATCCCAATGCTAATGCATATGATAAGATAATATGAGGGATCTTATGGTCAAAATTGGGGTCTTACAGAGGGTTAAGTGTTCTCCAAAGAATGACTTAATCAATTGAAAAGCAAAACAATACTAACATATAATTAATTAAAAGTTGACTAACTTTTACTCTTATTGCTTTAATTTTAATTCATTTACTTTATGCAATTTAAATTCAAGCCATTTACCATTTCATTTGCCATTATACATATCATTTAACTTGTTTATGGTTATGCCACTTTTATTTTGCTCACTTAAGCCATGTATTGTGATTGTATATGTTTATTTGTGTATCTTGTTTGTGTTTGTGGTCTTAGGACCTTAAAATACCAAATAAACAACAAAAATCCTAAAAAATGTTTGTGTGGAATGTTGGATTTGATATGAGCTTTGGACTTAGAATTAGGCAACATTCCCTATGCAAAAGGACTTGGCCAATGCCAACATTTATGAAACCAAGTTATTATGATTTTAACTTTCATCTAATGCAAGTAATGAGATCCATATGAGTTCATATGCTACATGGTCTTGATGCAAATGTTACTTCGAATCTGTGTCTGATGCCTTATTCTGAGCCATTCAAAGAGTGTGTCATCTGCTACATGGGAAGATTAAGAAGAAGAATATGAAGTTGCTAGCTTGGATGTGGCTATCTTTATTTGATGCCTTGCTCTTTACTTTGCTACTTGATTATTGATATTGCTTGATTTAAAGTCCAAGGCAAAAGTGGGTTTCTATATGACACTCTTGTCTATTGGATTGCATCCCACTGGTCAGATCTTTTCAACTCTTAACTTTTAATTTTTGCTTAGGATTAGTCTCTTCATCTCCTCCCAACTTCTTAAATTTTAAATCTCTCACCCTTTCAAAATCTTCTTTGCTTGTGATTTTCTAAACTTAGACTTTATTGCAAATTAGAAACTTTGGCCTTATGCCATTGCATTTTGAAACTCTTTTCTTAAATCAAACTTTTAAATGAGTCTAACCATATTGACTTAAAATTTCAAAAGACAAAAAGAACTAATACTCATTCAAACTCTTTTAGGCCCTTTGTGCCTCCTTTAAACTTAAATTTTTGTTAAAAGCAATCCACTCACTTTCAAATTGTTACCACGAACTACGAGGTTTTGATTCCTCATTTTTATGTTGGTACGTAGGCACAAGTCCGAAGGTCTTCTCAAACACAAAAATTGAATCAATGAATTCTTCTCTCATCCCCACACTCCATTTTTTCTCAAACATCATTTTATACCAAAAACATGCACACATAAAAAAGAGCTCCCTAGGAGTACCTAGGATACTTTGGGTGCTAACACCTTCCCTCTGTGTAACCAACCCCCTTACCTGTAATCTCTAGCATTTTATTAGTTTTGATTTGAAAACTTCTTATCTTTGGCTTTTGTTCGTACTTTTCCGTCTTACTTTGGAAACAATAAAAGCGCGATGGCAACTCTTGTTTTATTGACGATAAGTTTATCCATAGTTTAATGGTCATGAATTTACCGCTACAGAAATTAAGTGGCGACTCTGCTAGGGAGTAGTACTCAGTGGGTTTAGCCTACTTTTTTATGTGTATATAATTTGTGTATTTGATGTTTGTATACTTGTTTGTGTGATATAATCTGCTTGTTGTGCTTGGTGATCTCTGAGTGGTGAGATAAGTTCTAACCCGAACTTGAGTGCAATTAAGATAGGAGGATGGTATAGTCATGTTCGACTTGTGTGGAGTAGTCCTTAACAAGTTGGCTTGAGACCCATCTACTTAGTGGACCCTTTTGGAGTCATGAATGTCACACAAGTTATTTGTGGTTAGGCATTACTTTCTCTGATTTGGGGTCCGAGAAGCTGAGGACCGTAGAACATTTAACCTAACTTGGCCTATTTAGGACGTAGTGCGGAGACTGTTCAAGTGTAGACTTGATAACAGTTGTTACGCGATACTACACTCAGACGAGTTTCTCTTGAGAATATTATGGGTTGATAAGTCAGTCATCCTAACCTATAATATCTGATAGATGGAATTAAGACTCTGAGAACTTTTTAGAACATGATCTATAGGTTTTATCCTTAGTACACTCCTTTGGGATGGTTCTTAACCCGACTCCATGCTCGTGACTCACAACAAACCCTTGATTCTTGGTTGATCCAATTAAGTATTGTCAATATCAATGGAACTTGGGTGTTGATAAGGTGAAAACCGTAATCCACCAAAATGGATGATTGATCTTGATAATGACTTGGTTCATCCCTTGACCTTTTTTTGTTTTCCTTGTGTGTGATACCTTATTTATGATTATTGCATTCATGCATTCATGCGCATCATAACATTCATCTCACGAAAAATAACTTCAAGAAACTGAGGTTTTATTTGCAAATACTTTAAGACCATGGATTGTGGACGAAGAAACACTAAGAAGTACAATTTCAGATGCCTCGATTTGAAAGAGATAAGGAAGTTATCATCTTTTGTATTAGATCCCTTAGACTTCAAGCAACATCATGGGAAGCTTCTATTTGTGTTATCTGCTGATGTGGTTGAAGGACTCATGAGTGTTTTGGTTCCATTTTATGACCCTCTCTATGTTGCTTCACTTTTCCCGATTATCAACTTATGCCTACGTTAGAGGAGTATGCCCATCTCTTGGGAATACCTGTTTCTTACAAGGTGCCTTTTATTGGATTGGAGAAGATTCGCAGATCTCATCTTATAGTCGAAGCTCTTCACTTGAAGAAGTATGAGATTGAGGTTCATTGGGTGAAGAAAGGAGGAATGTTTGGGTTGACTTCTGAGTTCCTTATTGGGAAAGCTACTGGATTTGCTCAAGCCGGTAGTGTGGATGCCTTTGAAGCCATCTTGGTTTTGCCCATCTATGGTTTAGCTTTGTTCCCTAACATTGACGATTTTGTTGATGTTAAATCCATTAGAATCTTATTGATTAGGAATCCTGTGCCTACTTTGTTGGGTGACATATACTAATCTTTGCATTTGAGGAATTCTAGAGGTGGTGGAACTATTGTGTGTTGTGTTCCTCTTCTATACAAGTGGTTTATTTCGCACTTGCCTTAGACGCCTGCTTTCTTGGAGAACAAACAATGTCTACGGTGGTCTCAGAGACTTATGTCTCTCACTAATGATGATATAGTTTGGTATGATTCTTCATTGAGTAGCTTGGATATTATTGACATTTGTGGTGAATTCTCTAATGTGCCTCTCATTTGTACACAAGGAGGAATCAACTACAACCCTGCTTTGGCTCGTCGTCAACTTGGGTTCCCCTTGAGAGACAAACCTAATAACACTCAGTTAGAAGGTATTTTCTATCAAGAAGGAAAAGATCCCCAACATTTGAAGTAGAAGATGGTACATGCTTGGCATAATGTGCATAGGAAAGGAAGATTCGAGCTTGGTTTGTGCAACTGTGTAGCTTTGGAAGCTTACACTCTTTGGGTGAAGAAAAGAGCTTTGGAGTTGAAGATGTTGTATGCTTGTGAGAGACCTATGTATATGGTTGTGGTTGAGCCATTACCTCTCCCTAACCAAGATGTAGAGGAGTTGGAAGATGCACTCGCCAAGATGATGCAAGAGAAAGATATGTGGGAAGAGTGGTTCCATGCTTTGATCCGAAAGCATGAAGAGTTGCAACTTGAGTCTAGGGATAAGGATGCACTGATTGAACTTCTAGAAGACCGAGCGATGAAGAGACAGAGAGAGCCAGAGGGTCCATATTCCTCTAGTATGCCTCAACCTTCCGGTGCTTGGAAGAAGATTGTTGACCATCTTGTCCTCGAGAAGGCTCAGATGAAGACTTCTTTTGAGTCCGAGATTCGACACATCCGAAGGAAGTACGCGCCTGCAGCCCGATCATATGACACTGTTGTTAGGGGATCCTTAGGATGATTAGTTTCCTTTCCTCTTGTATTTGTATTTTGGTTTCTGAAATTGTACTCAATGTAATCCTTCCAAATTATATGAATAAAAGAGACTTTTATGGTCAATCAAATTGTTATTGTTATTTTGCAAATAAAATAGTATGTTCCTTGAAAATAAAAACAAACAAAACATTGCATTTCATGCATCATTTGCATAACAGGTTTTCTTCTGCCAGATGTCTTATTGGTTATTCTTTCGTGCTTCATCCAAGCTGACTCACCGATACAACACTCGCGCCAATCAACCGAGAATCATGGAACATTTGGAACAAGAGAACCGAGAGTTGAAGGATGAGATTGCTCGTTTGACTGCCAGGATGGAGTCTGTTTTAGCTGCTTAGAATCAGTCTTCTCCAATGCCTGCAACTCCTCCTCCTCAGAGGATTGTCATTTTAGAGGTTGCTACCCCAACTGTGCCTACCACTCAGTTTACTTCAGCTATGCCTGCCAGATTCCCATGGGGAATGCCACCGAACTTTGTGCCTGAAGGGTTTGCGCCTACTTTTGCTTCGATACCGGCATCTAGCCCGGTCATGTCTGTTCTGCCTCCAGTCGTTCATACTCTTCCTCGTGTTGAGGACATCATCTACCATTCTGAGTCGTCTGAGGGCCCTGATGTTTATGAAAAGATGGATGAAATGAAGGACCAGTTCCTTAAGTTGCGAAAGGAATTGAAGACATTCAGAGGAAAGGACTTGTTCGGTAAGAGTGTTGTTGAACTTTGCTTAGTGCTGAATGTCAAGATCCCAAAAAGTATAAGGTAAATACTTGTCCATTTAGCCATATCTTCATGTATGCCAGGAAAATGTCAATGCAAACTGATAATGATCAGTTACTTATTCACTATTTCCAAGACAACCTTACTGGTGCTGCTCTGAGGTGGTACATGGGGTTGGATAGTGCAAGTGTTCGCACATTCAATGATTTGGGTGAAGCTTTTATGAAGCAGTACAAGTATAACATGGACATGGCACCTGATAGAGACTAGTTGAGGTCTATGTCTCAGAAGGACAAAGAGACATTTGAAGAGTATGTCCAGAGGTGGAGAGAGTTTGCTGCTCAGATCAATCCCCCGTTGGAAGAGAAGGAGATGACCAAGATTTTTCTTAAGACCTCGAGTTCAATTTATTACGAACGCATGATTTCTAGTGCCCCCGGTGATTTTATCGAAATGTTAAACATGGGGATGAGGTTAGAAGAGGGTGTCTGTGAGGGACGTTTGTCTAAGGAAGAGGTGTCATCAAGCAAGAAGTATGGGAGCAATTTCACTAGAAAGAAGGAAGGTGAAACCAATGCAGTATCTATGAGGAGGCAGAGGAGGCCTCATATTAAAAGAAATCCACAACCACGTCAGCATCATCATCAAGTTTCATCCGTTATTCCAGTATTTTCCAATAATCAATCAATGTCAGTTCAACAACGACAACCACAACAAAGAACAAACAACTACAACAACATCAACACCAATAATAATCAACAACAACAAAGTTTCGAGAGGAAGGACTCTTTTGACCCTATTCCTATGTTATACGCAGAACTTTATCCATCTTTGAATCTCTAGAAAATTCTCCAACCAAGAAATCCGCCACAAATTCCAGAACCACTTCCATGGTGGTATAGCCAGAACTTCATTGTGCCTTTCATCAAGGAGATCCCGACCATGATATTGAAAACTGCTACCCTTTTAAGTATGAGGTCCAGAAGCTAGTGAAGAGTGGGATGGTGTCCTTTGAGGATCGTGCGCAGAATGTGAAAGCTAACCCATAGCCCATTCATGGTAATTCCTCTGTTAATATGGTAGATGATTGTCCGGGAAGTTTCCGAGTGTTTGATGTACGACGTATCTGTAGGTCCTTGGTGGAGATGCATAAGACTTTGTGTACCATCAGTGATTGTGAGCCTGACCATGACGGCTGTGTAATTTACAGTGTAAACCCCCGTGGGTGTTCAATCGTCAAGAGAGATATCCAGAAGTTGATGGATGAGAATGTAATCCAGATTCAACAGTCGAGGGATATAGATTATGTGAATATAATAGTACCAGTGTTTAAAACCCCTGAGTGGGTAGTGATTTAGTTTGAAAACTGCAACAGTAACAACGTCAATAGATCGTATCACCGTTAGTAATACGGTTAGCGGGCCCTGTCCTGTATGCATCCGATAGAGCTGTTCTGTATTGGTATAATGCTACTATGTGTAACACCCCAAAATTTACCCTCCTTATCCACGTATTCATTTTTAGGTCATTTAACATTAGATACATTGCATTTCATCATGTCAATCGGGATTAGCTCCAAGAAGCTTGAACATCATCCAGGACACTTTGTGGGTTCTATTTAGATGATCAGTCAACACAAGGGAAAGACTTGAGTTACTTCCAACAGGGGTCTATTCGTCAGTCAAAACGTTAATCTTGAAGGAGCAAAGGTTTGTTCATGAGTTGTCATGCTCGCTAGGCGAAGCCCAGGTGTTATACAAGCAAAAAAAAAATGAGAAAAAAAAATGAAAAACGAAAAAAGAACGAAAAACGAAAAAAAAAATTTAAATAAAATAATAAATAAATAAATAAATAAAAGAAAAAATCTCAGACTTGGACCTCTCTCATTTGAGCCCACAAAGCCATGAAAATCAGGTTATAAAAGAGGGAGAACAGACAGAAAAAGGAAGAGAAGCAAAACACTCTGAGGTTTCCTTGGAACAAAACCCTGGACAAACCTGGAGAGAAACCTAGACAGATAGAGTGAGAATTAATCTGCAGCAACCTCCAGGCAACTCTGAAAGGTTCATTCTGACTCACACACTTTCAGCTCAAGTAAACCCTAACATTGGTTTGCAAATCCAGCCGTGCCATTTGATTTCAACCGATCTCTCCAATCAGGTTTGCCCTTATTCCCATTACCTTTGTGCTTTGAAGTTGAATACTCTGAATGTTTGAGGTATGATGGATGAATTTCATTAGGTTTTTGCCCACGGGTTCATAATTATGTATGAATGTATAAATAATGCCTTGAATGCTTAATCATTTAATTTCTGAAGTGTATGCCACAGGGTTTGAGGTTTCTGAAACCATACTGTTATCCATGAAAAACCATATTGTTTTGCTCTAATCTGACTTACGTTTATCATAGCATGTTTTCTCCTAATCCTTATCTTGTTTCACTAACCCTTTTGTTGAGTTTGTGTGAAGGCTCACATGACTTTTGCAGGGATAGCTCGTTGGATATTCCACTTTGCTTGTGGGATACCATTTGGGAGATTTATTCTGATTGCCTTGTTGGCACATTTACTTTATACATGTTTGTTTTGTATGTGTTCGTATCCCCGCAGGTAGCGCGGTTCCTTCGTCAAGGACTGCCTTTTTGCATGAGCATCCCAAACCCTAACCCTTCATTGATTTTTCTTCTCCTAAACACACGTTTACTCCTTCTACTACAGGTGAGTAAGTCTCCAAACGTCGTCTTCCCCCAAAACATAATCCTTAACCCCGTAGTTAGCCGAACTACGGCTTGCTCTGATTCTCATTCCAGATGAGATACGTAGGCATAAGACGCGATGTCTTAGCGAGCACAATTACCCTTAACCCCTAGGTAGCCGAGCTACAAAGACTCTGATTCTCATATTCAGATGAGATACGTATGCAGTGGATGCGACATCCGTGCGAGTCATTTTCTTTTGACCCTTTTTTTTTAGTAAATAACACATTAGATAAACCCACACCCTTTAGACAAGAACTACAAAAGTGGATCTCGTAGAGTACTACGGATGCGTAGGGGTGCTAATACCTTCCCTTCGCATAATCGACTCCCGAACCCATAATTTGGTTGCGAGACCCTGTCTTGTCCTTTCTTTTTTCCAGGTTTACTTCGAGCGTTTCCTTTCCCTCCTTTGGGATAAATAACGCACGGTGGCGACTCTCCTATCTTTCTTCACCGGTTGTTTTTTTTTCGCATTCCATTTTTCAGGTTGCGACAGCTGGCGACTCTGCTGGGGACCCGGTTTCCCTAAGTGAGTCCCTCCTAGCTTTTGTAGGTTGTTTGTTTATTGGGTGTTTATTCTTTTGTACAGTTATTTATCTTTCAGCATTTACCTGCTTTATTGCATTGTGTACATATGACTGCCGTATCTGCTGGTTCTATTTGTGAGATGAGTTCTATACCCGAAATCGAGTGCACTTAGGATAGGAGAATGGCATAGTCTTGTTGGCTTGTGTGGAGTTATTCCTTAGCAAGTTGACTTGCAAGCCCATTCACTTGGTGGAGGTCATGTTGGGATCAATAATGTCACACAAGTAAGTTGTGGTTAGACATTACTTTTTCCAATATAGACCTTAGAAGCCAAGGACCTTAGTTTACCAAACCCATCTTGGCCTATTCGTAGGACGTAGTGCGAAAGTCGTTCAAGTGTAAGATTTGATACGATTGTTACGCGATACTACACTCATAAGAGTCTCTCTTGAGAATATTTTTGGAATACGAGTAGTCGTTCCTCCGATAATATCTGAAAGATGGGATTATGACTATGGGAACCTTTTGTAGAACATGTTTGGCAGGTTTAAACCTTAGTACACTCCCTTTGGGTGGTTCTTAACCTAAACTTCATGCTCGTGACTTGCAACAAACCCTTGATTCATGGTTGATCCGTTCAGGTATCCTTAATATCAATGAAACTTGTGTGTTGATAAGGTGTAAACCATAATCCACCAAAAATGGATGGTTGATATTAAGGATAACATGATCCATCCCATGACCTTTGTTTGGTGTGCTTTACTTGATCCTCTTAATTTCTCTCCAGGCAGTGCAACCTGACAGATGTTCAAGCGGATCCAGCAATTCTGATTGACATGCCATTGCATTGCATAACATCATCTGCATATTTGCATCCAACATCTCATGCTTATTCATTTGCAGGGTATTCCCTTTTTAAGGGGGGCCTTAAAATCGAATAAGCAGTGCATCGCATACCATACATACTAACCCTTGTTTGTTTTGCAGGTGTCACCGCAGTGTCTAATGTTTGTTCTCTGTTGCAGGCAGTTATTGGTCCCAAGCGAGTTCACAGGTACCCGACAAAGGAAAACCGTCCACGACTAGCAATGGACTAGATACAGAAAGAACTGGCTGATATGCGTGAAAGGATGGATCAGTTTATGACATTGATGACTGGTATGGCAGAAGGCCAGGCGAAGCTGAAGGAATTGGTTGAGCAACCGAGGCCCGATCCAGAGGTGGAAATACCAAGTGCTGAGGGGAACCCTGGTAACCCTGGGAACGCTGATAACCCTGTGAACACTGGAAACGCGGGTAACGCAAATGTTGATGGAAACCCGGGTAATGTTGGCAACACGGGAAATGTTGGGAATGGTATTGGCGGAAGGTACAATGTGAATCAAGGGATTCGGATTAACAGGCGCCCCGTTACTGAAGATTGTCAGTATGATCAATTTTCTTTGCACGACGAGGCCCTCGAGACCACTCGCCGTATGGATGAGCTTGCTGAGAAGCTCAAATCTTTGGTGTCTCAAAATTCCTTAGGTTTTGATGTCACCAATCTTGGTCTGTTTCAGGGAGTAAGGATCCCTCACAAGTTCAAACCCCCTACTTTTGAGAAATACAACGGGGCTTCTTGCCCACGCACTCATCTCCAATCTTATCTGGGAAGGTTGGGAGCTCACACTGAAGATGAAAAGCTGTGGATGTACTATTTTGAAGACAGTTTAACTGGAGCTTCTCGTGAATGATATTCTCATTTGTCTCGTACTACCATCAAGAGCTGGAAAGACTTGGCAGAGGCTTTTGTCAAGCAATATCAATACAACTTGGACATGGCTCCAAATCAGACCTTGTTGCAAGGAATGTCTCAGACTGCCAAGGAAACCTTTAGAGAATATGCTCAGCGTTGGAGACAGATTGCTGCATCCTTCCAACCCCCTATGTCTGAAAGGGAGATGGCGGACATGTTCATGAACACTCTTCAAGGAAATTATATCGAGAGATTGGTTGCTTGCCCGTCAATCAGCTTTGCAGAGATAGTGATTGCTGGAGAAAGGATCGAGAGTTTGTTGAAGATGGGCCGAATTCAAGACAACAGTGCTTCCAACTCATCAGTTCCCAAGAAACCGTTTGCTGGTAACGGTCAGCAAAGAAGAGAAGGTGAGACGAGCGTTGTATATGCCGGCAGAGGCAGGGGCAGAGAACGCCCTAATTATTATCAAGATCAAGTGGCCGCAGTCACTATTCCAACACTTGTTCCTCAACCGCAGTATCATCCGCAACAGCAACCCAGGTACAACAATCAACAACAAGGAGGTAATCTGGGTCAACAGAGACCCTATCAACAACGTCCAAGGCAGGCGGACCGGGTCATTGAGCCAATCCCAATACCTTATTCTGTATTACTTCCCAAGCTGATTGACATGAATCTGGTTACGTTGAGAACTCTGGCCCCACCGGTCGATCCCAACAATCTGCCTAGAGGTTATGATGTCAACGCCAGATGTGCTTTTCACTCCAACACACCTGGCCATACTACAGATAATTGCAAGGCTCTCCAGCTAAAGGTACAAGATTTAAGAGATGCCCAGGCCATCAATTTTTCTCCGGTGCCTAATGTTATCCAAAACCCGATGCCAGCTCACGGCGGGCAGAGGATTAATGATGTTGATAGTGGGGAAACTTTGAATTTGGTTTCTGATGTGACTAAACTGAAGGCTTCGCTATCGGTGGTCAAAGACCAACTCTTGAAAGGACGGATTTTCCCGGGCTGTGGGAAAGAGTGCAGAAATTGTCAAGACGCCGAGAACGGATGTGATATTTTGAGAAGGGGTATTCAGCAACTGATAGATGAAGGTTGTCTTCAGTTCGATCAGACTCGTCCAGTGAAGAATGATGTGTCGACAGTAACGTTTTATTTCACTCCTGAAGAAATATATGTTCCCGAGAGACCCGCTCCGACAATAATATATTTCCCAGAAAGTCCAGCACCAATTTACTCTGACAACCCTCAATCGACTTTGATTGGTCCGGTCACCAACACGGTACCAGAACCTGTTCCGTATGAGAAAGACAGTGCTATCCCGTGGCACTATGGGGCTGATATCTACTGCCAGGGGCAGAAAGTTAACGAAGAAGACATTGACATTGGTAGCTCCGCTGTAGACAATGTTGGAGGAATTGGTGGCTTTACTCGCAGTGGACGCCTATTTGCACCATCAACATTACGCACGAATGCTGAAGCTGGGGCAGCTGCCAAGGCTAAAGGAAAACAGGTATCCACCGAAGAGGTTACTACCGAGGAAGCTCCTCCTAAGACCGCGTTCGATAAGGAAGTGGATGAGTTTATGAGGATTATCAAGAAAAGTGACTACAAGGTAGTCGACCAGCTAAATCAGACACCCTCAAAGATCTTCATTCTCTCACTATTGATGTGCTCTGAGGCACACAGAGCAGCCTTGTTGAAAGTACTGAATATGGCTTATGTTCCCCCATAGATAACTGTTGACCAGCTGGAGTCGGTAGTTTCAAATGTACACACTAGCCATGCGCTAGGTTTCACCGATTATGACCTAACATCTGAGGGCAGGAATCACAATAAAGCCTTACATATCACAATGGAATGCAAAGGGACGGTGCTTTCCCATGTTTTGGTTGATACAGGTTCTTCTCTGAATGTTCTCCCAAAGAAAGCCTTAACGAAGTTGGATTACGATGATGCCACCCTGAGGCCGAGTAATTTAGTTGTAAGGGCTTTTGATGGCTCTACGCGAGCTGTTTGTGGCGAAGTTGAGTTGCCAGTTAAGATTGGACCGCAGGTATTCAAGAGTACCTTTTATGTGATGGATATCCAGCCTGCCTATAGTTGTCTGCTAGGTCGACCCTGGATTCATGTTGCCGGTGCTGTTACTTCTACTCTCCACCAGAAGCTCAAATATGGACTAGAAGGTCAGATCATCACCGTCTGTGGTGAAGAGGATATTTTTGTTAGCCACCTGTCTACATTTAAGTATGTGGAGATGGATGGCGAGATGCATGAGATGTTGTGTCAAGGCTTCGAAGCCATAAACATCAGTGAGGTCGCGCCCGAAACTGTCTTTTCACCTGAGTCTGAGAAGGTCGGGACTTCTATCTCTTCATACAAGCAAGCTGTTGAAGTGGTTAAGGCTGGTAATGCCCAAGGCTGGGGCAAATTTGTGGAGCCAGTCATAAAAGAAGACAAGTTTGGATTAGGGTATACTCCGGGGTCTCAGAAGAATGAAGTCGGTACTTTCTCCAACAGGGGTTTGGTTTCTCCCCACACCGTCAATGCTGTAGATGAAGACAAGGCTGACAGCGACTGTGACTTAGATAGCTGGATTCGCCCGTGTGTCCCAGGAGAAAAGCTCGATAATTGGTCGTCTGAAAAAGTCGTCCGATTTACTCTACTGAAGGAGTAATTTTTATTGTTTTCCTTTTATCACATGCATAATAAAGTTTTACACTTTGACCAAGGTGTAATGACTCATCTGTAGGGCCATCCATTTAGTTACATTTCGCAATTATTTTCATCATCAATAAAGGACAGCTTTTGCAAACAATTTTGTGTTCTCTTTCGTTCAATTGTTTTTACTTTTACAAAAACGGCAATGTTTCTTTTTCATGTTTCTTTTTCGTTTTTCTTTCCAAAAAAAACACCTCGTAAAACTGATCACCCGGATCTCACTGCTAACGACACTGCTATGGCCAAGTATGACTTCGACAATCCTATCTATCAAGCCGAAGAAGGGGTTGAGGAAGATTGTGAATTGCCTGAGGAGTTAGCCAGGTTGTTGAAACAGAAGGACCGAGCTATCACACCTTATCAGGAGGTGGTTGAGACCATCAACATTGGTACCGAAGACGACAAGAAAGAGATCAAGATCGGGGCCAGTCTACAGGCCGAGAGGAAAAGACCGTTGATCATGTACTTGACTGTGTTAGAAAGGTCAATGGGTTGTGTGCTCGGTCAGCATGACGAGTCATGTCGAAAAGAGCATGCAATATACTACCTTAGCAAAAAGTTTACCGACTGTGAACAAAGATACTCAATGCTCGAGAAAACTTGTCGCGCTTTGGCATGGGCTGCTCGCCGACTAAGACAGTATATGTTGACTCACACGACTCTATTGATATCAAAGATGGATCAAGTCAAGTATATTTTTGAAAAGTCAGCAGGGTTGCTAGGTGGCAAATGATGCTGACAGAGTATGACATCCAATACACTTCACAAAAAGCCATCAAAGGAAGTGTCTTGTCAGACTATCTTGCCGCGCGATCGATTGATGATTACCAACCTATGAGGTTCGACTTTCCTGATGAGGACATCATGTTTCTCAAATCGAAAGATTGTGAGGAACCACTCCCGGAGGAGGGGCCTGACCCTGAATCCAAATGGATTATGATGTTTGATGGGGCGGTCAACGTCAACGGTCATGGAGTTGGTGCAGTGTTGATCACACCGGAGGGGGTTCATATGCCATTTTGTGCCAAAATAACTTTTCCCTGCACCAACAATGAAGTCGGACGAAGCAGAATGGGTCCGTTCTCGATACAATCAGCTAAGCCTAGTTAAGGAAAAGAGACTAGCAGCTATATGCCATGGCCAGCTATATCAGAGACGGACGAAGAGAGCGTTTGATCAGAAAGTGCGCCCTCGGGAGTATCGAGTCGGTTAATTGGTACTCAAAAGAATTCTTCCTCCCAACACAGATCACAGGGGCAAATGGACACCGAACAACGAGGGTCCATACGTGGTTAAAAGAGTTTTCTCTGGTGGAGCTCTGATGTTAACAACCATGGATGGCGAAGACTTCTCGTCCCCTGTCAACTCAGACGCAGTTAAAAAATACTTCGCATAAAATAGACCCGCTGGACAGTAAAAATAATAGTCCAGGAAAAAAAGGGGCATCCCGACGAACCAAAAAAAGAATGAAGAGGTTCGGGCAAAAATTAGGGATATAAAAAAAAATGTACACCCAGTGAGGCGAAAACCCGAAAGGGCGGCTCAGGCAAAAAAGGGTATCCCGGTGGATTGAAAACCCAAAAGGGCGGTCCACGCAAAAGTTAGGGAATAAGCGAATAACTGCGATCTGAGTTCATCCGTGTTATATCACCGTTTCATTCAATCCGACAATCTTCGAAGGTAAAAGATCGACTAATCATCCACTTCAGAAAGCAAGATGAGCAGAGCGTCTTGAGGACATACGAGCCATAGCAGAGTCGAAACTCGGTGGGACCCCGTTTCCACATTGCCATTAGGATAGTTTCTCTTGTTCAATTTATAGCAATCACCTCTTTCCAGGGATCAGCTTCCTGATGTACTCGCCTATTCCTGGCACAAATTTTTCAACCAACAAAAGTCGAATAATTCAGTTAATAAGCCTCTTTACTTTTCATTTATCAGTTTGTTTGTAAAAGATGTCTGAATTCTTGAGGAAACATATTGCATCTGAATGTAATGGTGGCTTTTGCAGATGACTTGCGCAGGAAAACAGTCAAAATTGCTTTGAATGTGCTTAATCCCGGACGGTGAATTCAAACCGAGTAATTCCCCGGGGCATACGTGTATTTTTTGGTTACAGGTCACAGAAACCGGATGCCAAGTCATGAATCCTCACCCCTAAGCGGTTGACAAAGCCTCTCCTCTACAGAGCAGGTTCCCCAGTAGAGTTGACAGTATCCAGACTGTATATCCCCAGCGGAGTCGACAGTGCCAGACTGTATCTTCCCAGCAACAGCGGAGTAGTCGCATACCCAACAGACAAGAGGGTGGTGTTCCCGGTGTTCATCTCATCCCCAGCAGATTATTATTTTTAACAGATTTGTTTTAATCCCCAGCCTGAGGACGATTAGCAAGTTCGTATCCCCAGCAAAGGTCGATTCCTACGACATTTCCCTAGGAAGTGCTTTCCTCACAGACTCTCCTCGCAGAGCCTCGCCAAGCAAAGTTTCCATAGTTGATACTTCCCCAGCAAGGTCAACTTTTCAAAAAAGGCCGATTTATTTTCGGTGGCTCCCCGGTCCCGGCAGACGGATCGTTCCCCATAGATCATTCAAGGATTGATACAGCGGTCCGCTCCCTGCCAGAGTTGCTTCCCCAAGCAGATTTCTTTTTACTTTTGCACCATGCATAACATTTGCATTTGCATTTGCATGCATATCAAACATACACATAAGCTGATAAAGAGGTTCTTCAAAGCAGACTGAAAAATTACTTTACAACCAAAGTCATGAGATTCGTCCAGAGGATCAAGTGTGTGTGTGACCCAGCATGAGGGTCATTTCGAAGATTCAGCCTGAGAATCGTTTTCCAGAGATCCAGCCTGAGGGTCATTTCGAAGATTCAGCCAGAGAGTCGACTACGAGCGTTATTTCCCCAGCAAGCAGCTGGAGGAATAGATTGACAGCTCAACAGAAAATCAACCTACAAGAGGATCCAGCCCGCGGATCGCATTAAAAAAACAAAGTCTAATCGAAGAGTCGTTATAACATGTTCTAGCCTGAAGAATATGTACGAAGCCCAAAAGTGGGATATTCTCGAAGCTGCATATCTAACATGAAGACTGTAGATTTCGAAAGAGGGTCAACCAGCGCATGCCCCAGATGCGAGATCCTGATGATGGGAATTTATCATCAAAACAATCCAGATCTAGCCAGAAGATCAAAGTCAGGTCTAGCCCAAAGACCGAAAAATAGATAGATTCAGCCAGAGAATCAAAGAAAATAGATTCAGCCAGAGAATCAAAACAATTCAGATCTAGCCAGAAGATCGAAATAGATTCAGCCAGAGAATCGAAACAATTCAGATCTAGCCAGAAGATCGAAGAAGATCTAGCCAGAAGATCGAAGTCAGGTCTAGCCCGAAGACCGGAAATAGATTCAGCCAGAGAATCGAAACAATTCAGATCTAGCCAGAAGATCGAAGTAGATTCAGCCAGAGAATCAAAGAAAATAGATTCAGCCAGAGAATCGAAACAAAGGAGATCTAGCCAGAAGATCGAAGAAGATCTAGCCAGAAGATCGAAGAAGAGCTAGCCAGAAGATTGAAATCGTATCCAACCCGAGGATCAAAATTAACATCCAACCAGAGGACTAAATTGAGTATAGATTCAGCCAGAGGATCGAAACTCCAGATTAAGTCAGAAGACTGATTCAGATTCAGCCAGAGGATCGGAAGAGAAATAAACAGCGCGGTGTATTTCAGCATTTTTGTGGTGTTCTCGGAGCGCAATTTTTCTGTCTGTCTTTGGTATTCAATCACAGCTCACCCTGTTTGTCTGATAAGCTGTTCGCTTTCATCCTGCTCGGGTTAGCTGATGACTGAATAGGGGCAGCTGTAGCACCCCAAAATTTGCCCTCCTTATCCACGCATTCATGTTTAGGTCATTTAACATTAGATACATTGCATTTCATCATGTCAATCGGGATTAGCTCCAAGAAGCTTGAACATCATCCAGGACACTTTGTGGGTTCTATTTAGATGATCAGTCAACACAAGGGAAAGACTTGAGTTACTTCCAACAGGGGTCTATTCGTCAGTCAAAACGTTAATCTTGAAGGAGCAAAGGTTTGTTCATGAGCTGTCATGCTCGCTAGGCGAAGCCCAAGTGTTATGCAAGCAAAAAAAAATGAGAAAAAAAAATGAAAAACGAAAAAAGAACGAAAAACGAAGAAAAAAAACGATTTTTTTTTTTAATAAATAAATAAATAAAATAATAAATAAATAAAAGAAAAAATCTCTGACTTGGACCTCTCTCATTTGAGCCCACAAAGCCATGAAAATCAGGTTATAAAAGAGGGAGAACAGACAGAAAAAGGAAGAGAAGCAAAACACTCTGAGGTTTCCTTGGAACAAAACCCTGGACAAAACCTGGAGAGAAACCTAGACAGAGAGAGTGAGAATTAATCTGCAACAACCTCCAGGCAACTCTGAAAGGTTCATTCTGACTCACACACTTTCAGCTCAAGCAAACCCTAACATTGGTTTGCAAATCCAGTCGTGCCATTTGATTTCAACCGATCTCTCCAATCAGGTTTGCCCTTATTCCCATTACCTTTGTGCTTTGAAGTTGAATACTCTGAATGTTTGAGGTATGATGGATGAATTTCATTAGGTTTTTGCCCACGGGTTCATAATTATGTATGAATGTATAAATAATGCCTTGAATGCTTAATCATTTAATTTATGAAGTGTATGCCACAGGGTTTGAGGTTTCTGAAACCATACTGTTATCCATGAAAAATCATACTGTTTTGCTCTAATCTAACTTACGTTTATCATAGCATGTTTTCTCCTAATCCTTATCTTGTTTCACTAACCCTTTTGTTGAGTTTGTGTGAAGGCTCACATGACTTTTGCAGGGATAGCTCGTTGGATATTCCACTTTGCTTGTGGGATACCATTTGGGAGATTTATTTTGATTGCCTTGTTGGCACATTTACTTTATACATGTTTGTTTTGTATGTGTTCGTATCCCCGCAGGTAGCGCGGTTCCTTCGTCAAGGACTGCCTTTTTGCATGAGCATCCCAAACCCTAACCCTTCATTGATTTTTCTTCTCCTAAACACACGTTTACTCCTTCAACTACAGGTGAGTAAGTCTCCAAAGGTCGAGCATCCGGTAGATTGCGTAGTAACGTTGTCTGCCCCCAAAACATAATCCTTAACCCCGTAGTTAGCCGAACTACGGCTTGCTCTGATTCTCATTCCAGATGAGATACGTAGGCATAAGACGCGATGTCTTAGCGAGCACAATTACCCTTAACCCCTAGGTAGCCGAGCTACAAAGACTCTGATTCTCATATTCAGATGAGATACGTATGTAGTGGATGCGACATCCGTGCGAGTCATTTTCTTTTGACCCTTTTTTTTAGTAAATAACACATTAGATAAACCCACACCCTTTAGACAAGAACTACAAAAGTGGATCCCGTAGAGTACTACGGATGCGTAGGGGTGCTAATACCTTCCCTTCGCATAATCGACTCCCGAACCCAAGATTTGGTTGCGAGACCCTGTCTTGTCCTTTCCTTTTTCCAGGTTTACTTCGAGCATTTCCTTTCCCTCCTTTGGGATAAATAACGCACGGTGGCGACTCTCCTGTCTTTCTTCGCCGGTTGTTTTTTTTTCGCATTCCATTTTTCAGGTTGTGACACTATGTTGGAGAATGGTTAAGAGGTTCTGTTGCCTACGACTAATTCTATTGTGAACATTGCCGATATAGAAAAGGTGACCCGTAGCGGTCGTGCGTTTGGACCTGTCTTTCCAAAGGAGGGGATAGAAGATGTGCCTGTTGGTAAGAAGGTTGATATATCTGTAACAAATCCAGTTAGTGCTCCAAAGTGTCAGTCTGATGAATCCAGCAATTTGAAGCCTAGTGATGATGACGAGGTATTAAGGTTGATCAAGAAAAGTGAATTCAATATGGTGGAGTAGCTGCTCCAAACTCCTTCTAAGATTTCAGTGTTGTCTCTGCTTATGAATTCTAAAGCGCATAGAGAAGCATTGCAAAGAGCGTTGGAGCAAGCCTGCGTCGAGCATGATGTGAATATGGATCAATTTGACCACATTGTAGCTAACATCACTTCCTGCAACAATCTAAGTTTTTGTGATGAAGAGCTTCCTGAGGAAGGCAGAAATCACAATCTGGCACTACATATAACGATAAATTGCAAGGAAGATGCATTGTCAAATGTTTTGGTTGATATCGGTTCTTCGTTGAATGTACTCCCCAAGTCAACTCTGTCAAAATTAACATATCAAGGTGCCCCTATGAGGTACAGTGGCATGATCGTCAAAGCTTTTGATGGTTCTCACAAGATTGTTATTGGTGAAGTGGACCTTCTAGTGAAGATAGGTCCGAGTGATTTCCATATTACTTTCCAAGTAATGGATATCCCCCGACCTATAGATTCTTATTGGGAAGGCCATGGATACATGAGGCTGGAGCTGTGACATCCACTATGCACCAGAAGCTGAAATTTGTGAAGAATGGCAAGCTTGTCATTGTTGGTGGAGAGAAAGCATTGTTGGTAAGTCACCTGTCGTCTTTTTCATATGTAAAAGCTGAGGATGAGGTTGGAGCTTCATTCCAAGCTCTATCTATTACTGAAGTGAAGAAAATTGGGGCACCCATGTCCTCTTTAAAAGACGCTCAGAAGATTATTGAAGATGACAGTTCTGATCAGTGGGGACGTATGGTGGAGGTCGTCGAGAACAAGAATACAACCGGTTTGGGATTCCAGCGAGGGTTGTCTAATGTCAAAGTTGAAGATATGCAACCGAGTTTCCATAGCAGAGGGTTCATCCATGGTAATGAACAACACTCAGTTACCGTAATTGAGGGTGATGAAGATGAAGACTGCACCAATTTTGTGACGCATGGAAAGGCTTGCCATAATTGAATTGCTGTTGATGTTCCTGTTATTATCCATCGCTTTAAGTAATTCGTTTTTATCATTTTAGAAAATCCTTCTCCTATGCCTAAAGGAGAAGTGAACATTGTTGGGTATTTTTCAAATTAATAATCAATAAAATACAATTCTATTCATCCACATCTATGATGTTTTTATTTTTACTTTTTGCTTTTCTGAAAATGGTAATCACAAAAAACATAAGTAAATAAATAAATAATTGTCTATCTGCATAATATTTGGTTACAATTCACTTCTCTAAAATCAAAATATTAAATCATCATGCAGGTTGGTTTCTAAACCCATTGAATTCAATATTCCTACTCCTTCTCCAAACTTTGAATTCCCTGTGTTTGATGCTGAGGAAAAGATTGATGAATAAGTGTCTGATGAATTGTCTCGTCTACTTGAGCATGAGGAAAAAGCCATTCAGTCATTTGAAGAGCAGATTGAGTTAGTTAACTTGGGATCCGAAGATGATGTGAAGGAAGTCAAGATTGGTTCTCAACTATGTCCAGAGGTTAAATAGGGGTTGATTGATCTTCTTCGAGAGTATTCAGATGTGTTTGCTTGATCCTATCAAGACATGCCTGGTTTGGATTTTGAGATTATGGAGCATAGATTACCGTTGAACCCAGAATGCCCGCCAGTCAAGCAAAAGTTGAGAAGAACTCATCCTGATATGGCAGTGAAGATCAAAGAAGAAGTGCAAAAGCAGATTGATGTTGATTTCCTTGTTACTGCTGAGTATCCGCAGTGGGTAGCCAACATTGTGCTTGTTCTGAAGAAAGATGGAAAAGTCTGTATGTGTGTTAACTATAGAGATTTGAATAAAGCTAGTCCGAAAGATGATTTTCCTCTACCACACATTGATATGTTGGTAGATAATACAGCTAAATTCAAAGTCTTTTCGTTTATGGACGTATTTTCCGGATATAATCAGATCAAGATGGCACCCGGGGATATGGAGAAGACCATATTAATTACACCCTAGGGAACATTCTATTATAGAGTGATGCCTTTCGGTTTAAAGAATGCCGGTGCAGCCTACCAGAGAGCTATGACCACTCTTTTTCATGATATGATGCATAAAGAGATTGAAGGCTATGTTGATGATATGATTGTTAAATCAAGTGATGAAGAAGAACATGTCGAGCATTTGTTGAAGTTATTCCAGCGTTTGAGGAAGTACAAACTCCACTTGAATCCTAATAAGTGTACATTTGGTGTTCGCTCTGGTAAGTTGTTGGGATTTATTGTCAGTGAGAAGGGTATTGAAGTTGATCCTGCCAAGGTCAAAGCAATACAAGATATGCCTGCGCCCAAAACTGAGAAGCAAGTCAGAGGTATTCTCGGCCGCTTGAATTATATCTCGAGATTTATATCACATATGACTGCCACATATGCACCTACATTCAAGCTTCTTCAGAAATATCAGTCTTGTGATTGGACCGAGGTTTTCCAGAAAGCTTTTGATAGTATCAAAGAGTATCTGCTTGAGCCTTCGATTCTGTCTCCACCTATTAAAGGAAGATCATTGATCATGTATTTAACTGTGCTTGATGAAAGTATGGGTTGTGTTCTAGGTCAGCAAGACAAAACTGGAAAGAAAGAATATGATATTTACTACCTCAGTAAGAAATTCATCGACTGTGAGACTCGGTATTCTATGCTTGAGAAAACTTGTTGCGCATTGGCTTGGGCTGCTAAGCGTCTGCGTTAGTATATGTTGAATCATACCACTTGGTTGATATCCAAAATGGACCTAATCAAGTATATTTTTTAGAAGCCTCCTTTAACTAGGAGGATTTCCCGTTGGCAGATGTTGTTATCAGAGCATGATATTGAATACCAATCTCAAAAAGCAATTAAAGGTAGTGTCTTGGATGACCATTTGGCTCACCAACCGATCGAAGACTATCAGTCAGTGCAGTACGATTTTCCTGATGAAGAGATCTTGTACCTAAAGATGAAAGATTGTGATGAACCATTGCTTGAAGAAGGGCCAGAACCTGGTTCCCGTTGGGGCATGGTATTTGATGGAGTTGTTAATCAGTATGGTAATGGCATTGGGCAGTGATTATTACTCCTCAAGGCACTCATTTTCCGTTTACAGCTAGATTGACTTTCAAGTGTACGAATAATATGGCTGAATATGAAGCTTGCATTATGGGGCTTGAAGAGGCCATTGATCTCATAATCAAATATATTGACGTCTATGGAGATTCAACTTTGGTTGTGAATCAAATCAAAGGAAATTGGGAGACGAATCAACCCAGTTTGATACCATATAGAGATTATGTAGGGAGGATTTCAACTTTCTTTACGAAGGTTAAGTTTCATCATATCTCTCGAGATGAGAACCGGATGGCAGATGCTCTTGCAACATTGGCTTCAATGGTTGTGGTAAAGTTTTGGAATGAAGTTCCTAATTTGACTGAGATGCGTCTTGATAGGCCAGCTCATGTGTTTGTTGTTGAAGAAATCAAAGATGAAAAACCGTGGTATTTTGATATTAAATGTTTTCTCCAAAGTCAGATTTACCCTCCTGGGGGTTCTCCGAAAGATAAGAAGACTTTGAAGAGATTAGCCGACAACTTCTACCTGAATGGTGATGTATTATACAAAAGAAATTTCGATATGGTCTTGCTCAGATGCATGGATAGACACGAAGTAGACCTGTTGATGACTAAAGTCCATGAAGGTTCCTTTGGTAGTCATTCCAATGGACATGCTATAGCTAAGAAGATGTTGAGAGCAGGTTATTATTGGCTGACAATGGAATCTGATTGTTGCAAGTTTATGAATAAATGCCACAAGTGTCAAATTTATGCAGATAAGATTCATGTCCCGCCGACACTATTGAATGTCATTTCCTTCCCATGGCCCTTCTCCATGTGGGGAATTGATATGATTGGTATGATTGAGCCTAAAGCTTCAAACAGACATTGTTTCATTTTGGTAGTTGTTGACTACTTCACAAAGTGGGTTGAAACGGCATCGTATGCGAATGTAACCAAGCAAGTTGTTGTAAGGTTTATCAAGAATCCGATTATATGCTGGTATGGTATGCCAAGTAAGATCATTACTGATAATGGATCGAACTTGAACAATAATATGGTGGAAGCTCTTTACAAAGACTTCAAGATTGGACATCATAATTCTTCTCCCTACAGACCCAAGATGAATGGGGATGTTGAAGCTGCAAACAAGAATATTAAGAAGATCATTCAGAAAATGGTTGTGACATACAAGGATTGGCATGAGATGCTCCCATTTGCTTTGCATGGGTGTCGTACTTCCATTTGCACTTCAACAGGGGCAACCCCTTTCTCACTTGTTTATGGCATGGAAGATGTGCTCCCCGTAGAGGTTGAGATCCCGTCATTGTGTGTCTTGATGAAAGCCAAGTTGGCTGAAGCTGAATGGTGTCAGACCAGGTATGATCAGCTGAATTTGATTGAAGAAAAAAGGTTGGCTGCCATGTGCCATGGTCAGTTGTACCAGCAGAGAATGAAGAAAACTTTTGATAAGAAGGTCAGACCTCGTGTGTTTATAGAAGGTGACCTTGTGCTCAAGAAAATTCTATCTTTCAGACCATATTCTAGGGGCAAATGGACTCCTAATTATGAAGGCCCATATGTTGTTAAAAGAGCCTTTTTAGGTGGTGCTTTGATTCTTACAACTATGGATGGTGAAGAGTTCACGCGTCCTGTGAATGCCGATGCAGTCAAGAAATACTTCCCCTAAAAAGTAAAGAATAACTCGCTAAGTTGAAAACCCGAAAGGGCGGCTTAGGAAAAAAGGAGCGTCTCGGTGGATTGAAAACCCGAAAGGGCGATCCAGGCAAAAGTTAGAGACATAAAACAGAAAAATTATCCCGATAAATTAAGTACCCCACCTTGGGAGAAATTTATGCAAAAAAATAGGGATTATGGCAAGTAACTGCATCCTGTTGATCTCCAATCTTGAAGACATTCTTGAGCACAACGTTTGGTTCTGATTCATCTTCAACCAAAGCCAAGAGCACAGCGGATATTGAAGGCGGTAGAAGGATTAATGATCATTGAATTCAATGTAGCCCTTTTCCATGTAAATTACCATTTTTCAACTTTTGTAAAGATCTATGGAGTCTTGTCATTTACAAACTACCATTCCATTAAATAAAGTTGAGCTTTTATCCAATTGTTTCTACTCTTATTTATTCAGCAAAGTATAATTAAAATTTTATGATGATCATTTTGAAATCAAAATTTTAAAATAAAAATCATGTTTTCTTAAATAAGAAAAGTAGTTACTTTTAAAGAGCAATTGATTTCATTTAAGGAATATCAACAGCGGTCTGAGAACAGGTGAGCCCTAAAATGTGAAGCATTGTTGGTTTTCCCCAAGCAGTTGGCGTGATCTTTGTTTCATCCCCAGCATCATTTCAGCATCTCCAGCCGAATTTTGTTGGTTTCCTTTGTCGAGTTTGCATTTGCCTCCCGTGAGTTGTAAGCGCGTTTTCTCAGTGATTTGCATAGATCCATCACAAGATTCTTGTTTCCCCTCAAGTCTCAAACGGATTTCATTCAGCACTGATCCTAGAACAATATGTCTGATCCTATGTAAGTTTGTCTCCCATTTGATATGGTGTTGACCTAAAATTCCCTGCAGAGTTGATGGTACAGATCTGTTGGTGTAAGCCCTAGAGGCCAATACTTTTGGTACTTGTATCGAATTATTTATTAATAATAAAAGGCATTAATAAAGTCCCTAGAATAGATAGTCCGTTTAATGTATTAAGTGTGACTTAATCATGAGAACACATTAAACATAAGGGCACTATTCTTAAAGTATCCGTAGTCGAGCTTTAGTGTGAAGTGGGATAACATTAAAGCATTAAGACTATTATGTTTGTAGACTGATGATCACATCTCATGGATCATGGATAAAGAGTTATCAAGTCTTAAACATAGGTATGAATATTAGGAGTAATATTTATACCGGATTGACCTGCTATGAGAATACTATATAGAAAGTTATGCAAAAGTGTCATAAGTTATTCTCATGGTGATAATAGTGTATACCACTTTTCGACCTGAAACCACTATGGATCCTAGATGTAGAGTCGAGTGCTTTGTTGCTGATCTAACATTGTCCGTAACTGGATAACCATAAAGACAGTTGATGGGTACTCCACGAAGCATGCTGAGGGACATGAGTGTCCTAGATGGAATTTGCCAATCCTGCGTAACAGGATAAATGTCTATGGGCCCAATATTGAACTGGATAAGGGTGACACGGTCTATACCTTGTGTTCAATATAGACATAAGGCCAAAGGGGTAATTATACACATAATTATTATCACAGGAGGTTTTGTCAGATCACATGACATTTTCGTGACTTGGGTAGCAGTGATGTGTTGCTAGATACCGCTCACTGTTTATTATGTTAAATGCGTGATTTAATATAATTGCCAACGTCGCGAAAACCTATAGGGTCACACACAAAGGACGGATTGATGAGAGATAGAATAATTAAGGAACATCGTAAGGTACGGTGTACTTAAGTGGAATACGAAATATGGTAAGGTACCAAATACTTAAGTGATTTTGGCATATTATGAGATATGGGCCAAAATGCACTTAAGTGGGCTTTTTGGCTTGAAGCCCACACAAGTGGTTCTATAAAAAGAACCCCTTGGGTAGAAGCATTGTCACTCTCACTGAGACAGAAAACACAACTGAAGAGTTGGAATTTCGTATCTCTCTCTCACTCAAAGCCTTCATTCATAACAGCTAGCACTGCGATTGAAGGAATCCGTTCGTGTGGACTGAGTAGAGACGTTGTCATTGTTCAACGTTCGTGATCGCCCCGTGGATCTTTATCAAAGGTTTTGATCATTATCAGAGATCTGCACCAAAGGTTTGAATCGCCACAAGAGGTAACGATTCTATCACTGATCATGCCCATTCGTAAGGATCACTAAATGGAGAAATTTTTAAATTCCGCTGCGCCTTGGATGGCAATTCTCCTACAGTGGTATCAGAGCCACTTAAGAAACCATGAATCTGATAACTGTTTTTGTTCTGTAATAATATGATTAAAGACAGAATGAATCAAAGGTTAAATTGAGATCGATCAAGTTACATATATATGATATATGTAATCCTGATGCAAAATACATTATATATGATATAGTGTTCTTGTTTCGTTCATTCAAACCCTCGATGATTGTTTTCCTTTGAGCGATCAATGGTTGTTTGCTTCTTGATCCGACATTAGTATGGTGAAGCAATGACGTGTTGATCAATCATACTGAATTAACAATCGAGATGTGTTTGACGGTCTGAAATTGGTGCATCAGGGTTAGTGACGACACAAGGGTTGTGTTGTCAGAGAGTTATGCGATTGGGGTTTGATTGCACAAGAGTTGTGCGTCCTAAACACTTTTCCGAACAGTGTTAACCGGTTAACGCGTATGGTTAACCGGTTAACGCAACACGAAATAAATTTTTTTAAATTTTGGAACAGTGTTAACCGGTTAACGCATATGGTTAACCGGTTAACGCAATGCGAAATAAAAAATTTTGAGTTTTCAAACAGTGTTAACCGGTTAACGCAAGACGAAATTCAGTTTTCTGAGTTTTTCAAATAGTGTTAACCGGTTAACGCATATGGTTAACCGGTTAACGCAAGGCAGAAAAGAATTTTCTAAAAGTTTTCAAACAGTGTTAACCGGTTAACGCATATGGTTAACCGGTTAACGCAAGGAAAAATTCACCGGTTCGGCTAGAAAAAGTGCTTTGAAGTATCAAATGTTGATACGAAAAACAACGTCAATTTTAAATGAATTGTTCATTAAAATTTTCGAGCAGGGGCGCTGCCCCTTAGACCCCGCAAGGGGCGCTGCCCCCGGCTAACTCTGTGTAGTGTGATCGGTCGTCGAAATTTAATTTGATTTTAATTAATTAAAGGAATTAATAATAATAATAATAATAATAAAGTGTTTATTATTGTCTTGTGGTGATCGGTTATGGCCTTAGTTTTCCTTTGTTTTGTTTTGGGTTTTTTAAAATACGACCTGCGTGTCGTGCCTCTCTCTTAATCTCCCAAATGTAACTTCTTTTCTCATCTCACTCCCTCGTATGTAAAACGAGTTTATTTCATGTAATGTAATGATATGAAGAAAGCAAAGAAGTCAGTGCCAAAGTGTCATACCCCGATTTTGTCCGAGGTTATTTTGGAACTCTTGTTTGTTTACAACCATAAAGCATGATGCACACACTCAAAGGCTTGAGAATTTCACCAAAAAGAGGAGAGTAGTCCTTCTTGATCATCATCTTAATAACAAGGTTTTATTATACGCCAAGACATAATTCTCATGTCTCTTTATATTGTGGATTTTGGTCATATTTCACTAAGGAGTCCATAGTGCCCCAAAGGGTGACACACGGTTTGGTTATGATGGTATTTTCGTTTGTTTATTGGTAAGTTTGTTGATAATCCATTAGCAGGGATGCACATCATCAAAGTCCATGTTTTATTCATCTTGAAAAGCACATGAAAGACCTATCTATCACTTAGTGGCATTTTAAACCCCATGCATTTTGAAAGAAGGATTGGCGCACGTACTGTTTAAAAGTCCTTTGTCAAATTCTAGGAATGGTGCATAACAAAAAAAGAAACAATGGTATTTGATGTATATCCCTCACAAGCCACATTCGACCAATGCCATAAGGAACTAGCAGTAGATGACTTAGGACAGGTGGGTGTTGGTTTACATTAGGCATTGGTGTTTAAACGCTACCCTCTGAAAGAAGAAAAATGTAGTCCTTCCCTATTTGAATTTCATGACAAGAATAATTACAATCCATTGGTTCGACAAATATGAAACAATTTTTCTTTCGTGTGAAAATTATTGTATTCCATTGATAAGGGGCATAAACTACAAGTTACACTGACAGAGCCATGGCCTAAGACATAATCATTACAAACCGACAAAAAAATTCATGATTAAAACAACTTGGTCGATCGACCACGAGAGTCTCATGTTTTCTCTTGGTTTAGGACATTCCAAGGAATCACCTAAGGTCGAAACAACATTGTATTAGTTGATGCAGAATAGCATGACACTCGTTCTTGAGAAATTCCAAAAGATGCATTCTAGGCTCAGACTGGCACGGACTGGAGCTCGTTCTCCTGGTATTAAAACAGGGATAACAACATTAGCAGTTCTGGCTACGAGAAATTGTACAGCACACTGCAGTTTGGATACTCAAACAAAACAGTATTTTAAGTCATTACAGGATGCCGCATCAGGATGAGTTTCCACGCTTACCAGCATAAGAATTGCCGCTCCATTGAAACAGAAGCCAAAACTTGGACATCATGTATCAATGTGTCGTGAACCTGCACTCACTGTAAAATGGTCACAAAATTACCAAGTATATCATGGGAAAGCAGTCACGACAAGATCCATTAAAAAAGCAGCAAAAGCCATTAAGTTGGAATCAAACGCGTCATCACAGCTCAAAAGACCTTACACAAAGTATCATCACAACAGTAGAGTACAAACTGCAGAAACACTTATTATGCAAGGTTTAAAACAGGTACCGACGTGTTACAGCATCATGATGCATGAAGAAAAGACCTTGGTCCACAACTAGTCATGTCGCCATAAGCCAGTTTGTCTCAATAATCATGGACCTGCAACACCAACAAAACCAAAAATGATAAACAAGTCACAGTACATAGGTCCATGAAATCTCTATGGAAATTTTCTCATGATGTATACATCAATTGTAATACATCCACTAACTGAATTAACCATTCCTGCATTAACCATTCCAAACTACAGTTCAATACAGGGCTACAAGGCAAAGTATATGTGATTCATTGTTCAAAGAAAATGGCAAGCATTTGGCACGACAGTTCTAAATTTCCAGCCAAGAAAGAATCAGTCTGCCACCTTGAGCATAGACTCATCATTTCCAAAACAGTTGTCGAGTAAGTTATAAATGTCGCTGAACGATACTCTTGACCTGGATTTAGATTGGCTTGGTGGTGACCTACATGATCATGAGAAGGAGTTTCTTTTACATCAAATATGAAGGAAGAGTCCGCCAAAATGCACAATGCCATTTGAAAGGTATGCCTTACCAAGTTGTGACTGAAGATGAGTGAAACCTGGAGTTTTTTTCAAAAGCCTAAATGTCCAAAGATAGCAGCCGAATGATCAAAGCAAAATGATTTCAAACCTTGAACATTAAGCTAGTCCTGGTTGTGACAATTAGAAGAGAACATCCCAACGAAGAGGTTAAAGCAAGAACGAACGGAAGATTGAGTAAACAGTATGCCGTGATATGTGTCACCTCTAAAGGGCATCATTAAAATTACCTGAACCTATGCGTCCTGTAAGACGGTTTTAACCTTGCAACTGCCATAACTCTGTTAAAGCAAATATGGGCATGGTCTCCAAGAACAGATACGTATGTTGAAGTCATGATTTGTGCTGCACATAATATATGAAAGCAGGATATAATCAGTTAAGACTTCAAGGAAATTGCAGAGGCATATTGAAGAGAAAACTGCTTATTACAACCAATAGACAGGGTTAATGCAGGAAAGCTCGAGTCAGTTGTAAACCATGATGGACGAACCTTAAGTCAAGTTGGAGCATTGCTATTGTGCGCATATCCATAACCAAATAACAGTAGACAAACACCAGTAAAAAAAACCTGTTACAAAAGTCAATACGTGGGTAAAATAGAACAACTACTGCAGTGAAAAGTGAAAAGGGATGGTTATCGTAAATTCACTACAGACAAAACCTTACCTTTTCATTTGAGGGACCACATCAATTTGGAGGACCACCAAATCTGAGAAAAATCTTGCTAGCTAACGGAATGATTCTCCCACAAATTTGACAGCTCATGAAAGAGGGGAAAGACTGAACCTCGTACAAGAACACTATAAATAGGGACCTCCAATGATGAAGTAGGGATCCGATTTTGGGCACCGTTACTCTGACAAAATCACTCCAAAACCCTCATTGAAAAGCTCCGTTTTGAACTTGTTGAGATTTTCACACCGAAGCTCAACAAGCTCGAGCTAAACCCAAATCAAAGATCATCACTAAAGCTCGAACCACGTACCAGCAACGACTACAAGGGAATAGAGAAGGAGATTAGGAGCTAACTGAATACGAAAAGAAAAGACACGAAGAGCAAGAAAACAAACCCTTATTTACCTGAACGTCTTGGTAGTTCTTTTTCTCTCACGCTTTAAAATTTCACCGCATCTAACATGATTCTGTAGATCCACTGTGTCGTGAGATTTGTAGCTAGATTTGATTGAAACACCTTTGATTCTGTTCATGCTTGCTCCTGTTTATTTTCTTTCTTGAATCATGGATAGCTATTACAGTTCTGTTTGGTTTAAGGTGTGGATTATGATGTGAATAGGTTTTCCTTGGGAAAATAGGGTTCGTGTTTGTTTTATTTACCGGATGGTGGCGTCGATTGGTGGTCGTCACTCTTCGCTGGCGAGGGTGTATAGAATTTATGGACTAGAAATTATGAGGGACAAGTGTTAAAGGTTATCATACGTAGAGTAGGAGGAGTTAATCGATTTTAAGATACAATGAATATTTTAAACAGGAGTTAATTCCAATTTAGTGTGTTAATTAATGCAACAAGTGGTTGTTGAGTATTCAAAAAGCCACACGTCTTCTTAAGAGCCAGGCGGCTACGTGGATAATGTCGGGGGCTTACAAAGCCACACGCGCAGGGGAGCTGTACAGCTGCCCCTTCAGATTCTGTTCCACCCCTTTACTTCCAGATGGAGCTTTAAAAGGGGCTGGGCTTACGGCCCATTTTGTTTTTTATTTCTTTCATTTTGGATTATTGGTCACGGTAGAGTCTCATATGGGCTTTTGTAGTTAAGAGTGTTGGGACTGTACCCCTTGCTGTTTCCCAAACACCTCAACCTGAATATTTTTTATGAATTACTTTGGATGTTTTAGTAAAAAATCGAGATGTATATGATTAGATAATAGTAGAAATATTATTTAGTTTGATTATTGATTATTATTTATTTTAATTCATATCTTTGTTTATTTCGTTGGAATATTAATTAAATAGGAGATTAAATATTAGTATTAATAAATATTTCTTTTCCTAAAATAAGGTCAATCTCGGTCTAATACCAAATAGGCTTTATCCAGACACATTAACCCTAATTCACCATACTTAAATAATATTCTCTTAAAATTATTTAAAATTAATGATTAAATGAAAAGGAGAATAATGAGCATCCGCTTCATTATCTCTCGACTATTCAAATAATTGGCGTACGCCATATTGCTCGAATTTTCGTCATTTAATTAAAATCCCAAAAAAAAAAAAATTAAAATCATTTTTCCAATTTAATTATTCTAAAAGTCTCTATTTTAAATAATTAATCTTTAAATGAAAAGGAGATTAATAAGCATCCACTTTATTATCTCTCGATTATTCGAATAATTGGCGTACGCCATATTGCTCGAATTGTCGTCATTTAATTAAAACCTAAAAACCTCTATAAAATTAAAATCATTTTCCCAATTTAGTTATTCTAAAAGTCCCTATTTTAAATAATTAATCTTTAAATGAAAAGGGGATTAATGAGCATCTGCTTCATTATCTCTCGATTATTCAAATAATTGGCGTACGCCACATTGCTCGAATCTTCGTCATTTAATTAAAACCCCAAAACTCCTTAACACTAAAATTACTCCCTTAATTGATTATAAATTCTAAAAGCTTTATTTTAATAATTAATCCTTGAATGAAAAGGAGAATAGTGAGCATCCGCTTCATTATCTCTCGATTATTCGAATAATTGGCGTACGCCACATTGCTCGAATCTTCGTCATCAAATTAAAACACAATCGAATAAATTCAAACTATTTTCACAAACCAAACCAAACAAAACACCCAAACACATCAAATCAACTTGTCACCCCCGTGTGACCGAAACCCTTTTCAAAAAGAACACTGTCAATCCTTTCTAATGCGCATAACAAACTAATGCTTAAGCCTCCGCCGAGAGTAGACAAGCCAGCGTTTAGCCTTTAGAACGCGATCTACACAGTCGTTCATAAAACCCAACAAAAACCGTAGTTCCCCGAACTACGAATGCTCTGATTTCCTTATTGCACCATAAGGATACGTAGGCACGAGATTGCGAAATCTTGGCGAGCACACTAATAAAAAACCTCCCCGTTCTCCTTTTGAGGTCTTCATCCATCTCTATTAAATATTTAATTACTCGAAGAAAGCAAATAACAGTCAACTAACATTCAAATAGCAAATTAGACTAAAAGGTTCCCGTTGAGTACAACGGATGTGAGGGGTGCTAATACCTTCCCCTTGCGTAATCGACTCCCGAACCCGAATATGGTTGCGACGACCATTATTCCATTTTTCAAAGGTTTTATCGATATTTTCCTATTCCTTAATTGGAATAAATAAAGTTCGGTGGCGACTCTGTTCGAACATAATTTTTCCGCGACCATCGCGAGGAATCGTATTTTTCGAGATGCGACAGATGGCGACTCTGCTGGGGAACTGCTCCAAGCAAGAGAGAGTCAAGCCTAACTTAGTCAATTTGCTATGAATGTTAAAATACCGCTTTTTATTTGCTTATGTATATCTTGATGTATTATTTATGCTATGTAATTTATTCTGCTTTGTGTTGGGTGATCTATGGTGTTTGATACATGTTGTGAGATAAGCTCCGTACCCGAGCTTTGAGAAGAACTTAGAACCCGGAGTTGTGTAGTATTGAACCGGGGGGTGTACACCTCATTGGGACAATACGAGAACTCCACCTAGAGTAGATCTGTTCAGAGTTTCCATCATAATATGGCTAGCCCATCATTACGAGGAAACGTTGAACATGGTCCATGACTCTGGGAACCTCATCTTAAACTGAAGTCCGTCTTCATGATTGGCGATCGTGTAGTATTGAACCGAAGGGTGTACACCCTGTTCGAACAATACGAGGATTGCACTTAGAGTAGACCGATTCAGAACTTCCATTTCAATGTGGCTAGCCCATTATTGCGATGGAAGACTGAACTTGGTCCATGACTCTAAGTTCTTATCATGAAAATGGATAACCTTAAGAGCAATCCTTGATGTGTGGGGTAAAAGACATAGAACCGTTGTTAAGTTGAACCTTGTGATATATGTGAAACCTGGATCCCTGTCATTGCATAAACATCATGTTGCATTCATTATGAGCATAGCAAAATCATTTACACACTTTTTATTTTCAGGGAATTTCAAAATTTTCAGTTAATTAAGCATTCAAGAACAAATGGAGTCAGGAAAGAAAAAAACATTCCAAATCAAAGCTAAGGTACCGTGTGTGAAGAAGTTCATTGCATTCAGAGATGGGTTGACTAATATCCGTCGAGACGCATTCACACTCAAATATGGGAAGATTCTACACTTGTTGTCTGTACCGGTGCAGAAAGAAGCTATTACCGCACTAGCCCAGTTTTATGATCCACCACTCAGAAGTTTCCTCTTTAGAGATTTCCAGTTGGCCCCGACTTTGGAAGAATTCGGAAGAATATTGGACTCTCCTAAGCAGAAGAAGGGACCATACAGGGGGCTAGGTCAAATCCCTAAACCCGAAGAGTTGGCAGAAGTACTAGACATTCCAGTCAAAGATCTAACCCCTAACATCAAAATTTGGGGGAGGGTGCAAGGAATTCCACAAGAGTACCTGGAGAAAACTGCTCAAAGCTTTGCCAAAGCCCAGAAGTGGGAAGCCCATGATACTATTATGGCTTTACTTATTTTTGGATTGGTGTTATTTCCTAACATGGAGAAGTTAATTGATGTAGCAGCTATTAGCGTGTTTTGGGCCGTCAAGGTTAAGAATGAAGATCCAGTACCCGCACTCCTAGCAGATGTCTATCACACCTTGCACTTACGCTTTGAGAAAGAGGGAGGACTGATGTTATGTTGCATACCACTCCTTTACCAATGGCTTGTCTCTCATGTGTTCAAAGAGGTTGATACAATTGAAAGTATGGATGGATATGAGTGGTCTCAAAAGCTAGTAGGACTCACTGAAAATACCATTATTTGGTATCCTCATGGCCTGAATGTGGGAGATACAATTACTAGTTGTGGAGAATTTCCGAACGTACCATTGATAGGGTCAAAAGGATGCATTAACTACAATCCTATTTTAGCGATGAGGCAGTTGGGTTACCCTATCACCTATAAGCCGGATGACCAGTTGTTAGAAGGTTTTGTGTTCCATGATATGGACGATCCCGTTATGCTGAGAAGGGTTATCCGAGCCTGGGAGAAAGTTCGCTTCAGAGGACAAGACAGAGGAAAGGGTGTCATAGGGGATAGAGAACCCTATCATCAATGGGTCACCAGAAGAAGTCTAGAGATCAAACTGCCATTCATCCTCGATCCTCCAACTCAACCTTCACCACCAGAACCCATCCCTGTCTCCATGGAAGAAGTGGAAGCGTTGAGAGCTACTATAGCAAGACTTGGACGAGAAAATGAAGAGTTACAGACCAGCTTCCAACAAGTTTCAAATGAAAGAAATGAAATAAAGTGGGAACTAGAGAGGAAGAAGGCCCAGCTTGAAGCGACTGAGGAAAAGGTCAACAAGGAAGAACATAAGAGAAAGAAAGTGAAGGTAGGCATGGAACAAGCTGATCACTGCCTAGAAACCATTAAAGAGCAGTTGAGACAAGTTGAGAAAGAATGCTAGAAGAATAGGCGATGGTGGCTACGAGCTACAGAAGAGAAAAAAGAAGTTAGAGAGATATTGGAGGCTAAAATACAAGATCTCACTATCTCCCTCCATAATGCTGAGACCCAAGCCGAGCACGAGCGCCGACTTAAGGAAAGAGCCCTTGAAGCTTCTCGAGTCACACCTACAACTTGGGCCGAGAAATGTCAAGAAGCAAAAGATGCTAGAGAAGTTGCTCAACATTGGAAAGATAGATTCGAGGCATTCCATCAAGACAGTGTGATATGGCTAAGGGAAAGAGAGCAAGTCATTGAGGATTATGATACCTTTAGGAGAACTATCAATTTCTTTCAAGCGGACAAAGATGGGTACCGTGCAAAGCTCAACGGTTTGGTACAATTCTGCAACTGGACGACCCAAGAAATGCCTTGGAGGTTGAGAGAGGCAGTGGAAGGATTGGACCAACATGGCACACATCCCGCTGTAATCCATTTTGTTATGATGTGTCAGGGGATGGTGAAGAGGTTCAAGCTTGAATTAGAAGAACTCATAACTCGAAAGACTGCTGTGTGATTCTGTTGTTTTTCTTATATTCAGTTTAGTATTTGAGCTGTATCGATTTGGGCGGTTATGCCTTTGTACTCCGTACTTTAAACATCTGAATGAAGGAGGATGATCCTCATTTTTATTTACTGACTTTATGTTTTCTTCGAATGCTTAATATAACTACAACTGTGATGAAAATTCCTTGAAAATAAAATATGCATAACATTCGCATCCTCATGCATCACGCTTCATAAAAACGAAAAAAACAAAAAAAAACTTACCCAACCTTTTGCCCTCTATCCAGTAACGCTGACTAATCAACACCGGTACGAGACGCGAAGCAACTACAAGATGACGTTAGAGCAAGTGGAGGCGAACCAAGCTACCATGAGGTCAGACATCAATACGATCCAAGAGAAGATGGATCAACTGCTGGAAACAATGCTCGCCATCGCCCAGAGAGAGAGGGTTGCTGATGCAGAAGATGAGGCTAGAAGGAATGATAACCCATCAAGTTTGGCCCACCAAGATGAGTCTGGTTCATATACCAATAGGAAGCAAAGGAGAGGGGGATCGTGCAGAGCCTTCTGAGGCGCCTGCTCATTATGGGTCCGAAATAGGAGATGACCCATACGAAGCTTTCTATGTGCCTGATCATCCGAAGCCTAAGACACTTCCAGACCCATCTGCAGATAGGCTTCATGCCTTGGAAAAGAAGATCAAAGCTATTGAAGGGAATAATATCTTCGGTGCCTCTGCCATGAACATGCGCTTAGTATCAAATTTGGTCATTCCGGCTAAATTTAAAACTCCTGATTTCGAGAAATACAAAGGCCAGACTTGCCCAAGAAGTCACCTAGTGATGTATTTCAGGAAAATGGCTGCTCATACCGAAAACGACAAACTGCTCATACACTGTTTCCAAGATAGTTTGAGTGGAGCGTCTCTAAGATGGTACATGAGCTTAGAGCAAGGGCGGATTCAAAGCTGGGAAGATTTGGCTGACGCATTTCTCCGTCAGTACAAATATAATTTGGATATGGCACCCGACCGAATGCAGTTGCAAGGGATGGCAATGAAAGAAAAGGAGTCCTTTAAAGAATACGCCCAGCGATGGAGAGAGTTGGATGCTCAGGTAGAGCCACCATTGTCTGAAAAGGAAATGACTGGAATATTTGTGGACACGTTGAAGGACCCATTTTTTGATAGATTAGTGAGCAGCGCAGCATCCGATTTTGCACATCCGGTCACAATCGGAGACCGCATAGAAAAGGGTCTGAGGGATGGAAAGATTTCAGGAGCCGTGGCAACCTGTAGCGCACCGAAAAAGTATTCTGGAGGCTTTCAGAAGAAAAGAGAGGGTGAAACGAACGCTGTATCTAGAGGCTATAAGGGGAAGCAACAGACTTCATATGGCCAAGTCGCTGCCGTGGTACCCATACCCTATCAACAACCCATACAACAACAACCAATGTATCAACCACATCATCAACAACCTCGTCAACAACAGAACACAGCACCACCAAGACAATTCAAGCCAAAGCCTCCAAGAAGGCAACTTGACCCTCTACCAGTACCTTATAGCCAAATATTCCCATATTTGCAAAAGGAGGGCCTTCTGACATTGAGGGAGCTGAAACCTGCTGTTTTTCCATATCCACCGGGATATGATGCTAACGCCCATTGTGAATTTCACATGGGAGCGCCCGGCCATACTCTGGAGAATTGTTTTGCATTCCAAAATAGGGTACAAGACCTGATTGAAGCAAAAGTTGTTACTTTCACTCCAAGACGCCCGAACGTGAACACTAATCCCATGCCAACACATGGAGATGCTTCCGTCAGTGCCATTGAGGAGAGTGATCAGGGAGAACTGATTCTTAAGGTTGAAGAGATTCAAACCCCTATCACCATGATAGGGGCACAACTGCTAAAAAGTGGTCTAGTCCCAGAGGAGCTAGTCAATGATGAGAATGATAAAGGGTTGAGGAATTTTATACAACAAATGCTGGATCGAGGCGAATTACAAATAAATCGCCGCATTAAGAACAAGGGAGAGGAGGAGATAGCCGTCATGGTGGACATCCTCTATGATGAGGTTAACGTGGACATCCCTTTTGATGAGGTTAACGTGGACATCCCTTTTGATGAGGTTAATATGGCCATCCCTTATGATAAGGTTAAGGTGGAAATCCCTATAAACCCATTGGTGATAGAGTTTCCAGCACCGTTTGCGTATAAAGATGAGAAGGCGGTACCGTGGATATATCAGCCCAGAGCTTTTAAGCAAGGGCAGGAAGACCGACCCGTGGTAATCAATGAACCAAACGTCACCTCAATTGTGGGGCCAGCCGGAATGACGCGCAGTGGCCGAGTGTTCGCGCCAAGGGCTGTTGATGCTTCTACAAAAGCCAAAGGGAAAGAAATTGCTACTACAGTCCAAATCCCTGTCCCAAATCAAGAAATGCAAGAAATGCATCTGTCGCCTAAAGCTGCGGTCACTCGTGAGGAGGTTGAGGAATTTCTAAGGATAATCAAGAAAAGTGATTATAAAGTGGTAGACCAGTTGAATCAAACACCTTCAAAAATCTCCATGTTATCTCTGTTGCTTAACTCAGAAGCACACAGGAATTCATTATTGAAAGTGTTAAGCGCAACACATATCACGAAAGACATAACAACAGAACAGTTTGACGATGTGATAGCTTGCGTAACCACTGGAAATTTTTTGGGGTTTAATGATGATGAGTTGCCAGTTGAGGGAAAGAACCATAACAAGGCCCTACATATCTCCTTGAAATGCATAGACACTATACTATCAAGGGTATTAGTAGACACAGGTTCCTCACTGAACGTCATGCCAAAAACCACTTTGATAAAGCTGCCGATGGAGGGGATGAATATGAAGCCCAGTACCCTGATTGTAAAAGCATTCGATGGCTCAAGACGAGCAGTGATAGGAGAGGTTGACCTACCAATCAAAATAGGCCCAACTTTCTTCAATATCACATTCCAAGTTATGGACATACATCCCGGTTATAGTTGCCTACTTGGAAGACCATGGATCCACTCTGCAGGTGCCGTCACCTCCACTTTACACCAAAAGCTAAAATTCATTACCAATGACAAGATGATTGTGATTGGAGGGGAGGAGGATATCTTGGTTAGCCACTTAACATCTTTCCGATATATCGAAGTGGATGGCGAGATAACCGAGACACCATTCCAGTCCTTGGAAGTGGTAAATATGATGGTTGTCCAAAAGACATTGGAGACTCCGAAGTCAGGACCGTCCATGGCCTCGTGGCAAGGAGCTAAGGCTGTGATGGAAAGTGAAAGTGCTCAAGACTGGGGCAAAGTGGTGGATGTGAACCAAAAGCGAGACAAGTTTGGGTTAGGATATGACCCATCGTCAATTGAAGCCGGTAACCAACATGATAAGGAGCATATCCCTCTTGTAAAGGAAACGTTCACCAGCGCTGGCCACATTTTTGGCAACCAGGTGGCAATGATCAATGTTGAAGATCATGAGGAGGAGGTATCTAGCTGGATACGACAAGCCGCGCCCAATGAAGAACTGACAAACTGGAAGGCTGTGGAAGTTCCTCAATTTTTTCAAAAGTAATTTTATTATTTTAGACAAAACCATGTGCTCTGCCCAAGGCACAGTGGCGTGTTGTAGGGCCTCCTTTATCTTTTTCAAGAGTTTTTTATATCAATAATAAATGGAGATTTGCATTCAAATTTTTGTTCCTTTCCTTTCGTTTTTATTACAAAAGTGGCATCAATTTTTAATGCACGCACTTTCTAAATAAACTGCATAAATCATAACATGCAGAGACACCACCGAGACCATTGATAACGACACTGCTAGGGTCTGGCATGACTTTGATTGTCCAATTTACCAAGCTGAAGAAGAAGTGGGTGAAGAGTGCGAACTCCCTGAAGAGTTGGCCAGATTGCTCAGACAAGAAGAGAAGGTCATTCAACCACACCAGGAGGACGTCGAAGTTATCAACCTGGGATCAGAAGAAGACAAAAGAGAAGTAAGGGTAGGCGCCGCGCTTCAAGATGCAGTGAAGACTAGATTGATAGAGCTCCTCCATGAATATAACGATGTGTTTGCATGGTCATACCAAGATATGCCCGGATTAGACACTGATATCGTAACCCACAAGCTTCCCCTTAAAGAAGAATGTTCTGCCGTCAAACAGAAGCTAAGAAGAACTCGACCAGATATGGCTCTCAAGATCAGAGAGGAGGTGAGAAAGCAGTTTGACGCTGGTTTCCTGGAAGTCGCTAAGTACCCACAATGGGTCGCCAACATTGTACCAGTACCAAAGAAAGATGGGAAAGTCCGCATGTGCGTAGATTACCGAGACTTGAATATTGCTAGTCCCAAAGACGATTTCCCATTACCTCACATCGATGTATTGGTAGATAACACAGCCCAGTTCTCTGTACTTTCCTTCATGGATGGCTTCTCCAGATACAACCAAATTAAAATGGATCCCGAGGACATGGAGAAGACCACGTTCATTACCCCTTGGGGCACCTTTTGTTACAAGGTAATGCCGTTTGGGTTAAAGAACGCTGGGGCAACATATCAACGCGCTATGGTGACTCTCTTTCATGACATGATTCATAAAGAGATCGAAGTATATGTTGACGACATGATTGCCAAATCCCAGACAGAAGAGGAACATATCACTAATCTGGAGAAACTGTTTTCTCGATTGAGGAAGTTTAGGTTGAGACTCAATCCTAACAAATGCACATTTGGGGTTCGATCTGGGAAGCTTTTAGGCTTTATTGTAAGCCAAAAGGGAATCGAGGTAGATCCTGACAAGGTTCGAGCCATTCAGAACATGCCTGCACCAAGGACTGAGAAGGAAGTCCGTGGTTTCTTAGGAAGACTGAATTACATCGCTCGGTTTATCTCTCATCTTACTGCCACGTGTAAACCAATATTCAAGCTTTTAAGGAAGAATCAAGGCGTGGAGTGGAATGATGACTGCCAAATAGCCTTCGACAAAATCAAAGAATACTTACAAGAGCCACCGATTCTGATGCCCCCTGCAGAAGGGAGACCCCTCATCATGTACTTAACAGTGCTCGACGAGTCCATGGGTTGTGTATTGGGACAACAAGATGAGACTGGTAGAAAGGAACATGCCATATATTATCTGAGCAAGAAGTTTAATGATTGCGAGACCAGATATTCCTTACTCGAGAAGACTTGTTGTGCACTCGCATGGGCCGCCAAACGTCTCAGACAGTACATGCTGACTCACACGACTTGGTTAGTATCTAAAATGGATCCCATCAAGTACATATTCGAGAAGCCAGCTCTTACCGGTAGGATTGCCCGATGGCAGATGTTGTTATCAGAGTACGATATTCAATATGTTGCACAAAAGGCAATCAAAGGAAGCGTACTAGCAGACCATCTTGCCCACCAACTGTTAGAGGATTACCAACCTTTGAAGTTTGACTTCCCAGATGAGGACATCATGGTTGTCAAAAATGATGAAGACTCCGAGCAAACGGAGGATCTTGAGCCAAAAGCAGGCTGGACTCTCATGTTCGACGGAGCCTCAAATGCAATAGGCCATGGAATTGGGGCAGTGCTGATGTCTCCCAAGAATTTCCATCTACCGTTCACTGCAAAGCTCTGTTTTACTTGCACAAATAACATGGCTGAGTATGAAGCGTGCATACTAGGGTTGGAAAAGGCTATTGAGATGAAGATCAAGGTGCTAGAAGTGTTCGGGGATTCCGCCCTAGTGATACATCAGATCATAGGGGATTGGGAAACAAGACATGCCAACCTAATTCCATATCGGGATTACGTGCTGAAGTTACTCCCAAAATTCGACAAAATCACTTTCTCTCATATTCCTCGGGAAGAGAATCAGATGGCAGATGCGTTAGCAACCTTGGCTTCCATGTACAAGTTGATATGGCCCAACCATCAGCCTCACATTGAAATTAGGCGTTTTGATGAACCCGCGCATTGCTTGACGACAGCAGAAGAGCCAGATGGTAAACCCTGGTTCTTTGACATTAAACGATATCTAGAGAAGCAGGAATACCCGGCAGAGGCCTCTAGCCTTGACAAAAGGACCCTCCGGAGACTGGCATCGAAGTTCCTCTTGAATGGGGAGGTATTGTACAAGTAGAATTATGACATGGTTTTGTTGAGGTGTGTGGACAAACACTAAGCTAATCAGCTTATGAAGGACATACATGAAGGGTCTTTCGGCACACATGCAAATGGGCACTCCATGGCGAAGAAGATCCTTAGGGCAGGTTACTACTGGTTAACGATGGAAGCTGACTGTTATCATTACACCAGAGCATGCCACAAATGCCAGATTTATGCTGACAAAATACATGTACCGCCTACCCCACTGAATGTTATAGCATCACCTTGGCCTTTCTCCATGTGGGGCATTGACATGATCGGGATGATAGAACCCAAAGCATCTAATGGGCATAGGTTTATCTTGGTGGCCATAGACTACTTTACCAAGTGGGTGGAAGCCGCATCTTATGCGAATGTCACAAAGCACGTAGTCGCCCGTTTCTTAAAGAACAACATCATATGCCGATATGGGGTTCCCAATAAAATCATCACTGATAATGGGTCAAATCTCAACAACAAGACCATGGAGGAATTATGCACAACGTTCAAGATCGAGCATCACAACTCGTCACCATATCGACCTAAGATGAATGGGGCTGTTGAAGCTGCGAACAAAAATATCAAGAAGATCATCCAGAAGATGGTAGTCACGTATAAGGATTGGCATGAGATGCTACCTTTTGCGTTACATGGTTATCGTACGTCAGTACGAACTTCAATAGGGGCAACCCCATACTCCTTAGTATATGGCATGGAAGCAGTTCTTCCCATAGAAGTGGAGATTCCCTCGATGAGAGTCTTAATGGAGGCTAAGTTAGACGAGGCAGAATGGGTTCAATCGAGGTACGACGAGCTCAACCTTATTGAGGAGAAACGCTTGAAAGCGTTAGGTCACGGTCAACTCTATCAGAGGCGTCTTAAGAAGGCATTTGGTAAGAAAGTTCGTCCCAGGGTGTTTCAAGAGGGTGATTTGGTGCTAAAGAAAATCTTGCCCATTCACAAGGACTCTAGGGGGAAGTGGACACCGAATTATGAAGGTCCATTTGTGGTGGTTAGAGCCTTTTCCGGAGGCGCTCTAATCCTGGCAACTATGGATGGTGATGAATTGCCACTTCCTACCAATGCTGATGCTGTTAAAAAGTACTTTGCCTAGAAAAGTGGAATGATAAAAAGCCGCTAAATCGAAAACCTGAAAAGGCGATTTAGGCAAAAATGGCTATCCTGGTGGATCGAAAACCCGAAAGGGCGATCCAGGCAAAAATTAGGGATAAAAATAAAAAAAAATTACCCGCTGAGTTGAAAACCCGAAAGGGCGGCTCAGGAAAAAATGGGTATCCCGGTGGATCGAAAACCCGAAAGGGCGATCCAGGCAAAAGTTAGGGATTAATTCCAAGGCAAAGAACTGTACTTTCAGGCATCTAGCATGTCCCTCGAAGACAAAAAAATCAATCCACCCGACTTTTTTCAAAGGCAAGGTGCTCGGACTATCAAAGACATAAGGATCATAGCAGTACGGAGACTCAATAGGAACTCAATTTTATTGCCACTTTGTTTCTATACACAGCAATTACCTCATTAAGGAGTTGCATCTTTATGTACAATCGCCCATTCAAGGGTCAAATCAATAAAAGAGAAATTTTCTTGATAAAAGTTGTGCCCAAATTATTTTGCATTTTTATCTGTTTGTTTGCAAAGCACCTTTATTTTTGATAAACATCACTCTTAAAGATTTTGGAGAAAATAAAAACACATAATTGAATAAAGTAATAAAATTGCTTTTGAAATAGTAAAAGGAGGAACCTCTTAGTTTCCAAGTTTGCTCTTGCTGTTCATAGAGGTATAGGACTGTGTGCAGGCACCTATGTTCATTCCAATTGCTAATCATCACCTCTCAAAGATATACTCATGGTATAGCCAAACCGGGGCAAGTCTCTAATGCATTTCCAGCAGAAACATTAAATCGTAGTTGGAGTATCGCGTGTTGAGAAGTCTGAACCCTTCAGTGGTTTAGGGCATCCCGAATATATTCCCAAAATCACCCATTGGGGCATCAATTTTTGATCTCCATCATAACAACAGTCCACACCATTGGCATCATCACCCAAAGCAAAAACACCCTAACTAGGGCAAATCCCATTTATCCATTCGCATACCCGCATGCATCACATGCGCCATGTGCATCAATTACATACATAATTTTCCTACCAAATAGGAAGATGCACCATCAAGAAATCATATCAATCATGGGTATCCATATGCACAGCCTTATACGATTCGCATTCCTATATGCGTAGTTAAATATCCCCAGCAAACGCATAATGCATACACCTCAGGCATCCTCCCATGCATGGCATTTCCACCCAAAGTGGAACATCATACAAAAATCAAACATAATATGATAAGGATCTAAGGTCAATCATGTCTATCCTAGATTTTCCTCATTTCCCAAATAAAGTTATTACCCTATGTACGCCCAAGGAATCATTTCCTGGCCAGTCATGTCTCTCAACTTCGTGGTTGATAGTGATATTCCCAGCATTTTCTTTGCTACCATTGCTGCCCAAGCAGAGGTTACCGTAAAGGACTCTTATGAGCTTTTTCCCTGCAGAGCTTCTTCATCAGATTTCCTCCAAAAGGAATCTTTTCTAAAAAATATCCCCCCAACAGACATTCATTCTTTGAGATATTACTTCATTTATATGGAGAACCTCATCATCTTTCGCTGTTTAAGATGCTGTCTCATCAATATGAGGAGTCTCATTCCAGTTTTTTCTTTTGAGATACTGCTTTAGTATCCTCGGAGATTCTCAGATTCAATTAAGGTATCATTCCCTTGTTCGGAATATCTTAATTCTATCGCATGAGATGCTGCTTCGACTCGATACAGAGAATCTCATCTTTCGCTGTTTGAGATGCTGTCTCATCAATATGAGGAGTCTCATTCGAGTTTTTCTTTTGAGATACTGCTCTAGTATCCTCGGAGAGTCTCATATTCAATTAAGGTATCATTCCCTTGTTCGGAATATCTTAATTTTATCGTATGAGATGCTGCTTCGACTCGATACAGAGAATCTCATCTTTCGCTGTTTGAGATGCTGCCTCATCAATATGAGGAGTCTCATTCGAGTTTTTCTTTTGAGATACTGCTCTAGTATCCTCGGAGAGTCTCAGATTCAATTAAGGTATCATTCCCTTGTTCGGAATATCTTAATTCTATCGTATGAGATGCTGCTTCGACTCGATACAGAGAATCTCATCTTTCGCTGTTTGAGATGCTGTCTCATCAATATGAGGAGTCTCATTCCAGTTTTTTCTTTTGAGATACTGCTCTAGTATCCTCGGAGAGTCTCAGATTCAATTAAGGTATCATTCCCTTGTTCGGAATATCTTAATTCTATCGCATGAGATGCTGCTTCGACTCGATACAGAGAATCTCATCTTTCGTTGTTTGAGATGCTGTCTCATCAATATGAGGAGTCTCATTCTAGTTTTTCTTTTGAGATACTGCTCTAGTATCCTCGAAGAGTCTCAGATTCAATTAAGGTATCATTCCCTTGTTCGGAATATCTTAATTCTATCATATGAGATGCTGTTTCGACTCGATACAGAGAATCTCATCTTTCGCTGTTGGAGATGCTGTCTCATTAATATGAGGAGTCTCATTTTAGTTTTTCGTTTGAAATACCGCTCTAGTATCCTCGGAGAGTCTCAGATTCAATTAAGGTATCACTCCCTTGTTCGGAATACCTTAATTCTATCATATGAGATGCTGCTTCGACTCGATACAGAGAGTCTCTTTTTTTTTCTTTACTGGTTGAGATGCTGCTTCATCAACATGAAGAGTCTCATTCAGTTTTAGGAAACATTGTCATGCTTATTATCAGGCAGTCTTGGATACAGTTGGGATATTATTCCTTTAATGGGATACCTTGATTGTAATCATCCAAGATACTGTGCTGACGATTCTTCCTCATAATGTATTTCTCACTACTTTTTTTTCTTTTCCTTCCATTTCGAAGGACAAAATTCGGGTCTTCTTGTATTTAATTACCTTTCACTACGAACGCATGAAGACTACTGTCATTCTTACTTTCCAGTTCATGGTAATTAAATAGGGGCAGCTGTCATACCCCGATTTTGTTCGAGGTTATTTTGGAACTCTTGTTTGTTTACAACCATAAAGCATGATGCACACACTCAAAGGCTTAAGAATTTCACCAAAAAGAGGAGAGTAGTCCTTCTTGATCATCATCTTAATAACAAGGTTTTATTATACGCCAAGACATAATTCTCATGTCTCTTTATATTGTGGATTTTGGTCATATTTCACTAAGGAGTCCATAGTGCCCCAAAGGGTGACACACGGTTTGGTTATGATGGTATTTTCGTTTGTTTATTGGTAAGTTTGTTGATAATCCATTAGCAGGGATGCGCATCATCAAAGTCCATGTTTTATTCATCTTGAAAAGCACATGAAAGACCTATCTATCACTTAGTGGCATTTTAAACCCCATGCATTTTGAAAGAAGGATTGGCGCACGTACTGTTTAAAAGTCCTTTGTCAAATTCTAGGAATGGTGCATAACAAAAAAAGAAACAATGGTATTTGATGTATATCCCTCACAAGCCACATTCGACCAATGCCATAAGGAACTAGCAGTAGATGACTTAGGACAGGTGGGTGTTGGTTTACATTAGGCATTGGTGTTTAAACACTACCCTCTGAAAGAAGAAAAATGTAGTCCTTCCCTATTTGAATTTCATGACAAGAACAATTACAATCCATTGGTTCGACAAATACGAAACAATTTTTCTTTCGTGTGAAAATTATTGAATTCCATTGATAAGGGGCATAAACTACAAGTTACACTGACAGAGCCATGGCCTAAGACATAATCATTACAAACCGACAAAAAAATTCATGATTAAAACAACTTGGTCGATCGACCACGAGAGTCTCATGTTTTCTCTTGGTTTAGGACATTCCAAGGAATCACCTAAGGTCGAAACAACATTGTATTAGTTGATGCAGAATAGCATGACACTCGTTCTTGAGAAATTCCAAAAGATGCATTTCTAGGCTCAGACTGGCACGGACTGGAGCTCGTTCTCCTGGTATTAAAACAGGGATAACAACATTAGCAGTTCTGGCTACGAGAAATTGTACAGCACACTGCAGTTTGGATACTCAAACAAAACAGTATTTTAAGTCATTACAGGATGCCGCATCAGGATGAGTTTCCACGCTTACCAGCATAAGAATTGCCGCTCCATTGAAACAGAAGCCAAAACTTGGACATCATGTATCAATGTGTCGTGAACCTGCACTCACTGTCAAATGGTCACAAAATTACCAAGTATATCATGGGAAAGCAGTCACGACAAGATCCGTTAAAAAAGCAGCAAAAGCCATTAAGTTGGAATCAAACGCGTCATCACAGCTCAAAAGACCTTACACCAAGTATCATCACAACAGTAGAGTACAAACTGCAGAAACACTTATTATGCAAGGTTTAAAACAGGTACCGACGTGTTACAGCATCATGATGCATGAAGAAAAGACCTTGGTCCACAACTAGTCATGTCGCCATAAGCCAGTTTGTCTCAATAATCATGGACCTGCAACACCAACAAAACCAAAAATGATAAATAAGTCACAGTACATAGGTCCATGAAATCTCTATGGAAATTTTCTCATGATGTATACGTCAATTGCAATACATCCACTAACTGAATTAACCATTCCTGCATTAACCATTCCAAACTACAGTTCAATACAGGGCTACAAGGCAAAGTATATGTGATTCATTGTTCAAAGAAAATGGCAAGCATTTGGCACGACAGTTCTAAATTTCCAGCCAAGAAAGAATCTGTCTGCCACCTTGAGCATAGACTCATCATTTCCAAAACAGTTGTCGAGTAAGTTATAAATGTCGCTGAACGATACTCTTGACCTGGATTTAGATTGGCTTGGTGGTGACCTACATGATCATGAGAAGGAGTTTCTTTTACATCAAATATGAAGGAAGAGTCCGCCAAAATGCACAATGCCATTTGAAAGGTATGCCTTACCAAGTTGTGACTGAAGATGAGTGAAACCTGGAGTTTTTTTCAAAAGCCTAAATGTCCAAAGATAGCAGCCGAATGATCAAAGCAAAATGATTTCAAACCTTGAACATTAAGCTAGTCCTGGTTGTGACAATTAGAAGAGAACATCCCAACGAAGAGGTTAAAGCAAGAACGAACGAAAGATTGAGTAAACAGTATGTCATGATATGTGTCACCTCTAAAGGACATCATTAAAATTACCTGAACCTATGCGTCCTGTAAGACGGTTTTAACCTTGCAACTGCCATAACTCTGTTAAAGCAAATATGGGCATGGTCTCCAAGAACAGATACGTATGTTGAAGTCATGATTTGTGTTGCACATAATATATGAAAGCAGGATATAATCAGTTAAGACTTCAAGGAAATTGCAGAGGCATATTGAAGAGAAAACTGCTTATTACAACCAATAGACAGGGTTAATGCAGGAAAGCTCGAGTCAGTTGTAAACCAAGATGGACGAACCTTAAGTCAAGTTGGAGCATTGCTACTGTGCGCATATCCATAACCAAATAGCAGTAGACAAACACCAGTAAAAAAAACCTGTTACAAAAGTCAATACGTGGGTAAAACAGAACAACTACTGCAGTGAAAAGTGAAAAGGGATGGTTATCGTAAATTCACTACAGACAAAACCTTACCTTTTCATTTGAGGGACCACATCAATTTGGAGGACCACCAAATCTGAGAAAAATCTTGCTAGCTAACGGAATGATTCTCCCACAAATTTGACAGCTCATGAAAGAGGGGAAAGACTGAACCTCGTACAAGAACGCTATAAATAGGGACCTCCAATGATGAAGTAGGGATCCGATTTTGGGCACCGTTACTCTGACAAAATCACTCCAAAACCCTCATTGAAAAGCTCCGTTTTGAACTTGTTGAGATTTTCACACCGAAGCTCAACAAGCTCGAGCTAAACCCAAATCAAAGATCATCACTAAAGCTCGAACCACGTACCAGCAACGACTACAAGGGAATAGAGAAGGAGATTAGGAGCTAACTGAATACGAAAAGAAAAGACACGAAGAGCAAGAAAACAAACCCTTATTTACCTGAACGTCTTGGTAGTTCTTTTTCTCTCACGCTTTAAAATTTCACCGCATCTAACATGATTCTGTAGATCCACTGTGTCGTGAGATTTGTAGCTAGATTTGATTGAAACACCTTTGATTATGTTCATGCTTGCTCCTGTTTATTTTCTTTCTTGAATCATGGATAGCTATTACAGTTCTGTTTGGTTTAAGGTGTGGATTATGATGTGAATAGGTTTTCCTTGGGAAAATAGGGTTCGTGTTTGTTTTATTTACCGGATGGTGGCGTCAATTGGTGGTCGTCACTCTTCGCTGGCGAGGGTGTATAGAATTTATGGACTAGAAATTATGAGGGACAAGTGTTAAAGGTTATCATACGTAGAGTAGGAGGAGTTAATCGATTTTAAGATACAATGAATATTTTAAACAGGAGTTAATTCCAATTTAGTGTGTTAATTAATGCAACAAGTGGCTGTTGAGTATTCAAAAAGCCACACGTCTTCTTAAGAGCCAGGCGGCTACGTGGATAATGTCGGGGGCTTACAAAGCCACACGCGCAGGGGAGCTGTACAGCTGCCCCTTCAGATTCTGTTCCACCCCTTTACTTCCGGATGGAGCTTTAAAAGGGGCTGGGCTTACGGCCCATTTTGTTTTTTATTTCTTTCATTTTGGATTATTGGTCACGGTAGAGTCTCATATGGGCTTTTGTAGTTAAGAGTGTTGGGACTGTACCCCTTGCTGTTTCCCAAACACCTCAACCTGAATATTTTTTATGAATTACTTTGGATGTTTTAGTAAAAAATCGAGATGTATATGATTAGATAATAGTAGAAATATTATTTAGTTTGATTATTGATTATTATTTATTTTAATTCATATCTTTGTTTATTTCGTTGGAATATTAATTAAATAGGAGATTAAATATTAGTATTAATAAATATTTCTTTTCCTAAAATAAGGTCAATCTCGGTCTAATACCAAATAGGCTTTATCCAGACACATTAACCCTAATTCACCATACTTAAATAATATTCTCTTAAAATTATTTAAAATTAATGATTAAATGAAAAGGAGAATAATGAGCATCCGCTTCATTATCTCTCGACTATTCAAATAATTGGCGTACGCCATATTGCTCGAATTTTCGTCATTTAATTAAAATCCCAAAAAAAAAAAAATTAAAATCATTTTTCCAATTTAATTATTCTAAAAGTCTCTATTTTAAATAATTAATCTTTAAATGAAAAGGAGATTAATAAGCATCCGCTTTATTATCTCTCGATTATTCGAATAATTGGCGTACGCCATATTGCTCGAATTGTCGTCATTTAATTAAAACCTAAAAACCTCTATAAAATTAAAATCATTTTCCCAATTTAGTTATTCTAAAAGTCCCTATTTTAAATAATTAATCTTTAAATGAAAAGGGGATTAATGAGCATCCGCTTCATTATCTCTCGATTATTCAAATAATTGGCGTACGCCACATTGCTCGAATCTTCGTCATTTAATTAAAACCCCAAAACTCCTTAACACTAAAATTACTCCCTTAATTGATTATAAATTCTAAAAGCTTTATTTTAATAATTAATCCTTGAATGAAAAGGAGAATAGTGAGCATCCGCTTCATTATCTCTCGATTATTCGAATAATTGGCGTACGCCACATTGCTCGAATCTTCGTCATCAAATTAAAACACAATCGAATAAATTCAAACTATTTTCACAAACCAAACCAAACAAAACACCCAAACACATCAAATCAACTTGTCACCCCCGTGTGACCGAAACCCTTTTCAAAAAGAACACTGTCAATCCTTTCTAATGCGCATAACAAACTAATGCTTAAGCCTCCGCCGAGAGTAGACAAGCCAGCGTTTAGCCTTTAGAACGCGATCTACACAGTCGTTCATAAAACCCAACAAAAACCGTAGTTCCCCGAACTACGAATGCTCTGATTTCCTTATTGCACCATAAGGATACGTAGGCACGAGATTGCGAAATCTTGGCGAGCACACTAATAAAAAACCTCCCCGTTCTCCTTTTGAGGTCTTCATCCATCTCTATTAAATATTTAATTACTCGAAGAAAGCAAATAACAGTCAACTAACATTCAAATAGTAAATTAGACTAAAAGGTTCCCGTTGAGTACAACGGATGTGAGGGGTGCTAATACCTTCCCCTTGCGTAATCGACTCCCGAACCCGAATATGGTTGCGACGACCATTATTCCATTTTTCAAAGGTTTTATCGATATTTTCCTATTCCTTAATTGGAATAAATAAAGTTCGGTGGCGACTCTGTTCGAACATAATTTTTCCGCGACCATCGCGAGGAATCGTATTTTTCGAGATGCGACACAAAGGAGGACAACCTTGAAGATCTTGCTTGGAGAAGCTTAGATCGTTGTAGGTTAGCTTAGGTTCTCTCATTGGCTTGGGAGAACAATTGCGCTAGGGGCCATAACTGTTTCATTTTTGTTTGTATGTATGTTGATGCATGTGAATGTATGTTGATGCATGTGAGAGACAGTTTATATGATAAACAAGCCGGTGAGATCAGAAAAATTGCAATTCCCTCAAAATAAATATTAAGTTTTAAGCTTTCCAAGTTTTAACACTCATCAAGACTAGTATCGAATAATGTAGGTTTCGCCTACGTGAGGTGCATGTTCTATATTAGTAAGGTGCGATGGGATAATTGTAATATCCAACTGTTAAAACAATGGGTCAAACTTAACTAAACAAATTATAATAAGATTATATATATGTTTAGAAGCAAGAGGTGGGAATGATCCATATGATGGATTGGAATAAGGAGTTATTCACCCAACTGAAATTTTCGAGAGTTGTATGAGATACAATTGGAAGGAGTTCCTACCTAAATAACCTAGTTTTGTGTAATCCGCCTACGCGGACTTAGAACGAAGTGAAATATGGATCTCGACCCACTAGAAAATCTTCCAACGGGATTTTCCGAATCAGATGATGAGGGTCATTTGTTTTGAGTAAAATAGTGGGAGCATGTTTAATTAAAGGCCTAATTGAATATGTCAATGATACTTATATTTTCATTAATCCATATGTAGATTACCATGACAGCAAACACCTCTAACAACATCCTGCGATCAATCCTTGATAAGAAAAAAAATTGTCTGGGACAAATTTTTTGGATTGGCATCGAAACCTGAGGATTGTCCTCAAACATGATAAAAAAATTGTATGTCTTGGAGACACCTGTTCCTGAAGAGGAACCTCCTAGTTCTGCACCTAAGGCAGAAAGAGATGCTTATAAGAAGCATGTCGATGATGCCAATGAAACTGCTTGTCTCATGCTGGCTACCATGAACTCAGAATTGCAAAAGCAACATGAGAACATGTCAGCGTTCGATATGATCGAACACCTGAAGTTGCTCTATCAAGAGCAAGCAAGGCATGAGAGGTTTGAAGTTTCAAAAGCCCTTTTTCAAAGCAAGTTAGCTGAGGGAGCCCTTGTAGGTCCCCATGTACTCAAGATGATTGGGTATGTGGAAAACCTTGAGAGATTGGGTTTTCCCCTCGAAAAGGAACTTGCAACTGATTTGATCTTGCAATCGTTGCCAGATAGTTTCAGTCAATTTGTCCTAAATTTCAATATGATTGATATGGACAAATCTTTTCCTGAACTGCTCGCCATGTTAAGAACTGCCGAGCAGAATCTGAAGTCAAAAGGGAAGTCCATTCTGATGATCGGAAATGGAAAGAGACAGAACAAAAGGCCCATTAAGCAGAGTGATAAGGGGAAGGGCAAGGAAGTTGCCAATCCCAGACCCACTGCTGCTTTGAAGCCTAGTGGAGGCATAGCAAAAGAAGGCACCTGCTTCGATTGCGGTAAGACCGGACACTGGAAGAGGAACTGCCCAAAGTACCTGGAAGATAAGAAGAATGGAGTAGAGACTTCAACTTCAGGTATTTTTGTTATTAATTTATCTACTTCTGCATCATGGGTATTAGATACTGGATGCAGTTCTCACATTTGTACAAATGTGCAGGAACTAAAAAGGAGTAGAGATTTGGCAAAAGGTAAAGTCGACCTACGAGTTGGCTATGGAGCAAAGGTTGCTGCTTTAGCCGTAGGAACTTTTGTATTGACTTTACCTAGTGGTTTAATAATTCAGTTAGAGAACTGTTATTATGTACCTGCAATTAGCAGGAATATTATTTCCATTGCTTGTTTGGACAAGTTTGGTTTTTCATTTATAATAAAGAACAATTGTTGCTCAATTTATTTGAATGATATATTCTATGCTACTGCACAAATGAACAATGGACTATATGTCCTTGATCTTGAAATGCCTATTAATAACATTAATACAAAAGGGTGAAACCTAACGAGTTAAAACCAACTAGGTAAGAATATTAAAACTCTTCGATCAGATCGAAGTGATGAGTATTTAATCCTAGAGTTTGATGACCATCTGAAAGAGTGTGGGATCCTATCCCAACTTACTCCTCCTGGAACATCCCAATGGAAGGGTGTATCTGAGAGAAGAAATCGAACCCTGTTGGACATGGTCCGATCCATGATGAGTCACACCAATCTTCCAAACTCCTTTTAAGGACATACACCATTGACATCAGCTTACACACTTAACCGTGTTCCATCCAAAAGGTTGAAAAGACACCATATGAGATATGGAGTGGTAAGAGACCACATATGTCTTACATGAAGATTTAGGGTTGCGAAGTTTATGTGAAACGACAAATTTCAACTAAGCTTAAAGCCCAAATCTGACCAATGCTTATTTGTGGGGGTATCCTAAAGAAACAAGAGGATATTACTTCTACAATCCTTCGGAGGGCAAAGTGTTTGTCGCTCAAACTGGAGTTTTCCTAGAAAAGGATTTTAATTCCAAAGGAACCAGTGGGAGGAAAGTAGAACTCGAAGAAATTCAAGAATCACAAAGTATTGATACACCTATGGAGGAATTAGAGCAGGAAACACAAGTAGTTGTATAAGAGCAACCTGCTCAAATAGAACAAGACCAGCGTAGGTCAGGAAGGATACGTCACCTACTTGAGATATATGGATATCTGATCAAGGTGATGTATTACTCATGGATCAAGATGAGCCTGTGACCTACTCATGGAATCTTCGTTTTGATGAAACAGTAAAACTGTATGGATTCATCAAGAACGAAGATGAGACTTGTGTCTACAAGAAGGTTAGTGGGAGCATGATCGTATTCCTGATATTATATGTAGATGACATATTACTCATTGGAATCGATATCCCTACCCTGCAACAAGTAAAGTCTTGGTTGGGGAAATGTTTTTCTATGAAGGATCTGGGTGAAGCAGCCTATCAGAATCTATATAGATAGATCATGAAATGCTTGGCCTAAGTCAGAGTACATAGACAAAGTGTTGAGACGCTTTAATATGAATGATTCCAATCTGGTTATGTGTTTTGCTTAAATGGTGGCACTGTGAGCTTGAAAAGTTCAATGCAAGATGCAGTTGCTGATTCTACAACTGAGGCCGAGTATATTGCTGCCTTAAGTGCAGCAAAGGAAGCTGTTTGGATCAATAAACTTGGCATAATCCCTAGCATTGTGGATCCCATTGGTCTCTATTATGATAACAATGGTGTTATCGCACAAGCTAAGGAGCCTAGATCTCACCAACGATCCAAACACATACTTAGGCGTTGTGCGAAAATATGTAAAGTACCTACACTTGACAATGTTGCTGACCCACTAACAAAGCCTCTTGCGCAGCAGAAGCATGATGGCCATACTAGATCAATGGGCATACGGGGTATGCCTGATTTGCTCTAGTGCTAGTGGGAGATTGTTGGTGTAAGCCCTAGAGGCCAATACTTTTGGTACTTGTATCGAATTATTTATTAATAATAAAAGGCATTAATAAAGTCCCTAGAATAGATAGTCCGTTTAATGTATTAAGTGTGACTTAATCATGAGAACACATTAAACATAAGGGCACTATTCTTAAAGTATCCGTAGTCGAGCTTTAGTGTGAAGTGGGATAACATTAAAGCATTAAGACTATTATGTTTGTAGACTGATGATCACATCTCATGGATCATGGATAAAGAGTTATCAAGTCTTAAACATAGGTATGAATATTAGGAGTAATATTTATACCGGATTGACCTGCTATGAGAATACTATATAGAAAGTTATGCAAAAGTGTCATAAGTTATTCTCATGGTGATAATAGTGTATACCACTCTTCGACCTGAAACCACTATGGATCCTAGATGTAGAGTCGAGTGCTTTGTTGCTGATCTAACGTTGTCCGTAACTGGATAACCATAAAGACAGTTGATGGGTACTCCACGAAGCATGCTGAGGGACATGAGTGTCCTAGATGGAATTTGCCAATCCTGCGTAACAGGATAAATGTCTATGGGCCCAATATTGAACTGGACAAGGGTGACACGGTCTATACCTTGTGTTCAATATAGACATAAGGGCAAAGGGGTAATTATACACATAATTATTATCACAGGAGGTTTTGTCATATCACATGACATTTTCGTGACTTGGGTAGCAGTGATGTGTTGCTAGATATCGCTCACTGTTTATTATGTTAAATGCATGATTTAATATAATTGCCAACGTCGCGAAAACCTATAGGGTCACACACAAAGGACGGATTGATGAGAGATAGAATAATTAAGGAACATCGTAAGGTACGGTGTACTTAAGTGGAATACGAAATATGGTAAGGTACCAAATACTTAAGTGATTTTGGCATATTATGAGATATGGGCCAAAATGCACTTAAGTGGGCTTTTTGGCTTGAAGCCCACACAAGTGGTTCTATAAATAGAACCCCTTGGGTAGAAGCATTGTCACTCTCACTGAGACAGAAAACACAACTGAAGAGTTGGAATTTCGTATCTCTCTCTCACTCAAAGCCTTCATTCATAACAGCTAGCACTGCGATTGAAGGAATCCGTTTGTGTGGACTGAGTAGAGACGTTGTCATTGTTCAACGTTCGTGATCGCCCCGTGGATCTTTATCAAAGGTTTTGATCATTATCAGAGATCTGCACCAAAGGTTTGAATCGCCACAAGAGGTAACGATTCTATCACTGATCATGCCCATTCGTAAGGATCACTAAATGGAGAAAAAATTTAAATTCCGCTGCGCCTTGGATGGCAATTCTCCTACAAGATCCTCGTCAGATCTTTCCATTTTCCCCAGCCAGGGTTGAGCCTTTGTGATGGATAGTTTGCGTACATCCTTTACCTCTCTTTCTCCATTTGTTTCCCTCCTGGTTAGATTGGTTGAGTTGTTGTATTGATGATTCAGATCGATGACGTTTGTATCCTTTGTGATCGTTTCGTTAGCATAATATATATATATATATATATATATATATATATATATATATATATATATATATATATATATATATATATATATATATATATATATATATATATATATATATATATATTATATATAATAATAATATATATATATATATATATATATATAATATATATATATATATATATATATATATATATATATATATTATATATATATATATATATATATAATATATATTATAATATATATATATATATATATATATTATACTATATATATATATATATATATATATATATATATATATTATATATATATATCTATATATAATATATATATATATATATATATATATCTATATATATATATATCTATATATATCTATATATATATATATATATATATATATATAATATATATATATATATACACACATATACATTCATAGATTTCATTATTACATTATTGCACTTTGTGATTCATTATTCCTCTGATCCTCTGCTATGGTGGTACCCTTTCCCCCATGCAGATTCGGTGTGTCTATCATCTTTCAATTGTAGAGTGTCAGCCCCTTAAGCAGGAAGAATTTAACCTTCCTCATTCCCCACTGAGTTATTCCCTCGGGGATGATTATTATTTTAGCTTCCTCCCTAGTTGATTATCTGAATGGAAAACCACTCCCCATGAGTTATATCCTCATTGGGTTGAGTCTTTGATTGACCTTTTCTTTCTAGATCTTATCTAGATAGATGCTTTTGGTCCCCTGAGAGTATATTACCCAGTAAATGGTAATATTCTTCTCGACTCGTGAGTACTTTACTTTTGCCCAATACCCGGTAAAAGTAACCTATTTCCCATTTCTCCCTGGCAAATTCATCTTTACATTTCCCCAAGAAGTTTATCCTTGATATGTTCATCCTAATCGATGACGGATATTTTCTTCCCTTGCTTTGAGTCTATCTTTGATATGCTCATCCTAACCAATGACGGATACTCTCGCTTTGGTATTCTACCTAGTAAAAAGGTAGTTGTAATCCCTATTTCCTTCCCTAGAGGATCAATCCTTGGTATGTTCATCCTAATCGATGACAGATTTCCTCCTCTTTGTGGTCTTCTGCCCAGTAACCGGTAGTTGTAAATCATGTTTCCCCTTGCGGAGTCTATCCTTGATATGTTCATGTTAACCAGTGACAGGTATTCTCTTCTTTGCTATTCTATCCAGTAACCAATAAATATAATTCCTATTTCTCCCCTCGGAGTCTATCCTTGATATGTTCATCCTAACCGGTGACGGATATTCTCTCATTTTGTATTCTATCTAGTAACCGATAGATGTAATTCCTACTTGTTCCGGCAGTCTATCCTTGATATGATCATTTTAACCGATGACGGATAGTCTTCTCTCTGAGTCTATCCTTGATATGTTCACTTTAACCAGTGACAAATATTCTCTCTTCTTGGTCTTCTGCCCAGTGACCGGTAGTTGTAAACCCTATGTGGCTTTTCCCTAACAGGTTATTCTTACCAAGTATCTGGTAATGAATACACCTTTTGGTTTCCCTCAGCGAGGCATCCTTGACATGTTTACCCTAACCGGTAACGGATGTCCTCTCTGTCAGATTATGTTATCTTCCTACCCAGTAACCGGTAATGGATAATATATTTATTTTACTCCTGTGTTGAAGTTCTTTTCTTCCCCAATTGAGTTTGATTGCGTATTTCCTCATTGAAATCGTCGTCCCTGTTTGGATCGAGTATTTCAGTTTTGTTCTGATCTACCCGTTTCCCCTGCATACTTTTCCCTTATCCCCGATTGAGTCTTTCCATTGATTTATTTTCATGGAATCCCTCGTGTCTTCTAACAGTTTTAAGTCGTAGCTTGGCCTACGCACAACTTTTATCCCCAAGAGTCTTTGTCTCCCCAGTGAGTTTTCCTTAGGGAATGCATCATGCTCCTATGGACTTTCAGTCTCTCCGGATTCTTTTCCTTTGTGACAACATTTTCCCCACAGAGATTATTTTTGAGCATTTCATATCATATGCATCATGAGGTCTCTTAGGGACCAAAATTTGCTTATATTGTTGTTATTTAAGCTTGTTCTACTGAGTCGATACGAAGATTTTAACCTTCATCTCCTCATCTAGAACGTCCTTAAATAGGGGCAGTTGTAAGACCCCAATTTTGACCATAAGATCCCCCATACTATCTTATCATATGCATTAGCATTGGGATCACAACTTTGCATCCTCCTTACCCCTCATTCCTTGGGTTTGCATTGGGAGAGATCACCAAGCACATTTGATTGTATCATACTCCATTTATCTTTATTTACTAACCAAAATACCAAAATTATATCATTGTATAGTTTGTTGCTTTTATAGGTAATGTACATGCTCACATATGCTCTATCTAGATCATATCTAGGGTTTGAGACCCTAAATGCAAGGAGCTCAATCAAGAATTGGTTTACTTTGGCTCTAAGTGTCATATATGGATCCCCATGATCTTCACATGTTATTTTGATCAAGAGATCATCAAGAGTTTGAAATTTTCTTGCCTTGGAAACCCTAATTCATCTAGGTATCTTGTGTGACTTCTTCAACAAGTTTCTTCATCAATTGATCAAATATTTCAAGGGATACTTCACATTACATCATCTTATGCATATATCAAAAAACATGTAAAGCAATTAATCAGAACAATGGAATAGTTTTATTCAATGGCAAGAGTAAAATGTCTGATGTTTGTTCATGAAGAGCAACGGGTATGGCATAGATGTTTGGGCCACATTAACACGAGAAAACTCTCTCAGCTAAATAAACTCGAGTTAGTCAGAGGTATACCTGAACTTAAGTATTCTTCAAAAGCTCTGTGTGAGGCATGTCAGAAAGGAAAATTTTCGAAAACATCTTTCAAAACGAAAAATATTGTTTCTACCTCTAAGCCTCTGAAACTTCTTCACATTGACCTGTTTGGACCTGTTAAGACAGCGTCAGTTAATGGAAAGAAGTATGGACTAGTTATTGTTGATGATTTTAGTCGCTAGACATGGGTAAAATTCCTAAATCACAAGAGTGAGTCTCACTCTGTATTCACTAGCTTCTGTTCCAAAGTGCAAAACGAATTTGACTCTAAAATCATCAGAGTCAGAAGTAATCATGGTGGCGAATTCGAGAATAAATTTTTTGAGGAGCTATTTGACTCTAATGGAATATCTCATGATTTCTCCTGTCCTAGAACTCCACAACAAAATGGAGTTGTAGAGAGGAAGAATAGGATACTCCAAGAGATGGCCAAAACCATGATCAATGAAACAAATGTGGCTAAACACTTTTGGTCTGAAGCAGTAAATACATCATGTTATATTCAGAATAGAATCTCTATAATACCTATTTTGGAAAAGACTCCCTATGAACTATGTAAGGGAAGAAAACCCAACATTTCATATTTCCATCCTTTTGGATGCTCTTGTTTATTCTCAATACTAAAGAACATTTGAACAAGTTTGATTCAAAAGCACAAAAAGGTATTATGTTAGGATACTCAGAACACTCTAAAGGCTACAGAGTATACAACATAGAAACCAAAATTGTGGAAGAATCAATACATGTCAGATTTGATGATAAGCTTGACCCTGAAAAGTCAAAGCTAGTTGAGAAACTTGTAGATTTGGAGATCACTCTTGCAGGATCTGATGAAAAGACTAAAGCACTAGAAGTATCTGATAAATAAAGTCCAGATGCAACTGAAGCCTCAACTATCTAGAAAATATTAAGAAGTCGCCCCAACATCTCTGAAGATTTGATTCTAGGAAACAAAGATGAACCTGTCAGAACTAGGTCAACGTTCAAAGTATCTGAAGAAACTCCTCTAGGACTAGTATCTCTGATTGAGCCTACCTCCTGTGATGAGGCACTTCAAGACAACGAATGGGTTCTAGCTATGAAAGAAGAACTAGATCAATTCTCTAAAAATGACGTCTGGGATCTCATTCCAAAGCCTAAAGGAACTCACATTATTGGAACCAGATGAGTGTTCAGAAACAAACTGAACAAAAAGGCAGAAGTAGTCAAAAACAAAGCACGACTAGTGGCACAGGGGTACAATCAACAAGAAGGCATTGACTACAACGAAACCTTTGTCACAGTCGCCAGGTTAGAATCTATTCACTTACTTGTTTCATTTGCTGTAAATCATTCCATCAAACTATATCAAATGGATGTCAAGAGTGTATTCCTTAATGGTTATATATCAGAAGAAGTTTATGTCGATCAACCTCCAGGTTTTGAAAACTCTAAATGTCCATAACACGTTTTTAAACTTAAGAAATCATTGTATGGACTACAACAAGCTCCTAGAGCTTGGTATGAAAGATTAAATAACTTTATTCTGGAACATGAATTTATTAGAGGAAAGGTTGACTCTACACTCTTCTGTAAAAACATTAAAAATGATTTCATGATATTCCAGATATATGTTGATGGCATTATTTTTGGTTCAGCTAACCCCTTTGTATGTCAAGAATTCTCTGAGCTAATGCAGGCAGAATTTGAAATGAGCTTGGTGCAAGAACTAAAGTTCTTTCTAGGGATTCAAATCAATCAAGCTTCAGAAGCTACCTACGTATATCAAAGTAAGTACATAAAAGACATTCTGAAGAAATTCGAAATGTCTGAATGCAAACCTGCTAAGACACCAATACATCCAACCTGCATTCTGGAGAAAGAAGAAACTAGACAGAAGGTTTGTCAGAAGCTCTATCGTGTTATGATAGGCTCTCTTCTCTATCTGACAGGCACTCGCCCTGGTACTTTGTTTAGTGTATGTCTCTGTACCAAATTCCAATCAGATCCTAGGGAATCTCATTTAACGGTTGTTAAAAGAATCCTCCGGTATCTGAAAGGAACCCCTAACCTTGGCCTGATGTATGAGAAAACATCAGAGTATATGCTATCTGGTTACTGTGATGCAGATTATGTAGGGGACAGAATGGAACGTAAAAGTACATCTGGGAACTGTCAGTTCTTGGGAAATAATCTTATATCTTGGGCCAGCAAAAGGCAATCAACCATAGCCCTGTCCACTGCAGAAGCAGAATATATATCAGCGTCACTCTACACTACTCAGATGCTCTGGATGAAAAATCAACTTGAAGACCTTCTGATCTTTGAGAGTAACATTCTCATCTTCTGTGATAATACTGTTGCCATTTGTTTAAGTAAGAATCCTATCATGCATTCCAGATCCAAACACATAGAAATAAAGCATCACTTCATTAGAGACTATGTTCAGAAAGGGGTAATTTCATTAAAATTTATTGATACAGACCATCAATGGGCTGACATCTTTACTAAACCCCTCGCTGAAGACAGATTCTCTTTTATTTTGAAAATTTTAAACATTCAAATTTTTCTAGAATAAATATATTTCTCTGAAATAGCAAAATAAGACTCTGAAATAAAACATCTGGAATCTGGACCTAAATCTGACGCTTCTACCAGTTATGAGACATCTAAATCAGAAATCCTCAGGACCCAACCCCTTGGTATTCCTGAAGATCAGATAAAGTAACATGTGGAGCCTCATGCGTCTGACCTAGAAACTTCTAGACAACTGACTAGCAGAAATCAAGAGACAAACTCTTGAAATCTCCTCGAGTAGTATGCTGATTTGGGGATTAGACCTCCATCATGGGATGTAATCATTATCTTTCAAACGTGCAAACTTGGTTAACATGCTGCATTTAATTTTCAACATCTAAACTACTTCTAATGATGTCGTTTTGCATGCATCTATGTGGGTATAAATTCATTTCACACATCACAATCTCACACTTTACACTCACGCCCTACACAAACCCTCATTCTCTCAGTTCTTCATCATCTTCTTCAAGGTTCCTGCATTCTTCAACAAGTTCTTCGTTCAACTTTCATCTTCAACATTGTTCTACATGGATGCTCAACAACAATTTGTCTACAACTTCTCTCAACAAATGAACTCAACGGAACAAACACCCATTTCTACTCAACAAACAACAGCAACCATTGGCGTTGTCTCAACCCCAATCTCCAGGGAACCCCATATTCTTGACCGTGAACCTCACATCCACCTAGCAATACCTTTTGAGAAGCTAGAGCTACTATGTGAATTGCTAGTGGATTTTGAGAACATGAAGAGAAATGGCGTAGACCTAACTAAAGAGTTAAGAATGCAAGGGTGGGAAACCTATTTTCAGAGACTCTATGGCCCTGTGTACACATATCTGGTGAAGGAATTTTGGCGTTTCGCAAACTCAAATGATCATTACATCGTCTTTCAGGTGCTGGGAGTCAAAATAGTCATCACTGAGAAACTTATTGTCTCCCTTCTGAATATGGAAAAGACAGGAGGAAGATGCATCTACAACATCAACCCTAGGGCAAAATACTTGTCCCAGGAAATCAACCTCACTATCTTCCAACATAACGCTGAGGGCAAACACTCCAAAAACAAGGAACTCCATCAGAACCTCCGTGTCTGGCTGAAGATTATCCTATGCACCATTCATCATCAGCCTGCAACAAACTCTTCTGACTACATCAACACATATCAGAAGTGTATTCTGTACTGCATCCACAAGGGGCTGAAACTGTGTCTGCCAGCACTGCTCTTCAAGTATCTCAGAGACTCTGTCAAAGATACCAGAAACAACATGAAGACCAGAAACTACATCCTTCTGGGAAGACTTATCTCAGATGTTCTAATCGAGAGTGGCTTAGTGGATCACCTGATCCGTCACAATCTAATAGAGGATGTCACTGTTGACATTGTGAGACCTCAGAATGCTCGAAATCTGAAGAGCATGGGGATAATTGATCAAGTCAGAGCTAAACCAACTCTGGACACTTCCTGGGAAGCACTCAAGGACCAGAGGAAGATTCCCAACACTCTCTATTTGTTCTCCAAGATTGACCCTCCAGAAGTGGTAGCTTACTATCTACAAGATCTTGCTAATCAAGGGGTGGACATCTCTGAGTTCTCAGTGGACTGGATACCTGAGCATCCACCACACTTCATGAAGAGGATGCGAGAGCCCTATGAGAAGTCCAAGAAGGCAAATAAAGCAAAGCTAGGAGAATCTTCTGGGTCAAGACCTCCATTCCCTCTGGCTGACTCCCCAAGTAAGTTTATACCTCTTTCCCGCTTAGTAAAAGTTAAACCTATTGCTTATTCTCTTCCCCAAACCACTCATATCTATTCCTCATCTGAAAAAAACCCTCAACCACCAGAATGTCTAACCCATCCTCTCTAAAATTCAACCTTGCTACCACCACACTACCCGTTTCTGAAGCAGAAATGCTGAATGAAACTACCTCACCTTCATCCTCATCCTCACCTCAATCCCCACCATATTATGTCCTTTCCACTGACAACAAACCCTCTGACCCACAATCCCCCACTCTAGCTCAGCTTCACGCTCGTGCTCTGGCCTCTCAACAACCATCACAAACTGAACCTGAACCAGAAGTCACTTCTCCACCCCCTGAACAACAAAATCCTCCTACATATGAACAACCTCAAACACCACCACCTGTACAACAACCAAATCCACCTCCTGAACAACCAATCCACTCAACATCTGAACCTCAACCAAATCCACAACCTGAACAAACAACACCTTCCCCCTATGCTATTCCCACACCACCAACATTTGTTGCCACCATCACTCCCATTCTAAATCTTGATGACACCAATCCACCTTCTCCATCCTCCCTAGCCTCTGCCTCTGAACCCGGAACTGCCTTTCCTACCCTAAAAGAAGTAATAAATGTTTTTGCAGAGTCTTCAGTAGAGAAGATCAAGTCTCTGACTATCAACTCTGGCATCAACGATGATCCCTCTGCAGTAAGGATCCACTAGAACAGAGTGATCAGTTGGATGACCTTTGAAGCCTTCAAACTGAAAGGCCTCTATGAACAAGTCCACAACAACTTCATCAAAGATGCTGGTATAAGGCTCCAAGCTCGCTTGGCCAGAGAAGCTGGGGAAAAGGCCAAGAAGGAAGCAAAAGAGAAATCTCGCCTGGATGAAGAGCAAAGGATCAGAGAAGCTGAAGAAAAGAATGTTGTTGATGTTGTTGTTGCTGCTGAGGCTGAGGCAAAAGCAAAAGCCGACGTTGAAGAAGCAGCACGTATTGCTGCAGAGGAAGCTGCCAAGGCCATGGTTGATGCTTTGACTCAGGGGGAGCAATCTAACTATGGGTTTGCCCCTCTAGTATTAAAGACTCTAGAGGAATTGCAAAAGGAACAACAAGTAGTACGAGTCAGGCTGGATCACCAGGTTTCCGTCAACATCAACATTCAGAACATGTTGACTCAGCTGCTCCAACGGATGCCTCCGCCCCCAAACCCTTAGGCACTTAGGCTATTTGTTTGTTGCCTTTCTTTCTGGTGTTTTTTTCTTGCCTTCTGATCTATGCTTTTTGTGTTGCCTATCTGTACTTGTTTTTCTCTACTATATGAATATCTGTTCTTGCCTATTTTTTTTAAGTCTTTTTTATTCTGACAAAAAGGGGGAGAACTAAAAACGACTCTGATTAAAACATATCTAAAACCTCTCAAGGCACTGCAAACATGAATAAATATTGATAACTTATGACGACCAAAGTTATGCAGGAAAATACCTAAGGTACAAAACCAACTTCACACAAGGAAGGTCCGGTAAGAACTTCTGTTAAATCTAAAGATCTAACTTAGGGGGAGTTCATTCCATTTATCTGGTTCTAAGATATTCGTACTATTTCATCATCATTTTGACCTATTTTTTCATCATCAAAAAGGGGGAGATTGTAAGAACAAATTTAGTTCTACAATGTATCTCTAAGATTTTGATGATAACAAAGGATGAAACAAAATGGTACCCTAACAAAAAATTTCCAAGTGTGCAGGACTCTGATCAAAACAATCAGATAGACAATCATCAGATACAGAATCAAGCGCTAAGATACTACTCTGAAGAAACGTAACCAGAAGGTTCTGACCCTGATTCAACAAGCGCTAGCAAAACTAAGGAAGTCAGACACTCTGAAAAGAAAAGAATGAATCCAGACTCTGAAGAGATACGCTCTGAAGAAGTTGAATAAAGAGAAACTCTTAAGACAATCAGATACAGGCATCCTCTGAAGTCGCAAGGTGCTAAAAGAAGACTCTGACTAAACTGAAATAAGACTCTGACTAAGATCCGCTCATTCAAGAAAGCTTAACGTTGAAGAAATTCGCTTATAGAAAGAAATTATTTCTAGAAAGAAGTTATGACGCGACCAACACTATTTTGGAAAGAACAAAGAGAGTAATGATCTTAATCACTCTTCAATGACCAAGATTCTATCATTAACTCACCCAAAGGTCTCCTCCTCCTCCTATAAAAAGAGATGGAACGCTTCACAAGATAGACCTGAGACACACAAGAATATAATTTCTCAATTACCTTCTTTCACTCTCTCACGATTTGTTGCTCTTACGTGAAAAATTCTTGTTATTATATTTTATAATATTTGCTTATTGTTAGAAGCACTGTGTATTACTAATCACATCATTACTGAGATAATTCCTCAAGTGACTCTGTGTAGTCTGAATACTTAAGAGGGCTAAGGGATTAATTCTCTTAGGCGTTTAGTTGTGCAATCTTTCAAGATTAGTGGATTAAGTCCTTTTTGAAGGCGAAAACACCTTGGCTGGGTGGACTGGAGTAGCTTTGAATTTCAGCGAACCAGTATAAAATTTTGTGTTGAACCTTTTATTCTGCATGTGTCTTAGTTCGTAAAAAGTTTTATTTTCCAAAACAATTCAAACCCCCTTTTTTGTTTTTCTCTACCTTCACTTTGTTCATGATATTCAAGTGTCCCTTGAAGCTCTTCCTTTGTCATAGTCTTATTTTTTGAATTATATTTTTATTTAATCAATCATTGGGTTAAATACGCTATGAATTTTTTTCAAATGTGAATCAAATTGAAGGGTGAAATGTTCGTGAAGCTACTTAAAGAGATCAATTTCTTATGAAAATGAGATATGATTTTGAAGGCATGTGGTCCAACTCATGAGTAGAGCCACCATCCCAATCTTGTATGCATGTTATGAGCTTTTTTTTTTTGTGAAGAACAGCACCTTATAACTTAAACAACCTTAGAAAAAATAAATATTATTCTATTCTAGTTGCATAAGGCAAGCATAGAGGACAAGATATGAGTGTTTTCCAATGTTTTTGATGTAAATCACTTGGAAAATTTAATTCACAATGTCTTAAAAAGTTTTGTATCTACTACAAAAAAGACAGTGTCGTGTCATTAAAGAACGCCTTACAAGACAACCAACTAAAACTTTACTCATATTGATTGCATATGTTGGTTCTTCTTCTACTACTAGTTCTATGGATCAAATTGCTTCCACCAATGTTCATAACCTAACTATTGATATTATTCAATAAATGATAATTTCAGCTTTTTTCGCTTTAGCCTTATTCTCATTAGTACTTTGGCTCTGGAGCATCCAATCATATGACCAACATTGTTGATACCCTTACAAATGTCACAATATATTCTGGAAATAATTTGTCTATCATAAAAAGTGGTGACATTTCCCCATCTTTAACCAATATTTGTTTTCCATTAGCATCAATGGTAACATTATCTCTTTCAAACAGTTAGTGTATAATTATGGATGATTTGAATTATCTAAGTTTGGTTGTCTTGTGATAGATAAACACTTAGGGAAGTTGATCACGAAAGGGGCTAAAGTTGAATGTCTTTTTTACTTTTTAATTATATTTTTCTCCATGCTCATTATTGCATTATGGTTTTTGTAATCCTGCTACTATTGGTTTCCAATATGTCATAAGTGTCTTGGTCACCCAAACTTATATGTACTCCATTAATTAATGAGAAGTGGTGTTCTTTGTAATAAACAATGGTCTCTCTCAGAGTTGTTCAATTTTGTTGCAATTATTATAAACTTGATAAAAGTAAAACTACACCATTTATGATTCATCAATCAAATGTAAATCAAACTTTTAATAATATCCATTTTGTTTTATGAGGGGATGTCCTTTGTTATATCCCATGATAATTACGAATATTGTAGTACTTTGAAATAATTAAAATGTATGTTTTTGTCTTTTATATTGTAAGATAACACAATTTATTTAGTATCAAGTAAATTGGATGACAAAGGTAGTAGAGTATGTTGTAATTATTCTATATTCAAAGTCTTTAAATTTCTGAAATGAAATTTATCTTTTTGTTTTAAGTCTTTTTCAAAAATACCATGAATATATAAGAATGCATACATGTTGTCTTTATTGAACTAATCACATATACGTTGTAGAGGTAGATGTGGTTATTTGTGCATGTATCTTGGAGAAAACATCTCTAGAAGACAATGACTAAGATAAACAAGGTCAAATAAAGTATAATCTAAACGAATAATTAATTGATGTGATAAAGACATTGATATTATGATATTAAATTTGTGTGTCGAAGAAGAATCAAACAATGATCATTCAGGACCTTCCCAAGGAAAAGAGGACCACAAAAGATCATACAATTCAAAATGTCATTGGGAATATCTCTAAGTGAGTCACAACTCGACACTACCTTAGTCAGGTAGGTAACTTTATGGTTCTTTTTTCCCAAACTGAACCAAAAATAAGTTGATTAAACTCTAATTGATGAACATTAGTCTCTTTCAATCCAATATGTGATCAATTAATTTGAGAGACACACTCTTTGGGAACTTTCTCCCAAACCATCATCTAATGTAGTGATTGTAACCAATTGAATCTCTCGCAATAAGCTTGACTAAAATGAAAATGTTTTAAAAAATAAGTCAAGACTCATTGCGAAAGAATATAATCAACACAAACGTAGATTTCAATGAGACTTATGTCATTATGGCTAGATTTGAGGTTATAAGGATACTTTTAGCTTTCTCATGCAGTTTGAATCTCAAAACTCTTCAAAATGAATGTAAATATCTCGTTCTTGAACGATTGCATCCAAGATGAATTGTATGTTGATCAACCTCCCATGTTTCTAATTTATTTTTACATAATCATGTCTTAAAGCTGGAAAAGGCTCTCTGTAGTCTGAACCGTTAGAACTCGGCATGATCGTTTGAGCGAGATTCTACTTGAAAATAAATTTCAAAGAAGAAAAACTGATACTAATTTTTTTGTTAAGAAAAATCGAGCATGACATTTTACTTTTGCAAATATAGGTCAATTATTTCCAGTACTACTAACAAATACTTGCAAGGATTTTTTTCGATATGATGCAGAATGTCTATGATGGGGGAGATTTAGTACTTTCTTTGTTTTCAAATTTATTAATCAAAGGAAGGTTGCCTTCAACATATAAAACTAAGGAGTGTGATATTCAAAAAGAAATCTAAAGCTACATATCAACAAAGATGGAGAAGGAATGCTTTGTAGTATCAAAGACAAATTGATAAATCAGAAAAAGTGTTCAAAGAAATGAGAAATGATTTCATATTTGAAAAATTATATTTTGGAAGAAATCTCACTAAAAAAAAGATTCCAGAATTGTCTCTCATATCAAAATATTTATTGACACTAAAAAAAAAATTGAGTTTGAAAAGAATCTGGGGAAGAATTCCTTTAAAGTTTACTTTCTGGTAAAAGGCAAGTCATTTGGTAGATAATGAACTTGGAAAACTATGGTTATTCTTCTAGAAAGTGCTAAATTTACGTTTAAATACAGTCTATAAAGTGTTTTTAAAATTCATGTTTACATTTCTTAAAAGAGCCTACTACTGTTATCAATCTTAGGCTCATAACATGGATTATAGGCTACGTAGATCCTATTATTGTTACCAATCTTAGGCAATTTAACAATGCAACAAAGATGTGGCCAAACTAGAGAAAGTATATAGCCAAAGCAATGCAGTCTGCTGAAGATTTATCAAATATTTCAACAGGATAATTTCCAATTTTTTGAATTATATTCTCATTTCATCAATCATTGGATTGAATATACTATTATTGTCTATGAAGATTTATCAAATGTGAATCAAATTGAAGTGTGAAATGTTCATGAAATTACTCAAAGAGATCAGTTTCATATGAAATCGAGATATGATTTTGAAGGCATCGGGTCCAATCTCAAGAGTAGAGCCAATGTTCCCATCTTGTATGCATGATATGAGCTTCTTCGTGAAGAACAACACCTCGTAGCTCAAACAACCATCAAAAAAATATAAATCTTCTTATATTATATTTGTATATGTTGTATAAGGCCAATCTAGAGGACTAGATATATGTGTTTTCCAATGTTTTTGTTACAAAGGACTTGGACATTTTACTTCAGAATGTCCAAAAAAAATGTATCTACTGTAAAAGTTTTATATTTTTTGTAGAAAAGACGGTCTCTTTGATGATCAGGTAGTCACGATTAAAGTCGTTTATGGCTACATGGTCATCAGTCCAGCACATAGAGAAGGAGTAGTCACCATTATCCCTGAATATTACTATAGAGGTACTATTTCTCCCTCTCACCCTCACGAAGTTGTCCTTCTAGATCTTGAAGTTATTCAAATAAATGGGGTAAAGACGACCATCTCTGACAAAGCACCCATGGTCACCTAGCCTCATTTGGTCATTTTCTTAGTACTATAAAAGGATAAGAAAACACTATAGTATGGGTGACTTCCAAGCGGTTGCATACAATATCAAACACAATTATAAAATCCCACTAATTAGGTGATATCTGAGAGTAGGAAATGTTTATGGTCTTAAGGACATCATACTCGAAAAGGGTAAGAGAAATCAGCATCCCAAATTCATGAACAACATGGAGATGCATGTAGAAAAACTCATGTGATGTCCTGATGAGCAACCATGTCAACCCGTTCTTCTTCATAATAGGCTCCAAGGTTACATCAACCTCGTCGCCAAAATCGGACAGGTGTATACCATTATAATAGGAAACTACCTTTTTTGGGGTCGTATAAACAGTCTTGTCATCAATGGTCTTGGTTTTCTTGAGAAAGAATAAGGGAAAAGGGGGTCGATAACACTAGTAGAATATGAACTACTATAATAACTTCCAAACATCCCTAACTCTACCAGTTTATAATTAACCATCCCATTTTTTTAACTTCCTTGCGTTTTCAACACTGTGCCTCCACATCACTATATACTCCAATAGAGTATAAGGTTTAATCACTTTGTCATTCTCATATAAATTCCTAATAATTGACATTTCAGACAAGAGAAAATGAGGGGTAACTTCATCCTTCTTAGGCTTCCTGTTTGAGGGACTGTGGACTGGGATACCTTTAAATTAGATACATACTTGAGAAAGAGTCAATACATGCACTAGGGATAATGACGAATGGACGATGAAGTTAAACCGGGAAAAGAAGAACCAATGAAGAAGTTTTCACTCAGAAAATGGAGAAAGCGTGTAGAAAAACAGTTATTATTCATATTTTTAAAATTCTAGGAGCCATGGAACAATCGACGTCATTTCCAAGTTGTAGGTTCGCGCTTACAAGTAAGTAATAGGGCTCATATGGACCAAATATCACGCATGAAAATAATTGATGGTCCATGATGATGGAACCTTCCCAAGGCAAAATTCATCATGCTTAAGCATTAACTGTCACACGTGCCTCCCAAAGCAACGCTTGAGGGACCCCAAGAAAAACTTAAGGGAACTTCCCCAAACAACGCTTAAGAGATTTGTTGTCGTAGGCTTCAGAGAGATAAACATGTATCCAATTTAATAACTTCGCCCTTCTCATGCCTCATGTTTGAGGGATTGTGGATTGGGATACCTTTAATGGGTTTGGATAGGAGCAACCCAAATATGTTGTGAAAAGACCAGTGGAAGAATCAGGCGGGCGCAACCTCAACTTGCCTCACTGTGCCTTGGGTCCTAGGCCCATGACTAGCATTTAATCCATCTTACTGATACGTGGCAGGTGAGGTGTTCAGGAGAATCCGATTTTGATCACAATAGTAAATAAGGAAATTGTCCCTCAAATCTAGGAAGAAGAACAGACTCTCTTATACTCTCGTGAACTAGTTGAGAAGTTAAGGCAAAAAAAAATCTCTATTTATCCAATCTAAAATCTATAAATATCCCATCCTCTACGACTAGAGGATTGAGCACAAATTTCATAGATTTAGTCTATATAAAACTTCTTATGTCCATACATGCGAACAAGTTGACCTTATTATTTCTGCAAGTACATAATACATCATATATTATTTCAAGTTTTAAGTAGAAGATATGAATAAATAGATTTTAAATAATTAATTAGTGACAACATGGTTACATTGTTTATTTGTATGTTCAATATCACTATTAAGATTTTTTTTTAGATGAAGAAAAACTCTGCGAAAATAATATATAAAAGATTATAATAGATCTATTGTTTTATATAAAAAATATTTATTTAAAAATAATAATTTTTTAGTAATATTTTAAAGTCGTACAATTTTTTAATAAACTATAATCACTATATTACAATTAATATTTTTATATAAGAAATATATTTTAAAAATTATAATAAATTAAATTAGTTAGCAAAAAATAATTATCTTTCATATGAATTGTATCCTCCAATGATATTTTAATGATTCATTTACAAAAACTATTATAAAATCAATGATACGAAGAAAAAAAATATAGGCAAAACTACACTAGAGATCATTTAATTTTTTTTTTTAATAGGTTGGTCCTTTAAGCTTTTTTTTGTAACAATTTGATCCTTTAAGTTATCAAACGTGTGCATCATTACCCTTTTTTAACAGAGCAAAAATGCTAATTATGAATGCAATTATTTTGAACAGTATAAAAATGATAAAGTGCAACCAGAAATACAACACTCACATATTTCTAAATGTTTAAAATGTGGGAAAAATGATGTAGAAATCACTTTAAAGGACCAAGTTGTTAAAAAAATCTAAAATACCAACATGTTACAAAAAAAAAACTTAAAGGACTTCTAATGTAATTTTGTCAAAAATATATCAGAGTTTTAATATTAAAAAAAATATTTTTTTCAAAAAAAGGAACATATGTCACAAATTTAAATTGAAGTAAGATTATATATGTAATTATGTAGGTATTTATTATTCGAGAATTATTTAAGGCGCTCTAAACATTGCTTCTCTACCATAACAAAAAAAATCAAAATTATACTTATAATTCAGAAATGCATCTCCAGACGCCCTTCAGTGACATTCATTTTTGAGTCAGACCTTAAAGCTATGCAAAACAAATTATGAAAAATACATCTTCATGTAATTTACAGAGATGCATTTTTGGACGTTGTTTTAATAAAAAAAATGCGCTAGACCCTTGTCCTTCATCACTTCTCAAAATACTCTCTTAAAACATAACTCTCAAATCCCCTCAACTCTCCAACCCTCTCAACTCACAATCTCTCAAACTCATTCAACTCACTTCAAAATTTCTACCATCAGCATCCAATCAATCAAAGAGCTCACTCAACGTCAAACTAAACTCACATTTAGGAAGTTTTTTATTTTTCTAATATTTTTTATTTATATATACATTTGTAGAAGTTGAGCATTAAGTTATGTAGTAGTTAGTTTAGATATGTTATTTAAATGAGCAGTGTGTTTGATAGGTAATTTAAATGATCAACGCATTATTTTGGATGTTGGAATAGACTGCATTTCCGCCATTGTCGTTCTACTGAGTTATAGAACACTACGGATATGTATCTCTGGAATTTTTCAATATTTTGATTTCCAGAATCCAGATATGCATTTCTGGATTTTATCTGTCTGTATTGTTTGACTTGACTTCATTATATTTCATATGTATAATGTCTGTGAGGTTTACTTATAGGCATTATGGTTGATAATCAAGATAGGTTGAGGTAACATAGAGTAGCGCAACATGCATCATTTTGGAGGGAACAAGCTCATCCATCGCAAGCACATGTAGTTTCTATCCCGGTTGATGCGGAGGCGTCAACTTCCGGGGCTCATGCATCTCCGTTTTCGTCTTTCCATATGAGACTGGTGTAACACCCCAAATTCGATTAATTAATTGAATTGAATTATTTAGACTTTTATCTGATTAATTGATGTTTTAAATTATTTGTTGTGTGGCTATGGGGGTAAGTATCCTTGAGGAAAAGGTATAGAGAGAGTAAGAGTTTGACATATTTGTTTAGAATTAATTGGAATTTTAATAAATTATTAGAATAAATAGTATTTTATTTGAATTAATTAAATAAATAATAAAATGATAGAATTACGTCATTTGTGATATTTGGAGGAAATAACGGGTAAAAATAGAGCTAGGTTTTTAGTTGTGCAAATTTCAAAATTAAACGAAGTGGTGAGGGAGTATATATTCTAAAAGTGGGGAAAGAGCTAGGTTTTTAGAGAAACATTAGATACATAGAAAAGAGGCAAAAGGAAGAGCAAAGGCTGGGATTTTGAAGAAGGAACCATAGAGATTGCTTGATTCATCATCAATTGTTGTAAATCTAATGTAAGAAGGGAGAAATGGGATTTAGTCTAGGTATATTTCATGATGGGGTAGAGATGTGAAGTCCTTAATCTCATTAGGGTTCTACATTTTTGTTTGATAATGTGTTATATATTGAAATTAGGAAAATTTGTTGGTTGATTGGTGTTTATATGTGTTGTTATACTTAAATCTAAGCTTGAATGATCATGATTATGTATGTATGAGGTTATGTCATTGATGAAGATGTGAAATCTTTATTTTGTTCATGATTGATGAAAATTTTGATGTTAAAATTGTTGATGAAATTGCTATGAATTATGGTGAAACAAATGATTTATATGTTAATAATTATGCTAGTATGATTCATTGTTAAAAACCATGTATGGGCCTGTTAAATTTGTGGGAAATAATTTAGAATGATGTATGAGGGTTTTGAGATGAGATGGATGAAGATTGTAGGAGAGAAACTGAATTTTTTTAGAAAAATTGCAATGTCAATCGATTGCACCAGAATTGCGATCGATTGCATGCCTTCAAGAAATGAAAAAAATAAGCAGTGCAATTGATTGCATGGGGATTACAATCGATTGTAATGTCTGGAAGTGTGATTTTTACGAAGTAAGTAGTGAAACTTGTTTCTGTGCCAATCGATTACACCAGATTGCAATTGATTGCACCAGGCCAAATAGTGAGAAATTATTCTTTTGTTTTTGTTGCGTTGTCCGACGATTTTGGCTGTATCTTTTGATCTGTAGATTCAAATGATGCGCCATTTGAAGCGTTAGAAAGTTAACACACAGAGCTACCTCATGGTAGTGTTTGGTGGAATGTTTGAGTTGTAGTCAATTAGCTAATGTACGGATGCTTTTCATGACTTGTATGATCGGTTAGCGAATCGTTATGCTAATAAGATGATGTGTTGTTGTTTTGGTGAAGTAACATGAATGAATATCTAGGAAGTCATGTTTGATGAGTTTTTGTTGTTTGTTGTGGTTTATTGATGTTGTAACATTAATTGATTGATGCCTATGATGAATGATGTGAGTCATAAATGGTGAGATGTGTATGAGGATCCTTTTGAGTTAATTTGCATATATGATTTGCATATGTTGTTGATTTTACATGATGTTGATGATTGGATGTGATTATGTAATTGTTGTCATGATTTGGATGTAAGAATATGTTGTTGATGGTTGTGTAATGAATATGTGTTTGATGTGTATTATCTACCTTAGAATTCTTTACACTTTTTATATCGGTTTGTTGCTTCTCACCTCTTCTGTTTGAATGTTGCCTTTACATAGGTATCACGCGGATATCAAGAGTAGCATTGTTGAAGTAAGTGGACAATAGCTCTTGAAGTGGCTTCCATTAGTTTGTCATTTTATTTAATAGTGTCTTTCTTTGATCATGTAACATCGGGCTGGGAACATTTGCTTTCACTTGTTTTGTTTTGTTAAAGTTACTATTTAAGCTTTGTTGAGATTTCAAAGTTGTGGCGAATTGAATAATACAACCCATTTTGTTGCATTATGATAGCTGAAGTTTATGAGACTAAATGTCTTGAGTTTCAATATTGTATTTATTTGATTTATAATGATTATGTTGCGATGATACCCTAAGTGAAGGTGAGCATGTGATGATAGGTTCTAAATTGTTATGTTATAACTTATAACCCATGTTACGAAGCAGGCTATGTTTGATTGTGCGTGACATCATGAATGGTTGCATTCTATTTAACTAAATTTTATATTAAATTGTATGTGGGGTTTAGAGTGTTACAACTGGTGTCACCTACTTAGGCGACCGAGGCATCGTAAGTACTCGAGACACCAGATGTACCCGAGGAAGCGTAAGCACCCGAGGGGTTTGAAGGAAGCCTGTACGGTTTATCGTTGTTTCCTGTATACTCGAACCATATTGCCAGACGTGTCGGGGACGGAGATGTAAAATTCAATTGTATTCATTCTTTGGGAAAAAACATGTTTGTTATAATATTCGAAGTTTATGACGATGATTTATTTTTCTGCAGGATCGTGATGGTTTAAAACTCATTAACCTTGGCCGAAAGATTACGGGTCTGTCGCAGCCTACTGAGTAGTGGTTTCATGATGTGATGCAGTTATTTGGGCTAGAAGCCTTGTGAAAGATTTGTTACATTACAGTTAACCATGGTATATTGTTTGCATTTGTAAAGAGACACTTGGACATGTCATCTTTTCATCTTCCACACAGTGAGATATCCATCACACTGGATAATGTCTAATGCCTAGTGTATCTCCCCATCAAGGGGAGACTGTTAGAAAATAACATGATTATCAGAGATGAGGCAATGGAGATGATGGTGGACTATCTGGGAGTTGGTCCAAAGGATGCCTTTCAGGAGTTAGAAGTCATCTAAGGGTGTCATGTTAGGTTTCGATTCTTGGAGAGGTTGTATACTTAGCATCTGCATGCGGAAGACCAGGACACTGATGATGACGAGCATGTTATGTAGCATAAAGCATACACTCTGAGAGAATACTTGTTATATTTGGTTGGCACGTCAATTTTTATGGACAAGATTTCCACTTATATGAATCTGGTCTACTTGAGATACTTCGCTGACTTGAAGCCGGTTCATGAGTACAATTGGGAGGCTAATTGTTTAGTCTATCTGTACTCCAAGTTAGTCAAAGATTGTATGTGGAAGACCAAATAGATGACAATCAGTATCATACTGTTTATGATAATATTTCTACATCTTTTAATGTTTGTGTGTCATTTTCATAACACTTTTGCTACATATTACTAATGATTCATATGTAACATTTTAAGACTTGAATCCTCCAGCACTTCCCACGCATATCCAGTTGGTCATGTGCTCCAACCTACATTGAGGATATGCCACATGCTTCTGCACTCATCCTGCGCATAGAGGATCAAGCGACGGAGCCATACATATTGTACCTTGAACGCGTGGTAGCTGAGAATATACATTTCTATACATACATAGATCAACATGAGACGCATCCCTTAGACGACACATCCTTCTACTCTAAATGGTTGGCTTATGGTTCACATCTGATGTATCCTCACCTTCCTGAGCATGTCATGCGATCGTTCGGCTACATGTTGTTTGGTCCCAAAGACCCCTTCAAGTTTTCTCATCACGCTATGGCACAGAGATATGTAGATGTCATGTTTGACGATTACCTTAATCATTAGGTGTCGGATGAGGCATGGAGTACCATATCTCCTAACGACTAGAGTGTTACACACTGCCACATCCAGTGGAATTTCAGTGTGTCACATCCTTATATGACACCGGATGCTCCAGGAGATCCATCTAGGCCAACTCATCAGAAGATACTAGAGAATGAGCCAGTTAGGGAAGATCATGTTGTTGATGTGTTGCCTAGATATCAGTGTATCACGGATATTGTGCATGCCGGTATATACAGAGGATTCTTTCCGGAAGGCTTTGAGGTGAGGAACATTCTATATATCATTCTGGGGGAGACATTGCAGTACAGAAGATAGTGTAGGAACAAGGGGCCCGAATCCGTCATACACAGTAGAATATATTTTTTGTATTAGGAATACTATTATCATTTGTACTTTATTTTGATTTCATTATGTACTTCGGATTTATTCATTTACATGTGTCATTTTTGTATTATTTGATTAATGTATTATTTAATTTAAATAAAATTGAATATGATAGAATACCTATAATGCGTCATCAATTAAATTAGTATATCATTAAAACAAAGTCAGAAATTATTGTCTGGTGTGAATACGGGAATGCATATTCGTATTCTGTTTAGGGTGAATACAGAGATGTATCTCCAGATCAATTTATCTTAATACAAATGTGGTTCAGTTAGGAATGAATTAGGCACATGTAGCGTGAATTCAGAGACGTGTCTCCAAAATAAATTTTGGGAAAGGGGTGAAACTCAGTTGAGTCATATTTTGGTGTTTTGAGGATGTATTCAAAAATACATTTCTAAAATCAAATAAATATTTTCAAATTTTCTTAGGATGTTTTTCCATCATTTAAGATGGAATAAGCAATTTCCTTTGATGATAAATTTGGCCGGTGTTTCTTTTTATACAAATATTTGTCATTACTTTTTATGTAAGATCGACAAATGTGCTTCGTAGTTTTTGATGACAAACAAAACAATTGTCTAAGTGTTATTCAAATTAATTTAATTTGTGACAAATATTTGTTTCACATTTTTATATCTATTAATAATAAATATTAACTTATATTTTTTATATTTATTTCTAACAATCATATGGCTCATGTTTTTTTATGTATTAATGAGAAATATTATCATATATCTTTATATGTTATTAATTATAAATATTTATTTCGCACTTTATGTATATTAATCGGAAAAAATATTTAATTTATAACTCATTTTGATTAATCAAACACAATCGAAAGATGTTTACCTATGTAAACAGTGTTGTAATATTTAAATTAATTAATAATTGTTTTTTTTTTGCTGAAATAAGAAAATGGAACACTTTTTAATTTATTTATAGTTAAAAACATAGTACAATGTTTAAAATGACAAAAAAAAGTTAAATATCACAATTTAAAAATAATGTAAAAATTTTGGTCTTAAATTCATTGACAACTTTTTACCTAAAATTTATATTATGCTCAAATTATTAATTAATTATATTATAACTATATTATTTATATTTAAAAGATATAAAAAAATTACTAAATTTAGTTACTTAATTGATTAGTAACAAATATTTGTTCAATTTATTTTATTTTACAATTTGTCTAGTGACCAACAAACACATACTTAGTAAAATATTTGTAGAATGTAAAACATAGTAACTCCAATTTAAACTTGTAATATAGTACATAATAAAATGTTCTTATAAGTTTCTTTTTATAATTAAATAGTGTTTTGATAAACTTTAATTTTAATTAATCACAAAAAAAAATCATTACAAAAAGTTAAGAGGTGAGTTACCCTTAGTTTAGAGAACTACTTACACATTATTCACCCAAGAATGAGTTACATTGACAAAAATTAATCTTCGGACTTTTCAGAATTTTTTACTCAAATACCCCTAATTTTCAAAAAAAAAAATCAAAATAACCTTGATTTCAAAAAAAATCTCAATTTACCTCACTTTTACCCCACTTTTTAGAGGAGGCGCCAGATCAATTGGCGTCAGCTCCTAAAGTTAGAGAGGAAGTGTCAATTGGATTGGCTACAGCACATGGTGTTGTCAATCCAATTGGCGCTCATGTGTTATTTTGTAGAGGAGGCACCAATTGGTCTGGCGCCTCAGTGTAATATGCAATTTTTTGTGTTATAAATAGAGGTGTTGTGTGAATCATTTTTTCACATCTCATTTCCTCATATTGCAAATATGTTTGGTGTTCGTCTCCGATATGGAAAAGTGGTTTATTCGAGAGACAAACCTCCGATGTTGATGCTCTTCTGGAACATCAGTAGTTTCGATCAACTGAAGAGGGAGTTGGTTCGTTGGTTAGATGGAAAAATACCAAAAGGGGGAAAATTAGAAGTACTGAGAGACTCGATAGTATATTTGGTCGGGTGCGAGTCAAAACTGATAAGGATGCTAGGGAAATGATGTTTGGACCAGAAGACATAAGTTTGATTGTTGTAATCAGTTAGAAATGTTCTGTTTTAAGTTTGCTTATGTTGTAGTGATGTTTGTTGTGAACCTTGTTGTAACAAAAAGATAATGATATATAAAAATCCAAGGTTACAAAAATTATAAAGGAGATAATATCTTATGATGTAGATGTTGCTCCTTGATTCAGACAGTTGTTCTTATCGTGTCCTGGTTGACGACATATACTACATAATTTTATCATTTGATTAGTCGTATCCATTTTTGTTCTAATACGCGTGTTGTTTGGCCGTCCTTTTTTCTTTCTTCGCATCTCATCGTTGTGTCAAACTATGTCACCTTCGTATGGAGGTCAGTATTCCTCCATTGGTAGCACTGAGAAGCTTTTGTTATACACATTCATGACGGTAATGGCCTTGTAAACATCAGATAGATGGATGTAAGCGTCTTGTCGAGTATGTGTGCATGTCGGAATGACATGGGAGCAAGGAATACAGAAGGCCTAGAACTTTCCACACTCGCACCAACTTCTGTTTAGTTTGACAGCATAGGGTAAATTTGGCATCCCCTCATTGTGATTCGTTGTTTCCTGTACGCTGAAATTTTTCCTATGACGGTAAAAGACTATAACTGCGTGTGTGCTAGCTTTGATACTTTCCTCTTTCATCACTTTCATACAACATTCACTGAATATTTGACCCGACATTAACATTGCACTTCATCTTTCACCTCTGGTTGCGAAGGTAGAAGCCAACCTATAATAGGTTGTTCTGACCAAAGCGGTTATTTGTAGATTTTTAATACCTTTGAATATGCCGTTCATGCATTCCACAAGGTTTGTTGTCATGTGGCCTCATCGACAGCCTCCGCCAAATGCCCTTGTCCACTGCTCTACCGGTATGTTATCCACCCATCTTCCTACATCTGCATTAGGCAATCTAATTTCATCACGGTAATATTGAAATGACGGCTAAGTTAGAGTATACCTAGCATTCACACTTTTTTGCGAAGGTTCTTATCTTTGATTGCACGCATGAAGTTTTGTGCGATATGTCTAATTCAATAGACATGGGTAGAAGGAGGAGCATGTCATTCGTTATCATGGTTATTGTAAGCACTCTCAATGGCAGCATGTCTATCTGAAATCAAATAGAGATTGGCTTGTGGAGCGACATGTGTTCTGAGATGTCGAAGAAAGAAACCCCAACCACCAGCGGTTTCACCTTCAACCAGAGCAAAGGCAATGGGAAAGACATTGTTGTTGTCGTCTTGTGCAACAGTCATAAGCAAAGTACCCTTGTATTTTTCGTATAACCATGTTCCATCAATTTGAGTAATAGGTTTGCATAATGCAAAACCTTTGATGCACGGTTCAAACGTCCAAAAGAGGTGGTGAAAGATTATATTTCCAGCAACACAGGTTCTGTCTGGCGTAACTGCTAGCAATGTCTCCCTAATTGCAACAGTTCCTGGTAGGTATGTTTTTAGGGCCCATAAAAACCGTGACAATTCTTTGTATGAATCCTCCCAGTTGTTGAATACCTGTTCAATAGCCTTTGTCCTTGCAATCCACGCTTTCTTGTAAGATGGAGTATAATTATATCTTATGACAATATGAGATGTTATTATACTCGCCTTCATTGATGGGTCTTTGTTAACAAGCGGCAAAATGTCTTGACATACCAATGCATCGCTTAATTTACGGTGATCTTGTCCAACGTTAGTTGCAATGCAACTGTGAGGTGGGTCTATAGAAGCTATCTCCCAAGAGTCGCTTCTCTTTTTGTGAGACGCAGCCAACCGAAACTTACAAAGGATGTTACGACATTCAATGACATACCTTCTCGAATACGTTTCACAGTGAAATCAACAGAGTTATTCATGTGAAATTTGTTGTTTCTTTTATAGGATGTTTCAAGGTTTCGAACTCGAGTCCACGAACATGTACACATGGACCCGATGATTCAATCGTATGTCGAACTCACCGGTTTTGGACATATAAGCAAAATAATATATTGGTCGGTGGATAATAAATTCATTCTTGCGTTATGTGAAAGATGGCGTCCCGAGACACACATTCCGGTTTCCAACCGGTGAATGTACCCTGACGTTAGAAGACGTCTATATGCTATTGGGACTGCCTATCGAAGGTAAGTCGGTAAATGGTAAAACCAACATTCGAATTCAATTTGCATGGACCTCTTGGATCCTGATTTGTTAGATGATAACTGGAGAGGTCAAGGTATACTCCTTTCACGCCTTAAGGCATATTATAATAACTTTCAGTTAAATAAGAATTCGACCGAAGAGGCTCGAATAATAAAAACTAGGTGTTATATTATGCTTTTAATTGGTTCATTTTTATTTCCCGAAGGTAGTGGTTCTAGTATGCATGTTATGTATTTACCTTTACTAAGACATGTAGATAGAATAGGAAGTTACAGTTGGGGATCCGCTTGTTTGGCTTATCTTTATAGCTCTTTGTATAAAAATTCACATAAAGACACATCTACCTTTTCTGGATGTGCTATTTTGCTCCAAGCATGGGGTTGGTCCAGACTACCGTCCCTAGCGCCCGTCAACAACAACCCTTTCACATTCCCGTATGCACAAAAGTAAGTTCTTAAAAATGGACTATATTTACTTACTTTACCGATTATTATCTCTAGATAATATTTTTACCTTTATGGTGCAGATGGGTGGCATGTGGTATGAGTTATACCAGATGTCCTAGACACTATATTATCCAGTATCGCAATCTCTTGGATCACCTTCGACCGACAGATGTATGGCCATTAACCTAATTATTTCGTAATAATTTGTTAAATTCTTCTACCAAATTTATAATCTAACATATGTACACATTTCAGTTCATTTGGCGTCCATACCTAAATTTGGATCATGACCATGAAATGAACGAAGAAGACGCATCCGTTTGGACTGCATGCACACCGATCATAAGATTCACCATTGTAAAAATGCACAATAGTGGTCGTGTTAAATTGTCGTTCGGTATGCTTCAACACATCCCAGATCCCCCAGCAAACCTAGGAGAATGGCATTTACGCAAAGTTAACGACCAATGAAACTTTAACCCATGGCAAAGCTTCGCTAGATCTGAGTGTTGCAAATGGAAGCGCCGCCATGACCATGTCTTAACTGACGATGTGATGCCAACTAAATAAAAACCAAGTCGTAATTATATGGCTTGGTACATATCGGTTGGATTTGAGTTCATCGCCGAGGATATGTACATATACGACCCACGCCAGGCAACTTACACACCAGAAGGCTCAACATCTAACCCCCAACAACATTGTCATACCGGCTACTCACAACCCACTACCCGTCAAACTTTCCATTCCACAAACACACAAACATACAATCCTAACATGTCATACACCTAACCACAATACCAAGAGCATACCCCGTACCACCACCAACAACTAGATCATCATCAAGAGATCCAACATTGTTATGCACCCAACACATCACCCTACCATAGCCACCTTAGCCAAAACATCCAACGACCATTTACACCAACCGTCCCTCCTCCTACCATAGCCAAGAAGCCCAAACATCTCAAAACCAAAACCTTCAATAACCATATGTCTACCAAACACAACAACAATCATTTCAACCTTTCCTTGACGCATCATTCACACCAATATCTCCCTTCAATCGTGTCGGTCGCCCTCCAACAACTCAAACACAACCCAACTACTCTGGTGTGGGTCATGAACTCAGTTATGGCGGCACCCCTTCGATGCATACACAAGACTACGCTGATTTGTCTTACTATATCAGGCGATCTCCTACAGTTGGTGGTGATGTTCCTGGGGCCTTAGATACTCAAACACATGGGGTAAATCATCAACGTGGGTTAGGGCCACGAGTTCAGGTAGCTAGGGGATATGGAACCGGAGGTCGGTTTGGTGATCTCGGTCATCAACATTAGCCTTTTTTGTGTAAACGGGTTTTAATATTAATATGAATTTGTCCAATTTCGAATCTATCTATCATGTAGAATGTTTTTTAAAAAAAATTACAAAATACACAGAGGTGTCAATCCAACTGCCGCCTCCCTTAAAGATTAACACATAGGCGCCAATTGGATTGGCAACACAAGGAGCCCTAGCCAATCCAATTGGCGCCTCCTCTCTAAGTTTAAGAGGAGGCGCCAATCGGTCTGGCGCCTCCTCTTAAAAGTGGGGTAGATTGGGAATCTTTTTGAAATCACGGTTACTTTGGGGATTTTTTTGAAAATCATGGGTATTTGGGTAAAAAATCGACCTTTCAATGTATTTGTCAGCTCCTTATCAACTCATATAATCTTTTTTTATTTAATCACAAATATTTGCCACATACTTAATTTTTATATTTATTAAACTCTATATAATAATTATTTATTTTATTTTAAATATATAAAAGAAAATCTATTTTTTTTTATTAGAAACAATGGAAAAATAAAATTACAAACTTAACAAATACTAAAAAGAAGAGACACTTACTACTTGAGTGCAAGAGACTTTGAATATTATAACAAAATAGTATAATCAATATTTTAACTATGGGTTACTGCACCGGCAACCCTTAGTATTTGGGACCTTACTTACTACACCATCCATATGGGGGAGATGTAGCAGGTTCGCTAGTTGGGAAAATGTAAGGGCATATTCGACGTTGAATAAACGAAACTGGACAGTCCCACTGGAGCAGTTTGTGTTGGGTGTGGGACTAAAAATTAAAGAACTTAGAAATTCTAGTGTTAATTGAGCATAGACAGTGTCCTTAAGAGATAGGAAATAATTTAAATTTAAAGTGTCTAGCATATAGTTAACACTATCTAGAATTCCTAAGGCAAATAAACAGGGTTCATCGGCGTACCTTGTTGATTCGATCTTTCTTGCGCTTAGAGACGTGTACGTCTCTTCCTGTAATTCACCTGGCTCGCCATTTCTGAACACTATTTCGTATTCCCTCATCTATGCCATGATGAATTTTACACTTCTTGTGTAATATGGTAAGAATATAGCAAGAGAGAGGAGAATTATGTTTGTGAGAGGTGTGGTTTGTTGAGGCAATGTTGGTGGTTTATATAGAGTTAATGGTGGTAGGAAATTTATTGATGAAATAAATTTCATTTACGGTATTCAATGCCTTGGTCAAAGAATTTTTGAACATTGTTGAAAAGGCTTTAAGGCATTGTCAAGCATGCAAGGGACAAAATCATTAAGTGATTTGATGTGACAATATTACAGCAGTGTGCGCATGAAAGGCTTGTGTAGTGGCTGGCGCCACTTTTAATACTTGTGGCGGGCGCCACTAGGGGCTTGTGGCGGGCGCCACAACCCTCACATGGGCGCCACAGCTATGTGTGGGAGGCACCACATGCAGTATGGTCTTCCCCATGTGTGTGCCTTTATAGTTGCTTTGACCATAATTTTCAATTGAATTTTAGTTTACCGGCATGGAATAATGGTTTAGAAGAGAACCAACATAATATATAGGTAGGAATAATAAACATGATATAGTTAAATGAAATTAAATCGCAAAATTGACGAATAAAACAATGGAGTAAACAGGAAAAGATGATATAATTCGTCTACTGGAATAAAAGAAAATGAAGTAATTAAAGAAATTCCCAATGTGTCAAAACAAATAACAATAAAATTCCAAACAAGAAAATAAAATAAAAGTCAGTGAATCGGTAATAATCCAATGAATTAGCCATTACGGAGACTGCTGGTAGGAGGAGCGAACGAGTAGAAGTGCTGGTAAATGTGATCCAGGTTCTTTGTCACTACATCCATAAAGCCGTGGAATTCCACGCGCAGGGGTGCTTAGCTCGCCTCTCAGGTTGGTGACGTCTGTCTGAACAGCTTCGATGGCAGGAACATGATCGATGAGAGGTACAACAGGTATAACTGGGGCATATGATTCAGCGTCAGAGAGATAAGTGTCATAGTGGTTGTAGATTTGGGGTGTCTCTGGAGGAGAAGGTGGTGCATCTTGTGGTCCATCCAAATCATAAAGTCCGTTGTTCCTATCATGCACACTCGTCCTATGGTCTGGTAGGGTAAACAGGTGTACTACTTAGCGGTTAATTAGAAATTCAAACACATCCGGACCTAGGTTCCTAATGATACCGGTGTTGAAATAAAATCTGATATTCATTGGTTGTATCCCACCTAAAGGGTTGAGCCTGATAAGTGGTTGTCTCAGTCCGATGGCATTTGCTATCATGGTCATTAAGCATCCCACTAAGATTGGTCCATGGTTATCTTATGCTATACGCTCCAAATTAGCTATCATGAATGTAGCGGCATTAACAGGTCGGGCCTGTGATGCACAATACATTATAAAGAGTTCTTCCTTGGACACGAAGGTTCTGTTCTGTTCCTTTCCAAATAAGGTATGAGCTAGGATCTTATGAAAGTAACAAATGACAGGGTTATGGATGTTCTCAGAATGCATAAGATCCGGCTCGGGATGGTCGTTTCCTGTGATGCTACCCCAAAAGTGATCTAATTCAAGGTCTATAAGCCTGTCTTCCTGGGTAATGGTAAAGGTATCAGGACCATTAGGGCATCCTAGGAGTTCAGTTATTTCTCTATGGGTGTGGCGGTAGTCATTATCGAACAACCTAAAGGTGATGAGGCCTTTGTTAAATCCCACACCATGGTTTGGCAGGTAAATTAGGGAGCTTAGGAATTCTAAAGTCAACCTACTGTAGGAACTAAATTTTCTTTTGATAGCAAAGGTGTCCCAGTCTAGTTGGTTAATTAGGAACATAACATTGTCTCTTATACCTAATTTGGTCATAGTGCGTTCATCTGGGTATAAGGTTAGTGCCATTTCTCTCTGAGCTAGAGCCTCAAAACGTCTTCTTTGACCTCTGCCTCTGAAGACTATGTCCATGTAATCTACTTGTTGCATTGTGATGCTCAGTAGCTAGATAAATTTAAGTAGATAATGGCATTAAGTTAGTAATGGTTAATAAAGAAAAATACTGATTGACTTTATGAAAGGGAAAAAAGAAAGAAAATGGATAGATAAAAAAATGACATTAATAAAACAGGAAATATTTGCTATGTTTTACGTCGATAGCGCGACGACTCAGGAGTGTAAGTACTCATGGTGGTTATTTCGAGGATGAATCCTATGTCCAACTTTTAATTATCCTTGATTTCCATGGCCACTTATCAATCCATCTCTCATATTCGTCACCTTTTCTTCTTTTTCTTCTACGAGGTAGTTTATCCTTCTGAACTTGTGGTGGTGGTTCTGGCTCTATCCTGAGAGCTAGCTTTTCAGGTTTAGGTTCAATTTTTGCATCCACCACCTCAAAGTCTGGTTTTCCCCTTTTAATACTAATGAGTTCCCTAGTTTCATGGTCTTCTAATTTTCTCTTCTTGTTCAGGGTCTCAAATAAAGGTGCATTGGTGTGGATATTTTCCGATAGCTCTTCATATCTTTCAGATTTGGGGTCTACCTTAACTTTCATAGACCTTCGCGGGAAAGGAATTGGTGATTTATAGGGAGAAGGAACACACATAGTTCTTCCTTCTCTACCTCTTTGATAACCTCCCTCTCGGGTGGTATCGGTTGTTCTTTCTCAATCTCTACTCTTTTCTCACCTGAACCGTCCTCATTATCACTCTCCTTAGGATTTTCGGTAGATTTTTCACTGGTGATTGTTCCAACGTCCGCATGTTTCTCAGGGAATGGTCCTAGAGGTGTCTGCGCAAGCAGGGAGATTTGAGTCTCCAATTCCTCGTTGTGAGTGACGAGGGACTCAACCACAGTGTTCAGTTGCCTAAGGGTTTCATTGGTATAGAGACTTTGTTGTCTAAATTCTTCATTCTGAATAGTTTGTGTAGCCACAAAGTGTTCCATCATAGATTCTATCCTAGAGTGAGTTTGCATCGCAACGAAATCCTCCATTACTATTTCCAGGTCAGATTTATAGGAATCTTGCGATTCCTCAAAATACTGGGAGTGATATTCGTAGAGAAAATTTGGGTGATACATAGTAATAGAGAAAAAAGTGCCTTAGTCTATACTGGGCAACACTGGAGTTACGATATCGACTAAATTAGTCCCCGGCAACGGCGCCAAAAACTTGATCGCGACTTAGTAACGCATCAAATTTCGGGGATTCGATAGATAGTTGGTGTAATCTTATTGGTCAAAATATTCTTCAGTAGAAATTATTTATAGAAAGGACTTAGTCTCACACTCTCGTTTTTATTGACTCTGACCATACTCATAAACCAGAATGTTTGGCTCTCGCAGTCTCATTCTGAATTTAAAAGTAATTTTTGAATATGAATAAAGTCTAATTAATCCTAAAGCGCTCTCGCTGTTTTTAGGATTAATGCCTAGTTTCAGCTATCTAGTTAAAATCTCAAACTCTCGTTCTTGTTGACCGTAACCTTAGTTTGTTTTGTACTCTCGTACGAAAAACAGTTTGATTAAAACAAGAAACTAAAACCGAAAAAATAAGTTTTATAAAAACTAACACCAATTATTTACGAATCACGTCGTTTCGACGGTCTTTACAGACTGATACCTAAGGGTTTAGTCGGGCATGAATCCGGTAACAGACATGGTATTTGGAAAATCAAACATGGAATAAGGCATAAATAAATAAAATAGCAATCAAAATAAAACCTGTATTACGAATTGAGAATTGGAACTGAATCTTGATTATTCAATTAAAATAATGTCGGCAGGCTTTGGCAATGAGTAACCTTTACAATTGAATTCAAATGCGTAAATTAAATTGCAATAGTCTCTGGTGTGGAGAAACTATCATTGTTACAAAGTAGGAAAAACTGCCTGGGAAACTAAAAGAAAATAATTTTGACTAAAAAATAATCCATAGATTGAAAACTGGAAGAAGAGAGATAGTTGGTGTGTAGAAATTGCCCTCCTTATATATTTTCCGCATCCCTAATTTGTAGCCGAAGGTGGGTGGATTCGTGGCTAGAATCATGGAGAAAAAGTAGGGAAGACTAGGTTGTGGCGGTTGCCATTACCTCTATTTTTCTCCATTCTCTTCTCTTTTTCTTTCCTTTTTGCTATTTTCCACTTTCCTTGATGTAAATCTTTTATTCGGTAAATACCTGCAATAAACATAAAATATTGCATAATAATAAGTGTTAATCAAGTAAAAAGCAATGCATGTGAAGCCAAAAATACGATACGTTTTCGTGTTATCAGTGTTATAGATCCAAACACCTTCAAATGACTCAATCTAGGCTTGACACCAGACCAACATTCTTCTGTCGTGATTCCTTCTACATTCTTCGTCAAACATCTGTTCAGGATTTATGTTGCAGTCGACACAACTTCTCCCCATAATTCTTTGGGTAGATGATTTCCTTTCAACATACTTCTCACCATATTCATGATGGTTCTATTCTTCCTTTCTGCGACTTTATTCTGATGTGGAGTGTAGGGTGGCACCACCTCATGCACAATCCCTTCTTTCATACATAATGCGTCGAAGTCTTTCTACACATGTTCTCCACCACCATCAGTCCTCAGAATCTTGATCTTTCGACCATAGATTTAAACTTGGAGAATACCTCAATCACTTCACTTTTCTTCTTGATCAGGTAAGCCCACAGTTTTCGACTGAAATTATCTATGAATGTAACAAAGTATTTGTTACCTCCAATTGAATCCACCTGGATAGGACCGCATACATCAGAGTATATGACTTTAAGAATTGTCTTCTACCTGTTTCCTACATCCTTACTGAAGTTGTGCTTGTGTTGCTTCGCCTGCACACATTCTTCATACACTTCATTTGGAATGTTGATTTTTGGTAATCCTGAAACCATGTTTCTTCTCTTCAAATCTCTGATGTCTTTGAAATTGAGATGGCCAAGTCTATAATGCCATATCCATTCATCTTTGTTGGTTGTTGTCGCAAGGCACTTATGCTCCATCACATTAAGCTCAATCTTGAAGGTTCTATTCTAAGACATTTGAGGCTTCAAGATCAACCTTCCATTTGAGTCGAGAACTCTCATCATCCTGTCTTCGATTGACACCTTGTAGTTCTTTTCGACTAACTGCCATATGCTGAGAAAATTACTCTTCATGTCTGGTATGTACAATACATTTTAAATTACTTACCTCTTGCCATCTTTCCTCATAATCAGAACGTCACTAACACCTTCAGCTGCTAGAGTGTTGTCATTTGCAAATTTCACCATGCTCTTCATTGAGGGCTTTATTTTGACAAACCAATCTTTCTTTCCAGACATTTGTGATGAGCATCCTGAGTCCATGTACCACTGGTCCTTTTGTCTCTCTTCATCTCTCGTTGTAACAATCAGCAACATCTCTTCTTTTTCATGTTTCGCCAGCTTTGCATAAGTTTCTTGATACTTCTACTTTTCTGACAATCACTAGAATTGTGACAATGCTTTTGACAATTGTAACACTGAATGTGACTCTTGTATGGCTTTTGACCACCACCTCTTCCTCTACCTGCAGCACCACCTCTTTGGTTTCCTTGGTTCCTGGGTTTTCTCTTATTCGACCAGTTTCCTTCTTGCTGATTTCAACCAGTCGAATTGTTGTAGTTTCCTCTGCCTTTGTTGCCATTCCAGCTTCCTTTAAATTTCCTTTCTTTTACTGATTGCGCTTGCAAAGTCATATCACTCTTCGACTTTCCTGGATCTCTTTCAGCCATTCTTTACTCATGAGATTCAAGCATCCCTTGAAGCTCTTCCTTTGTCAATTTTGACAAATATTTCGAATCTTCTATGGCTACTACCACGTGGTCGAACTTTGGAGCCAACGACCTCAAGATCTTTCCAACAATTGATCTTGATGTCAACACTTCTCCACATACCTTGATTTGATTCACCAGTTTCTTAACCTTGATGAAGAAATCAGTTATGCTTTCATTGTCTTCCATCTGAAACAATTCATACGTCCTTTTGTGAGTTTGTAACCTCACCTCTTTCACCTTCTCCATGTCTCCAAACGACTTCTCCAGAACTTCCCATGCTTTTTTCGCTGACTCTACATCAGTAACATTTTTAAAGTTATATAAATCAATACATTTATGGATTATAAAGAGAGCCTTATAATCTTTCTTTTTCAATTCTTTATGTGCATCCCTTTCTTGATCCTTCGCGTTTTCTACAAGCGTTGTTACTCTTTCCTTCACAAGATCCCAAAGATCTTGATAACAGAATACAACCTTTATCTGCTTGAACTAATTCTCATAATTGTTGTTCTTGAGAATCGAAAGATTTGGTGGAAAATGCTTGTTTGGATGATTCATTTCCATGGTGATTTTCTTCCCATGAATCGCTTAAACTGGAGCTCTTGATACCAAATGTTGGAAATCCACCACAACCTATGGAGAATTTCTATCAATCTTTATGAACAAGATTGTTATCGCCCATACAATAACAATGAAAAAGATAAGAACAATTGACAAAGAAAAGAAAGAACGACGGAAAAGAAGAATATTTTCTGCAGAGTTTCTCTCTGCCCACAACTTGTGTAAAACTTCTTTATTCACTTTGCAACTGCAAAATTCTGTGAATACAATGTTATGAATACAACATTACAAGAATAAGGGTTACTCCCTCTATTTATAAATTTAAGTTAACTTACTCCCTAAGCCAAAGCCCAAAACTATAAAAGCCCAAAATAGCTAACACTACTAAAAATAGACCTAAATTGAAATCTTGTGTGAAGCAACATGCTTCGACACTTTGACACACTAATACAACTCGACACACTAGGTGATTCGACACTTCCTTGCTTCTGTCGAGCAACCTGTTTCGACACAAGGAATTACAATTCAACATAATTGTTGTTGATTGTTGGAAATTCTATATATCTATTGGAAAAACACATGCAAACACATTAAGAAAGTGTTTTTTTTTTGCATCAACAATGATCTAATGGACGAAGCAGTTAAATACCGCATTCGGAGTTTCGTTTCTTTGGCTAATTTGCCTGATTTACTTTACCCAAGTTTCACTTCATTTTTTGGTTCAATTTTATGGTAAATATTGAATCATTACATCAAATATTTATGGGTTTTTTATTTTCTTTGAGATCTGGTTGTTTCTTATTGGTTTTTATCATATGCGGTGTTGTTCAATTCATGTTTTTTTTTGGTTGATTAACCCTATTGATGCAGGGTTTTAGGTCTTTTGTTTGGACAACAAATTTCTATCAAATTAAAGATAATTTTCATTTGACACCTTTAACTTCGTAATTTGTGTTTTCAGTTGTATTTTTTCCATGGAGTATTAAACCATTATATGGACATGGATAATTGAATTTTTTTCTCCCAATTGAGTATCATGTATTGGATTAACATTTACTTGATATGTATTGTTAATAAGTATGGATTATCAGTATGAAATTTTTGTTATACCGAAATGAAACTCTTTTATATTCACACTTAGATACTTAATATAGATGTATACAAACACTAATATATCTATATGTAATGTAGATTTAGAAATTAAATTAACATGGATGATTTTATTCTGAATTTATGATGCTTTTATGTGCTTACAGGATGTTTTTTATACGGATGTCACAATTAAGGGTATTGAGGAACGTTGAAAAGGTAATTTGTGAGAGAAACATGACTGTCTTGGTTTTCTTTTCATGATAATTTAGGATCATTAAATGTGTAAAATAACTTTGGCACCAGCAACTATTGACTATAGTTGCATTGTCCAGTTCTAGAATAACCTTTTTAAAGCATACATAATAAGTGATAATTAGGATCGAAAGTCATAGATAAATATTCTCTTAATTTGCAACTACTTGTAAGTGTTGGCATAGTTAGTCCGGCATCAAAATTTATGTTTTAAAATATTCTTGAGTGTTTGTTGAAACGTGATTCTTTTAACATTTGTTCACATTTTGTTGATAATAAGTTTGATAACTAAATTCTCTTTCATTTTATTTTCAAGTTTTTTCTTCTACGTGCTTTAGACTCTTATATTTATTGTAATTATGAAATTTGCTCTTATATTTGTTCTAACCTTTTTATCGACTGGTTTTACGCAGTTGCCGTCTTTTGTTGACTGGTTTGGTTGGTGCACATGAATAGTTCTCATTGTTAATAGTTTTAATGTTTAATCTAAATTTTGATCTCAGGGTTGTTTGATCTATGAATGTTTTAGTTATAAATTTGTCTTTTAGTTTACTCTTGATTCCTACTGCTACATGATATTGTACTAACTAAATTCAATTATTTATATCTTGATCTCTTTCATCCTTATGTTCTCCGTAACATCTAAGTTTTCCAACTACATCATACAACTTAATGAAATCATGTGAATTTTGATTGGTCATACTATAATGAACTAAATTATACATTTAAATTGATGTTGAACTCTGAGAATTACCCATTCACAATCTATAGACTTATATCTACTTCTCATTCACATCTATAATATATTGTTATTCTACTGAATCTTGAAGCTAATTGATTTCAAATTAGTCAAATGCATATAGTCATATATACCTAACCGATGGATGTTTAAATGAGTACTTTGTTGTTGAAGTAGTTTCTTTAGTAGTAAAATTGTTTCTCTTCTAACAAAAACAAATCAAAAAAATCTCTACATACTTTTTTAATTAAATTTTGTTTTTTCATATAGTTGAAATTATTTAAAACATGAAAAATGAAATTACTGGTCCAATTATTGTTATAAACGTAAACAACTTTACTATTGATTCAAAATATTTTTATAGATATTTTCAAAAAAAATAAATTATAAACGTAAAAAGATAAATTATTGATTCAAATATTTTTATATATAAAAATAACTTTACTATTGATTTAAATATTTTATAAATAATATCAAAACAAAAATACTATTTATATACAAGAAAAAAAATACACTATTGATTAAAATATATTTAGATATAAAAAAAAATATTACTATAAACAGGAATAACTTTACTACTTATCCAAATATTGAATAATAAAATTTTATCAATTATTTTTTTAAAATATATAAAAAAGATTAAGGGAATTTATTAAAAAAATTGAATAAATATTTAAAAATTACATTATTTATTGTAAAATAATTGTATTATTTATAAAAAAAATTAAAACGATAAATTATCTAATATAAATTTCAATCATTTTTATTTTTAATATTTTTAATTATATTATTTTTAATATTATTATTTACCTTTTATTTCAACTTAAATTTATTATTAATCATAAGTTTCTTTTTAACTTTCAATTTTTATGATAGTTTACGACCAAATAGACGTCCAAAACCATATCTCATTCAAAAACGTGCCAGATGCCACGCACGGGTTTGTTTATGATTCACATGTCTTTAATATTGAAAAATATATACAATAATCTTTTTGGTATTTTTGGTAGTAAATTATTTTCACAAATTTATATAGAGAAGATTTATCACGCTATTCTTTCAACTTTTTAAAATATCAAATATGAAACTAAATATGACCCATTCATCCAAAACTCCTACCTCCAAAGCCAAAGGCTAAGAACTGAATAACCAAACGTACTGAAAGTGAACAGAAAATAGAAAATGAAACAAATTTGAAGAAGCATGGATAGCAACAAATATTATTAACTTAACAAATCTACTTATTGGAGCAAGATTACATGCGATGTATCATGTAAAGGTTCAAACCAAAATTAATATTATTAATATAATAGTAAATTACGATTTTAACATTGTCTACTCATTCCTCAACTATCCTTGAGCATGCTTGGCAAAATTGTACTGTGCCTCAATTTTAGTAGAAGAAACCACTGCTGAGACGTGTTAGATAAATATACTGGAGAATTTAACCTTTTCAATTGCAACAACATGCAAGCGAAAATCGCTCCCCCATTAATCATATACCACCAGTATGTTCTGTTGTAGTCTACCATCCCTCATTGATTCCTTCCCTTGAACCCATTAGACTTCAGTCTTCACTATTTATAATTTCGGAAATGAACTCAATACAATCCTTTTTCCACCTCTAATAATTTCTGCAGACCTGTAACAAGGTTAGCTACTTAGTCCAATCCTTCTTCTGAACCTCAGTTAAGTGTTTGTTATTGATAATTAGTTAGGTTAGTTGGGCTGAGATAATTCGACAAAATAAGGAAATGTCATTCCACAGTGAAAGTTCTAATAAAATTTAACTGAAAAATGTTCTTCAACAAATAAATATGTACCTTCCCAATGATGGTGAAGAGCCTCTAATAGGTGATATCAAAGACGAGCCTTCTTGAATTTTGGTAATCTCACGGTCCTATATGGTAAAATGTATAAAGAAACAATTAAAAAAACTTAGGTTGTAAATCTTAATCCTTCTTTATACTATCCCACCTCAGAGAAAACAAATCCTGTATATTTGTTATGTGGTACACACAGGATGTCTAACAATGGCAATGGAGAAAATTCTGCACCCTCGAATGAACATATCACATACCGTATTATAAATAGGTATTTGATTGTGCCAAAACTCTAAGGGAGGTAGAAGTGACCTTCCTGCAAAATAATCCAAACATGAAGAACACAGTTTATATAATGTCAATTACCAAATTAAGATGTGTTACTTTATGAATTAAAAAGTTACCATATTTGGATTTTTTGAGACTCAATGACTCTAATGAAACACTCTGTTCGCTTCCCTGGTTCAAGTGACTAACATCCCTTACATGTGGAGATTTTATCTTGCTTCCCTGGTTCAAGTGACTAACATCCCTTACATGTGGAGATTTTATCTCGCTTCCCTGGTTCAAGTGACTAACATCCCTTACATGTGGAGATTTTATCTTGCTTCCCTGGTTCAAGTGACTAACATCCCTTACATGTGGAGATTTTATCTCGCTTCCCTGATTCAAGTGACTAACATCCCTTACATGTGGAGATTTTATCTCACTTCCCTGGTTCAAGTGACTAACATCCCTTACATGTGGAGATTTTATCTTGCTTCCCTGGTTCAAGTGACTAACATCCCTTACATGTGGAGATTTTATCTCACTTCCCTGGTTCAAGTGACTAACATCCCTTACATGTGGAGATTTTATCTTGCTTCCCTGGTTCAAGTGACTAACATCCCTTACATGTGGAGATTTTATCCCGCCTCCCTGGTTCAAGTGACTAACATCCCTTACATGTGGAGATTTTATCCCGCTTCCCTGGTTCAAGTGACTAACATCCCTTACATGTGGAGATTTTATCTCGCTTCCCAGGTTCAAGTGACTAACATCCCTTACATGTGGAAATTTTATCTTGGGTCTGACCGCTTCTATTTCAATTGAAACCCTTTTTTTCTTACAACGTCTGTCCGTTTTTGCTGACAAAGTTTTTGAAACTCTGGATGCGAATTTACCAACGACCTGTTCAGAAAATGTGTTTAGTAGTGTCTTCGATTGTGACTCAATCGGTGTCGATGGACTTTTCTGTCCTCCTTCCCTCTTCTCCAAGGATGTTGAAGCAAAGATCTGATTTTCATCTGGATGCTTTGAAGGACCTCCGATAGTAGGTTGCTTCCTCGGATAGACTTTGAGATTATGTAATCGGGCACTACGCCTATTCCCGACACTACATTGGACAATATTAACCTCACTCATCTTAATCGAAATATCATGTTCATCTTCAACGAATTGCTTGCAATCTGTCGCAGCCTTTTCTGGTGACACAAAAGTAGGAAAAGACTTTCCCACTGCTGCGACAAGAATTCAAATATCAAGATATATAGAGACTGTAGGTTAAGGAAATGATAGAACATTAAACAAATAAGACATGAATGAACATAATATAAATACAAATCATTTACAAACATCGTCTAAAAATTTACCATGAGATGATATTTCTGGAAGATTTTCTGACACATTGTCAAGAACAACAGTACCCGAATCATGATTTTCCAAGCCCTTCGAGAAAGAGCTCTGCTCTTTATCCGGATGTCTAAGAGAACCTCCGGACGCAGGCTGTTGCTGCTTCTGCTGACAAACTTTAATATCACGCAGGCTGGTACTACGTCTATCTCCACCGCTACCATAAGCAACATCACACCCACTCATCTCCGTTGAGTCATTGCATTCTTCTGCAGTATGTTCAGGCAACACCAATGAAGTAGGAATGGAATTTTGCTCACCTGCAACAACAATCAAAACACCACTTAGATACTAAAGAGATAAGTGATAAAACAGATATGTTTATATAATGTCAATTACCAAATTAAGATGTGTTACTTTATGAATTAAAAAGTTACCATATTTGGATTTTTTGAGACTCAATGACTCTAGATAAACACTCTGTTCGCTTCCCTGGTTCAAGTGACTAACATCCCTTACATGTGGAGATTTTATATTGGGTCTGACCGCTTCTATTTCAATTGAAACCCTTTTTTTCTTATAACGTCTGTCCGTTTTTGCTGACAAAGTTTTTGAAACTCTGGATGCGAATTTACCAACGACCTGTTCAGAAAATGTGTTTAGTAGTGTCTTCGATTGTGACTCAATCGGTGTCGATGGACTTTTCTGTCCTCCTTCCCTCTTCTCCAAGGATGTTGAAGCAAAGATCTGATTTTCATCTGGATGCTTTGAAGGACCTCCGATAGTAGGTTGCTTCCTCGGATAGACTTTGAGATTATGTAATCGGGCACTACGCCTATTCCCGACACTACATTGGACAATATTAACCTCACTCATCTTAATCGAAATATCATGTTCATCTTCAACGAATTGCTTGCAATCTGTCGCAGCCTTTTCTAGTGACACAAAAGTAGGAAAAGACTTTTCCACTGCTGCGACAAGAATTCAAATATCAAGATATATAGAGACTGTAGGTTAAGGAAATGATAGAACATTAAACAAATAAGACATGAATGAACATAATACAAATACAAATCATTTACAAACATCGTCTAAAAATTTACCATGAGATGATATTTCTGGAAGATTTTCTGATACATTATCAAGAACAACAGTATCCGAATCATGATTTTCCAAGCCCTTCGAGAAAGAGCTCTGCTCTTTATCCGGATGTCTGAGAGAACCTCCAGACGCAGGCTGTTGCTGCTTCTGCTGACAAACTTTATTATCACGCAAGCTGGTACTACGTCTATCTCCGCCGCTACCATAAGCAACACCATACCCACTCATCTCCTTTGAGTCATTGCATTCTTCTGCAGCCTGTTCAGGCAACACCAATGAAGTAGGAATGGAATTTTGGTCACCTGCAACAACAACCAAAACACCACTTAGATACTAAAGAGATAAATGATAAAACAGAAAACATAAAAAACAACCATAAGACATGGAAACGAATAATTTCAAACTATCACCAAAATATTTACCTTCAGACGAAATGTCTTCACGAGCTGCAGATACAGTATCCATAACAGCATTGACTGAATCAGTAATAGGTTCTGCTTCTTCTCTAAAGCAATCAAGAGCACAACTTTCCCAGTATGAAGGAAAGCCAATGTAAAAACTCTTGAAAATCTGACCATAGAGTAGAAAAGTAGAAAAGGAAAGAAAAAAAGTCTATCACGGGTAGCACTCAAACTCAACATCATCAAATCAAATGAATAGCATCTTGCAAGACCAAGTGCCAAAGACATGGACACTTATAAGAACAAACCTGAGGAGTAAAACCACTTTCCAGCGTGCGCTCCTCATTGATAATACCTCTAATCAAAATAGATATACCATCGGCAGTCTCAAGGTAATTATAATCGTATCTTCTGACAATAGGAGAAGAATTAAACACCCGAACCGCTTCTCCCCTAAATCACAGTATTAAAAGTGTGTTTGTTAAAACCTTATAAACAACTATAACTGATATGATATCTATCTACTCCATGTTTACATCCAAGCTCATTTCTAGAGTTAAAACAAACAAACCCTAAATTATCCAAAACACAACTTCAATCTAATCAAACCCTAGCACACAAAATAGTTCAATAATCACACATTATTCAACACTCAGAGAGTGATGGCAATATGAAAACCCTAACATGAAATTGGGACTTACTTTCTTGAAGAGATGCCGGAGATGGATAGACGGTTATTTGGGGATTTAACGAGCCACCAGTCGAATAATGTAACCTAGAAATGGGTTGAAAGGCTAAAGTGAGATCAGAGAGAAGAAGAAGAAGAAGAAGAAGAAGAAGAAGAAGAGTAAGAGAGAGAATGAAAGGGGAAAATGAGAAAACCACCGTTGGTAGAAAATGAGACTCTGCCATTGTTGCGCTACACTCACTGCGTGTGTTTTGATTTGGTGTGAATTCCTCTGAAAACCTCTACTTCCATATAGTTGTATCTTCCTTCCTTAGTTGTCACTTTTTCAAATACTATCATTCAAAACAGGCTCCAAAAAAACAAAGGCTTTTTTGAAAGGTTTAAATGTTTAATAAATCTCTTAAAGTCGATTTTATAGTTTAAATGTTTTTAAAGTTAAGAAAAATTATTAATGTTAAATAATTATTTTATTCTTTACAAAAATATTATTTTATAAATTAGGTTTAAATGCATTTTTATCATCTAGTTTAGGCATTTTAAATAATTGATCCCCTATTACAAAACCAGTTGATACCTTAATTTTAATCGTCTTTGGATTTTTATGTGGATTTTTATGTGGCATTGATTACATGGATAATTTATAAACTAAAAAATTTGTATTGATTAATATAATAATTAATTATTTTAATTATTTATTTTAGAAATTAATAAATTAATCCCTTAGAGGTCAGCCTATTTTCTTTCCAGCATTATCAAAGCACCATGATGACATTGGTTTATGCATAACTGACATTTATAAACACAAATATTGTTTGTGATATAAACGATGTGGGACTTCAACAATACACAAGTGAGCATGTTCTTTAATCAACAACATGGATCTGCATAAACGGATTAGCTGTATTTGATGGAATCAAATGATAACCAACTTCGTTTCTAACTGTAGTTTTAATGTTTGGATTAACCACAAGAAGTTCAGCTTGTGTAAGTCCAATTGTGATTTTTGCATCTGATTCGGTCTTAGCAGTTTGAGTTCCAGTTGTCCAATAACTTTTTCTCTTTGAACTTCCATTTATGACTCTTATTGTCTTCAAACTTGTTTTCTCAAATGAGTTGTGTGTACCATCAATATCAATATCAAGATAGTAAATATAAAAATGATCATGGTAAATTCCAATATTGTTCGCTGAAACAAGTTTACCATGTATATCTTCCTTAATCTCATTAAAAATTCCATTTTCAGTGTGACGCCATATGATATTTCCATATTGTTCAAATACAAAAATTGCACTCTTTAATAAAATTGGGGTATCATCAGCTGAGTGAATATATGTATCAATGAACTGAGCATGTGGTGGACAATCACGGTTAGGTATCAAAGACACCATTGACAGACCAAATCCAAACTCTTCAGAATCAATGAAAGTTTTAAAGTAAAATTTTTCAGTTGGATCTTGATAAGGCACAAAAAGTTCATAAATGTAGTATTTGTATAGAACACGACGAGACTTACCCTTTTCAAGATTGTCAATAGAAGCAAGTGATATAACAATACCAACTCGTACATCAAATCTTATATGAAACTTCTAATCGGCCTCATCTTTGTTGCACTCCACCATTTTTAGCCTATGATATATTTTCCTCCATACTTAGCTAAAAGACAAATGAGTTAACCCCAGAGACTAGAGTTTATAGAAATCCATCTTTGCATGAAGAAAAACCTCTTAAACCTGAACCAACAGAAAAAGAAGTTGAGATTTACCACTAACATTCTTTAGATTTGGGTGTGTTAAGCAACAATTAAACAAACCCAACATTTCAAAGTATGCATCATATATCAATAATCAAAACTATTACAAAAATAGAGAAATGAGAAATTACAACATAGCATGTCAGCATAAATGCAAATGAAGAAATAACATAAAAATAAGAATTAATATTAATGATAAATCTTCATATCTAAACATTTTTAAAAGATTACTGAGAAAGGATTTACTTCATTTCATCCAATAGTGAAGTCAATGGGTAGTCATTTATGCATAAGTCAATAGTGAAGAACATGTTCACTTGTGTATTATTCAAGTCCCACATCGTTTGTATCACAAATAATATTTATGTTTATAAATATCATTTATGCCTAAGTCAATGTCATCTTGGATGCTTTGGTAATGCTGCCAAGAAAATAGGCTGAATTCTAAGGGATTATTTTAATAATTTAAATTTATTAATTTCTAAAATAATTAATTATTATATTAATCATTAAAAAAATATTAACTCATAAATTATCCATGTCATCAATGTCACATCCTTAAAAATAATTTCTAAAATTAAGGGACCAAAATCGTTGGTTTTGTAATAGGGGGATCAATTGTTTAAAATGCCCAGATTAGGAGGGTCAAAAGTGCATTTAAGTCTATAAAATATGAATAAGTCTTTCATCGGGGAATGTAAGAAGGTCGGGATCTCTAATGTAAAACTCAAACTTGTCTTTATCTTTGTCAAAGATAAGTCTTTCATCTTCATTGCAAAAGCAAAACTCTGAGGCTTCTGGTTTTGACGATGATAAAGAAAATTATGGACAAACTCTTGATGTTGATTTAAAAATGAAGATTGATGTTACTGTTGTTGTTGAGATTGCACTACAATTCTCTAGTGTTTTGTTTGAAAATGATAGGAATGACCTTTCATTATATCCATTTGGTGAAGTTTGGTTAGCAGTTAGATGGTCATCACTTGCAGCCCCCATTCTATTACTCGTTGACCATCCCAGGTGAGCTTTAATGCGCCTCTTATGAGAAACCATTGCATGCTTGAATTCTGACGAAATACTTCTCTCGTGATCATCATTGGAACTCTTGTCAAAAAGGAGCCTTCAAGTAAGCTTCTTTCTTTAGAACTCGGCAAGCAAGTCTTTGTCACTAATATAGGCGATCAACTTTACCACCTTTTTAAGAGCTTCTTCAATTGCAACACCTTTCGTGATTTCTCACAACTTCACTGAACCATAAGTATCCATTGTTAGAACATGCCTCTTATTATTTAAAATTGCATGTTGTACTATATTGTAGGGATGTCGGGAATAATCAATGTAGGTTGTTTATATTCAGGAACAAAGGTAGATCCTTTTTAGTGAACTTAATGCCCACCTAATTGTTTGGGAAGTGCATGCTAGAGAATTTCTCTTCATCCTTGCTTTCAGAATCCATGTTGATGTATTCTTATTCCCCCTTTCTTGGAGAATGTGTGTTAATACATTTCTCTTTAGAAGAGCAGTTGTTTTCCTTTGTAGTTCTTAAGATAAGATCAAAATGTGTTTGGACAACTCGTGTTTTAAGTTTCATGATGCTTCAAATCAAGTTGATTCACTTTGTACAATGTTTAGAGACTTGGTAATGCTTTGTACAATAATAATCAAATTACTTTATTTCATCTTCTTTTGTCTTTTTTCTATTTTTGTACTTCTTTTGTTTTTAATATTCTCTAATAACTTAACAAAAATATAATTCATATAATAAAATGTGTTTTAATCTTTTATTTGATCCTTCTTATTATTTAACTCAAATTGTCATTATAATAACTAAAATTTAATTTTAATTATTGGATCACAACTCAAGTTAAATAGTTTGAAAGTAAAAAAAATTAAATGAAGATGAAAGTCAACCAATGTAAGATCCAAAAGTTAAACCTTTGACTTTCCACTTTCTTTCTTTTCCTTCCATGCATGCAAAAATGACCCAAATAAAGGACCCATATTAAAAAATAAGATGAATCAAAACAATAAAGTCAAACCGCTGACTTTGATGCAAATGAATTAGACCACAACCTAATTGGTTATATTATGCAGATGATTAGTGTAATGGATGACTTAAGCAATCTATGACCAGATGACATGGGCACGGTGTACTAATGCAAATGAATCTTAAGAGTAAAATTTAGGGTATGACACTCCCACTATTTTACTCAAACCAAATGGCTCTCACCATTTGATTTGGAAAATCTCGTTGGAATATTTTATAGTGGATCGAGATCCATATTTCACTTTATTTCAAGTGAACGGTGGGATGATTACATAAAACTTAGTTATTTAGGTAGGAATTCCTTCCAATACAATTCTATAATAATATCGGTTGGGTGAATAACTCCTTATTCTAACACATCATATAATGTTCCCAACTATAGGTTTTAAACTCATATAATCTTATTATAATCAGTCTAGTTCAGTTAAACCCAAGTTTTAGCAATTGGATATTACATTTTCCCCATTGCACTGTATTAATATAGAACATGCACCTCGCGGTGAGCGAAACCTACATTGTTCGATACTAATCTTGAAGAGTGTTAAAATTTGGAAAGCACAAACTTAATATTTTTTTGAGGGAATTTGTAATTAATTAGATCTCACTAACTTATTTATCATGTAAATCGTCTCTCACATATGAGAGAACCTAAGTTAATATTAATACATCCGCATGCATTAATATACATTCGCATGCATTAATATACATTCATATGCATCAATATGAGAGAACCTAAGTAAATCGTCTTTTTCCAAATTTTAGCACTCTTCAATATACATCCGCATGCATTAATATACATTCATATGCATCAATATGCATATAAAATGATGCAGTTATGACCCTTAACGGAATTATTTTTTCAAACCAATGAGAGAACCTAAGTTAAACCTAATAATGATATATGCTCTCTAATCTATATCTCTATGGTTGTTCTCATTTTATCTTTATGAGAAATGGTAGACTATTGTCGTACATCCTTCTCTATAAATTGTTTGACTAGAGAGTTGGTTTAAGCCACTTGGTTGATAAGTACATTACAGATTTATCACCTCAACCTACTAAGAGGTTATACGGTCATCATAAATCATCACAAATATTGAGAAATACTCTCAACAATAGTACTTTGATCACATCCATTGAAATTCACCATCAACGAATATACTTGGATCACAAGCATCAGAATCATCAACCGTCACCATGCATGACTTTTACTTGTATACTTAGAGGTATACATCTTACTTTACACAACTACATTTAATATGCATTAAGGTTTCATTAAAAGCTGGCAAGCATCCTTGCAAAACAAATCTAATTTTCACCTTTGGTACCCAAATCTTTTTGAGTCCAAGTGCGTTAGTAGTTCTAAGAGTTATAATTTTATTACCTTTATACCTTCTTAATTTATCATAACAAAATGGCTCTAGGTGATAAAACTTATTATAAAGTAATCATTTGTAAATAAGGTGATTCAATTTCTTCCCATTTAAGTTGTTACTATGTGATCGACTCGATTTAAAATCTAATCCAATTTTATTGAAAAAAGACCTTTGATTTTATAAAATCAAATATAGGTTTGTTTTCCCCTTAGTAATTTTACTTAAAGTTTCATACAATTTTTTTACTTCTTTTTTTATTGGGACACAAGTCTCATATTTACTAGTTTGATTTCTAATATTAATCATTTCATATTTTAAGGTTTCATTGCTATTATTGGTGTTGTTGTATAGTTATTATTGGATTCAACATGTATCAATCTAAATACTATTATTATTTACATAAAATATACACATTTTGAAAACAATTGACAATAAGTTTATTATTACTTGAATAAAAACCATAACACATAACATCAAGTCAACATCCATGGAAGTTTGTTGGATGTAATGTCCTTAGTTGGTGTAGTTCCAGGTGCCTTACCAAGGTCAGGGAAAAGACAGTACTCCACAATATTGCTGATTGAACCATCAGTTTGTGTTCCCATTTAAAGACCATCATCAAATATGTCATTTAATCTCTCTGACGAATCTGCCTATCTGAATCCCAAGGCTCCTTCTTCCATAAAGTATCGTGTTATTGCAGGGAGTCCCTATGGAATGTCTTCTTGGGGACGATGGCATGTGCCTTGGTGAAATCATTCTAAGTTTGGCACCATTATAATTAGACTTGAGCAACTACAACCGCTCAACCTCTTCATCCTTCCTTGCCACAACGTCCTTGAGAGATGTCATCTACAAAGAACATACGTACAAGCCAGCATGCACTGGTAAATGATACATGAATACCATTTAAACCAGTTATTTTCATTTTACAAGTATCATGAATAACAAGGCCAACTAGCCACAAGATGATAACAATAACCCAAATTATTTCCACCACGTGAAGTTGGATGCATAGATCAAACTCAAATATCAATGTAATATATTGTAATTAATAATATCTAAAGATTGGACTATCTTTCATTGTCCATTTTATCTATCCCTCATAAACTAGTGCTTATATGGATGGGTCTTCTCCACACAAACTCAAACCACTTGAGACAAGATTATAGTCTTTTCTACAATAAGCGAGATGGTTTACGTAGAGAGATGGTTTACATGTGATGAAAATGGTAAACATGTGTTGCATTAAAATTATTGGTTCTAAACTTTTCAACTCAGTATAGGCATTATAAATGAGATATGGTATAGTCACACATTGGTTTTGTTAGACTTACATTTAGTGTTTACATAGCTTATTCAAACCATTTCAATTGACTACTTGTGAGTCGAAGAGAAGTTAGAAACAATTGAGCCTCAAACCCATATAATTATCTTTTAAAACTTGTATTAATAAATTTCTTAAAAAACATATTAATTAAAAAAAATATTAATAAAGAAATTATCATTAATTAAAAGACATAATTAATTTAATTTAAAAGTATTAATAAATAAGTAATCTAGTCATTAATGTCATGTCATTAAAAATAAGTTTTTATCCTAATCATCACTGCCACGTATGCAAAATTGAAAGAGGACTACAAAATTCAAAGGTCATCAAAATTAAGGGAGAAGAATAATTGATTTTGTAATAGAGAAACCAATAGTTTAAAATGTCCAATCTATGGGGATCAAAAATGCATTTAAGTCTTTCCATTTATTAAAACTTTATTAAATTAATGAAATTTTAAAACTTGTTTTTATCATATCTTATTACAATAAAACTGATTGCATGGGGAAGATATAGAAAGGGAGAGAAATAATTGGGTTGTTTTAACTTTTTAGTAGTAAAAAAATTTTAAAAATTGTTTATTGATCAACTGTCGCACAAGGGTCAAAAACGAGTTTAAAAATGTAGTAAAACGGAAGTGACACTCGAGTCGTATCACAAAGACTCTTGAATGTGTTAACCGAACAATCATAACAATGAGGTGTTTTTTTAGATTCAGAACTTAAATTGAAGATGATTAAAGTAAAAATAAAATTGATAAATAAGTTAATCTATCATATCGATTTCCGACTTATCATCGATTCTTATAATTTCAATTCCCTAAGCGGATTTGATCCTATTCGATTACAATATCCACTGATAAGTGCAATTGGTATTATATGATGTATGTTTCTAATTTTCAAATTAAGCAAACGGATTTAAGCAGTCGCAAATTAAGCAAACACGACTTAATTAAACACGATAACAAAAAAGCTACGCTAACGTGATTATAGTTAAAGATCATACAAACAATCGAATTTAATCAGTTATATCCTATAAGAAACAATCGAATTAAGCAAACAGGTTTATAAGAAGAATTGAAAAAAAATCGAAATTAAACTGAAGTTAATAAAAAACTTAAAGTGGAATTCAACTCTTTGGGAATTAGCTCTCCATAAAATTTGTATGCCTTATTTTCTATTTCATTAATTTTGAATTATCAATCCTAAAACTACTAATTTAATTAAATAGAGCAAGGGAAATCGAGTCTAATAACAACCGACCTGGAAAACTACAAAATCGACTCAAAAACTAAGTATTTTCTTAAGTCTGAATTGAAAATGAATTATTTGACTCTTCTGAACTCTGAATTTGCTTCTGACTTCAACCCAAAACTTGTAGCCTATCCTCTCATCTTTTCAACATATATTAGAACGTGTGAATTCAATTATCATAGCTCAAGTTATTACTTGTACAGGGAGAATGTGTAAATAACAGTTTATTCAGAAAATAAGCAGAACTTAACTTAAATTCCAAACCCCTATTAAAATCAATTAAAATAATGTGAGAAGCCATATAAAATTATTAAGACAAAATAAAAGACAGTGTATTAAAATACACTAATCAAATTCTTTCATACTTAAACTTTTGCACTCCGAACAAAATTCAAAATTCAAAATTCAAAATTCAAAACAGAAAAAAAAAATAAGAAGATGATAGAACATGTAATTTCAATACTTTTCAGGATGACAAATGAAAAGCAAAATCCTAATTCCAAGTTTCAAGAATATGATGTTAGTGAGTAATTTTTCGTGGCATTCAAATCAAATAAGTAAACAATTTACTAAATATCACATCATAAGCAGCAAGATCCTTACAGGATAAAATTCTCTCAACTCTCAAGTGTTTAGATTGTCTGTTTACACTCAAAGCACATCATAAAAATTAGCACTACCATAAGTTTGAAAAGACTCTAACATCCATTATTTAAATACATGCACAAAAAGATCAAAAAGACTTTTATTCGTGTTGTAACTTGACCAAGGTAAGGGTGAGATATATCTTAAGGGGTACTAGGCTAAAATTCAAATGGTCAAAAGAAAATTGAAAGAAACTGGAGGAGTTGAACTAAATAAAACTTTATTCAGTTTCAAACAACAACCTTGTTGTTATTTCTCTTATCTTTTCTCTTTTTATTCTTACTTTTTTCAAAAGAAATGTGTATTGTCATCCTTCTTTTCTTTCTTTTTTGATTTTTTTGATTTTTTTTCCTTTTTCTATTTTCTGCCAACATTTGAATGAAATATCACAACTATAATTATTCAACCTTGCACAACTTCAAATAAGACTCTTTTAACCCTTTGAATAGGTTGATAATATTGTTTTTCCACTAAATGCAACATGTTTCCCTAGGTAGAATGAGAAAGAACTTTGTGAACAGATCGCCCAGGAGATGGTGATAAAGTTTCTTTAGCAAGAAAAGGGAAGTGACTTTTACTAAACAAGCAACAGACTGACTACTTACTAAGGATCTGAACGAGAATAATAAGCAGTGGAATTGATTATAAAGATGAATAGAAAGTCATTCGATACCCGAGAGTAGACATGTCATTCAAGAGAGAATTACTTGACTATCATCCTAAGGATCAAGGCAACCTCTTGGATATCTCGCTTATTAACCGATAAAAGGTTATGAATAAGCCTTATCTCTTTCCCGTTTGTGCGCCGGTGATGATGCCTTACTAGATGAACATTTAGTGAGAATTGGTCTCCCCCTCTACCTCTGTCACTTCTTGTGGCACTATAAAGCAATAAGGATATTTGTTTTCCCTGGGTCAGGGGGTCTTCCTACTGCAACTGGTATTTTAAAAGCTCCATAAAAGAACCTACTTGAGGGCACCTCTATTAGAATAATTGTCTACCTAGCAACATCTTTTCTGGGTAATTTACTCTCCTATTTCGGAGAAAGAGCCCCACCCTAATTCATATTCGAACCTTTTTCTATTTAGCTCGTTCTCTTGGTCAAAAGTCACCTTGGTGGCCAAGAATAATAAGAATCACTCGGGATGAGTGAGATCTAAAAGAAAAGCCTAGCGGCAATTCCCAATGGGATAATTAGGCTCGAAGGGGTTTTCAAACAAGGGATGATATTATTAAGGGTTGACTTTTTGGCTAACTGGCTAAAAATAAACAAAACAAAAACAAATTATCTTTATCATATTAGTGTGCACATGTAAACAAACAGTTTCAAATAAAGTCAGATTAAGTTCTAGAGACTAACGTACGTGAGTGAATTCACATAAGAAAAAAATAGATGGACTTTTTAATGTTATCCATTATTAAGCTCAAAATCTCACAAAGGTTAATGATCTACCACAAATGATGCACAATTCAGAATTTAGTCATATTTATCATACTAAGAATGCACATCAAATCACTCACATCACACCATGAATATTTAGTCAAGAGAAGGGAGAAATTACTTACGCTTACAACCCCAAAAACCAATGGAAAAGCATGCATAATTCTTTTTAGGAAAAAAAAACAACAAAATTAAATGAAGAAAACAAAATAAGAAAAGTAAATGACATTCCTCTCCCACACTTAAAATAAGAGAGAGGATGAAGAGAAAAGAACACACCTGATGAGTCAAGACGGATAGATGACTGAATAAATAGCCTTTCCTAATGAGATATATTCTATAGTTTCCTCTTCTAACGTGGGGCTCTTATGGAATAGCTTGAGGCAGCGTCCATTGAATATGAAACTTTTACGAGTGCCTTCACTTTTTATTTCAGGATCAAAGAATATTCTTCTATAGGTAAAAATGTTGAATGAACAAGTGGAAATGATATTATCTTTGTACTTTAGTGCAATATATATCTCATTTTTTATAACATCCAAAATCAATGGGTTATGCCGCCTTTGGGGTTGCCTTACTACTTTCACTCCATCTTCAAGTAAGATTTTATGCATACATATGAATGATCTAATATCAGGAATATCAGTCACGGTCCATCCAATTCCCTTCTTATGTTCCTGCAATAACCGTAATAACTTTTTCTCTTGTTCGGATTCAAGTTTAGATGAAATTATTACATGAAATTTTTCATTAAATTCTAAAAACACAAGGAGTGGATTTAGCTCTAAAGCAGGTGGTTGCACAATGGATTACAAATTTTTGGCAGCAAAAGCTACATTTACATCTGCAACATCAACTTTGTCAATAGAAATCTCATAAGAAATATCACCATATAAACATAAGTGCATATCAGTACAAACATCACAAGTATATATGTCATCAAAATTAGATGAAGAATGGAAATCAACAAAAAGTGAATCAGATGCATCAAGTTCTCTTAAGGTTCTTTGTTTAGCCATATTATAATAATTGTCATACGGTGAACTGACTTGGGGTATTTTGCTTTTTATCGCAATGTCGCGGATAGCAAGAGTCGCCACCGACTTTTCTTTTATCCAATAAGGAAAGGTGGAAAAGAACAGGAAAGACCTCAATAGATTTTGGGTTCGGGAGGTACATTATACAAAGGGAAGGTATTAGCACCCTTTGTATCCATGGTTATCCATGGGCTCTTAATTGCTGGATCACTTATATTTTTGTCTGAAAAGTGTTGGTGAATTGTTTAAAAATGTTTCGAAAAGAGAGTTTAACTTTGTAATGATTCTCGTATGAATGTATACAAAGTATTTATCTCGTTTGATTTTGAAAAACAGTTTAGAAAAATATAACTTGGTAATGATTCTAGTATGAATGTATACCAAGTGGTGATTTTCTAGGACTTGCAAAGTGTGAGGGGTGGAAAATGTTTTAGGTTATGATCCAGTAATTGAGAGTTATACCTTCCTAAGGTCGTTATGGGCATTTCCTATCCTTATGAGGGTAAAACTGTCCTTACTATTGAGAAGTAAGTAGTTTTATCCTTTGGATGTAAAAGGGTCATTGTAGGGTCATCGATAGGTCATTGAAGGCAACAGTTGTAAGGATACCTTAGCATTCGAAGGGACGATCATCATTTAATCGTAGGCTACACCGAAGGGTCATCGAGGGACAAAATCGTATTTTCGAAGGCAACATCCGAGGGACCATGATTTATTTTATGATGATTTAACCGAAGGGTCTTTGCTAAGTGTATCCCTACATTCGCGGGACACGACCGTTATACCGTAATACCGTAGGGCAGCAAAGAGAGGTCCAAGATCACATATTTAAAGGCCGTATTTTACAATCACTTAGGCAATTAGAATGAATCTCCACATTAAAATCAATACATTAAAATCAGCTAAGTAATTGAGGGTGGATCTCCACATTAAAATTAATACATTAAAATTAATTAGGTAATTTAGGGTGAAACTCCACAAAGGGCATCCCACAAATAAAGTGGAATACCTATCTAGCTAGCTTTCCCGGCGATGTGTGAACCTTTGCAAAACTCAGCAAACATGTCAGAATACCAAATCAGGGTGCAATCGAGAATTACACCACAAAAGAAACCAGAATAGCAGTAGGGTCAGATAAACAATGCATGGCTATGATAAAAACATGACAGGTGGGCAAAAGTCAGAACAGAAAAGTCGGCTGCTGTCGCGTTCGCTCCTGCTTCGCCTAGCGAAGTCTTAGCGAACACTCGTTGCATGCTCGTTTAGCGATGTGCTAGCGAGCGACTGCGGATTCCGGTTTTAATAACGATATAATGGCAGCAAGCTTCACACCTTATAGCATTCATTACAGAGATTATGTGGTTAGACATTCAGATGTTCATGCATACTTAAATTCATATGTAAAACTTAAGATAGTTTCATAAATTCAATCATGATACCATGTGCAAATTAAGAACATAAGGTAGTAATAGCAATGCCAACCTGTTTGTAATCGAATTGTAACCTTGAATTGGCCGATCGGATCGAATTGAGCGGAAGTGACCTTGCTGCCGCCGGCTTTTCCTTCAGGGTTTCCTTTAGGGTTACTCGGAATTCTCAGGGTTAGCCTCCAGGGTTTTCCGTCTGTGAGCGCTAGGGTTTGCTTGCTAGGGTTCTCCTTTCGTCCTTTTTCGTCCTCTTTCGTCCTCTCTTTTTCTGACTGGAGTTGTGGTATTTATAATGCCTTTTTTTCATGACCTAATGGGCTCAGAGTGAAGCCCAGAATTTTCTGTTATCTGCCAGCTTCGCTAGGCGAGCGTGTAGCGAACGTTCGTTAGGCGAGCGTGCAGCGAACGTTCGCTAGGCGAAGGATTTGCTCGCCTAGCGAGCAGGCCAGTTTGAGCCATTTTCTGGATTGGGCCACTCGTGAGCTGGGCCTTTGTTCCTTTAAGATCAGTGTCATAAAAATGAGTCGGAGTGCCCTGAAAAATGTCTTGAAATATTAATGGGCAAATTTTGGGGTATGACAGCTGCCCCTGTTCAATATTCTTGAACCGAGAGAGTCAGAATGGTATGTACGCCATTCGTGGTCTGGAGGTGGAAGATTATTGAACACTTAGGATGCCCCCAAAATTTGCACTTGTCAATTAGTTAGTCTTGATGGAGATGGGTTTAAAGATGCCATCTAGGAAGTTTGATGATGAGAGCTTCAGAGTACGTCGTACGTTAGAAGATATCTGAAGTCATGGGTGTCACTGGGTCATACGCTAGACCGTATAGTGAGTCATTCATTAGGCCGTCGACTTCACTGGGGAGTTAGAATGGGTCATACGCCGCTGGGGATAACAGATCAGAATGGATCATACGCTAGATCGTATCTGAGTTGCAGAATGGGCCGTCTGTTAGGTTGTATCTGACGAAAAGTAGTCGTACGCTAGACTACACCTCGGGATGTACCGTACGCTAGGTAGTATCTGAGGAATGAAGATCCGAATGGGTCGTACGCTAGACTGTATTATTGGAGGAGTAATATGTTGTGCCGAATCAAAATGAGATAAGAATCCGAATGAGTCATACACTGCTGGGGATAAAGGATCAGAATGGATCGTACGCTAGATCGTATCTGAGTTGCGGAACGAGCCGTCCGTTAGGCTGTATCGTTACTGGGGGTGAAGGATCAGAATGGATCGTATGCTAGATCGTATCTGAGTTGTAGACTGAGCCGTCCGTTAGGTTGTACCTGATGATGAAGGGGGTAGTCATACGCCAGACTACACTTCAGAATGTACCGTATGCTAGGTAGCATTTGAGGCCTTGAAGGTCCAAATGGGTCGTATACTAGACCGTATTGGAGTTGTTGAAGGTCGGAATAGATCGTATGTTAGATCGCATCTGAGTTGAAAGAGTCATATGTTGAGCTGAATCAGAATGAACCGTACGCTAGGCTATATCTGATAGTATTTGTATATGTTGTATTTGCAATAAATGTCTGGGATGGGCTTATAGATGCCATCATTAGGAGGATGTCAGAATGAATGTTGACATGGAGTATATCTGAAAGATGTAGTTGAATCCTGAACGTAATTGATGAGGATGTCCGTCTGAATGGACCTTTGTTTTGACTGTATCAGGGGAATAATTAACCTGAAAAATAAAGTTAGCTTCATGCCATGTCATGATGCATGAGATGTTTTATGCTTTCGAAAATAACTGCGAACGATGTATGCATGCGTATGCTGTGAAATGATGTAATGAATGAATTATGCATCTGAAAAGTTCTTCCAGAGGACTCTACTGGGGAAAACAAATCTCAATCTTCTGGTTGGGAGATACTGGTATCGATGACCCTTTCTTAGCCGGGGATGCTTGATTTCTGTCTGATGGTAGAAATGTTCAACAGAAGCCTGACTGGGGGAGGAAGAGATGACCCATTTGTCTAGTAATGCCACTCTCTTCTGGGAATGACTGACTTTGTTGGGGGATAGGATTAGCAACGGATTCATTGGAAAGCATGATTAGACCTTCTCCTCGATCCTGAAGTCTAGTAGTAATCGCTATTTCTATTTTATGCACGCATTTTTGGTAAACATCGATCATATCCAAATGCATATATTAATTCGAATTAAATCAATGGACGCTTATGCAAACAAAACAGAGAAAGTAAAACAAAAGCATTTTTTTAAAACTAAAATTATATTGATTTCGAAAGAGGGCCTATAAACAGGCAATTTGTGTACAAGGAGACAGAAATCCTAGTAAGAGGAAATTGTCAAGAAAACAAAGAGAAAGCTATGCCGAAAACGTCCTATTGACTTTAATTCCCCTACTGCCATTATGTCTTCAAGCCTCTCATCTCCTGCTGTCGGATAGAAGTGATTAGCTTGTTCAGTCCTTTGAACTTGGATGAAGCTGTCTGAGAACGGGACATAGTCATACGCTTTGATCCCTAATTTTTGCCTGGACCGCCTTTTCAGGTTTTCAATCCACCAAGATACCCTTTTTTGCCCAAGCCGCCTTTTCAGGTTTTCGACTTGCCGGGTGTACATGCGTAGTATTTTTTAACTATGTTCGTGTTCATGGGATGCGGGAAGTCTTCGCCATCCACCGTAGCAAGCATCATGGCTCCACCAGAGAATACCTTCTTAACTACAAATGGCCCTTCGTATGTGGGAGTCCATTTGCCTCTAGAATCACCTTGTGGTAAAATGATACGCTTTATTACCAAGTCGCCGTTTCGGAATTATGGCGTTTTATTTTGAACTGCGTGCAGAGTTCAGTGATCATCTTGTTGTTCAGATTAGCACCATTATCAGTGATAGCTCTTTCAGCAGACAGTAGGTTTCTCAAATAGATATTTGATAGAATCCATCTTAGAAATCAATAAAGCGGTATGATTCAACATATACTGTCTTAGTCGGCGAGCAGCCCAGGCCAAAGCGCAGCAAGCTTTCTCGAGCTGTGAGTATCTTGTTTCACAGTCGATACCTTTTTGCTAAGGTGGTATATTGCATGCTCTTTTCGACCAGACTCGTCATGTTGCCCCAGCACGCACCCCATTGAATTTTCTAACACGGTCAAATACATGATTAGAGGTCTTCCTTCAACTGGTATTATCAGAATTGGAGGTTCTTGGAGATACTTCTTGATTTTGTCTCAGTAATTTGAAGATGGATTTGCAAGTAACGGTCAAATGGGAGCTAAATCGGGCGACGTGATCCAGATTTACGATTTCGATCGATGCCCCATGCGGCTGAATAGTCTTTTCTTCTTGCAGTAGTCTGGCAAGTTCTCCAGGTACTTAACAATCTTCCTCACTTCCATCCTCGGCTTGGTAGATCGGATTTTCAAAGTCATAATGAACAGTAGCAGAATTACTATCAACAGGATCCAGAGTGGATATGGATCTGCGATTTGTTACGTGAGTGTGTGCAAGAATACATAGCTTTGTTTGGAAGATGACAGAAAAGACAAAGAGCACAATATTTGAATGAAAAAAGTCCATTGATTTATTAAATATGAATATGCTTATGAAAATGACAAAACCCTTGAAAAATTAGCTATTGTGCCCCGGGCTTAGACACAATGTTTTGAAACACTACAATAGCAATAACAATTACTCTTGACTAAAGGAAATCGGGATAGTGTCTTCAGCCTTCCAATTGTTGAGTCCGTCATCAATTGTTGGGAAAATCCAGCTATCCAAGTCATAACCGTTATCAGCATCCTCCACAGCATTGACAGTCTCGTCATGATTAGGCAGAGGAGCAGTGATGACATAAGGAGTCTCCGGAGGATCAGAGGTAACCGCCTGTATCTTTCCACTTCGAATTCCGCTTTCAACATGTTCACCTGTTAATATAAGTTCAGTGAAACCCGATGAGGAACTTCTCAATAGATGGATGTAGAATGGGTCAGTCAGTGTGCTCATGAACATGTCCACTGATTCTTGATCAGTCATGGGGGGTTTGACTCTGCCAGCCAAATCTCTCCATTTTTGAGCATATTCTTTGAAGCTTTCTTTAGATCCCATAGTCATATTCTGCAACTGTAGCCGAGTAGGCGCTAACTCAGAATTATACTGGTAGTGTTTATAGAAAGCTGTTGCTAAATCAGTCCAGGTGCGGATGTCAGAGCTCTCGAGCTGATAATACCATTCCAACTGTGTGCCAGACAGGCTCTCTTGGAAGAAATGGATCCATAGCTTCCTGTCAGTGGTATGCGGCTGAATCTTTCTCACATAAGCTCTCAGATGCATCTGAGGACAGGACGCACCATCGTACTTAGTGAAAGTGGGGACCTTGAATTTGCGGGGAATGACCACATCAGAGACCAGACCCAAGCTTTCGAAATCCAGACCGGGCGCCTTCTGACCCTCCATTGCTAGCATTCGTTCTTCTAGCAATTTGTACTTGTCATCTTTTAGGGAGTACTGTTCATTTTCATAATCTTCATCGTCGTCCTCATGGTTGAAAGGATCAGCATTCTCATCTTCTGAATTATTTTCTGTCTCCTCTCCTTGATCCTTCGGAATTCTAATCTTGACTCCTGCAGCCTGTCCTTTAAGCCTTCATCCTGGGTTAATGTAACTCACAGCTTTCTTGTCTTTCTTCTTCTCAAGCAAGAGAGCCTTCAGTTCCTCCTGCCCCTTGGATAAGTTCAAGATCATCTCCTGGAGTTGAGCATTCTGAGCATGGAGATCCTTGACAGTTTGTTCGAGGTCCATTTTTCTGTTTGGAGACAAACCGTGAGAACACTGATCCCTTAGAATACCTGTTATGCAATGTTATGCTATGCAATGTATGAAATGTTTTCAATGTTTAAAGTCCTTGAAATGGTTAGTACAATGCCACGATGTCATGATGTTATGATGTTATGATGTTATGATGTTAAGTAAATAACAAGCACAAGCAAGTCACACAACCATCATCCCTAGGTTTTAGGGCTTGCATGAGTTCCATAGGTAAGTACCCTCCCCACTGAAGTTTGGTTGGTTCAACCTGTCCTAGAATAGTAACCGGGTTCTAGAAGGATCTCAAATCATTGACCTTCCTTTAAGTCCACTTCAGTGCAACACCAAGTGGTTGACCAAAGCTTCCCTAAAGTCCAATCTCAAAGAGTGTAGTATCGAGTATCAACCAACCCCGGTCGGAACCGAAGCCAGTTATCTCACTACTTTCTAATGGCTAGGATGAGTCAATTAGGGTTCTAAAGGTCTGGTTAATGCTTTGATGACACCACGCGAATGCCAAATTTTTCCTCAAGTAAACATGAGGAACATCAGGACATCCAAAGTGTCACATTAACCGTAGCCATCATTTTAACCATTCTAGTATACGCCGGATAGTCGCGATGATCTATTGCTACTTACCTAAGGTACACTAGATCCGGGTGTAGGATCTTTCACTCAAAAATACCCTTAAAAGAAGGAACAATTGAAAACATAAATGATTTTTTAAGGTGAACCTCTCTTTATAATCCCCAGCAGAGTCGCCAGTTCTGTCATACGGTGAACTGACTTGGGGTATTTTGCTTTTTATCGCAATGTCGCGGATAGCAAGAGTCGCCACCGACTTTTCTTTTATCCAATAAGGAAAGGTGGAAAAGAACAGGAAAGACCTCAATAGATTTTGGGTTCGGGAGGTACATTATACAAAGGGAAGGTATTAGCACCCTTTGTATCCATGGTTATCCATGGGCTCTTAATTGCTGGATCACTTATATTTTTGTCTGAAAAGTGTTGGTGAATTGTTTAAAAATGTTTCGAAAAGAGAGTTTAACTTTGTAATGATTCTCGTATGAATGTATACAAAGTATTTATCTCGTTTGATTTTGAAAAACAGTTTAGAAAAATATAACTTGGTAATGATTCTAGTATGAATGTATACCAAGTGGTGATTTTCTAGGACTTGCAAAGTGTGAGGGGTGGAAAATGTTTTAGGTTATGATCCAGTAATTGAGAGTTATACCTTCCTAAGGTCGTTATGGGCATTTCCTATCCTTATGAGGGTAAAACTGTCCTTACTATTGAAAAGTAAGTAGTTTTATCCTTTGGATGTAAAAGGGTCATTGTAGGGTCATCGATAGGTCATTGAAGGCAACAGTTGTAAGGATACCTTAGCATTCGAAGGGACGATCATCATTTAACCGTAGGCTACACCGAAGGGTCATCGAGGGACAAAATCGTATTTTCGAAGGCAACATCCGAGGGACCATGATTTATTTTATGATGATTTAACCGAAGGGTCTTTGCTAAGTGTATCCCTACATTCGCGGGACACGACCGTTATACCGTAATACCGTAGGGCAGCAAAGAGAGGTCCAAGATCACATATTTAAAGGCCGTATTTTACAATCACTTAGGCAATTAGGATGAATCTCCACATTAAAATCAATACATTAAAATCAGCTAAGTAATTGAGGGTGGATCTCCACATTAAAATTAATACATTAAAATTAATTAGGTAATTTAGAGTGAAACTCCACAAAGGGCATCCCACAAATAAAGTGGAATACCTATCTAGCTAGCTTTCCCGGCGATGTGTGAACCTTTGCAAAACTCAGCAAACATGTCAGAATACCAAATCAGGGTGCAATCGAGAATTACACCACAAAAGAAACCAGAACAGCAGTAGGGTCAGATAAACAATGCATGGCTATGATAAAAACATGACAGGTGGGCAAAAGTCAGAACAGAAAAGTCGGCTGCTGTCACGTTCGCTCCTGCTTCGCCTAGCGAAGTCTTAGCGAACACTCGTTGCATGCTCGCTTAGCGATGTGCTAGCGAGCGAATGCGGATTCCGGTTTTAATAAGGATATAATGGCAGCAAGCTTCACACCTTATAGCATTCATTACAGAGATTATGTGGTTAGACATTCAGATGTTCATGCATACTTAAATTCATATGTAAAACTTAAGATAGTTTCATAAATTCAATCATGATACCATGTGCAAATTAAGAACATAAGGTAGTAATAGCAATGCCAACCTGTTTGTAATCGAATTGTAACCTTGAATTGGCCGATCGGATCGAATTGAGCGGAAGTGACCTTGCTGCCGCCGGCTTTTCCTTCAGGGTTTCCTTTAGGGTTACTCGGAATTCTCAGGGTTAGCCTCCAGGGTTTTCCGTCTGTGAGCGCTAGGGTTTGCTTGCTAGGGTTCTCCTTTCGTCCTTTTTCGTCCTCTTTCGTCCTCTCTTTTTCTGACTGGAGTTGTGGTATTTATAATGCCTTTTTTTCATGACCTAATGGGCTCAGAGTGAAGCCCAGAATTTTCTGTTATCTGCCAGCTTCGCTAGGCGAGCGTGTAGCGAACGTTCGTTAGGCGAGCGTGCAGCGAACGTTCGCTAGGCGAAGGATTTGCTCGCCTAGCGAGCAGGCCAGTTTGGGCCATTTTCTGGATTGGGCCACTCGTGAGCTGGGCCTTTGTTCCTTTAAGATCAGTGTCATAAAAATGAGTCGGAGTGCCCTGAAAAATATCTTGAAATATTAATGGGCAAATTTTGGGGTATGACAATAATCAAACTCAAAATTAGAATCAAACAAATTATAGGAGAACATAAAATCAGAATCACTAGTAGTCATGCATCATGAGTTAGCAATGCAACAATTATGAAAATACCAACAATGTCCCTAATGAGAAAAACAGTTGAAAAAAATGAAAAACGATTAAAATAAAATATGGAAATATCACTAAAAATCTAATAAAATCAAAATAAAAATCTACAATTTTTTTCAAAAATATAAAAAAAAACAAAAAATAAGAATTTTGTGATTTTGAGGGTCACAGTCACTTAAAACTCTCTTTTAAGAGAGCATTGTTTGTTGAATTATTTCTGAATTTATGGAGAGAAAAATTGGAGCAATTTGAAATAGTAGCTTACAAAGTGTCACCTCATACGCTTGAATACTTACCAAGGTAATCAAAATCGGACTAGACATTGAACCGATATTGACATGGGTTTAGGGTTTTAAGGTTTGACTGGGGTTGGACCGAGGTCAGACCGTTATTGTGTAGGTTATATCATTTAACATTAGTTCTTTATCATATAGATCAATGCCTTTTATTACGTTTAATTTCTTTACGAGAGTCCGTTTGAGAAAGAGTTAAAAAAATGTTAGAATCATGTGGTTTATGTAAAATATATTAGTGTGGTGTTTGTTTTAGGAAAAGTAATATTAGAATTTAGAACGAAACACGTTTCTTTTTTAGTGTTGTCAAATTTATGAAAAAACTATCATAACATTAATACAAAAGTAAGTCCCACATTAAAAATATTAGAAACTAAAGGGAAGATTGTTGTTTATAATAGAAGTCTCTACTTTTCACAAAGAAATTCAAAATTTTGAAGGGGTTAGAGAGATGTTTTCAACTGTGAGGCTCATCTGATTCATTAGTGTTAAATTGATATTTCTTTTTCACCTTTTATTATCTTTTTCTTTTAAATAAATTTTAGAAAAAAGCTGGAAAAGTTAAAATCCGGTTCAACCTATGTGATTGGAGAAATCCCCGGTTTTGACCGGTTTTCCCGGTTTCCATCCGGTTTTTCGATTTTTATCCCAGTTTTTTGGCAGGTCGGTTATAAGGGTTTAATAGACCATATATAGGCTCGATTCCCGATCTAACCGGTTGAAGCGGTCGGTCCGATTCAATTTTTATAACCTTGATACTTACCACTATACTCCAACCATGGAAATCAACAAACAAACAAAACAAAAAACAAAAAAAAAATGTTAAAAAGACTTTAGTATTGGTTAAAACCGACAAGAGTCCCCGACAACAACGCCAATTTGATCTGATATAGCACATTGGTCAAAAACGAGTTTAAAAGTGTAATAAAATGGAAGTGACACTTGAGTCGTATCGCAATGACTCTTGAGTATTTTAACCAAACGATCGTAACAACGAGAAGGGGGGGGGGGGTAGGTTCAGAACTTAAATTGAAGACGATTAAGGTAAAAACAAAATTGATAAATAAGCTAATCTACAATTTAGATTTTTGACTTATCGTCGATTCTTATAATTTCAAATCCCTAAGGAGATTCGATCCTATTAGATTACAATACCCACTGACAAGCACAATGACATTATATGATGTGTGTTATTAGTTTCCAAATTAAGCAACGGATTGAAGCAATCGTGAATTAAGCAAACATGACTTAATTAAACACGATAACAAAAAAGTTATGCTAACGTTATTATAGTTAAGGATCATACAAATAAATGAATTTAATCAACTATATCCTATAAGCAACAATCGAATTAAGCAAATGAGTTTATAGGAAGAATTAAAAAGAAATCAAAATTAAACTAAAATTAATAAAAATCTCAAAGTGGAATTCGAATACAACAAACTAGCTCTTTGGGAGTTAGCTCTCCGTAAGATTTGTATGCTCTATTTTCTATTTCATGAATATTGAATTATCAATCCTAAAACTACTAATTTGATTAAATAGATGAATGGAATTCGGGCCTAATAACAACCGACCCGAAAAACTATAAAACTGACCCAAAAACTAAGTATTTTCTCAAGTTTGAACTAAAAACGAATTATTCAACTCTTCTGAGCTCCGAATTTGCTTCTGGCTTCAGCATAAAACTTGTAGCTTATCCACTCGTATTTTCAACGCATATTAGAACGCGTCAATCCAATTCTCGTAGCTCAAGTTATGACATGTACAGCGATAAAGTGTAAATAACAATTTATTCAAAAAATAATTATTTATTCATAAAATAAATAGAACTCAACTTAATTTCAAACCCCTATTAAAAGCAATTAAAATAATGTGAGAATCCATATAAGATTCTTAGCACAAAGTAAAATATAGGATATTAAAATATACTTATCATTTATATTATAATTATTTATTTTTTTATAATTGCATAAATATTTTTTTATTGTTTTGTAATAAAATGATCTATTGGAATTTTAAAAAATATTGGATGGATTGGATCCAATCCATTAACTAACATTTTATTTGTTGGATGGGTTGTATGGATTATTTAGTGGATGAGTTACATGGATAATTCCTTAATGAATCTAATTTTCACCCCTAATTCATACTACATGTTTTTTAGGGTATTACTTTTCCCATCTTAGGGGTGCTCACACTGTAACACCCCGATAAAAAAAAAAAGATAATTATTTAATTTAAGTTAATATTATATTTATTAATTTAATTAAATAATTGGAATTATTGGATTATTATTATTATTATTATTGGAATAATAATTATTGGAAAATATATATAAGTTGGAAATAAGAAAAAGAGTCCCATTTGGTAAAGAAAGGGTTTCACGTGAAAAGCAGAGAAGCGGCTGAAAAGAGGAAAAGGGCAAAGAGACAGAGCAAGAGGAAGAAGGTTGGAGAAGAGAAAAGCTTGAAGCTTAAAGATTCGCCGGATTAACTCAGGTAAGGGGGGTTTATCGTCGTTTAATGAGTATTATGGATTAACATGTAATGGGTAGTGATAAGTCGTTGAATTGACCCTAATTGGGATGATGAGTGCTGAAAAATTGTGATGAATAAACTATGTTAAAACTGAAATTGAATCTGTAATTGGATGGGTAGTGATTTTCCGAAAACGTAGCTTTTTACGGAATTGGAATCGGAGGTCCGGAAGTTCTCCAACGGCGGAAAATGCGGAGAATTCTGCATTCTGCTTTGTGTTAGCGCAGGAACAGCTTTCTGTTTTGCGTTAACCGGTTAACCCAGGGTGTTAACCGGTTAACACTGTTGCGAATTATGAAATATTGCTGTTTTGCTTACGTTAACCGGTTAACCCAGGGCGTTAACCGGTTAACACTGTCAAGTTTTGCCAGGAAGCGTGTTTTGGTCTGCGTTAACCGGTTAACCCAGGGCGTTAACCGGTTAACACTGTTGAAAAGTGGGAAAATTGGTAATTAAATATTGTGTACATATTTGATGGTTGGCCTATATCGGTATGTGATATAGTAGGGATCATTTCCCGTTGTTTTGAGTAGTATAGGTATTAGTAGAGTGTGCTAATACTGTGATTGATTAATTGGCATGACATGATATGATTATGTGATAAATATGCTGATGATGTGTGAAAATATGCATAATGTTGTGAATGTATATATTATGCATGTGTTGGTGAATGGACTGTTTTATGGCTTAGAGTGTGAGCATATGTCCATTGTGGATTGTTGATGATGATGTTGCATTGCTAGGTGAATTAGCATGCATATTGTGGCCTTTATGGTGGTAGCTAATTCCCATGGTGAGGAATTAGTGAGTAAATCATTGTAGATTGTTGTTGATGTTTGCATGCTAGGTGATTAGCGTGCATAGCATGGCCCTTGGGGTGGTAGCTAATTCCCGTGGTGAGGAATTAGTGAGTGAGTCACTAGGTCTCAAATGAGTGGGACTAGTGGGCTTGGTAGCCGTATCTGGATTTGGTCGGTGAGGTGAACTATATGTTCACGAATAGTCGGTACCGCATGCATGGAGTCTCATTGCATAATGTATGTATGGCGTGTAATATGAATGGATGTATTCCAATATTATACGTGTGTTTGTGTTGGCATTGAGTATGAGTATGAATTGTGTTGGTATTGAGTATGATATTTGAGTTGATGTGCCGTTACTGAATGTGTGATATGATTAGGGTGATTAATGTGATATTTACTTAGCATTACATGATATTTTATAATGCTTTTTATATCGATTGAGGAACTCACCCTTACAACTATTTTTCAGGTAACGAGCAGTGATTGAGTAGAAGCTAGTGCTTAGAGTCTAGTGTAGTCTCCTTAGTGGGTCATGCTCTGATAGATGTAACATCGGGACGGGATGTTTTACCTTGTTGAATAATTTTACATGTAATGTGTTACATGTTTTGCATGATTGATTTGATTTCTATCCGCTGCGTATTGTGCAAATGCTTTATGTTTTGAATTAATAAAAGAGCATGACAGTTATTATGGTGAATGGTGTGAAATGATTGTGTGACACCCTTAATTGCATAATTACTCTGATTGATATATTGCTATTTTAATTAAATATTTGGGGTATTTTAGAAGGGTGTTACACACACGCCCTTGTGAAAAAACAAAAATGCCCCTATAATTCAGAGAAACATTTCTGGACACATCACATTCTCACACCTCATTCATTCATAAGTGTGTCATACCCTCAGTTTGGACAAAAAATAATTAGCAAATTCATTTTTGGAAATAATCAGTAACAAATTTGGATCTTCATTTCCGGAAACTATTGTGTTTGTCAAACGAGAAACATATGCTGAAATATATGTGTTATGGGCTGGTGAGACCGACCTCGTATGAATTTTTTTCGACCTTACTGATCCCGACCAACAATCATATAAAGATCCCACTTTTTCAAAACCTTCATAATAGGCGAAGATTACCATTATAGTGATCATCAAAGATCTCAGATGTAAAGCATCCAACAACCCTCTTAACTAATAAAGAAAGCGCCAAAACTAGGTGACAAATTTCAAATACAGTTTCATTTTACTCTTCTTCTCCATATACTAACTTGAATGTTGAAGTGATAATCTTGCACCCCCCCCCCCCACACACACACTCCACTGCGCCAGAAGTAACAATTTTCCATCACCATAATTCACCTTCTCATTTTTTGTTCCCAAACAGAACTGTGGCGTCGTATGTGAGATTGGTTTTGATTTCTACAATGTGATACGGTGAACTGACTTTGTGTTTTTGCTTTGAAAAGCTATGTTGCGGATAGCAAGAGTCGCCACCGACTTTTCTTTTATCCAATAAGGAAAGGCGGAAAAGAACAGGAAAGACCTTGATTAGATTTTGAGTTCGGGAGGTACATTATACAAAGGGAAAGTGTTAGCACCCTTTGTATCCATGGTTATCCATGGGCTCTTAATTGCTTAACTCACTTATGTTTTCCTTGTTTGAGAAAGTGTTTGAGAAATATGGTGTTTTTAGAAAATATTTTGAAAGGAGAGTTTAACTTTGTAATGATTCTTGTACGAATGTATACAAAGTGTTTATCTCGTTTGATTTTGAAAGATGTTTACAAAAATATAACTCGGCGATGATTCTGGTGCGAATGTATACCAAGTGGTGATTTTCTAAAAGATGTTATGAAAAATGTGAGGTGTGAAAAATATTTTAAGCTGTGAGCAAGCATTTAAGAGTTATACCTACCCAAGGTATTTATAGGTATTTCCAATCCTTAGGAGGGTAAAACTGCCCTTACTATTGAGAAGTAAGTAGTCTTATCCTTTGGATGTAAAGGGACATCCTGGGGTCGTCGATTGGTCATTGAAGGCAACATTTGTAAGGATACCTTAGCATTCGAAGGAACGATCATCATTTAATCGTAGGCTACAACGAAGGGTCATCGAGGGACAAAGTCATATATTCGAAGGCAACGTTCGAGGGACAGGGTCATATATTTGAAGGCAACGTTCGAGGGACTATGTTTTATCTTATAGGGACATTGACCTTTTGATCGAAGGGACTATGACTTATCTGTTTAGGGATGATGATGATGATTTGATCGAAAGAGTCTTTGCTAAGGGTATCCCCACATTCGCGGGACATGACCGTAATATCGTAAGGCAACAAAGAGAGGGTTACCCTAGATGTGCAAGTGTGGAAATGATTGGATTCGGATATATTATCTTAAATTAATTTATCTAAGTTCGATTATTTATCTTTCCATGCAATCCTATTAGCATACATGTAGACAGTTATATTCACAGTATGGAATAATTAAAGTGCGAAAAATAAGACTACGCTATTACATGGCTTCGGGATGGGGTACATAATTTAAAATGGGATATAAAATATCTAAATCTTAATTAACGAGTACAAAATTAAAAGGGCATACAAAATAATAAAACCTAATTAAACTAAAAAGAAAGAAATAAAAAAAAATCCTCTTGAATCAGCCCCCCGCAAACATGTTTTAGTTAATGGTCGTATAGTAGATATACCAAGTTATCGTTGTAAACCTGAAGATATTATTACAGCCAAGGATGACAAAAAATCGAGAACTCTGATTCAAAATTCTCTTGAATCAGCCCCCCGCAAACAATTGCCAACCCATTTGATTCTTCCATTCCAATATAAAGGATTAGTCAAGCAAATAATAGATAGTAAATGGGTTGGTTTGGAAATTAATGAATTGCTGGTTGTAGAATATTATTCTCGTCAGACTTAAACCTCGTTAAAATAACAAGAATTTTGATCCGAGTATTTTTCCCCATTCGTGTATAGAAGTGGGTGTAGGAAAAGTGTTATTCCTTACCCACTTGATCCACAATTTTCTATATTAATTACAGAAACAAATTAGGAATAGAGAATGCATATCAAAGTTGCAATAATGTTATCTATTATTATTTCAAACATTGAGGTCAGTAACATTGATGAATTTATCTAAGTTCGATTATTTATCTTTCCATGCAATCCTATTAGCATACATGTAGACAGTTATATTCACAGTATGGAATAATTAAAGTGCGAAAAATAAGACTACGCTATTACATGGCTTCGGGATGGGGTACATAATTTAAAATGGGATATAAAATATCTAAATCTTAATTAACGAGTACAAAATTAAAAGGGCATACAAAATAATAAAACCTAATTAAACTAAAAAGAAAGAAATAAAAAAAAATCCTCTTGAATCAGCCCCCCGCAAACATGTTTTAGTTAATGGTCGTATAGTAGATATACCAAGTTATCGTTGTAAACCTGAAGATATTATTACAGCCAAGGATGACAAAAAATCGAGAACTCTGATTCAAAATTCTCTTGAATCAGCCCCCCGCAAACAATTGCCAACCCATTTGATTCTTCCATTCCAATATAAAGGATTAGTCAAGCAAATAATAGATAGTAAATGGGTTGGTTTGGAAATTAATGAATTGCTGGTTGTAGAATATTATTCTCGTCAGACTTAAACCTCGTTAAAATAACAAGAATTTTGATCCGAGTATTTTTCCCCATTCGTGTATAGAAGTGGGTGTAGGAAAAGTGTTATTCCTTACCCACTTGATCCACAATTTTCTATATTAATTACAGAAACAAATTAGGAATAGAGAATGCATATCAAAGTTGCAATAATGTTATCTATTATTATTTCAAACATTGAGGTCAGTAACATTGATGAATTTATCTAAGTTCGATTATTTATCTTTCCATGCAATCCTATTAGCATACATGTAGACAGTTATATTCACAGTATGGAATAATTAAAGTGCGAAAAATAAGACTACGCTATTACATGGCTTCGGGATGGGGTACATAATTTAAAATGGGATATAAAATATCTAAATCTTAATTAACGAGTACAAAATTAAAAGGGCATACAAAATAATAAAACCTAATTAAACTAAAAAGAAAGAAATAAAAAAAAATCCTCTTGAATCAGCCCCCCGCAAACATGTTTTAGTTAATGGTCGTATAGTAGATATACCAAGTTATCGTTGTAAACCTGAAGATATTATTACAGCCAAGGATGACAAAAAATCGAGAACTCTGATTCAAAATTCTCTTGAATCAGCCCCCCGCAAACAATTGCCAACCCATTTGATTCTTCCATTCCAATATAAAGGATTAGTCAAGCAAATAATAGATAGTAAATGGGTTGGTTTGGAAATTAATGAATTGCTGGTTGTAGAATATTATTCTCGTCAGACTTAAACCTCGTTAAAATAACAAGAATTTTGATCCGAGTATTTTTCCCCATTCGTGTATAGAAGTGGGTGTAGGAAAAGTGTTATTCCTTACCCACTTGATCCACAATTTTCTATATTAATTACAGAAACAAATTAGGAATAGAGAATGCATATCAAAGTTGCAATAATGTTATCTATTATTATTTCAAACATTGAGGTCAGTAACATTGATGAATTTATCTAAGTTCGATTATTTATCTTTCCATGCAATCCTATTAGCATACATGTAGACAGTTATATTCACAGTATGGAATAATTAAAGTGCGAAAAATAAGACTACGCTATTACATGGCTTCGGGATGGGGTACATAATTTAAAATGGGATATAAAATATCTAAATCTTAATTAACGAGTACAAAATTAAAAGGGCATACAAAATAATAAAACCTAATTAAACTAAAAAGAAAGAAATAAAAAAAAATCCTCTTGAATCAGCCCCCCGCAAACATGTTTTAGTTAATGGTCGTATAGTAGATATACCAAGTTATCGTTGTAAACCTGAAGATATTATTACAGCCAAGGATGACAAAAAATCGAGAACTCTGATTCAAAATTCTCTTGAATCAGCCCCCCGCAAACAATTGCCAACCCATTTGATTCTTCCATTCCAATATAAAGGATTAGTCAAGCAAATAATAGATAGTAAATGGGTTGGTTTGGAAATTAATGAATTGCTGGTTGTAGAATATTATTCTCGTCAGACTTAAACCTCGTTAAAATAACAAGAATTTTGATCCGAGTATTTTTCCCCATTCGTGTATAGAAGTGGGTGTAGGAAAAGTGTTATTCCTTACCCACTTGATCCACAATTTTCTATATTAATTACAGAAACAAATTAGGAATAGAGAATGCATATCAAAGTTGCAATAATGTTATCTATTATTATTTCAAACATTGAGGTCAGTAACATTGATGAATTTATCTAAGTTCGATTATTTATCTTTCCATGCAATCCTATTAGCATACATGTAGACAGTTATATTCACAGTATGGAATAATTAAAGTGCGAAAAATAAGACTACGCTATTACATGGCTTCGGGATGGGGTACATAATTTAAAATGGGATATAAAATATCTAAATCTTAATTAACGAGTACAAAATTAAAAGGGCATACAAAATAATAAAACCTAATTAAACTAAAAAGAAAGAAATAAAAAAAAATCCTCTTGAATCAGCCCCCCGCAAACATGTTTTAGTTAATGGTCGTATAGTAGATATACCAAGTTATCGTTGTAAACCTGAAGATATTATTACAGCCAAGGATGACAAAAAATCGAGAACTCTGATTCAAAATTCTCTTGAATCAGCCCCCCGCAAACAATTGCCAACCCATTTGATTCTTCCATTCCAATATAAAGGATTAGTCAAGCAAATAATAGATAGTAAATGGGTTGGTTTGGAAATTAATGAATTGCTGGTTGTAGAATATTATTCTCGTCAGACTTAAACCTCGTTAAAATAACAAGAATTTTGATCCGAGTATTTTTCCCCATTCGTGTATAGAAGTGGGTGTAGGAAAAGTGTTATTCCTTACCCACTTGATCCACAATTTTCTATATTAATTACAGAAACAAATTAGGAATAGAGAATGCATATCAAAGTTGCAATAATGTTATCTATTATTATTTCAAACATTGAGGTCAGTAACATTGATGAATTTATCTAAGTTCGATTATTTATCTTTCCATGCAATCCTATTAGCATACATGTAGACAGTTATATTCACAGTATGGAATAATTAAAGTGCGAAAAATAAGACTACGCTATTACATGGCTTCGGGATGGGGTACATAATTTAAAATGGGATATAAAATATCTAAATCTTAATTAACGAGTACAAAATTAAAAGGGCATACAAAATAATAAAACCTAATTAAACTAAAAAGAAAGAAATAAAAAAAAATCCTCTTGAATCAGCCCCCCGCAAACATGTTTTAGTTAATGGTCGTATAGTAGATATACCAAGTTATCGTTGTAAACCTGAAGATATTATTACAACCAAGGATGACAAAAAATCGAGAACTCTGATTCAAAATTCTCTTGAATCAGCCCCCCGCAAACAATTGCCAACCCATTTGATTCTTCCATTCCAATATAAAGGATTAGTCAAGCAAATAATAGATAGTAAATGGGTTGGTTTGGAAATTAATGAATTGCTGGTTGTAGAATATTATTCTCGTCAGACTTAAACCTCGTTAAAATAACAAGAATTTTGATCCGAGTATTTTTCCCCATTCGTGTATAGAAGTGGGTGTAGGAAAAGTGTTATTCCTTACCCACTTGATCCACAATTTTCTATATTAATTACAGAAACAAATTAGGAATAGAGAATGCATATCAAAGTTGCAATAATGTTATCTATTATTATTTCAAACATTGAGGTCAGTAACATTGATGAATTTATCTAAGTTCGATTATTTATCTTTCCATGCAATCCTATTAGCATACATGTAGACAGTTATATTCACAGTATGGAATAATTAAAGTGCGAAAAATAAGACTACGCTATTACATGGCTTCGGGATGGGGTACATAATTTAAAATGGGATATAAAATATCTAAATCTTAATTAACGAGTACAAAATTAAAAGGGCATACAAAATAATAAAACCTAATTAAACTAAAAAGAAAGAAATAAAAAAAAATCCTCTTGAATCAGCCCCCTGCAAACATGTTTTAGTTAATGGTCGTATAGTAGATATACCAAGTTATCGTTGTAAACCTGAAGATATTATTACAGCCAAGGATGACAAAAAATCGAGAACTCTGATTCAAAATTCTCTTGAATCAGCCCCCCGCAAACAATTGCCAACCCATTTGATTCTTCCATTCCAATATAAAGGATTAGTCAAGCAAATAATAGATAGTAAATGGGTTGGTTTGGAAATTAATGAATTGCTGGTTGTAGAATATTATTCTCGTCAGACTTAAACCTCGTTAAAATAACAAGAATTTTGATCCGAGTATTTTTCCCCATTCGTGTATAGAAGTGGGTGTAGGAAAAGTGTTATTCCTTACCCACTTGATCCACAATTTTCTATATTAATTACAGAAACAAATTAGGAATAGAGAATGCATATCAAAGTTGCAATAATGTTATCTATTATTATTTCAAACATTGAGGTCAGTAACATTGATGAATTTATCTAAGTTCGATTATTTATCTTTCCATGCAATCCTATTAGCATACATGTAGACAGTTATATTCACAGTATGGAATAATTAAAGTGCGAAAAATAAGACTACGCTATTACATGGCTTCAGGATGGGGTACATAATTTAAAATGGGATATAAAATATCTAAATCTTAATTAACGAGTACAAAATTAAAAGGGCATACAAAATAATAAAACCTAATTAAACTAAAAAGAAAGAAATAAAAAAAAATCCTCTTGAATCAGCCCCCCGCAAACATGTTTTAGTTAATGGTGGTATAGTAGATATACCAAGTTATCGTTGTAAACCTGAAGATATTATTACAGCCAAGGATGACAAAAAATCGAGAACTCTGATTCAAAATTCTCTTGAATCAGCCCCCCGCAAACAATTGCCAACCCATTTGATTCTTCCATTCCAATATAAAGGATTAGTCAAGCAAATAATAGATAGTAAATGGGTTGGTTTGGAAATTAATGAATTGCTGGTTGTAGAATATTATTCTCGTCAGACTTAAACCTCGTTAAAATAACAAGAATTTTGATCCGAGTATTTTTCCCCATTCGTGTATAGAAGTGGGTGTAGGAAAAGTGTTATTCCTTACCCACTTGATCCACAATTTTCTATATTAATTACAGAAACAAATTAGGAATAGAGAATGCATATCAAAGTTGCAATAATGTTATCTATTATTATTTCAAACATTGAGGTCAGTAACATTGATGAATTTATCTAAGTTCGATTATTTATCTTTCCATGCAATCCTATTAGCATACATGTAGACAGTTATATTCACAGTATGGAATAATTAAAGTGCGAAAAATAAGACTACGCTATTACATGGCTTCGGGATGGGGTACATAATTTAAAATGGGATATAAAATATCTAAATCTTAATTAACGAGTACAAAATTAAAAGGGCATACAAAATAATAAAATCTAATTAAACTAAAAAGAAAGAAATAAAAAAAAAATCCTCTTGAATCAGCCCCCCGCAAACATGTTTTAGTTAATGGTCGTATAGTAGATATACCAAGTTATCGTTGTAAACCTGAAGATATTATTACAGCCAAGGATGACAAAAAATCGAGAACTCTGATTCAAAATTCTCTTGAATCAGCCCCCCGCAAACAATTGCCAACCCATTTGATTCTTCCATTCCAATATAAAGGATTAGTCAAGCAAATAATAGATAGTAAATGGGTTGGTTTGGAAATTAATGAATTGCTGGTTGTAGAATATTATTCTCGTCAGACTTAAACCTCGTTAAAATAACAAGAATTTTGATCCGAGTATTTTTCCCCATTCGTGTATAGAAGTGGGTGTAGGAAAAGTGTTATTCCTTACCCACTTGATCCACAATTTTCTATATTAATTACAGAAACAAATTAGGAATAGAGAATGCATATCAAAGTTGCAATAATGTTATCTATTATTATTTCAAACATTGAGGTCAGTAACATTGATGAATTTATGTAAGTTCGATTATTTATCTTTCCATGCAATCCTATTAGCATACATGTAGACAGTTATATTCACAGTATGGAATAATTAAAGTGCGAAAAATAAGACTACGCTATTACATGGCTTCGGGATGGGGTACATAATTTAAAATGGGATATAAAATATCTAAATCTTAATTAACGAGTACAAAATTAAAAGGGCATACAAAATAATAAAACCTAATTAAACTAAAAAGAAAGAAATAAAAAAAAATCCTCTTGAATCAGCCCCCCGCAAACATGTTTTAGTTAATGGTCGTATAGTAGATATACCAAGTTATCGTTGTAAACCTGAAGATATTATTACAGCCAAGGATGACAAAAAATCGAGAACTCTGATTCAAAATTCTCTTGAATCAGCCCCCCGCAAACAATTGCCAACCCATTTGATTCTTCCATTCCAATATAAAGGATTAGTCAAGCAAATAATAGATAGTAAATGGGTTGGTTTGGAAATTACTGAATTGCTGGTTGTAGAATATTATTCTCGTCAGACTTAAACCTCGTTAAAATAACAAGAATTTTGATCCGAGTATTTTTCCCCATTCGTGTATAGAAGTGGGTGTAGGAAAAGTGTTATTCCTTACCCACTTGATCCACAATTTTCTATATTAATTACAGAAACAAATTAGGAATAGAGAATGCATATCAAAGTTGCAATAATGTTATCTATTATTATTTCAAACATTGAGGTCAGTAACATTGATGAATTTATCTAAGTTCGATTATTTATCTTTCCATGCAATCCTATTAGCATACATGTAGACAGTTATATTCACAGTATGGAATAATTAAAGTGCGAAAAATAAGACTACGCTATTACATGGCTTCGGGATGGGGTACATAATTTAAAATGGGATATAAAATATCTAAATCTTAATTAACGAGTACAAAATTAAAAGGGCATACAAAATAATAAAACCTAATTAAACTAAAAAGAAAGAAATAAAAAAAAAATCCTCTTGAATCAGCCCCCCGCAAACATGTTTTAGTTAATGGTCGTATAGTAGATATACCAAGTTATCGTTGTAAACCTGAAGATATTATTACAGCCAAGGATGACAAAAAATCGAGAACTCTGATTCAAAATTCTCTTGAATCAGCCCCCCGCAAACAATTGCCAACCCATTTGATTCTTCCATTCCAATATAAAGGATTAGTCAAGCAAATAATAGATAGTAAATGGGTTGGTTTGGAAATTAATGAATTGCTGGTTGTAGAATATTATTCTCGTCAGACTTAAACCTCGTTAAAATAACAAGAATTTTGATCCGAGTATTTTTCCCCATTCGTGTATAGAAGTGGGTGTAGGAAAAGTGTTATTCCTTACCCACTTGATCCACAATTTTCTATATTAATTACAGAAACAAATTAGGAATAGAGAATGCATATCAAAGTTGCAATAATGTTATCTATTATTATTTCAAACATTGAGGTCAGTAACATTGATGAATTTATCTAAGTTCGATTATTTATCTTTCCATGCAATCCTATTAGCATACATGTAGACAGTTATATTCACAGTATGGAATAATTAAAGTGCGAAAAATAAGACTACGCTATTACATGGCTTCGGGATGGGGCATACAAAATAATAAAACCTAATTAAACTAAAAAGAAAGAAATAAAAAAAAATCCTAATTAAATCTATTATATAGAAAGTTCATGACAAAATGAAATAAATAACTAAATTTAAGAATGAATTAAGAATATTTTTAGTCTATAATAATAGAAACTTTTTTTTTTATGAATTTATGGAAAAACTTAGACTAAATTGATAGAAATTTTAAAAGAAAAGAGGGAAAAAAAATATAATTAGATTTTTATTATTCAAAATAGCCGTGGTGAATTAATTATAGTGGAAAGTGAGTAAACATAATAAAACACCGAAAAGCTAAAAATCAGGTCCTAGGGGACCGAACCCAAGACCTCTATGTTGAAGTGACTGGGGAGCTACCAACAAGCCATCTTTGTCCATTTGTTATTTATTCGCCTTCATTAAAATATATATTAATTCTACATGGATTTTTCCATTTTGACGCAACACCACCATGCATGTTACAACTTTCTCTCCTACGACAAGCTACTTTATTTTTTCTCATGCTGTTTCTTTCATGTGAATACAACAAACCTGTAACTTCATCTTATATCAAATCACACACATAAAATAAGATCATATGTAATCATCATGCAATAATAAAAATAGCCATGCACAAATCAAGAAACTTATATTATTTTACTCATGTATTAGTTCTCTTTACTGCAAGTGATAATGATAAAATAAACCTTACACATACATGTTAAAGACAACCAAGGATTTATATTATCACCATTATATCATCATCATCATTATTATGTAATAACAACCTGTGAAATAAACACACTCATGCTAGAAACAACGCTCATATAATAATAATTAAATGACATATATAATTCTTTAATCATGCAAACAAAATTTCTCCAACATGTTATGACATATCAAGAACAGATGCATACTTGAATAAAGCAATATCAACATCCATCAAACCATGAATACATCATCTCAATATATATATATATATATTAAACCAATATTATTCATGCATGAATTAAGGGGTATTGCAAGGTAATCATGCTGGATGCAAATTCCATAATGAATACTTACTGGGGATTTGATTCTTCTAGCTTGCTCACTGTATGTGTGTTGTTCTTATTTAGGCTATGAGTGTTTTATGGTTGCTTCTCTTTTCCCTGCCCGTGAATTTTCTTGCTTATGCCTTGCCTTGTGTATTTTCTTCTGTTGTATCTCTCATCTTTTTCCTCCCCTTTTTCGCTGCAGCCATATGAAGTATTTATAATGGTGTGGATTAGGGTTTAACCTTGCTAAATATTTGGATCCCTTCCTATAATTTAGGAGAGTTAGCTGTAATGGTGTGGATTAGGGTTTAACCTTGCTAAATATTTGGATCCCTTCCTATAATTTAGGAGAATTAGCTATAATGGTGTGGATTAGGGTTTAACCTTGCTAAATATTTGGATCCCTTCCTATAATTTAGGAGAGTTAGCTATAATGGTGTGGATTAGGGTTTAACCTTGCTATCTATTATTATAAATAAATATTTATTAAATACAAATATTATTATAAATAATGAATAATTTAAATGATTTTTAACAAAAAAAATTAATTTAAATTTTAGTTACATAATTGAATTAAAATTTAAACCTATTTCTATTTTTACTTTCATCATTTAAAAAAAATCAAAATTATTCTTACTTATATCAACCAAAATTATTTTATAATTTATGGGCTTTTAAAAAAATGTTACTCTTATAAATAAATTTTATTAAGTAAAAAACGTGAATTACTAAATAAATACTATTTATAAATAATGAATAAATGGAACATGAGTCACTAAATTATAAAAAATAATTATTATAATTTAATGAGCTTTAACAAATAAAATTAATTTAAACTTTTAATTATACAATTAAAATTCAAATATATTTTTATTTATCATTAAATTAAAACTATTTTATTTATATATATAAAATTTATTTATATCATACAGATAACCAAAATCATTATTATTTTTTATATCTGTATCACATAATAAATAAATTAAAATTTATAATTAATATGAGAATGTATGCTAATGAATGAATGCAAATGTGAAATGAATGTCATGCATGAATCAATTTATCATAAAAATTAACAAGCAAATTTTGGGGTATGACAGCTGCCCCTGTTCAATATTCTTAAACCGAGAGAATTAGAATGGTATGTACGCCATTCGTGATCTGGAGGTGGAAGATTATTGAACATAGGGGTGCCCGCCCCGTTTAGGCCCGCCCCGCAAAAGCCCGCAAAAAAATGGGGCGGTCATAGTTGAGGATGTGGGCCTAAAACATAGGTCTGCCCCGCAAAAAAGTGAGGGCGGGGCGGGGAATGCCCGCGGGCACTGCACTCTTTAAGCCTAAAAATGCAAAAATTTATGTAAATACATGTGCCCGCAAAAGCCCGCGAAAAAAACGGGGCGGGGCGGGGCGGACACATTAGAGGGTGAAGGCCTAAATCCTTGGCCCACCCCGCACAAAAGTGCGGGCGAGGCAGGGAATGCCCGCGGGCCGAGCCTATTTTGCCACCCCTAATTGAACACTTAGAATGCCCCAAAAATTTGTACTTGTTAATAAAAAGATAGTCTTGATGGAGATGGGCTTAAAGATACCATCCAGAAAGTTTGATGATGAGAGCTTCAGAGTGCGTCGTACATTAGACCATATCTGAAGACATGGGTGTCACACTGGGTCGTACGCTAGACCGTATAATGAGTCATCCATTAGGTGATATTAGGGTGAGCTGAACTTGATGAGATAAGGATCAGAATGGGTCATACGCTAGACCGTATCTGAGTAGCAGAGTGAGCCGTTCGTTAGGATGTATCTTGAGAAATAAAGATCAGAATGGATCGTACGCTAGATCGTATCTGAGTAGTAGAATGAGTCGTCCGTTAGGCTGTATCTGGCGATAAAAAGTAGTCGTACGCTAGACTACATTTCATAATGTACCGTATGCTAGGTAGTATCTGATGAGAAGAGCCAGAATGGGTCGTACACTAGACCGTATCTGAGTTGCAGAATGAGCCGTCCATTAGGCTGTATCTGAGGATAAAAGATCAGAATGGATCATACGCTAGATCGTGTCTGAGTAGCAGAATGAGCTATCCATTAGGTTGTATCTGATGATAAAAGGGGTAGTCATACGCTAGACTACATTTCAGAATGTACCGTACGCTAGGTAGTATCTGAGGGGATGAATATCCAAATGGGTCGTACGCTAGACCGTATTGGAACAGTTGAAGGAACCATACGTTAGGCTGAATCAGAATGAGCCGTACATTATGCTATATCTAATAATATTTGTATATGTTGTATTTGCAATAAATGTCTGGGATGGGCTTAAAGATACCATCATTAGGAAGATATCAGAATGCTTGTCAGAATGAATATTCATATGGATTATATCTGAAAGATGTATCTGAATCTTGAATGTAATCGATAAAGATATCCGTCTGAATGAATCTTTATTTTGACTGTATCAGGAGGATAATTAACCTGGAAAAAAAGAGTTAGCCTCATGCCATGTCATGATGCATGAGATGTTTTATGCTCTTGAAAATAAATGCGAACATTGCATGCATGTATATGCTGTGAAATGATGCATGAATGAATTATGCGTCTGAAATTTTTTGCCATGGGAAATAAAATCCCGATATTCTGGTTGGAGATATTTGTATTGATGACCCTTTCTTAGCTGGGGATATTTGATTTCTGTCTGATGGTAGAAATATTCAACAGAACCTGATTGGGGATCAAAGAGATGACCAGTCTGTCTAGTAGTGCCAATTTCTTCTGGGAATAACTGGTTTTGCTGGGGAATAGGATTTGCAACCGGATTTGTTAGAACGCATTGTTAAACCTTATCCTTGATCCTAAAGTCTTTTAGTAATTACTATTTCTATTTTATGCATGTATTTTCGGTAAACATCAATCATATTCAAATGCATATATTAATTCGAATTAAATCAATGGACGTTTATGCAAACAAAACGGAGAAAGTAAAACAAAAGTATCTTTTTGGGAATAAAATTGTATTGATTTTGAAAGAGGGTCTATAAACAAGCAATTTTAATACAAGGAGACAGAAATCATAGTAAGAGGAAATTGTCAAGAAAGCAAAGAAAAACATATATGAAAAAAAGTCCTATTGATTTTAATTCTACTACTGCTATTATGTCTTCAAGCATCTCATCTCTTGCTGTCGGATAGAAGTGATTGGCTTGTTCAGTCTCTTTGACTTTGGTGAAGCTGACCGAGAATGGGACATAGTCATACGCTTTAATCCCTAATTTTTGCCTGGACCGCCTTTTCAGGTTTTCAGTCCACCAGGATACCCTTTTTTGCCCAAGCCGCCTTTTCAGGTTTTCGACTTGTCGGGTGTACATTTTTTATATGTTTATCCCTAATTTTTCCCGAACCCTTTTGGTTCGCCGGGATGCCCTTACTTTTGCCTAGATATGTCGACCTAGCGGGTCTCTTTTATGCATAGTATTTTTTAACTATGTCCGCGTTCACGGGATGCGGGAAATCTTCGCCATCCATTGTAGCAAGCATCATGGCTCCACCAGAGAATACCTTTTTAACTACAAATGACCCTTCGTATGTGGGAGTCCATTTGCCTCTAGGATCACCTTGTGGTAGAATGATACGCTTTATCACCAAGTCGCCAATTTGATACACCTGTCTCTTGACTTTTTTATTAAATGCCTGGGTCATGCGCTTCTGATATATCTATCCATGACAAACAGCCGCAAGTCTCTTTTCATCAATCAAATTTATCTGATCGAGTCGAGTCTGAATCCATTCATCTTCATCTAAGCCTGCATCTTTCATAATTCTTAGAGAGGGAATCTGGACTTCCACTAGTAAAACGGCTTCCATTCCGTAGACTAAAGAGAAAGGAGTTGCCTCTATCGAAGTGCGTACTGAAGTGCGATAACCATGAAGAGCAAATGGTAACATCTCATGCCAGTCTTTGTATGTTACTGTCATCTTTTGTATAATCTTCTTAATATTCTTATTAGCTGCTTCTACGATGCCATTCATCTTTGGCCGGTACGGAAAAGAGTTATGGTGTTTTATTTTGAACTGCGTGCAGAGTTCAATAATCATCTTGTTGTTCAAATTAGTACCATTATCAGTGATAACTCTTTCAGGGATGCCATACCGACAAATAAGACTATTCTTGATGAACCGTGCCACCACATTCTTGGTGACAGAAGCAAATGAGGTTGTCTCTACCCACTTCGTAAAGTAATCAATAGCAACAAGAATGAAACGATGTCCAATAGAAGCAGTAGGTTTAATCTCTTCAATCATATCAATGCCCCACATTGCAAAGGGCCAAGGGGCTGTCAACACGTTCAACGGAGCAGGAGGTACATGTACTTTGTCCGCATAGATCTGGCACTTGTGACAAGTTCTAGAGTGCTGGTGGCAATCAGCTTCCATGGTAGACCAATAATACCCTGATCTTAGAATCTTATTGGCCATCGTATGTCCACTAGAATGAGTCCCAAAAATACCGTCATGCATGTCTTCCATAATCTTTTCTGCTTCCTTTTTATCCACACAGCGAAGCAAAGTCAAATCATGATTACGTTTGTATAATACTCCATTACTCAAAAAGAATTTAACGGAGAATTTCCTTAGAAACTTTCTGTCATTGATGGATGCCCCTTCAGGGTATTCCTGAGTTTCTAAATATCTTTTTACTTCGTGGAACCAAGGTTTCTCTTCTACTTCATCAGCATTAAGTTCATAACAATATGTTGGTTCATCTAATTATTCAATGGTGATCATGGGAGCTTCATTGTCCCATCTGACTCTGAACATATATGACATGGTAGCCAATGCGTCTGCCAACTGATTCTCTTCTCGTGGAATATGTTCGAATGTAATCTCTTCAAAGTATGGAATTAATGTCAACACCCGCTCTCGATAAGGGATGAGATTCGGATGTTTAGTGTCCCATTCTCCTTTGATCTGACTGATTACTAAAGCTGAGTCTCCGTACACACTCAAAAACTTGATTCTCAGGTCTATAGCAGCTCTGAGTCCCAAAATACATGCTTCATACTCAGCCATATTATTGGTACAATCAAAACATAGTCTAGCAGTGAAAGGCGTATGGCAACCCTTGGGAGAAATAATTACAACACCAACACCATTGCCCAATGCATTAGAAGATCCATCAAAAACCATAGTCCATCAAGATCCCAGTTCGGGTCCTTCATCCGGTCCAGGTTCTTCATAATCAGTAACAAGCATAAGATCCTCATCAGGGAACTCAAAATTCATAGATTGGTAATCATCAACTGCTTGATGAGCCAAATGATCAGCTAACACGCTTCCCTTGATTGCTTTCTGGGTAGTATACTGGATATCATACTTTGTTAAAATCATCTGCCATCTTGCTATTCTTCCGGAGAGAGCAGGTTTCTCAAATATATATTTGATAGGATCCATCTTAGAAATCAATAAAATGGTATGATTCAACATATACTATCCTAGTCAGCGAGCAGCCCAAACCAAAGCACAACAAGTTTTCTCAAGCAGTGAGTATCTTGTTTCACAGTCGGTAAACTTTTTGCTAAGGTAGTATATTGCATGCTCTTTTCGACCAGACTCGTCATGTTGCCCCAGCACACACCCCTTTGAATTTTCTAACATGGTCAAATACATGATTAGAGGTCTTCCTTCAACTAGTGGCATCAGAATTGGAGGTTCTTGGAGATACTTCTTGATTTTGTCAAAAGCCTTTTGACATTCATCATTCCATATTATCTCTTGATTTTTCCTCAGTAATTTGAAGATGGGTTTGCAAGTAGCAGTCAAATGGGAGATAAATCGGGCAATGTAATTCAAGCGTCCCAAGAAACCTCTAACTTCTTTATCTGTACGGGGAACTGGCATTTCTTGAATAGCTCTCACCTTAGCCGGGTCAACCTCAATTCCTTTACCACTGACAATAAAGCCCAAGAGTTTACCGGATCTTACTCCCAAGGTGCATTTGTTCGGGTTCAATCTCAACTTGTATTTCTTCAACCTCTCAAACAGTTTGTATAAATGATCGAGATGTTCTTCTTCAGTATGAGATCTGGCTATCATGTCATCCACATATACCTCTATTTCATGATGGATCATATCATGGAACAAAACCACCATAGCACGCTGGTATGTTGCCCCTGCATTCTTTAAACCGAATGGCATTACTTTGTAACAGAAAGTGCCCCATTGCGTCACAAACGTAGTTTTCTCCATGTCTTCAGGTGCCATCTTAATCTGGTTATAACCTGAGAATCCATCCATGAATGAGAACACCTTGTGTTGAGCGGTGTTATCTACCAGAACATCAATGTGCGGAAGTGGAAAGTCATCTTTGGGACTTGCTTTATTCAAATCTCTGTAATCTACACACATTCGCACCTTGCCATCCTTCTTTGGCACTGATACCACATTAGCAACCCATTGAGGACAAGAAGTAACAGCTAGAAAACCTGCATTAAATTGTTTCATAACCTCGACTTTGATTTTCTCAGACATTTTAGGACGCATGCGACGAACCTTTTGCTTAACAGGATGACAATCTTCCTTCATCGGCAAACGATGTACTACTCAATCAGTATCCAGTACTGGCATGTCTTCATAAGACCAAGCAAAAATCTCTACATAGTCATGTAGCATCTGAATCAATCTTTCTTTGACACTGTTTTCCAAGCCTGCTCCTATTTTGACTTCTTTCTTGTCTACTTCAGTACCCAGATTTACAATTTCAATTGATTCCTCATGCGGCTGTATAGTCTTTTCTTCTTGCAGTAACAGTCTGGCAAGCTCTCCAGGCACTTCGCAATCTTCGTCACTTCCATCCTCGGCTTGGTAGATCGGATTTTTAAAGCCATAATTAACAGTAGCAAAATTATTATCAACAGGATCCAAAGTGGATATGGATCTGCAATTTGTTATGTGAGTGTGTGTAAGAAAACATAGCTTATTTGAAAGATGACAGGAAAGATAAAGAGCGCAACATTTGAATGCAAAAAGTCCATTGATTTATTGAATGTGAATATGCTTATGAAAATGACAAAACCCTTAACAAATTAGCTATTGTGCCCCGGGCATAGACACAATGCTTTAAGAAGTTCAATTGTTCATAATAAAAATTACAAAATTTGAAACACTAAAATAAGCAATAACAATTACTCCTGACTAAAGGAAATCGGGATAGTGTCTTCAGCCTTCCAATTATTGAGTCCGTCATCAATTGTTGGGAAAATCCAGCTATCCAAGTCGCAATCGCTATCAGCATCTTCTACAATATTAATCTGATCTTCGACTATCTTTTCAGAGCTAAACCTCAGGCCAAATTTATCCGACTTGTACGATACATCGATCAGTTGACCCCAGCCAGTACGACCACCATCTTCAACCACGGCTCGAGCATCTTTCAGAGAAATCATAGCAGGAGGAGCACGAATAACCTTAGGCACACGGGAAGTTGGCTTAAGGACAGGACTGGTCAGAGGAACTACTTCAAATGACTGAGAAGGAGTCTCAAAGAATTCACCATCCATCTCGACGTATCTGAAGGTATGCACACTACTGACAATATACTTTTCTTCTCCACACACAGTGACAATCTTGCCCTCTATTGGATACCTCAGCTTTTGATGGAGAGACGAAGCTACAGCACTTGCCCCATGGATCCAAGGGCGTCCCAGCAAGCAGGAATAGGCAAGACGAATGTTCATTACGTAACAGGTAGTGTTGAAGACTTGAGGTCCTATCTTGATAGGGAGAACCACTTCACCATGGACAACACTATTCGCACCATCGTAAGCATGCACCACAACGTCACTAGGTTTCAGTTCAATGCTTTTACAGTTAAGCTTATCGAGCACAGCTTTCGGTAGCACATTCAAAGAAGAGCCATTGTCGATCAACACATGAGACAAGGTGATCCCCTTACACTCAATGGATATATGCAGAGCTTTATTGTGATTCTCTCCTGCTGGTGTCAGGTCAGCATCAGAAAAGCCTATGCCATTATCAACAGCCAAGTTAGCAACATAATTTTCTAACTGATCGACAGATGTCTCCTGAGGTACATGAGCGGTCTTCAAGAATTTTATCAACGCATTGGCATGAGATTCAGAAGATAACAACAAGGATAACATTGAAATTTTAGACGGAGTATGCCCCCGCTGTTCTACCACATCAAAATCACTCTTACGGATGATTTTCAGCATTTCTTCCATTTCCTGCTTGGCAACATCTTCGGTAGTAACTTCGACTGGTGTCTTTGACTGAGAAGGATTGATGACTGGTCCCTTTCCTCGAGTTTCAGGGGCGGGAGGTGAGATTTCTGGAGAGAAGATCCTTCCACTTCGAGTAATTTTACTAGTCCCAACAATGTCAACGTCATTAGGATTAGCAGAATTATCATCTTGCTTTATGCCGTGGATGTAAACATCACCTCCATAATTCCACAGAATGGCTTTGCTTGAGGAATACGGTACTGGGCCAGGTGCAGTAATAATTAGGGGAGCTACCTTGGGCTCAACAGTAATCTTCACAGGCACTCTAGTAGCGGTAATCTTCACTGGAACTTTGGACCTAGCAATCACAGATATTTCTTCAATAGGGTTTTCCACCTTAGGAATCTTTTCAAAGAGAATTGTACGATCATCCATCAGCCGTTGAATACCATTCCTCAACTTCAAGCAATCATTGGGTCGGAGTATACAGAGATCGCAATTTTCAGCACAACCTGGAAATAAACCAGCTTGCAATAAATTCTTCTTGATGATCAGGAGAGGAGATGCTAAGTCAGCTACATTAGTAATGTGAGAATTGTCATCCACATCATTAACAGTCTTGTCATGATTAAGCATAGGAGCAGTGATGACATTAGGAGTCTCCGGAGGATCAAATTCAATTTCTCCAGCGTCGATCATATCCTGAATCTTATTCTTCAACAACCAACAATCATTTGTATCATGCCCGGGGCTATCGGAGTGATATGTACACCTGGCATTGGGATTATAACGAGGAGGAGTAGTGTTGGGATTTGCAGGAGGATCTCTGAGGGTAATTAAATTTGCTTTTGGCATACCCTGCAGTGCTTGTGCTAAAGTCATATTGATCTTGGTAAACTGCCTTCTTGGCCTGTCTTGTTTGTGTTGGAAGTTTTGAGATGGCGGTGCTGCAATCGTAACTGCTCCAACAGTATGGTCACGATTTTTCTTGTTATGACCCTTTTGACCGTACATAGCATTTGATTCATTCTTCCCCTGATAGGACTTTTTGGTGCTTGCAGAGGTAGCCACCTGTATCTTTCCACTTCGAATGCCGCTTTCAACACGTTCACCCGTCAATATAAGTTCAGTGAAACCCGATGAGGAACTTCCCAATAGATGGTTGTAGAATGGGCCAGTCAGTGTACCCATGAACATGTCCACTAATTCTCGATCAGTCATAGGGGGTTTGACTCTGCCAACCAAGTCTCTCCATTTTTGAGCATATTCTTTGAAGCTTTCCTTAGAGCCCATAGTCATATTCTACAGCTGTAGTCGAGTAGGCGCTAATTCAGAATTATATTGGTAGTGCTTGTAGAAAGTTGTCGCTAAATCAGTCCAGGTGCGGATGTTAGAGCTCTCGAGCTGATAATACCACTCTAACTGTGTGCCAGACAGACTCTCTTGGAAGAAATGGATCCATAACTTCCTATCAGTGGTATACGGCTGGATCTTTCTCACATAAGCTCTCAGATGCATCTGAGGACAAGACGCACCATCATATTTAGTGAAAGCGGGGACCTTGAATTTGCGAGGAATGACCACATCAGAGACCAAACCTAAGCTTTCGAAATCCAGATCGGGCGCCTTCTGACCCTCCATAGCTAGCATACGTTCTTCCAGCAACTTATACTTATCATCCTTCAGAGAGTACTGTTCATTTTCATAATTTTCATAGTCGTCCTCAGGGTTGAAGGGATCAATATTCTCATCTTCCGAATCATTTTCTGTCTCATCTTCTTTATCCTTTGGAATTTTAATCTTGACTCCTGGAGTCTATCCTTTAAGCCTTCTTCCCGGGTTAATGTAACTCACAGATTTCTTGTCTTTCTTCTTCTCGAGCAATAGAGTCTTCAATTCCTCCTGCCCCTTGGATAAGTTCAAGATCATCTCCTGGAATTGAGCATTTTGAGCCTGGAGATCCTTGACAGTTTGTTCGAGGGTCATTTTTCTGTTTGAGAGGAAGACCGTGAGAACATTGATCCTTTAGAGTACCTGTTATGCAATGTTATGTTATGCTATGCAATGTATGAAATGTTTTCAAGGACTTTTGGAATTTAACTATGCGTAAACCACCAAAAAGGGGAACTTTTATTAATAATTTCTTTAATCAATGTTCATTACAATAAAAAATGAAAGCTCAAGTCTCCCAGGGACGGCTTCTTTTTGGGCGGAGATATGCATCGAGACTTCGTTCCTCATTAAGCTGGCTGGTGAGCTCTAATACTTTCTTCCTTTCAGCACAGAACTGAGCTTCAAAAGTATCCCTTTCCTCTCTCAACTGGATCCAAGATTTCTTCAATTCTTCAACATTGATAGGCATATCTGGATAAGGAATGATCTGAGGGGTACCTCCTTTAACTTTTGGTTCAACAATCAGAGGTCCGATTGCAAGATATGGCATGATAAGCTCACGAGCTCTGACGCGTACCCATCTAAGATAAGGTTCCATAGGAATAGAGTTTTTCTGTCCTAAAGTACTTCTTTTCACCATGCCCCAAGCTCGTACAAACCTTTGATGGAGACCTTGAGAATCGTTGTCATAGTCAAACACAGTGCCTTGGATAATTATTTCATGTGGACCATCTCTTCGAGCATAACCAAACTGACGTAGGGCTAAAGCAGGATTATAAGTAATACCTCCTTTTATCCCCAGGAGTGGTACGTTAGAGAATTCTCCATAACGGTCAATGATGATAACATTTTCTTTGGGTTGGGGACACCAATGGATGTCTGAATGGGAGAGCAACATTATCCTTTGAGACCATTTCAAATTTTGCTCATTCTTCAAGACTGATTGAGGAAGGTGCGAAATAAACCACCTAGATAATAAAGGTACGCAGCACATGAGAATCCCTTGCCTTTTCATAGTACGAGTGTGAAGGGAATGCAAAATGTCTCCAAGCAAGGTGGGCACAGGGTTATGAGTGAGAAATATCTTAACAACATTCATGTCTATGAATTGATCCGGATTAGGAAATAGCACCAAACCATAGATTAGTAATGCTAGAACATCTTCGAAAGCGTGGACACTCATAGCTTTTAGGAATTCTCGAGCCTTATTTATTAGAAATTTGGCAAGTAAACCCTTAACTTCACTTCTTGTCACCCAATTAGTTTCAATGTCGGACTTTGTCATGTGTAAAGCCGCGACAACCTCTTCAGACCTCGGAATCTTTTCTAAACCACTGAAAGGTGTTTGATCAAGGATAGGTATCCCAAGCAACCTGGAAAATTCTTCTAATGTGGGTACCAACTGATAATCTGGGAAGGTGAAACAATGATGTTTAGGATCGAAGAACTGGAATAAAACTCTCATCATATCTTCCTTGAAACCGGTGGTAACTAAATAGAGGAGATAACCATGTTTCTTGATGAACTGAGCATGATCGGGAAGTTCTGACACTAAATCCTTGAGTTGAGGAGAGGTCGCAATAAAATTGATTCGGATGGTCTTCCTGGAAGCCATAGCCCTACAAAACAGAGCAAAGTTAAATCCCTAAGTCCTCGAAATGATTAGTACAATGCCATGATGTCATGATGTTATGATGTTATGATGTTATGATGTCAAGTAAGTAACAGGCACAAACAAGTCACACCACAATCATTCCTAGGTTTTAAGGCTTGCATGAGTTCCATAGGTAAGTACCCTCCCCACTGAAGTTTGGTTGGTTCAACCTGTCCTAGAATAGTAACCGGGTTCTAGAAGGATCTCAAATCATTGACCTTTCTAATGGCTAGGATGAGTCAATTAGGGTTCTAAAGGTCTGGTTAATGCTTTGATGACACCACGCAGACGCCAAATTTTTCCTCAAGTAAACATGAGGAACATCAGGACATCCAAAGTGTCACATTAACCGTAGCCATCATTTTAACCATTCCAGTATACGCCGGACAATCGCGATGATCTCTTGCTACTTACCTAAGGTACACTAGATCCGGGTGTAGGATCTTTCACTCAAGCATAGAATACCCAAACAATCACTTAAAAGTAAATCAGACAAAGAAACAATTCGAAAACATAAGTGATCTTATCTTTAAGGTAACCTCTCTTTTTAAGATTCCCCAGCAGAGTCGCCAGTTCTGTGATACGGTGAACTGACTTTGTGTTTTTGCTTTGAAAAGCTATGTTGCGGATAGCAAGAGTCGCCACCGACTTTTCTTTTATCCAATAAGGAAAGGCGGAAAAGAACAGGAAAGACCTTGATTAGATTTTGAGTTCGGGAGGTACATTATACAAAGGGAAGGTGTTAGCACCCTTTGTATCCATGGTTATCCATGGGCTTTTAATTGCTTAACTCACTTATGGTTTCCTTGTTTGAGAAAGTGTTTGAGAAATGTGGTGTGTTCAGAAAAATATTTTGAAAGGAGAGTTTAACTTTGTAATGATTCTTGTATGAATGTATACAAAGTGTTTATCTCGTTTGATTTTGAAAGATGTTTAGAAAAATATAACTCGACGATGATTCTGGTGCGAATGTATACCAAGTGGTGATTTTCTAAAAGATGTTATGAAAAGTGTGAGGTGTGAAAAGTATTTTAAGCTGTGAGCAAGCATTTAAGAGTTATACCTACCCAAGGTCTTTATAGGTATTTCCTATCCTTAGGAGGGTACAACTGTCCTTACTATTGAGAAGTAAGTAGTCTTATCCTTTGGAGGTAAAGGGACATCGTGGGGTCGTCGATTGGTCATTGAAGGCAACATTTGTAAGGATACCTTAGCATTCGAAGGGACGATCATCATTTAATCGTAGGCTACAACGAAGGGTCATCGAGGGACAAAGTCATATATTCGAAGGCAACGTTCGAGGGACAAGGTCATATATTCGAAGGCAACGTTCGAGGGACTATGTTTTATCTTGTAGGGACATTGACCTTTTGATCGAAGGGACTATGACTTATCTGTTTAGGGATGATGATGATTTGATCGAAAGGGTCTTTGCTAAGGGTATCCCCACATTCGCGGGACATGACTGTAATATCGTAAGGCAACAAAGAGAGGGTTACCCTAGAGGTGCAAGTATGAAAATGATTGGATTCAGATATATTATCTTGAATTAGTTTATCTAAGTTCAATTATTTATCTTTCCATGCAATCCTATTAGCATACATGTAGACATTTATATTCACAGTATGGAAAAATTAAAGTGCGAAAAATAAGACTACGCTATTACATGGCTTCGGGATGGGGTACAAAATTTAAAAGGGGATATAAAATATCTAAATCTTAATTAACGAGTACAAAATTAAAAGGACATACAAAATAATAAAACCTAATTAAACTAAAAAGAAAGAAATAAAAAAAATCCCAATTAAATCTATTACATAGAAAGTTCATGACAAATGAAATAAATAACTAAATTTAAGAATGAATTAAGAATATTTTTAGTCTATAATAATAGAAACTTTTTTTTTTATGAATATATGGAAAAACTTAGACTAAATTGATAGAAATTTTAAAAGAAAAGAGGAAAAAAAATATATAATTAGATTTTTATTATTCAAAATAGCCTATTTTAATTAATTAAGTGATATATGAAAATTTTATTAATAAACTAGATTAAATCATATCCTAGTTTAAATAACTAATATAATATATTAATTAGAAAATTAATTAATGAGTTTTATTTTAATAATAGAAAAATAGTGGTGAATTAATTATAGTGGAAAGGGAGTAAACATAGTAAAACACTGGAAAGCTAAAAAATAGCCCAAGACCTCTACGTTGCAGTGAGGGGGAGCTACCAACGAGCCATGTTGGTCAATTCGTTATTTATTCGCCTTCATTAAAATATATATTAATTCTACATGGATTTTTCCATTTTGACGCAACACCACCATGCATGTTACAACTTTCTCTCTTACGGCAAACTACTTTATTTTTTCTCATGTTGTTTCTTTCATGTGAATACAACAAACCTGTAACTTCATCTTATATCAAACCACACACATAAAATAAGATCATATGTAATCATCATGCAATAATAAAAATAGTCATGCACAAATCAAGAAGCTTATATTATTTTACTCACGTATTAGTTCTCTTTACTGCAAGTGATAATGATAAAACAAATCTTACACATACATGTTAAAGACAACCAATGATTTATATTATCACCATTATATCATCATCATTATTATGTAATAACAGCCTGTGAAATAAACATACTCATGCTAGAAACAACGCTCATATAATAATAATTAAATGACAGATATAATTCTTTAATCATGCAAACAAAATTTCTCCAACATGCTATGACATATCAAGAACAGATGCATACTTGAATAAAGCAATATCAACATCCACCAAACCATGAATACATGATCTCAATATATATATATATATATATATATATATATATATATATATATATATATATATATATATATATATATATATATATATATATATATATATATATATATTAAACCAATATTATTCATGCATGAATTAAGGGGTATTGCAAGGTAATCATGCTGGATGCAAATTCCATAATGAACACTTACTGGGGATTTGATTCTTCTAGCTTGCTCACTGTATGTGTGTTGTTCTTATTCAGGCTATGAGTGCTTTATGGTTGCTTCTCTTTTCCCTGCCCGTGAATCTTCTTGCTTCTGCCTTGCCTTGTGTATTTTCTTCTGCTGTATCTCTCATCTTTTTCCTCTCCATCTTTTTCCTCCCCTTTTTCGCTGCAGCCATATGAAGTATTTATAATGGTGTGGATTAGGGTTTAACCTTGCTAAATATTTGGATCCCTTCCTATAATTTAGGAGAGTTAGCTATAATGGTGTGGATTAGTGTTTAACCTTGCTAAATATTTGGATCCCTTCCTATAATTTAAGAGAGTTAGCTATAATGGTGTGGATTGGGGTTTAACCTTGCTATCTACTATTATAAATAAATATTTATTAAATACAAATATTATTATAAATAATGAATAATTTAAATGACTTTTAACAAATAAAAATTAATTTAAATTTTAGTTACATAATTTAATTAAAATTTAAACCTATTTCTATTTTTACTTTCATCATTTAAAAAAAAATCAAAATTATTCTTACTTATATCAACCAAAATTATTTTATAATTTATGGGTTTTTAAAAAAATGTTACTCTTATAAATAATTTTTATTAAGTAAAAAACGTGAATTATTAAATAAATACTATTTATAAATAATGAATAAATGGAACATGAGTCACTAAATTATAAAAAATTATTATTATAATTTAATGAGTTTTAACAAATAAAATTAATTTAAACTTTTAATTATACAATTAAAATTCAAATCTATTTTTATTTATCATTAAATTAAAACTATTTTATTTATATATATATAATTTATTTATATCATACAGATAACCAAAATCATTATTATTTTTTATATCTGTATCACATAATAAATAAATTAAAATTTATAATTTATATGAGAATGTATGCTAATGAATGAATGCAAATGTGAAATGAATGCCATACATGAATCAATTTATCATAAAATTTAACAGACAAATTTTGGGGTATGACATACGACTTGCATGATTTTACATTCGTTCTCTAACTTTCATAGTTCGTAAATTCTTCCAATCATCGAAGCAAGCATTTGCACAAAAACACAAGAATCTATCATGTTTGATTCAATTCAGCATTATCTCAATCTCCTTTCTTCATAACTCCAGATTCTTGGTTCTTACTTTCTTTAGTGATAGTTGGATCTAAGGTTATCACATCCTTTGTTGTGCGAGAAGATGTCATTGCTGCCTCTGGTAGAGACTCCCATTTTGCATTTGATTACTTAACTTGAAGACTTGTCTGACCTCTAAACTCTCCAGGCGAACCTCAGTATACAAGGTCCTAACGAACTGTTGAGCAACATGTTTAGCATTGTCCGACGAAGTTTTTTGCACGCCTTAAAAGTAAGGCTTCAACGCCTAGAAGAAAGTATTCATAATGCTTCTTCCCATGAAAATACAATTCAAGAATCATTGATGCCTCAGAGCCAGTTGAGACAAAGAAATACGAGGCTCTTCAATCGAAAAATTGACATAAGAGTAAAAAACATCGGAAGCTGATGTGTTTGTCAAAATAGAAACATATGATTAAATATATATCTTTTGGGCCAGTGAGACCGACCTCGTATGAATTTCTTCCGACCTTATTGATCCCGACCAACAATCATATAAAGATCTTAATTTTGCAGAACCTTCATAATATGCGAGGATTACCATTATAATGATCATCAAAGATCTTAGGTGTAAAACATCCAACAACTCTCTTAACTATTAGAGAAGACGCCAAATTTTGGTAACAAATTTTAAATACAATTTCATTTCATTCTTCTTCTCAATATACTAATTTGAGTGTCAAAATAGAAACATATGATTAAATATATATCTTTTGGGCCAGTGAGACCGACCTCGTATGAATTTCTTCCGACCTTATTGATCCCGACCAACAATCATATAAAGATCTTAATTTTGCAGAACCTTCATAATATGCGAGGATTACCATTATAATGATCATCAAAGATCTTAGGTGTAAAACATCCAACAACTCTCTTAACTATTAGAGAAGACGCCAAATTTTGGTAACAAATTTTAAATACAATTTCATTTCATTCTTCTTCTCAATATACTAATTTGAGTGTTAAAATACTAACTTTATAAGATACTCTGACTCCACCGTACCAGAAGGAACAATTTGCCATAAGAATTTTTAATTATGAAAATCATTTGAATTAGTTGAAAATTTTATTTTTTTTAGAATTTCTAATTTTTAATTCAAACACAGTTTTTAGTGTCTTTTTCAAAGAATTTAAGGTGGGACTCAAGTTTTACTGAACACAAAATTTAATTTAATTATAAAAAATTGATTGGTGGTAAACACAATTTCTTGTAATACTGTAACAATATTATAGTATTTGGTTCACCAACATGACATAGCCGCTTGCGGGTAAATTGCCGAGATTTAGAAAAATAAAAGAAAGAATGAACCTGACGTGAATCGAACACGCAACCTTCTGATCTGGAGTCAGACGCGCTACCATTGCGCCACAGATCCATTTGTTGTACGCTTTTCGTCTAAATAATATAAAACCTAAATTTTCTCTTATTTTTTACCCAAACCAGAGAATCTCATTATTATACAGTATCTTTAACATGTGGGATTTTTGTTTTTTTGAGATTTGTTCGTTGGAAATAAAAGTATAAGATAATTTTGTTGTTGGAAATGTTTTCAGTCACATTCAGAGTCAACTTAAGCCACATCTAATAATTATATTTAATGGCAAAAATGATGGTGTTAATTTAGTTTGGATGCACTAAAATGAGATTTCAACATTCTCTTTAATAAAAACTAAAATAACAAATAAATTATAACTTGTGTAGCTTGTTTTTCTTTTTAACTTAAAGACATTAGAAAATGTTATTAAAAGTTAATTAAATATGATTAACATATTATATTATAATGGCGTCGATTAGGAGTATAATGATTATTATTAGCAAAATAATGACAATATAATGGTTATTATTTCTTTATTATTGTACATCACTAATTATAAAATTGTTCTAGTATCTAATAGATTAAGATAGTATTCATAATAGTGGGTGTAACAAAAATTAATTAAATCGAAAATTTAAACCAAACTAAATCGAGAAAAAATAGATTTTTTTAGTTGAACCAAATTGATGAAATTTGAGATAGTTTGATTTGATTCTCAATTTTTTTTTAGGAACCGTCAAATCATGTATGAGTATAGTTATTATTCTTTATGTTTCAAACTCTCTTTGTTAGTTTTCAACTCTTTTTTATATATTTTTTTTGTTATTGCTTCTTATTCAACAAAATTCTTTCTAGTCTGGTTAAAAACTAGTTTTTATGTTTATTTGAGATGTGAAGCATAAAAATTTATGTGTATGACAATATTTTTTTGTTATTGTATTATTTGTTTGTTATTGTTTTATATGGATTAAGTACAATTTTTAAGTTGTTTGAAAAATAGAGTATGAAATAGATTAAGAATATTATATGAAATATATTATTTTAAAAGAGAGTGATGTAAACTGATGAACTAATCCAAGCAAAATTGATTAGATTTAGTTCCATTTTTTAAAAACACTAAAAACCGAACTGAATCAAACAAATAGAAATGATATCGGTTTAGACATTCTTTTGGACCAAAAACCAATCCAAGCCAAATTGATTACACTCATATTTATGAGGGTTGAAAACAAATTATTGTATTACAATATATAAAAAGAGAAATACTATTATTACAGGTTTTTGTTTAACGCTATATCATCAACTATATAGCTACCATTAAAACATGCCACCATGATGACTAATATACCCCTCACTTTATAATTTTTTTCAAACCCATTTGGACATTTCAGTAATTCAATAATCTTCCAATTAATATTATTATTCTTTCAATCATGTGTTGACATGTGGACATAAAAATCTCTCACCACAATAAAGTAAAAAATTTCCCTCCTCAAACCTGCATCATTTTGAACTTTCTGCTTATTTTCCAGTTTCCAGCATTCCCTTTCACTCTTAGGTCAAAGACGACGAAATTTCCAAGGTATTATGCTTTCAAACACCGCCTTCTTTTAATACTATTTTATAAACGTTATCAGTATTTCAGTCATCCTTTACAAGGATCCATATGCGATTTCGTTCATTTTGATTTTAACCTAAAGTTTTCTTTCAATATGGTTTTATAAAAAAAATCATCTTTTTGTCTCGTTTGAAATCTGGTTTTCATAGGTTTAATGTAAATTTATATTTTTTGTATTTTGACAACATGACTTTACAAGTTCATAAATAAAACATGGTTTTCACATGTCTTATATATATTTTTTTAAACATGTTAGTACAACATTGCATTTTCAAGAACTCGTGTTTTGTATAAATGTTATCAATTTTTTTCTCTTTTAATGACTATTAAGTTACATGTTTTTTGCAGTCTAGTTTCCCTTATTTTTAGGGTTTACCAAGCTTTTTCTTTTGACACATGTTTATGTTACATGACACAACTTTTTTATTTATATGTTACATGTTATTTGAAATATGCAATATGTTGTTCATGTTCATCATTAAATAGATTTACCCAAATCTTTATTTATCCTAACTGATGTGAAAACCATGTTTTATGTTCCTTTACACTCATTTTTTGAAAACAGCTTCATGTATTATTGACCTGATGTATAAGTCATGTATTTTACTTTCCTCTAGAGCTACTTTACTTGTGTCGCATCCCGAAAAAATGAGAACACGACTTAGCGAAACGCAATCGCACGCTCGCATGATGGACTAAACAGAGTCGCCATCGAATTTTATTTATTCCTAAAAAGGAATGGGGAAATATCGGTAAAACCCAAGAAAGAACGACAATGATTATGGTCGTCGCAACCAAATCAGGGTTTGGGGGCCGATTACGCAAGGGGAAGGTACTAGCACCCCTCACGTTCGTTGTACTCAACGGGAACCATTAGGTTAGTTGTGTGTGTTAGTGTTAGCTTAAAATGTAAGGTTTCTTAAGTTATTATGAGGGAAAGAATAATAGGATCAAAAGAAAAGAGAATATGTTTTTCGATTTTTTGCAACGAAGGGGACTAAACCTAAGTTTTTTATTAATGAGCCTGACAAGATTTACAAATCTTGCTCCTACGTATCTCCGGGTGCAATAGAAAACTCAAGGCTTACGTAGTTCTGGGTAGAAAATGTTTGTCTGTTGGTCGATTTTAGCGAAAGTTATAGTGTATTAATCGACGAAAAACATTGTTTTACCCAAAACAGATGAGGAGCGGACGTATATCACACATCGAATGGATTTACAAATCAACATTCGAAAAAACATCATTTATCTCAACTCAACAATTATGAACGAAGTATTGCTTTGCGTCACTTTAAGACAAGGTATCTTTTGTTTATGAAATGGTTTTTCTGATCAATCGCACGGCGACAGAAAAAGTTTGATTGGTTGAATGTATTTTTGGGCTTGAAAGACGAGTATTTATGACTTGCAAACTCTTACAACTTGGGTCTAATACTCGGGATTACATCTGGACCTTTCACTCAGGTAATCTTTTTCTTTCAATTTTATTGAGAGAAAGAAGTTTGAATATTTACGAGTGTTTTGGAGGAGAAGACGAATACATATGGCTTACAAGCTCTTACAACTTAGGCCTAATATTCGGGATTACACTGAATATTTCATTCAGGTAATCTTTTTCTTCGGATTCACTTATGAAAATGATTCGAATATTGGAGCGTTTTGAAGAGAAGACAAATACATAAGGCTTTTTGGGCTTGAAAGACGAGTATTTATGACTTGCAAGCTCTTACAACTTGGGTCTAATACTCGGGATTACATCTGGACCTTTCACTCAGGTAATCTTTTTCTTTCAATTTTATTGAGAGAAAGAAGTTTGAATATTTACGAGTGTTTTGGAGGAGAAGACGAATACATGTGGCTTACAAGCTCTTACAACTTAGGTTTAATATTCGGGATTATACTGAATATTTCATTCAGGTAATCTTTTTCTTCGGATTCACTTATGAAAATGATTTGAATATTAGAGCGTTTTGAAGAAAAGACAAATACATATGGCTTACAAGCTCTTACAACTTGGGCCTAATATTCGGGATTACGATTGAATATTTCATCTAGGTAATCTTTTTCTTCAGATTCACTTATGAAAATGATTCGAATATTGGAGTGTTTTGAAGAAAAGACGAATACATAGGGTTTACAAACTCTTACAACTTTGGCCTAATATTCAGGATTACGACTGGATATTTCATTCAGGTAATCTTTTTCTTTAGATTCACTTATGAAAATTATTTGAATAGAAAAGAGTTAATGTGAAGGTTTGAGATTAAAATGATCGAAGTAGGGAAGTTTGAGATCAAAGGAAGTTGAATGGATACCCTCACAAGGACTTGATATAAGAGGACCCCCACAATAAGTCGAGCATAAATAAATAAATAAATAAGTTTTTGTTTTCGACGCACTTAAAAATTAAATAAAAAATAGATCAAAATAAAATAAATCAACAAGGATTTTAAAATAATTTGAATTAAATAGGGGATACAAAAAATGATTAATCTAAATCAATGGGTCATGTTAACTCTCTCTGTTAAACCATTGTTTTTTCAAAATACAAGAAAAATTTACGAAAACAACAACATCCTAACACATGTTAATGATGGGTCACGGTTCAGAAACCGATAACCCGACGAAAATGTGTGTCACTGAGAACGACACATCGGCTAGGAACAGGCGCGTGGTTGCCTTCTAGCCAGGAAGAACGAGGCCACCAAATCGCCTTCGTGAAAGCTCGACTCTTAAGGTTCTCAAGCGGAAAAATGGTTCGTTCTAGAGTTACGACAACAAAAGCATATATCAGTTATTGAAGAGGGTAAGTAAGATTACCAAGCAACAATGAATAAAAGGCATGCAAATTTTTCGATCAAGAGAAATAAGATTTCGGGTAAGTTATTAACTCATTCAAAATAAATTCTTCTTACTGCTATAGATGCCTATGATGGATTTATTGTCATGATGTTGTTGATAATTTCAATTTTTGCTATGATGTAGATTCATGCTTGGCTCGGTTTGAAATTTTTGTGATTTTTTTATTATGTTTTTTTTTTCTATCTGTATGATTTTTGTGCTCCTAGCCTCCTTTTTTTCCTTATTGCTTCCTCTTTTTATATCACTATAATAGTTTTTTTGTGATGTTGCTGAAATTCATTCATAGTAGTGAAAATGGAAAACTTTATGAGATGCTTCATTGTGTCCTGTTGATTTAGTGTAACTTTGCTATACACTATTTTCCTTGTTTATTGTTTGAACATAACAGGACAAAACATGCTGCCATGAAGTCCTAACAGCAATATCAATTTATTTTCTTCTCCTTTTTGTTTTTGACACTATTTAATTTGTTTTTTTGTATAATATTACTGAAAAGTAGAAAAAAGAATGTAAATATATAATTTATTTGCACTTTTTAATGTAAATATAATATTACTGTAAAGTAGAAAAAAATATAATTTATTTGCACTTTTTAATGTAAATATAATGTTACTGTAAAGTAGAAAAAAATGTAATTTATTTACATTTTTTAATGTAAATATAATATTATGACTATGTGGTTCAATTTATTTAATCCAAATTGGTAGAAGCAAACACATTATTATCAACATTATTACTTTTGACTCAATCTAAATTATAAGTCAAATGAAATTGTTGTCACTATTAACCAACCTAAAAACTTTTGTTAAAATCTTAAAAGCAAAACCAAGGTAAACCAAAAAGAACCTATTTTTTGAAAATGCAAAGATATAACTCTATGTAGTGTACGATAGAAAACTTATAAAAAACAAATGTATGAATGACATAGTAAATGAAGATCTTATTTTTTTTTATGTGAATTGGTAAATAGAAAAAAAAATTCTAATGAAAATTAAATAAATGACATTAAAATAAAATTGAAATGGAATAATTTATGAATATGAATGATTATGAATGAATCCTATTTTTTATGTGAATTGGTAAAATAGAAAAAAATTTAATGAAAATTAAATAAATGGCATTAAAATAAAATTAAAAAATGGAATGATTTATGAATAGGAATGTTTATGAATAAAGGTCATGTTTTTAATGTGAATTGATAAATAGAAAAAATTCTAATGAAAATTAAATAAATGTCATTAAAATGAAATTAAAAAATGGAATAATTTATGAATATGAATGCTTATGAATGAAGGTCATGTATGTTTATGAATGAAGGTCATGTTTTTTAATGTGAATTGGTAAATAGAAAAAATTCTAATAAAAATTAAATAAATGTCAGTGAATTTTTTTTTTAAAGGAATAATTTATATCAATGAGTGGATGCAAATTGATAAATACAAATGCTTGAAATGCAAATGAATGCCTTTAGGCGGGGAAAAATTTAGGGTATAACAGTTGCCCCTATTTAAATATCTTTACCATATGGCATGAATGATGATAATACTCATGGTATCCAAAGTGAAATATATTTAGATACAAAAGACCCGAATTTTGTCCCTAGATGTGATGACATATTGTGCTATGAGTTAAAGGACCTCTTTTTGGTTTGTTGGGGATATGATGGACCCTAGTGTGATTTTTATGATGGATGATGGACATACCTGTGGGGAATGATGGGAATACGGTAGCGGTATTTCATAGGAAATGTTAAAGGCAATGGGTGGAGACTCATTGGGGATGACAATTTGCTGGGGAAAAGATAATGGGGGAACATCCAAAGTACAAATTATTAATAGGTCTAAACATGACCCGACACTTTAGAATGTATTTGACAGTTCTTAAGATTTCTCATAAGAAATATTCAAAGTATGTTTTATCAAACAGGTTCAAACATGACCTAGCCTTTTAGAATGCTTCTGACAATTATGGGGATCTCTTGTAAGAAACATATTCAATCAAAGACTTTGGAGATTTCTAACATAAAATTTACCAAAAACAAAAAAATAGACGGGAGTCTTCTTATGAGAAGATTATCCATATAACACATTGGAGTTTTCTTACTAGAAAATCATCCACACAAACTAGATTATGAGTCTTCTTACGATAAGATCATCAATGCAAAAAGGGTATGATGACTCTTTACAAAGAAATCAATCAAAACCAAACATCATTTGGGGTTTTCAACAAGAATAACATTCAAGCTTCTGTGAATTCCTTAAGAGTCACTCATGACTTTCTACGAACCATCAGGAAAAATAGGGTAATCAAACTTTCTATATATGCCAACAATTGGACTTGGACTGTAAGCAATGGATTACAACCAGCTTCTAACGGACTGGTGACAACTTCAACTGAACTTTAAATGATGTTGGCAACAACCAAACTTCAGGTACCAATTACGATTGGATTTTCAAACGGAGTGCCAGTTATAACTGGACTTTTAGAGAAAGCCAACAATAATTGGTTTTTAAGACCAAAGTGCCAGTTACTACTGGACTCTAAATAAACTCCAATGACCATGGGAATTTGAAAAGATACTAGTAACCACTGGATTTTTGATGATAATGCCGGTAACAACTGAATTTTGGAGATGCCAATGACAATTGAACTCTTGAAATGATACTAGTGACAACTAGATTTTAAGGGTACCAAATAACAATTGGATTTCTGCTAAGATATTAGTGACAAATGAACTTGACAAACCAATGAAAATCAGATTGGAAATAACACCAGTGACAACTGGACTTTACAGGATGCTAATGATGATTGGACTTTGGATGGAGTGCTAGCGACAAATGGTCTTCGAGTCAAGGGATAACAATCAACGACGAGACCGAAGGGGCAACACAAATGAGTACAAAGTACATTTTGAACCATGCATGATTTAATTTTTTTAATTTTATGCATGATATATGAATGATCATGATATGTAATGCTGACGATAGGCAAACTGGGAGTTTGTAGGGACTGTTTATATAGATTTTGATTCCTCAACACAAATAACTCAAACCAGTACAAGTAATATGCGTATCCAGAGGAGAATCTATCAAGATTGACAGTTATAACTAACCAAAGGGCCATCCTTCCAGAGGATTAATAAGTTGTGTTACATGGAGATTTTTTTGTTGGTGATCCAGGAGTATTTATGCAACCTTGAGACTTTCGGGAAAACAAATGATTTTCTCTTGATTTTCACCTACATCAAAGCAATTTTGTTTCTTTTCAATATGTTTTTAATTCTTTTCAAGTTTCAAAATTTCATTATTAACAAATAAATGGCACTTTGCATAACAAAGAAAACATAAAAGAACACAATTAACAATGATTGATAGGCAAAATATTTTATTTGGAATGATAGCACGCAAATGGCGTAGCTTCATGGAATGTTACAATTTTGAAAATGGCAATAAAGGAAAGGTTTATATTGAATCCAATGAGTACTGCCATCCCTAATAGACATGATTCCCCAAAACCTTGCTTTTGAGGGGAGTAATTGGATTGATCTTCCACCTCTGATTCTTCTATGACGATCAGTAACAACTGATGCAGTTTATGCCTTTTGCCCCTAGCTTTTGCCTGGATCGTCCTTTCGGGTTTTCAATCCACCGGGACGCTCTTTTTTGCCTAAGTCGCCCTTCCGGGTTTTCAACTTAGCGAGCTATCATTTATTATTCATCCCTAACTTCTACCTGGATCGTCCCTTCGGGTTTTCGATCCACCGAAATACCTTTTTTTCCTAAACCGCCCTTTCAGGTTTTCGACTTAGCGGGTTTTTATTAGGCATAATATTTTTTAATTGCATCAGAGTTCACAGGGTGTGAGAGCTCTTCATCATCCATAGTTGTAAGAATCAGGGCACCTCCGGATAAGGCTTTCTTCACAACATATGGGCTTTCATAATTAGGAGTCCATTTCCCACGTGAGTCCTTGTATATTGGCAAGATCTTCTTGAGCACGAGGTCTCCTTCTCTGAATTCCCGAACACGTACTTTCTTTTCAAAAGCCCTCTTGAGCCATTTTTGGTATAATTGCCCATAGCACAAATAAGTCATTCGCTTCTCATTTATGAGGTTTAATTGATCGAATATGTTTTGGATCCATTCAGCCTCTTCTAACTTGGTCTCCATCAAGATTCTCATTGAAGGTATCTCCACTTCAATTAGGAGAACCTCTTCCATCCCATATACCAAAGAGAATGGGGTTACCCTTGTTGAAGTGCAGACGAAAGTCTGATATCTATGCAGTGCAAAGGGTAGCATTTCATGCCAATCCTTATAGGTTTTCACCATTTTCTGCAGGGTCTTCTTGATGGTTTTATTAGCGGCTTCAATAACGCCATTCATCTTTAGACGATATGGTGAAGAGTTACGGTGCTCAATCTTGAAGCTTTCACAAGTGTCAAATTTATGCAGATAAGATTCATGTTCCTCTCCATGGCCCTTCTCCATGTGGGGAATTGATATGAATGACATGATTGAGCCTAAAGCTTCGAACGAACATCGTTTTATTCTGGTGGCTATTGATTACTTTACAAAGTGGGTTGAAGCGGAATCATAAGCAAATGTAACCAAGTAAGTTGTTGTGAGGTTTATCAAGAATCAGATTATATACCGATATGGTATGCCAAGTAAGATCATTACTGATAATGGATCTAACTTGAATAACAATATGATGGAAGCTCTTTGCAAAGACTTCAGGATTGCACACCATAATTCTTCTCCTTACAGATCTAAGATGAATGAGATTGTTGAAGTTGCTAATAAGAACATCAAGAAGATCATTCAGAAGATGGTTGTGACCTACAAGGATTGACATGAAATGCTCCCATTTGCTTTGCACGGGTATCGTACATCCATCCATACTTCAATAGGGGCAACACCTTTCTCACTTGTTTATGGTATGGAAGTTGTGCTCCTAGTATAGCTTGAGATCCCATCATTGCGTGTCTTGATGAAAGCCAAGTTTGCAGAAGTTGAATGGTGTCAGACCAGATATGACCAGCTGAATTTGATTGAAGAGAAGAGGTTGACTTCCATGTGTCATGGTCAATTATATCAACATGGAATGAAGAAAGAATTTGATAAGATGGTCAAGCCTCGTGTGTTTAGAGAAGGTGACCTTGTGCTCAAGAAGATTCTATCTTTCAAACCTAATGCTATGGGCAAATGGACCCCTAATTATGAATGCCCGTATGTTGTTAAGAGAGCCTTTTCAGGCAGTGCTCTGATTCTTACAACTATGGATGGTGAAGAGTTCACACGTCCTGTGAATACCGATGCAGTCAAGAAATACTTCGCCTAAAAATAAAAGAACAAATCGCTAAGTTGAAAACCCGAAAGGGCGGCTTAGGCAAAAATGAGCGTCTCGGTGGATTGAAAACCCGAAAGGGTGATCCAGGCAAAAATTAAAGACATAAAACAAAAAATTTATCCCGATAGATTGAGTACCCCACCTTGGGGAAATTTATGCAAAAATAGGGATTATGGCAAGTAACTGCATTTGGTTGATCTCCGGTCTTGAGTAAGTCAGTCAACTCAGATTCACCGTTTTCATCCAAAGCCAAGAACACAGTGGATATTGAAGTTGGTAGAAGGATTAGTGATCATTGTATTCAATGTAGACCTTTTCCATGTGAATTACCATTTTTTCAACTTTTGTAAAGATTTATGGAGTCTTGTCATTTACAGGCTACCATTCTATCAAATAAAGTTGAGTTTTTTATCCAATTGTTTCTACTCTTATTTTTCAGCTAAATAGAATTGAATTTTTATGATGATAATTTTGAAATATTTAAATCAATAAAAATAAAAACCATTTTTCTTAAAATAGTAAAATCAATTACTTCTAAAAAGCAATCGATTTCAGTAAGGAATATGAACAGCAGCCTGAGAACAAGTAAGTCTTAAAAATGTGGAACATTGTTAGTCTTCCCCAAGCAGTTGGTTTGATCACTTTTTTTCTCCCCAATGGCAATTCAATTTCTCCAGCCGAGTTTTGTGATCGCCTCCCCAGCTGAGTTGTAGGCGCATATTCTCAACAGTTTGCATAAGTCCAGCACAGGATTTTGTTCCCCCCAAGTCGCCAGTAGAGTTCACTCCTGACCCATGCCAGCACTGATTCTTGAGAAATATTTTTGGTCCTCTGCAAGGTTGTCTCCCATTTTAATATGGTGTTGACCTAAAATTTCCCACAGAGTTGACAATTCAGCACATCTTTTCTATCTCCCCAGTCAGGGTCGAGTTATTTGTGATGAATTATTTATGTTCATCCCTAGTGTTTCTCCAGTTGATACCTCCATCCTGTCGAGATTAGCCGAGTGTTGTAGTGGTGATTCAGATCAGTGATATTTATATCCTTCGCGATTGTTTTGTCAGCATAATCATCGGTTTATATACATATACATATACATTCATACATCAGATATTCCGTTATGCATGATATTGCATTTGATTCCTTATTTTTCTGATCCTCTACTATGGCGACATTATTCTTCCCCATACAGATTTAGTGTGTCTGTCCTCCCTCAATTATAGTGTCATCCCCTTAAGCAGAAAGAATTTAACCTTTCTCATTCCCCACTGAGTTATTTTCTCGTGGATGATTATTATTTTAGCTTCCTCCCTAGTTGATTATCTAGTTGGAACCACTCTCCATGAGTTATATCCTCACCGGGTCGAGTCTTTATTTGACCATTTATTTATAGCTCTTACCTAGATAGATGCTTTGGTCCCTTGAGAGCCTATTACCCAATAACTGGTAATATTCTTCTCGATTTGTGAGTACCTTACTCTTACCCAATACCCGGTAAAAGTAATCTACTTCCTCATACCTTTCCCTAGCGGATTGATATTACGTTTCCCCTTTTGAGTCTATCCTTAATATGTTCATCCTAACCAGTGACAAGTATTCTCTTTTTTGGTATTCTATTCAGTAACTGATATATATAATCCATATGTTTCCCCAGGTAGTCTATCCTTGATATGTTCATCCTAACCGATGACAGATATTCTTTTCTTTGAGTTTATCCTTGATATGTTCATCTTAACCGATGACAGATATTCTCCCCTTTTTGGTTTTCTACCCAGTAAAAGGTCGTTGTAATCCATATTGCTTCCCCCTAGAGAGTTAATTCTTGATATGTTCATCCTAACCGATGACGGGTTTTCTCCTCTTTACGGTCTTCTGCCCACTAACCGGTAGTTGTAAATCCTGTTTTCCCCCGCCGAGTCTATCCCTGATATGTTCATCCTAACCGGTGACGGGTATTCTCTTTTTTGGTATTTTATCCAGTAACCGATAGATATAATTCCTATTTTCTCCCCGGCAGTATATCCTTGATATGTTCATCTTAACTGATGATAGATATTCTTCCTTTGAGTTTATCCTTAATATGTTCACTTTAACCAGTGACGAATATTCTCTCTTTGGTCTTCTGCCCAGTAACCGATAGTTGTAAATCCTATTTGATATTTTCCCTCGCAGGTTGTTCTTGCCAAGTAGTTGGTAATGAACATACCTTATTTCCTCAGTGAGTCATCCTTAATATGTTTACCCTAATCGGTAACAGATGTCTCCCTGTCAGATTATGTTATCCTCCTACCCAGTAACTGGTAATGGATAATATACTTCTAGTACTCCTGTGTTGAAGTTCATTCTTCCTCAGTTGAGTTTGAATGCATATTTCCTCAGTGAAGTCGCCAATCCCCTATTTGGTTCGAGTATTTCCGTTTTGTTCGGATTTACCCGCTTCCCCTATAGATTTTCCCTTTATCCCCGACTGAGTCTTTCCATTGATTTATTTTCATGGAATTACCCTCGTATCCCTAGTAGTTTTTAAGTCGTAGCTTGGCCTACGCACAACTTTTTATCCCTAGAGTCTTTGTCCCCCCAGCGATTTTTTCCTTACAGAATGCATTATGCTCCTGGGGACCTTTAGTCTCTTCCGGATTCTTTTCCTTTGTGGCAATATTTCCCCCACAGAGATTCCTTTTAACATCCATATCATATGCATCACGAGGTCTCTTAGGGACCAAAGTTTGTTTCTATGTTATTATTTAAGTCAATTATACTGAGTCAATACTAAGATTTTAACCTTCATCTCCTTAGCTATGACGTCCTTAAATAGGGGCAGCTGTAAGACCCTAATTTTTGACCCTAAGATCCCTCATGCCATCTCATCATATGCATTAACATTGGGATCACACCTTGGCATCCTTCTTACCCATCCATTCATTGGGTTTGCATTGGGAGAGATCACCAAGCACATTTTTGATTGTATCATGCTTTCTTTTTTCATTATTTACTAACCAAAATACCAAAAATATGTCAATGTATAGTTTGTTACTTTTGTAGGTAGTGTGTGCATGCTCACCTATGCCCTATCAAGCTCATATATAGGGTTTAAGACCCTCAATGCAAGGAGCTCAATCAATAATTGGTTCACATTGATTTTAGGCATCATATATGTATCCCCATGGTCTTCACATATCATTTTGATCAAGAAATCATCAAGAGTTTGAAGCTTGTTTGCCTCGGAAACCCTAATTCATCTAGGTATCTTGTGTGACTTCTTCAACAAGTTTCTTTAGCATTTGATCAAATATTTCAAGGTATACTTCATATTATATCATCCTACACATATATAATCTTCCATGAGTCCCAAAAATCAAGAGAATATCAAGTTAGCAAGATGGTTTATGGTGGTTGACTAGAGAAAGTCAACTGGTCAAAACTGGGGTTCCCTAGACCCTTCTCCTACAATTTTTGTCATATGAAAATGATTCCAAGATCAAGTTACTCACAGTGATATTCCAAACAACTTTCATTTTGAAGTAAAGATCTAGTTTTTCTTGTAAAGTCATTTTTTATGGTGAAAGATTATAGGTCATTTTGTCTGAACCCTAGTTTGGAGGTCAACTTCCCAAGACCATAAGTTGCTCATTTTTTATGATATAAAGCCATTAAAATTACATGATCAAATTAAATATGTCTACTTCAATTTTTATCTTTGTAGTAAGTTCAAATTCAACTTGCAAATGCATGTGCCAAGAGGAAACATTATAGGTCATTTTGGGCCAATACCATTGAACAAATGATTTTCCTCAACTTCTAAAATGCATAACTCCTGTATGCCAAATCCAAATAAGTTAAAATTTATGACTAAATTGAATAGGTTTTAACGAGCTATAACTTTTATGAAGGAACTTGTCTCATTTGAAGTCCATAGAAAAAGTTATTTAAGGTAGAAGAAATGACCATTTGACTTGGGACTTAGAAAATTTTCAAATATGTTTGATTTCCCAAACTTCCAGCTTAAAATTCATCATGATTCAAGCTTCAAATTAAAAAGTGTTCAACATAAAAGTTGTTCCCCTTGATGTCACCTATCTAAAAAGTCTAAAATCATCTCATTTGGCCAAAGGATGAAGGACTTACGCATGGGTGAAATGTGAGATACCATTTGGATAATTTTCACTTCCACATTTCATACACAAATGCATGGCCACACAACATGATATCAACATGATTCTCACTCATTTTTGGACCTGAATACATCACTTGATGTGCCCATCACACGCCCATGCAAGCATGCAAGAGAATTACTCAAATTTTGCCATTTTTGGAAGTGTGTGGAAATGAATCTCTTTGGCTATAAATACAACCCTCATTGCTCAGAATTAAGGACCTCATGCCCAAACTTTGAACCTGCAATCCAAACCTTATCCATTAAAGGATAATCTTGAAGGTTTTCATTTGAAAATCGAGTTTCAAATCTCCATCTATTTTGAGATTGAAAATCCAAGAGTCCAAACCATTTCTTAATCCTAATCACTTCCAACAAGCTTCTGAAGCAAGGACAAACACAATTGGAATCAAGATGGAGCAAGTTTGAAGCTCCATTGAAGGTGAATTTTCAGAAACTTCATCTCTTTGATTCTCCCTCAATTCTTCACTATTCTTTGTGATTTTTGGTTGTCTGAAGTCCTATCAATGTAGGCAAGAGGATTGAGTTGCTTTGAGGTCAAATCGAAGTAACTCAGTTCATGATCCTCATAATTCAAATCCCTGTATCTTTTTATATACTTGGAATTGGAGAATATTGAGGCCAGATTCGTGCTCTTGAGCATTTTTTCTTCAAATTAGTGTATTCACTTTTCATTTTTCATGAAGTTGAGCCTGAACCAGACCGATGGTGATCACCGGAGAAGATGATCGGAGCTAGGACTCCGGTGGTGCGCTGGATCAATCTAGGCCATCTGGTCTGGTTCCCATGTTCTAATCCCACACGTTCAAATTGATTACCATACGTGTGCACACATTGACTGCAGTGTTTGGTGGAAGCGCACGCTTGGCCATCAGATATGCCACCTCAATTAATGAGGGAAATAGGATGACCCTTGTTTTTTTGAATTTCTTTTTATTTTCTGATTTTTCATTTTATCCTTTTATTTTGATTATTTCATATTAATTTCATTTGTAATCCCAAAAATATGGGACTTTCACCAAAAATCTTTAAATATTTTCCTCTTTCAATGTCTGAATTAAAATTATTTTTTGGATTAATTTTGATATTTTTCATGAATTAATTATTTTTGTACATATTTTTAATTGTTTAAAAATACTTCTGACTTTTCAAAAATTATGAATTTTTTTGTCTAAGGTCCTTTGACCTTGTTTGACCTAAGATAAATCTCTTGGCCATTTATTTGGTGTTTTGAAGAGGTTTTAGGTTTTGACCAATCTAAATTTAATTTAAATGCATTTTTAATTTGATTTTTAATTGTTTAATTGTGTAGAAATTGTGTTGAGTCATTTTTATTGACTTGTGATGTTTGACTATTTGTTTGGGTCTTGGTCAAAGTTGATTTGACTTTTGTTAAGTTAAAATCATTGGATTTAGGGGATTGATGAAATGTACATTTCATCTCCCAAAATGAATGAATGATTTTAATTTGATAAAATTCCTCCCATGACCAATTTGTGTTTCTCTCATCTCCCCTCCCTCTTCATCTTTAATCCCATTCTCTCTCATCCTTTCTATTGACCAATGAAGTCTCGATATCCTAAGGCTAATTGGTTAATCAATTACCTTGTGTTAGATGAACCAATACAGGTATGGATGAGATATGTCCATCCTTTGATCTTTTTTTTCTTTTTGTATGTGGTATATTTTAGGAGTATGGTTCATTATACCATATCTCTAACATGCATTAACACCAAAACTTCTATTGCCCGACCTCAGATAGTTGTGACTTCTACATAAGTCCAATTACGATTGCTTAACATAAAGCTAAATTCTGACCCTAAAGGCATAACATTCTAGTAAGCGAGATTGTAAGTCTCCCCCTTTCATGGTATTCTGTGGAAACTTGGCCTTTTTTCCCTCCTTTGGAATATTTCTTGGTTCAAGGGTCCATGCTTGTGAATAGAGGGTTGAGTGTTCTCCAAAGAATGACTTAATCAATTGAAAAGCAAAACATCACTAACATCTAATCAACTTACATTTGACTAACTTTTATCATTGTTGCTTTTATTTTCAAGCATTTACTTTATGCAATTTAAATTCAAGTCATTTACCATTTCATTTGTCATTTACATATCATTTAACTTGTTTATGTTTATGTCATTTTCACTTTGCTCACTTGAGCCATATATTGTGATTGTATATATTTGTTTGTGTTTATGGTCTTAGGACCTTAAAATACTTAATAAACAACAAAAACTCTAAAAAATGTTTGTGTGGACTGTTGGATTTGATCTGAGCTTTTAGACTTAGAATTAGGCAACATCCCCTATACAAAAGGACTTGGCCAATGCCAACATTTTTGAGACCAAGTTGTTGTATTTGAGCTTTTATCTGATGCAAGTCTTTGAATTCATTTGATTTCATCTGCTACATAGTCTTAATGCAATTGTTACTTTGAACCTATATCTAATGCCTTATTCTGAGCAAAGTCAAGGAGTATGTCATCTAATACTTGAGAAGATAAAGAAGACTTTTAGCTGTGAAGTTACTCGCTTGGATATGACCATCTTTATTTGATGTCTTGCTCTTGATATTGCTAATGGCTTGCTGATTATTGCTTGATTCAAAGTCCAAAGGGAAAATGAGTTTTCTATATGACATTCTTGTCTGTTGGATTGCATCCCATTGTTCAGATCTTTTCAACTCTTAACTTTTAATTTTATGCTTAGGATTAGTCTCTTCATCTCCTCCCACTTCTTAAATTTCAAAACCTCTCCCCCTTTTCAAAAATCTTCTTTGCCTGTGATTTCTAAACGTAGACCTTATTGCAAATTAGAAACTTTGGTCTTATGCCATTGCATTTTAAAACTCTTTTCTAAATCAAACTTGTAAACGAACTTAACCCTATTGACTTAAAATTTCAAAAGACAAAAAGAACTAATACCCATTTAAACTCTTTTAGGTTCCTTTATGTCTCTTTTAAGCTTAATTTTTTGATTAAAAACAATCCACTCGCTTTGAAATTGATACCACGAACTACGAGGTTTTGATCCCTCATTTTTATGTTGGTACGTAGGCACAAGTTCGAAGATCTTGTTAAACACAAAATATAATGAATGAATTATTTTCTCACCCCACACTCTACTTATTGCAAACATCTTTTTATACAAAAACACATACACACATAAAAAAGGGCTCCCTAAGAGTACCTAGGACACTCTGGGTGCTAACACCTTCCCTCTGTGTAACCAACCCCCTTACCTGTAATCTCTGGCATTTTATTAGTTTTGATTTGAAAACTTCTTACCTTTGGGGTTTGTTCGTACTTTTCCATTTTCCTTTGGAAACAATAAAAGCGCGGTGACGACTCTGATTTTATTGACGTTAAGCTTATCCATAGCTTGATGGTCATGAATTTACCGATACAAGTGTTTTACCGCTACAGGTGTCTTGAGAATGGTAGCTCTATTAGTTCATGGTTCGATAATTGGTGTTGTTCTCCTGTTTTTTCTCGATGGTGATGCCCCAATTTTGATTGAAGATCACACGGTCAACAACATTATTGTCAATGGTACTTGGGATTTTTCTAAGTCTTCTACCAATATTCCCCTATCTATTCAGGTGCATATTAGTAGTTGTCGTATTCATTTCGATCTTCGTTCAGACAAGAGATGTTGGAACCTCTCCAATAATGGTGATTTATCCTTTAAGACTGCTTACGACTTTAAACTTCATATATGCATTCAAAAGGAGTGATGGAGTTGGATTTGGACCAAGTCGATTCCTCAGTCTAAGTATTTTATGGCGTGGATGCTTATTCATAATAAGTTGCATAAGGATGACCAATACAAAGGAAGAAGTTTCTCGTTCCCTTCTAGATGTGATCTTTGTGGTTTGACAGATGAAATGAAAACTCATTTATTCTTTGACTGTCGTTATGCTTCGAAGCCGTGAAGTTGGTTGAAGAATATGTTTAATATCACTTTCTCTATTCTTGGTTAGTCAGATATTTGAAGTATTTTTGGCATAACAAGTGTTGATCATTGCAAGATGATTTATAAAGTAGCAATCATTTTCATTTTCAACTCGATTTGGAAGGCTCAGAACATGGTTAGATTTAATGATACTTTAACTTTTATTTCTTTTATTATGATTGGTGCCTCTATTGTTGGTAATGTAGTTTCTGTTGGTTCCCATCTTAGTATGCACGATTTTGTGATCCTTAAGAGATTTATGGTTATAATCCGACCTTTAAAAGCTCCAAATATTTTTGAGGTCTTATGGCAGCCACCTCTAAGAGATTAGATAGAGTTGAATTGTGATGGAACTTCCGCCTCCCATTAGGGAATCTCAGCCTGCGGGGGCATTGCTAGAGACAATGATAAATGTTTTTTGGGTGCCTTTGCTTATTTTTTAGGTGTCTCGAATTATCTCATTGTCGAACTCTTGGGTGCTCTGCTAGCAATTGAATTCACTCATGATAAGAATTGACACAATATTTGGTTGAAAACAGACTCGACGACGGTGGTTAAAGCTTTCTATAATGTGCCTTGTTTGATTATAAATAGATGTATTAATTAGTCTTTCATTAAAATTTTGTTCTTTCTCACATTTTTAAAGAAGAGAATAGTTGTGCAGCTTAATCTAAGATTAACTTTGACTAATACTACTCATTTTATCTCTATACCTTTGTATAAGGACAAATTTTATAAATAATAGATTTAATTTGTCTTTCTTTAAATTTATTTCTTTATGAGAGAGTTTTAATATAGTCCCCTCTCTTTTCTTTTTGTGTTATTATGTTTACTTTTATATTATAACCTTATTAAAAAAAACAAGGGGAAAATAATGGGAGACATTTTAAGGGCATGGACATAATTTCAAAAGTTTTTGAACTATTGCAAACTTGCAATTGCAATTGCAATTGCAACTCACGTCTCCCTCTTTTTTCTTCATAAAAAAAGTAAAAAGCATCTTCAAGGTTTAACCGGGCGAACCTTCTAAACCGTTCGGTTTGGTTTGTTGATTGTACTAGTAGTTTTTTATTTTCCAAAAGAACCGAAGCAATTTGATTTTAGATAGCGGCATTTTAACGCGCCGTGAAATTGAAGTGTGCTCGCACCGGAATTCGCAGAAAGACGGTGTTAGCAGCCATGACGGCCGTCAAGATCGAAGAGTTCGAAGGAGACGTAGTTCCAACTACCGACCACTTCTTCGTCAAGATTGGAGAACCTGTTCCTTTGAACTCCGATGACTCTAACTTTGATCTCCAAACTCCACCTTCTCAACCTCTCTCACTCTCCGAACGCTTTCGTCTCACTTTTGTTGCTCATTCTTCCGGTAAACTAAACCTAACTAATCTAACAGTAACACGCTCTTCATTATCAGTTATAAATCACGTTTAAGCGATTTTTTCTTTGTTTTTTAGGTTTTTATGTTGTGAAGACGAAAGACCTTATTGATTCTGCTAAAGGAAGTGGCTCTTCCGTGGAAGAGTTGAGTCTTGTTGATGTTCCTATTGGTAGAGTTCGTATATTGGCTGTTTCTACTGATAATTCATTGCTTGCTGCTGCTGTTGCCGGTGATATTAGGTTTTACTCTGTTGATAGCTTTCTCAATAAGGTTTGATGAACAATGTCTTTACTTTACTCGGCATTCTCGTTTCATACAAGTAAACACAATCTTGTTTTATTAAGATCAATTATGAAATGCAACAAAGCAGCACTATGAATTTTGACATTGTTTGTATGCGCGATATCTCAAATTAGAATAGAACTTTGCATGCTTGGAATGTTTTGTTTCAAATAAGCTTATACTATTGATTTGTATGCTTTGAATATGTTTGTAGTCCATACAAATTCAAATACAAATAGGTTAGATTTCTGTTTGGTTCAACTTTAATTTGGGTTTAGTTTTCCCCCTTTTTTTTTGTTTGAAGGTGGCCAATTTTCAATTATTGCATGTAAAATGGTTATGCTAAGTGATGATGTAGCAAAATTCCATATTTCATAAAATGCTTCCGTGTCCTCAATTAGTTAACAAAGTAGATGTTCTATTGTTGCTGGAACTTTGTTTTGTATGCGTTTTCAGAGTAATGTGTCTTGGCTGTTTTTGCTAATCCCGTTTTCGTTCCAAATACTCTGGCCTTAACTTTCGTTCCAAATGCTCTGGCCTTAGCTTTCGTTCCAAATGCTCTGGCCTTAGCTTTCGTTCCAAATGCTCTGGCCTTAGCTTTCGTTCCAAATGCTCTGGCCTTAGCTTTCGTTCCAAATGCTCTGGCTTTAGATTTCGTCCCATAGGCACTGTCCCCCATCTTCGCCCTGTTGCACTTGCCTCAACTTTCTTCCTAGATGCATTGAGCCCATCTTTGTTCCAGATGCATGGACTTTGTTTCTGTCACATAAGCAGTTCTCAGATTTATTTTCAAGTAAAATGTTTTGGGTCTAATATTATTGGTTTGAAGCTTCCAAACGTAGTTTTGAGAAGTTGTTCAATTGCTTGCCATGAATTTCTCGCAGAAAGATGACCATTCCCTCTATCTGGCTAGACTATCTATCTAGTAATTCTTTCCGATTTCATATGCACCCCTGAGTTGGCTTTCCATCCTTTTCATTTTCTTTTGTGTGGAGCAATACGTTATTTTCTTGTAACAAGCTAGGATAAGTTTTCAATCTTTAACTTATTTTAGATTATCTCCTAGTATTTATTTCCATAATTATTACTTGTTATTATTAATACTTCTTGAATTCCCTATTTGTTTAGGATTGAGTCTATCCATCCCTATAAATAGGGATAATTGTTTAGTCTTTGGTATAAAGTCATTATCAAGTTATTATCAATAATACTCATAGTTCTTATTATTTTCTCTCCTCCTTTTATCTAAAACACCACAACTTCAAAAAACCTATTTGTATTCTATAATCACTTTATGAACTGAAGCAAATCAATGATTTGACCTTTGCCAAGGACACATGACATTGATATATTTTTTTGTATTATCATTTCCCAGGAAGTGAAGCTATCCTTTTCCTGTTCACTCAATGATTCAGCCTTTGTCAAGGACATGCGATGGACAACATCATCAAAAAGTTCTTATGTTGTTCTTTCAAATACTGGGCAATTATACCATGGCGAGGCTGGTTTTCCTCTTAAACACGTGATAGACAGTGTTGAAGCTGGTATGCTTTATTCTTCTGTTTTTAACTCACCAGTTGAACATGTTCATGCGTCATTATCAATATGTAGCATGTTTGATGTTTTTGGATTTGAATGGTCAAAGGGTACCAATTGACAGATGTTAAAATTTGAATTACGGTTCATTATACTCTGTGTGTGGCGTGCACCATTATTTAATTATTATAGTTTATTTATTTTCATCATCGTGCTTTGGAGGTGGTTATGATATTGTCTATACACTGTCAAGATGCTTCTCAATTTCTTCCTCCCTTGAATTCTCAGTCACCTCATATCTGAATAGGGGTAGGGCCATTGGGTGTTCGTTGTGTATTGGAATCCAATCATATGTTTGGTTCAATGTATTTTGACATTCTCAGTTATTTGTTTTAATTTGTTTCTTTGTGAAGTTGATTGGTGTGTAAAAGGGACACTAGTTGCCGTGGCTAGAAAAAATGTTCTGAGCATTTTATCCACTAAGTTTGAAGAAAAGGTTTCAATTCCACTACCCTTCAGATCTTGGATTGGCGACTCTGAGGAAAATGTCAGTGTAAAAGGTTTGCATTTTTTCTTTAATTTTTTTCTTTTTTAGTACGTGTGTACTTATATTACACTTCCACTTGTAAGTTCTTCCTATTCATAGATTTGTTAAATGCTATTTTGGGCCAATGGATCAATTAAAAGAATGGTTTCTCAAAGCTATCAAAATGAATGCTGGCAGAGCTATCAAAATGAAGACTAAATAACTATTTAATAAAAGTAATTTTCTATTTGCCAATCCCTTTTTAAACTAGAAAGCAAAATTTAATATCTCTACTTGCAAAAACAATTAAAAATAGCTGCCTAGTAAGAGAAGTCAAAAGGATGGTAAGTCATATTTATAACAGTAACATAAGTATAGAAATAGTACAATATTTATATATAGTCTTAACTATTTATAATTCTTTAAAAAAACCATTTATGGTCTTAATTATTTAATGAATAGTATTTTTATTATTTACATGATTATTTATTAATCTTATTACATAATAAGTATAAATAGAATAGCAGTCATCCAAGTCACCCAACACCTCGCTATCTAGCAATCCTAGTTTTGGGGTCGGCCACCCCTCTCTGCTATCTGGGACAGATAACAATTTAGAATGAACACATTAAATTGTTTGTATGTCGTGCATGCATCTAATCTGAGTCTTTCTTGAACAATTGTACCAGTTGATTCTGTCAAGTGTGTTCGACCGGACTCCATTATAATTGGATGCTTTCAACTTACTGAAGATGGACAGGAGGAAAATTATCTTATCCAAGTTATTAGCAGCAAGCTTGGTGAAATTTCTGATGTAAGTGCAAGATCTCTGCAGGTGCCTCGTTAAGAACGAATTTCTACCTACATGTACACCTTAACATTTAATGAGACCTCAGAAGGTCAAAATAAAAACCATATGCTCTCCTATTGAAACTGAATATTTGCTTGTCATATTGTTTGGTTTTTGGTGAAGTAAACCTAATTTCTAACAGCTACTTATTACAGTTGAAGTAAACCTCAGAAGGTCAAAATAACAACTACTTATTAGATAATTTCTAACAATTGTGTTCATAGAATGCAGTATTTAAAAAGCTGTGTAGCCCAAGAAAATTGCAGTTGTTTCTTCTCATGTAGCATTAAACTCTGAATTTGTATTTTCTCTTGCAGGATTGTTCTGAATTAGTTGTCCAATCATTCTATGATAATTACCCACTACTTGTTGATGATATTGTATCCCCTGGAAGTGGGCCCTACCTTTTATTGGCTTATTTAGAACAATGGTAAATATTTTCCATTTCATGTTCCAAAGTACTAATCTTGTCTCCTTATATATATTTCCCTGTTCCTTGGCCTATTTTTTTTCTTAATATGTCCTTACATCTTCCATGTTTTATGGTTTTAATGCTGTAAAGTTGGCTATTATAAGCATGCATGCAATCTGATGTGTTATCCTGGGTTCCTTACATTATGGATTTCTCCAACTATATGACAAAACCTCCTTTAGGCTAAAAAGTCTATAGCCAAGAATCTGTTTATAAATACCGGAATTAATTATTCATGAATAATACTGTCCTATTAGTTATTTTTCTGTTTCTATCTTAATGTTTCATTGCGAGATCTTAAATAACGGATTTTGTTAGTTTTGTCACCTGATCATCTTTTAAGTAAGATTTTAAACATATTTGTTTATAGTCAAAAAATTGGTTTTCGCCTTTTATTTTTTACTATCTACATCTTTTAAACATGTCTATCTGTTATCAGCATCATTCTTTATCTTCCAAGAATTTTGTTAAATTTATTTCTCCATGAAACCAAACAGAATGCAAATTGATGGCTAATTGTTTTTAATAACAACAGCCAACTTGTGATCAATGCCAACATGAAGAATACAGATAACCACATTAGCTTGCTTGGTTGGTCAGAAGATGATGATAAGAGTGAAGCAGCAATTGTTGATAAACTTGAAATTGACCGATCAAAGTGGATTCCAAAAATTGAGCTTCAAGGTACTTCAGAATTGATAATAATACTGGTTGCATTCTGTCTCTCCCTTTATCCTCCTTTCAATCCATGGCGTGTCTACATTGTATGTTTATAGAACTCAATACTCTCTTTCTTGACCTAATACAGCAGTAAAGTAAATTTTTATTGACCTATATCTTGGATTGAGTTTTATATTTTACACAACTTATCTTACATGCTTCTTTTTCAGCAAATGAAGATGATAATCTTCTCTTGGGATTATGTATTGATAAAGTTTCAATATATCAAAAAGTTGGAATTCAACTTGGTGCAAATGAGGAAAAAACTGAGCTCTCACCTTATTGTGTTCTTATGTGTCTCACACTGGATGGGAAACTTGTTTTGTTTCATGTTGCCAGGTAAGTATTTGAAGTTTATTGCTATTGCTCTTCCATTTCATGAACAATATATGAATAATTGTGTTGGATAAAAACAAAAATGTAAGATGAACTTTGGCAATAAAAGTGGTCGGAGATTCAATGCAACGTTTAAGGTGTACCATCTAAAACATGATGTATTGATGCACCACTTTTTGAATTTTTACTTCACCAAGGGTCCTGATTGACATGTGTAAAATTGTTCATTTCTCTTCTTTCTTCTTCACTTCTCCCATGCCCCTCTGTGTTCCCCTTCCTTTTGGTCCACCGCCATCTCCAGGTCACGCCAATGGCTGCTCCACAATACATAACCATTCACTATCATAGCTATATGAGAAAGGAACGTGTCCAAACATCATTTACCACTGTTAGCGTGTAAAACCCAATATACTCAACACAGATATACCTTTTAGAGATTAAGATAAATAAGAGATTTTGGATCGATACCTCAAACAAACATTAGAAAGAAGATCAAAACTTGAACAGGCTGAGTGCTATAAAATTGCTAAAAATAGTTCCAAGGAAAAGTCGTACTGATAAAAATTGAATCATTTACATCTTTCAACTTGGATTTGCTACAAATTAACAAAAGGGAACACTGGTTTTTTGATAAAATAATTAGAAATGGAAGAAATTTTAAAATGACTTGAAATAAAGGAAAATCAAAGAGAAGATTGTGGTTGTGTAAATCAAAGTGATGATGATGATAATGATGATTCAAGATAAAAAACCACAAAATAAAAAGGGCAAGATGAAGTGATGAACTTTTAGACACCCACCCACACCCGTTATTACAACCGCTACACTGGAACCAGGCTGGTTAATTAAGCACAATGCAGTCTCACATAAGAGGTGTGGTTGCCATTGAATGCTTCAGCAATGGGTTTCATAGGTGGGATGGGAGCAAGTTTTTGTCCCACATAATCTCAGTTCGATCATATAGTTGTGATGGTGAGATGGGAGATAAAGAGAGCCTGGGGATTGGTGAAAAGCAAGAGATGAGGAATTCCATTTTTGTCCATGGTATACAGGTTGAGAAAGGACAAAATAGCCCATTCTAAAAGCCACCAAAATTTAATCTTCTCTACGTGCTTCAAAGTTTCAAACTTCAAAGGCTGATGGGTTTTTTCCTTTAGTCTTGCAGGAGGTAAAGTTTCACCTGAGGTTGATTCTACTGAGCATGATGAGAAAGACGCTCCTGTAAAGCTACCTGTTGATGAAAGCTCCATCTTTTCTCATGGATTGCAGAAAAAGGAACATGAATTGGGTCAGGTATTTTTTTGGGTCTTTAGTTTTTGAGTATGAAAAGGGAAAGAGTTGGTCCACTGAATACAGATTGTTTTTGCCTTCTGTCAATGACAGTTCTTAAAAATATTATTTGCAGGATGTTGAAGTTAGGCCTTTTGCTGAAGGTTATACTGAGTACCCTGAAGTGGGATCAGCAACAAGTGTACAGTCTTTGAAGTCTGATGTGCTGCAAAGGGTTCTAAGTGTAGATGTGAAGCAAGTTAATGATAATCACGATAATAGTTCACGAGACTCGCAAAGAGCTTCTCATCTATTGCCTGGTGGAACATTTTCGTTCTCCAAAAACTCTAATGTGACTTCAGTTTCAGGTTCAAGTTATGTTGATGGTAGTGGTTATCAAAATAAAAAATATACCATGGGTGCTACAAATGCCAACACTCCAAACGTTCCTGGTAGCATAGGTGGAAAGCCTTTTTTTGTAAAGGATGCAAATGTTGAATCTCCTGCTACCTATTCTGCTGCAAATGTTCCTGGTAGCACTGGTGGAAAGCCTTTTCATGTAAAGGATGTGAATGTTGAATCTCCTGGCGTCTACTCTGCCAGTAGGCCTGTTCAGAGTGGTGGACAACTAACTTCCGTAGGAGCAGAAAGTTCACATTTGTCATTACTCGGAAACTCTACAACTGGAAAGTCATCTATACGAAAGTTTCATCCTTCTGATGAGCAGCATGTAAATTCATCCAAGCCTGGGATTTCAAGTTCTGATTTGTCAAAGCAGTTTGGCAATGTATTATTTCTTGAAATCTTTCTTAGTTTTGGCATAATTGATGGTAGATCTTTCCCCATAATGGGCACTCCCGATGAAGATATTTTTATTTTTATAAAACTGATGAAAATATATTAATTTATCCTTTTTGTCTTTTCTTCTGCAAGGAGTCCTCATCGCTCTGTTCTGTATTTTTCTTACTGCTATTAAATTCCTCAATAGTTATTAAATAGATGATGTATTATTAAATTAGATGGATAGAAATGTATAGAGTACGATGACAAAGACTCTTATATCCCTTTCCTTGTTCTTATTGTGTTATTTACTTTTGCCTCTACCCTAGATTAATGAGATGACCAAAGAACTGGATCTGCTTTTAAAGTCAGTAGAAGAGGCTGGAGGCTTTAGAGATGCTTGCACCAGGTCGCTACAAAGTTCAATTGAGGAAGTGGAGCGCAACATGGACACTCTATCTAAACAATGCAAAATACGGATGGTGATGTTTCTTTCGTTGCTTGAAATCATTTCACCGACTTGTTAAAACTTTGGATTATTTGTTTCACTTTCTTAGATTATTTGTTCTTATTAGAAAATAAGAGGTGAATGCGATAATGATTTATTCCTCAACCTTGCCCAAGGTTGGTTTAAATAGAGTGGGTACAATTAATTCTTTTTCTTGAATCAAGGAGTAAATAGTTACAAAAGAAAAATAAAAGGAAACATATGGAAATATCTAGAAGCACCTAGAAATAATAATAAATAAATATACACGGACACTCCTTTCATTAGTCTTTTTAAAGAATAGGCCTCTTTCTGGATTTGACCTTAGATATCTCGGTATTCTATAAATTGCCTCAAGATGTTTCTTAAAAAGAGTGTATAAACTGGCTTACTACACTGTCTGAGAAGGCGATGTCAAGTCTGGTGACAGATCAGTTTACCAACCAATCTCTAGTAATTTCCAGTATCAACGAAAACATTACCAGTATCAACGAAAACATTACCTTCTCCCATAAGTTTTGCATTAGGGTCCATCGGGTATGTGTTGGTCGACAACCACTTTTCTTTCAATAAATATAGAATATATTTTTGCTGTGAAACCATAATTCCTTTCTTTGATTGAGCAACCTCCATACCAAGAAAATATCGCAAGAATTCCTAGTTCTTGATTTCAAAGTCTACAACTAGTTTCGCTTGAAATTTCTCATGAGTCCCAAATCCTTGATTTCAAAGTCTACAACTAGTTTCTCTTAATTGTATCACCTCCGATAAGGATGATAGTATCAACACAAACAATTAGGGCACCAAATTTCCTATCACAGGAGAGCTTTGTGAACAAGGTGTGTTAAAAGTCCCACATCGGATAATATATGGCCTATACATATGTTTATAAGTGGGGACAGTCCTCACTCTACCAACCGGTTTTGTAGGGTTGAATTAGGTCCAACCACATTTTCTTAAAATGGTATTAGAGCCTCGTTTAAGATCCGGTGGGCCACCTACTATGGTTTCCGCTATCGGGCCACCCACCATTTATTTCCACGCTCTAGATGTCCAGTTTTGTGCGTGAGGGTGTGTGTTAAGAGTCCCACATCGGATAATATATGGCCTGAACATGTGTTTATAAGTGGGGGCAGTCCTCACTCTAGCAACCGGTTTTGTAGGGTTGAGTTAGGTCCAACCACATTTTCTTAACAAGGTGTGGTGAGTCTGTCCTTGAATGTATCGTTATTTCTTCATGGATTGAGTGAACTTTTCAAACCAAGCTCTAGGAGACAACTTTAATCCACACAAAGACTTATCCAATTTGCATACATTTGATCCAAATTTGTCTTCAAAGCCAACAGGAATGTCCATATATACTTCTTCTAGATCACCGTTGATAAATACATTCTATTGGAAAAACCAAGTCCCACCCACATATCGATCCAGGCCGCCCACCATTCATATCCATGCACCAAGCCTTATAGTGTTGGGCTTGAGGGTGTAATGAGAAAAATCCTAGTCCTATATAAATTAAAGATATAGTCTAAAAAGAGACACTACTCACCTTACAATACCTTACAAGTTAGTTTTGTAAGATTGATTTAGGCCTAACTCAATTCTAATATGGTATTAGAGTCTATCGATTCAGGCCCATTTATCTACAAAAACATTAAGATAAATGCATCCTTGGGCTGAGTACGATGAAAAACAAAAATGTTAGCTTCACTACGGATCATACCAAACCGTTGTACTTTTATACGAAATCCGTCAAACTAAGCTTGAAGAGACCCTTTTAGACCATAAAAGGGACCTGTATAGCCGACAAACGATGGTAGATGACTCTCCCTATGCAACAATAATAGGAGGAACATGGATTACTACTTGAAGAAGTTCAGGACCTACATGGGTCAACTCAAAATATGGAGTTATCATTGTTGTGTAGGAGAATAACAATGACAACTCTTTTGGGACTGATGATAACTTAGAAACACACACTTGAGTCATCGAGAAAACAATTTATCAAGACCAAGGGAGAGATTATGAACAAAACGTGTTGACCCAATGACACAGGAAGGAAAGGGGGTGAAGATGGGTTTGGGGATAGAGGACCGGGATAATGCCATCAAGGACAAAAGAGGTCATGCAATTTATAAGATAACATGCTATTAAAAAAGCATCCCCAAAAATAGAGATAGGACAATACCACGGAGAAAGAGGGTTCAAGTGTTTTAATGAGATGCTGATTTTGTGTTTGGTCACCCCATTCTGTTGAGATGTCTCAAAATGTCTCTGTATTTGTTATAGTTTTAAATTGATTTTTTTATGTTAATTGGTGTTATATTATGTAAATGTGTCCTTTGTGTCATTTTAAGGTTTTTACCGTAATTATTTATTTTTCATAAGACTCACAAATTTACGAGTCTAAGTCTACGTAGACTCGCGGGTCGGACAACGTCCTACGGTTTACTTGGTCTACAAGAAATGTGACATGTTCGAAGCCCATACCCATGAAAACCAACCAACACTTCAAGTCAAGCTGAAATAGTCAAAACTCCAACCTCTTCCTTTTGATCTTGTAGTATATATGCTTATCTAGAGTATACTTGAAGTTTCAATTTGATTATAGTTTACAACTGATTGATGTTTCTAGTTCTGCATTTTATTTGTGTATTAAATGCCTATTTTATTTAAATGTATTTTACTTTGTTCTGTTTTTGTTCTCATGGAACTTTGCCTGTTTCAATTTTCAGGGCCAAGTGGATCAACATCTTGAGGAGGTTCATTATCTTCTTAACAATACAATACAAGGTTCTATTCTTTAATAGGCGTGTTTTTATTCTTTAATTTTAGTATGTAATTTGCTTTTTATTGAATTGTTCTCAAAAGAAGTTATAAAATTGCATCAATCCAGCAATAGTAATGAGAGTATATTAAAAAATAAATGGTGAAATACTTTTTTTTGAATACTTTTTTCATTAATAATTTTATTCTCACATATTCCGTCCGTCTCATTATTAAATTCACGTTTGGAATATTTATCTCGGGTTGGGTGGTGAAGTCTCTTTCTCTTTTATTCTTTTCAATTATATTTAGCCTTGGCCAAATTTTGGGTCCATGAAACATTTTAGCTTCAATTAGGTTCTTAAAAAGTTTCCTTTCCATCTATGGAAGAAGTTGACAGCCACATTCTCAAAGCACTGGACCATATTAATTGCTAAACAATTGCTTGGCTTCCAAGTCCACAATTTCAATCATTGGACCCGAGGATACTGTGTGATTTGTATAATAATTATTCACGGCTCAAATTTCAATTTAGCCTCACGTATTTTATTTGTTACACAATAAAAACTCAATTTTTTATATATAAAAAACCACATTTGTTATCATGAGTCCCAGACATGCTAGTTTTAATTGTTAAAGTCTTCTCTTTTTCTGGTCAAATTAACAAATCAGCTTTTCTCGGTTTGACCTAAATGTTTATCTGGTTGAGTATCAGTCGTGGCAAGAAAAGTATACTTGGAAGACATATATAAGCAAGCCTGTGATAGCCGATATTGGGACCTATGGAATAGGCAAAAGTTGAATTCAGAACTAGAGCTAAAGCGACAGCATATACTGAGTCTGAATCAGGTATGTGGGTTAATTTTCCAACAAAATGTTTGTAGCCTGGGGTTTAACAAGTTTTCTCAATAATTATTTCAGGATTTAACTAATCAGTTAGTTGAATTGGAGAGACATTTCAATGCCCTTGAACTGAACAAATTCAGTCAATATGGTGGCCATCACATTGGTCGCGGAGCTTCACAAAATAGATATGGACCTTCAAGGTATGCTTAACTTGCTGTGGCTTTTGCACTTAGTACTATCTAATGATCAGTTAACCTAATGCAGTTCTTGTAATTTGAATTGTATAGATGTTGGTTTCATCTAGATCAATTTGCTTGTTTGCCGCAATATACTAGTATAGATCATTTACATACACTGATCATTAGGCATAGGCATTAGGTTTTGTTTCTTAACCAATTTCTCTTTTATATTTCTTTGGTGTATTTTTATTTTATCTGTTATTTTGCCTTACCATTCAAAGCTAGTATAGATCCTTTGGGTTGTGCCTAATGCTAGTATGTTGAAAGGCCATTCCTTAGTTCCTGTTTTACTCTAGGACTTAGTTATTAGTGTATGTCTTGTTTTGATGTGTTCCTCTTGTGAATTTAGAGAGGTTGAAGGTTGTTTTATTGTGGTAGAATATAGAACATAATTATATATATAATGCAACAAGGCTGCTACTACTATGTTCAATACTTATATTAATTCATTAAGATATTTCATATCAGGTTGGGTTGTGGAGTCTCTTGCTCTCTTATTTTGCCAATATTTAATTTGTTGATCGGTATAAAATACAATGGATTGGATATAGAGACGCGTTGCTAGATAAGCATTAGATTCTAGCCTTTTCAATTTTTAACTGTTTTACTAGTGTCTTTAATTTATTTGCAGGCACATTCAGTCACTGCATAGTTTACAGAATGCAATCAGGTCGCAACTTGTAGCTGCAGAGAGTCTCTCTGAATGCCTTTCAAAACAGATGACTACATTGAGTTTAAGGTCCCCAACTGAGGAGCAAAAGAATGTGAAAGAGCTCTTTGAAACAATAGGAATTCCCTATGACGCTTCTTTTGGCTCTCCAGATACAAAAGTTCTTATGAAGACTCCTTCTAGTAAGAAGCTCTTGTTTTCTGATTTGACTAGTAGTAAAGAAAAATCCAAGAGAGTTCAAGGCAGTTATATGAAGAGTTGTGAACCAGAAACAGCTAGGAGGAGGAGAGACTCACTTGACCAGGTATTTGTTACTCTAGCTTTGCTTGTTATACAAATATATGCCACAGGATTAAGTGGACAGATTGATTTGTGCTCTGCTCAGTTTGTTGCTTGAGTAAATAATTTGTTGATATATTTCTACTTTGTATTTTATACTGTTGAATGTCACGAGTCAATGATCTCTCTTATTTAATGGCTACACCAGGTGTGTTTCTGATAGGTTATTGCATGTTTAAACAACTTTGATGCAGAGTTGGACCTGTTCTGAACCTCCTAAAACTATCATCAAAAGGATGCTGCTGCAAGACCTCCAGAAACCGAAGTGGAAAGAATCACCATTTTCAAAAGAAAAAATTAAAGCTTCCATGCCAGTGCAATCCGCTCCTCATCAAATGAATGCCAGAATTCCCTCAGGTGCCTTCCTGCTTCTGAAATCAATTGTTAACCTGATTCAGACTCATGGTTTATAATGAATGACACTCGTTTTTATTTATTAATAATATACTTGCAGCAGGCTTTCTGGATTCCCATCCAGCACTTAAAGACGTGTCAGAACACTCAAAGGCATTTATGCAGGATGGCGACCTCAAAGCACACTTTAGAGTTTCAGATTCCAAGTCTCATGTTTTGCAAAGAAGTAATATCTCTGCAGTTCCCCCACGTCCTGCATTCCCCTTGTCACCTACAATTGTGCATGGTCATGCTACAGAATCGAGAGAATTTGCTGCCGAAAAATTGAATGTTAAAAAATTTGATTCAAGTTCGAATAGTGAGAGCAAGCCTTTTTCACTCACGGAAATGCCCCAAAAGTTCTCAATATCTACCCGCTCAACCACAGAAACACCTTCATCTTTGTTTAAATCAAGTGCAGTGCCCATTACAAACAGTACAATGGCTACGGGTACAAGTTTCACAACGGGAGACAAACTTTCAAGTGCATTTACTCCTGAATCTTGGAAAAAAAACATCCCATTCTCAGAGTCACACTCGTCCTCTATTTCTGCCACTTCAAATACGGTTGGAAAAGTTTCCGGGTTCAATTTTGATAAAAGCTGGCCTGAAAATAATGTTCCAGCAGTGCCCAAGTTTAGTAGTTCTCGTGATTCTCTGTCTCCTCCTACTATTAAAACACCATCGGTTTCTTCAGCATCATTATCTGTCTCGTCCTTAGCTTTGCCTACAGCAGCAGTGTCAGCGACATTAAGCAATACTATGACTAGTTCAAACTTTAGTATAGATTCTAATCACATGTCAACATCTTCAGCATCAAATTCTCTTCACTTATCTAATCAGGTCCCTAAACAAACGTTGTCCCCGTTACCTAATCCCCTTTCCTTGAACTCAACTTTGGAGTCGCCTAAATCGGAGATTCAACCATCTGCTGTACCTGATTTAAAGACTAATTCAGATGTTGCTGCAAAAGTGGCCACTCAGCTAAATGAGCCTCTAAATGGTCAATCTGAAATGAAGCTTGGATCTTCAAGAAACTTCAGTCCTACTAATGAACAGCCTGCCAAGAATATAACTAGTTCTGATATCAATATTGCCTCAGTTTCTCAATCAGAAAGGCCTTCAGATGCACCTCTGCAACTTTCAACTTCTTTTCTTACTTCTGCTAGTGTTTCAAGCGGGAAAAATGGGGGCTTGGATTTTGGACTTTCTCAGGAAGATGAGATGGAGGAAGAAGCTCCTGAGACAAGTAACTCAACGGAACTTAGTTTGGGAAGCCTTGGCGGTTTCGGAATTGGCTCAACCCCTAACCCATCAGTTCCTAAATCAAATCCATTTGGGGGTTCATTTAATAATGTATCAACAAGTTTATCAAGCTCTACAAATCCATTATCAGTTCCCAGTGGAGAGTTGTTTCGACCAGCATCTTTTACATTCCCAAGCACTCCAGCATCTGCGCCAGCTCTGTCAACAAATTCAGGTGCATTTTCTGGGGGTTTTGGTGTTGGGGCAACTGTTCCTGCACAAGCTCCAAGTCCATTTGGGCAACCAGCACAAGTTGGATCAGGGCAGCAGGTTCTTGGATCAGTTCTTGGTTCTTTTGGACAATCAAGGCAACTTGGCAGTGCTCTTCCTGGAAGTGGTTTTGCATCTCCCCCTGGTTTTGGTGGTGGATTTGCTGCCAGTAATAATACTGGTGGATTTTCAAATGCTGCTGTTGGTGGAGGGTTTGCTGGTAGAACATCAGCAGGTGGAGGGTTTGCTGCCATAGCATCCACAGGTGGAGGCTTTGCAAGCGTTACATCCACAGGTAGTGGATTTGGTGGATTTGCCGGTGCTGCTCCTGCTGGTGGTGGATTTGCCGGTGCTGCTCCAGCTGGTGGTGGATTTGCCGGTGCTGCTCCCGCTGGTGGTGGGTTTGCCGGTGCTGCTCCAGCTGGTGGTGGATTTGCCGGTGCTGCTCCCGCTGGTGGTGGTTTTGGTGCTGCTGCTACTTCAACTGGTGGATTTGCAGGAGCCGGTTCTGGTGGTGGGTTCGGAGCATTTAACAGCCAAGGAAGTGGTGGTTTTTCTGCTTTTAGTAATGCTGGAGGTAACAAACCACCTGAGTTGTTCACGCAGATGAGAAAGTAGTATTGCATTGTATTGCACATCTTATTACTTGGAAGTTCTTCCCCCAAAACAACTCGCGGTGAACTCAATTGTGGTTTTCGAAAAAGAAGCATGAACACATATCTTCTAGAAGAGTAAATTTTGCAATATTGAAGTGTAGAATTTTGTTTTATCCTTAGCACTACGATGTAAAACTTTTCTGGAGCAATGCATGAGAAATATGTAGTCATGGTTATGGTATGATGCTCTGTTCTGCTTTGAAATTACATCTGAAGCATAGTGCTTATCAAAATAAAATAAAATCTGAGGCATAGTAAAAATACTTTAATTCTATGGAGTTGATCCACATAGGTGAGATATTGTTGTTGTTGAATCCTTAGGCTCTCCGGGAAAAATGGTAAAAATAGCGGATCGTTGATAAGTTAATTGAAAGATATTCTATCTCCGGTTTTATTATAAGTCGATTTGAAAAAATATTTTGTACTATAATATAAGTTGATTTTGTACAATAATAAAAGTTATTTTATTATATCAATGAATCATTAATGATATTTATGATATTATTAAATATTTATTATTCTCTCTTTTTAATTATGTCAATTTCTCTTTTCAATACCATTAATGAAGAATAATTTTGTAAAATTCTTCATAATTTTTCTTTTTCATATCACAATTATTATATTTTCTAATATTATCAAAAATAGAAAATGAATTGTTCTAGTTGATAAATTAAAATGATAAAATAGATATTTAATATATAATTATTTTATTTTAAATTAAAATAAATTATTAAGTGTAGCATCTAGAAAATAAATTATAAGTTAGTAAAATAAATTACAAAATATGTTATATTGCATGAGTATATAAGTTATACCCTCAAAAAAATATCTTGCCAATCAGAACCTCAGTAGTTTTGTGATTTTCTTTTTTACGATGACTATTTGATTTGATGGTTGACAATCCTAAGATATAATTAATATAAAAGAATTACTACTCCTCTGTTTCAAAAATGACTTTGTTTAAATTTTTTATTTATATAAATTAAAGAATGTTTCAAAAATGACTTCGTTTAATTTTTTTTTTTATATAAACTAAAGAATGCAATAATATTATTACAAAATATTTAAGATTTTTGTATAGAGATTAAACAAGAATATAATATTCTTATAAGATTTATTAAATTAATTTATTAATATTTTAGAATAAAAGTAATAATTAAATGACCTAATTCAAAAAGTATAAATCTCTTTTACATTAAAAAATAAAAATAGAAGACATTTTAAATAAAATTTATTTATTAAAACCATATTTATTTTAAATCAGAGGGAATAAATGATGAGATTAATTGTTATGCAGTATCAGTGTAAATTTTTTTAGACTGTTAATACATCACAATCATCTGTTTGTATTACTTTATATATAATTATAATAAAAGTCAAACTTATTTGATAAATTAATTTGTAATTAACTGATAGTGTAAAATATTTTTACACCCGATTATTTTCGTTCCAATGTAGGAAACCAAATTATAACAATTGAAATAAGATAATGTAATGAATAGTATAGAAGAAACATTATTTTACTGATTTACTGTAAAATGACATAAATTCCACGTTTTGTATTAACTTATGTTGGTTGCTACAAAGAGAGTACTAAGCAATATTTAGTAGTAACATTTATAACTTAGAGGGGGGAATTGTGAAGGCGTTGTTTACAGTAAAATTTAAAAAATAAAAGTAAATTTGATTTTATTTAAAGGATTAAATTCGAAAAGGAATATATTTGTGTGTATCATAAATTTTTAAGTGATTTTGATATCAATGCGAAATGTAAAGTTTGAGAATAATGATTGAAATTTAAATTGAAATCAAAATGCAAAAGAATTTAAAATAAAGTGACTAAAAATAATTTAATTGTATAAAATGATTTGAAGGTAAAGAATTTAATTTGTAAAAAATGGAACGCATACATACATTCTCAACTCTTTTCAAAATCACACAGATACTTTGAATTTTGTAGAATTTACGTACAATTGCGGATCCCTAAAACTCAAAGTGAATGCTACTTATATACTAATCCTAAATTAACAGTCTATAACGGTCAACTAAGTAGAGTATTGCACGTCTTTGCCTCCATGCAACTTCCGTCTTCGACAAGCTTCCATATGTCCTTAAATAACTGTTTGATCTTATCCTCTATACACCTCATTCAACTGCATAGAGCACGTATTGAAAATTCTGAATTTCACTAAGTCCCAGAAAAACTCCCTTGTCTTTGTCTGACTACAATTTCAACCATAGTTAGTGTTTTTTTTTTCTTTTCGAAAAATCAAGTTTTTCGAAATCTTTATGGCCATAACTAACCATTTTGACTTTTCACTAAAATCAATATTACATGTTTCTTATCACATTCCTGTAATTTAATGCTGGTGTCGAAAATCTAACACAACAAATTGTCCCCCATAATGCCATGTCTCGATTTTGAATAAAAATTAGAAATGTGACATTTTTGAACACATTTTTGACATTGTTCATATTCTTACGCTGGCGTCATCGTCATCGTTACCACTTTACCGCGCATTGCCATTTTTCAGAAAATCCTCTCAGAATCCATCACTGCTCATATTTTCTAGGAGATCATGCTTTTGCACGTCTCATAACTGCTTCACTCACATAAGTTTTTTCCACTTAGAAACACGAAATGTAACACTCTTCTAAACCCCACATACAATTATCAAATATTTTAATTAAGATCACAACCACAAGGGTGTCACACACATCACAAATACATCCTGCTCCGTAACACGGGTTACAACAAAATATCTTAATGCATACATTTGCACTTAGGATGTTTACGCGACATCTAACTCATTTGGTACTATCGCAGCTGAAATATAATTAAAGCAATCAAAAACTATATTGCACTCATACCATTTATTCTCAACTTCAATTTTCATAATAAATAAAAGAGTTTAAATAAATCAACTTAACCATCACATCAATCGTAATACTTCAACATTAACATGACATAAGAAGCTAAACAAGCGTTCCCAACCCGATGTTACATAATCAGAGCAATACATTTTAAATTAAAACGATAAATTAAGAAGCAACTCCAGGAGCTAGCTTCCATGTAAGGGCAACATTCAAACAGAAGGGGTGAAAATTTATTTCAATAACAAATGGTATAGAATGTAAAATAGAGTGCAACATCTACACAATCATGCACAACAACATATCATATTCTAACACCCAAATCATCATATACATCACGCACAACAACATCTCAATTATCATCAACATCATATGCAACAACATTATCATCACACATAGTCATATGTCACACATATATTTCATTCATGCTATGCGACTTATGACAACGATAACGACTCATATGCATGTGGTACCATTCATGAATGTTCAGGTTCATCTCGATCCTGATCCCTACCATAGGAACAAATCACACCAAATCGTTACCACCACCATAGGTAACACTTCACCAATTCCCACCTAAAACCGGCTACTCGCTCCTGATCCCCATCATAGCACCAGAGCACATCAAAACTGGACCGAATCCCATACACATGATACATGACTCTCAACAACATGCATTATCACAACAAGGTTCACCAAGAGGATCCCCATACACATACCACCATTTATGCATCACGTCATTCATCATGCGCAACAATCAATTTATGTTACAACACCAATAACATCAACAAACAACAATAACTCATCAAACATGATTCCATAGGCATTCATTCATGTTACTTCACCAAAAACAACAACACATCATCGTATAAATATAATGATTCACTAATCAATCATACAAGTCATCACAAACATCTCTACAGTAGATAATTAACTACGGCTAGTACAAATTAGCATTATAAAGCATAAAAATATTTTAAAATAAGTTAGAAAAGGTTACATGCTTGAAAAACAAGTTTTTATGGGAAAAGCAGTCTATGTGCCGACACATACGTTTTATAGGTCGACAAATAGAAGAAATTTTTTCCTATGTGCCGACACATACGAGTTACAGGTCGATTCATGTACCTCATTTTTAAAGCCTATAACTTTTGTTTGATGTGTCGATTGCATGTGTCGATTCATGACCTATACAGGTCGACACATGCATCAAACAGGTCTACACATGACTTACATAGGTCGACACATACTTTAATTTTTGTGTGTATAAAATCAGTTTTTAATCATCCAAATATTACCTTATATAATAATAACTTATTTTTCCGAAAATCTATCATATTAATCCCAATTTCTATTGCTATAACATCCTAAACTCATCTATTATTTCATGGGTTCATGGATCAACAACACATTATAACAATATCATCATATTCAACATCTTTAAATCATCCAATTTCCATTTAATTCAACATGATTCATTTGATTCAAGCACATCACAACAACAACATATTAATACACATGGTTATAATTCATATCATTGCATATAAAAACAGTACTATCATCATCAATCAAAAGAACAACAAATCCTATGGAAGGTTATGGGTCCCTCCACTCTACCCTTCCATCATACCCCTTATTATTGAAACAATTTCCCATCCTTAGCAGAAAATTCTGGTTTTGATGTGTTCTTCCTTCCTAAAGCTTTAAGTCCCAACCTCCCGCCTTTGCCTTTTTTCTCTCTTTTCCCAAGTTCGTACGATATGACAAAAATAAATCTAACCTAAACTGTTTTTAACTTAAATAGTTAGGTTCCCATCTTTCTAAAATTAGAACGTAACCTCACCACTAATTCCCTCTTACTCCTTACTCTCTCTCATTCCTTTAAAATTCCACTTTTAACCCGAAGTCCTTATTTTTATCATTTAATTAAATAATCCATTAAATCATTATTATATTAAATATCTAAATTAACTAAATTATTCTAGATTAATCCTATGGTCACAAACCCTTAATTATTTTCCCATCTCAAGGACATATATCATATAATCCTATTTCTATAATTCAACAAAATAATCAACAATTTCACCAACATACAAAATTATAAATTTAATTAATTCAGGAAAAAATAAGAACCAGGGTGTTACAACTCTCCCCCACTTCAAGAATTTTCACCCTAAAAAACTACTTGAAGAAAACAATGTTGGATATGACTCTCTCATACGACTCTCCTGCTCCCAAGTTATGCTTCCACCGGCTGGTCCTCCCCACACTACCTTTACCAAGGCAATATCCTTACCACACAACTTCTTCACTTCCTGATCCTCTATCCGTATTGGCGATGCCTCCACAGTCAGGTTCTCTCTCACCTGCATATCGTCAACTTGGATAACATGAGATGGATCCAGAATGTATCTCCTCAACTGAGATACATGAAACACATCATGAAGATTAACAAACGGCGGTGACAAGGCAATCTGATAGGCCACCTATCATATCTTCTGCAAGATATGATATGGACCAACAAAACATGGCATAGGATTTCGAGACTTCAAGGCTCGACCAACACCGGTTAATGAGGTAACTCTAAAAAACACATGATCTTCCTCTTGGAACTTAAGTGCCTTTTTCCTCTTATCATGGTAACTCTTCTGGAGACTCTGTGAAGCTTTCATCTTCTCTTGAATCATCTTGATCTTCTCAAAAGTCTGTTGTATAATCTCAAGTCCAATAACTGCACTCTCACCAGATTCATACCAACACAGAGGTGTCCTACACCTTATACCATGCAACACCTCAAACGGGGCCATCCCAATACTCGAATGGAAACTGTTATTGTAAGTGAACTCAATAAAGGACAAGTAACTATCCCGAACAATTACTTGTTCTATCATACCAGCCCTTAACATATCCTCAAAGGATTGGATAATCCTCTCTGTTTGCCCATCAGTTTGCGGGTGAAAAGCAGAACTCAACTTCAGCTTAGTACATAAGGCTTATTGTAAATGTTATTTTATGCGCGGTCTCTAAGAGGGGGGGGGGGGGGGGGGAGGGTGAATTAGATTTACTGGACTTTTTTCTATTTCAAGCGTTAACACTGTTGTTGTTATTTTTTAGAAATGATATGGAAGTAAATATACTGAAAAATAAATGTCAAAAGTAAAAGACACAGTGATATATCCTTGTCCCCCTTACAATCCGAGAGTACTCCAATACCCTCACTCCCCGTGAGATATTTTCCACTATGTCAGATCTTTGTACAAGTCTTCAACCAAGACCAATCCTGCAATCTTCTAACATAAGCAAGACACCTAAAAAAGAAAACAATCCTTTCTTTTTCACTATCTTATTTCCAACAATCCTGGACAACAAAGTATACACTAGTCTGAGTTTGTAACAAAAGTTATAACCCTTGAATCAATTATGTATTAATTGATTTCTTCTTTATATTGATCACAATCCAAAAATATACACCTAAGTGCTTAGAATAATATGAATGAAACTTTAATGAATACGTATGAAAGTTCATGCAGAAAGTTACATATTTAAAAGTTTAGAAACTCGTTTGGATTATGAGATGTGAAGATGCATGTCAAAGATTCTCTTTTGAAATATGAAATTTTTATTTCTAAGAGTTTCCCTTTTGAAAACTGAAACCACTAGTATATACACATGCAATATACCCTTCTGAAAGACTGTATATTCATGAAACATTGCCATGTTTGAAGTATGAAAGTTGCAAAATGTTGGAATCAAATTTTTCATGAAAATTTGAAATTTTCAAGTGTGTAACCGGTTACCAAAAAAGGTGTAACCAGTTACACCTGATTCATTTTCAAAAATTAGGTATTTTTAACCGGTGCAAGTTATGGCGGTTTTAAAGTGCTTTTACGGAGGAAAATACCATAATTTACCAAAAACTGAGTGTTTGAAACAATCTTCTAAAAAACCTTTTTTACGTTTATGTAACCGGTTAACCAATTGGTGTAACCGGTTACACTTGCTATGAAAGTGAAAAATACTTAAAAATTAAGTTTAAAACAAGTTCCACATGATGTTAAAATGAATGCATGCACAAGATGAAATGATTATGATAATTATGAGCAATTAAGATATATATACTTTAATTGTAAAGAATACTCAACCATATTAATTCTTTCACTAACTTTCCAAATCTTATGATCATTTGAACTTGATTGCTCTAGTCTTCAAACTTTGACTTCTTTTTGTCGACATGTCTATCTTCATCAAAACTATAACCAAGGACAATAAGAACTCTTCTTCATATTCTCCCCCTTTTTGATGGTGACAAAAAATCCTTTGAAAACTTTCTTGTTCATCAATAAGTTGCTTCAATATGTGAGATTTGGAATGTTGAGTATCAACTAGAATCTCCCCCTATCTTGTATACCCCTCCTTACTTTTGTAATTCAAGACTTTTTCCCCTGAAAATATTATGTGTTAGACGGTGTGGCTAGTGATCGAGAGGGGGGGGGGGGGTGAATAGATCACCTCTTTAAAATTTAACGGATTTAAAGTTTTATCAGAGTTTTTAAAGTTGGCGAAAAATATCAGTCCCGAATCGACTTCCGTCTATTCTGAACCGCTACTAGAAAACCGGACACACGAGTTTAATGCTGGATTTGAATAAGAATGACAGAAACTATCAACACCAGAATTTTAGCTAATTGAATGCACTTATCATTAAAGTCTATTTCCAATGAATAAAACCTAGCTAACAATTTTGTCAAACAGTTGGTGTGTATGTGATCAATGATAAACAGCAGTGGAGTTTAGTTAAAGAAGTTTTCTTGCCACTGCTGTCTTGCAAAAGGTACAATCACAATACACTAACTGAAATTGCGAAAACTGTTTGAAACGTAAAGAGGAGTAAGGTAAGAATACAATACGCAGAGATTTGGTAAGGAAGTTCCCCACGTCGTCCTCGCGTGTGGGTACGTCTCCCTCTCAATTTCAAATGAAATTGAGAACTTTGATTATCAATTATTGCCGAATTCGTTGATACAAGGTTATGATACAAAGACAGAATTCTAAATTCCAAGAACTTCTTCTTGTATGAAAGCTCCACTTGATCTGAGCACGATCAAGAATTTCCTGCACGAAATTGCAAACAATTCACCAGTTCCACGACCTGCTTGCGAAATCCCCCGATCTCTAAACGCAACGCTGCGGCTGAATCTGTTCTCCAAACGTGACTAACAAACCCGCAAGAACACTCCAGTTCTTGAAGGACAAACCAATAGGTTTTTCCTCGAAACCCCCTTCAATCTTCAACTCAGCTAGATCCTCGATCGTTCCACTGAAAACCTCAGCTAGATCCTTGATCGTACCGCTGAACGTTATCTCTTTGATCCTTTAATCCGAAGAACAAGAATGATTATGTTTTGATGTTCTTGAAGAAAAGTGATTGAGAAGATGAAGAAGATGAAGTCTCTTTCAGGTTTCTATCTGCTCTCAAACAACTGCTGCTACACTGCTTTGATCTTGTGTACAATTGTTTTTCCCTCTAAGAATTCGTGTTTTGCACTGCTGTCACAACATCTCTTATATATGCTGAAAAACAGAAACTGTTAGAGCACAAAACATACCTATGCATTGATACATGAGAGTATGCATCGATGCATACTGTAAGATAAGTGAGTTTTTGGTGAATTGAATTAAGCATGGATCGATGCATAATTCGTATGTATTGATGCATATGACATTTCCACTAACATGTATCGATGCCTAATACGTATGCATTGATACATAGGCTGTTTCAACTGATCATGCATCGATGCAAGGATCGTATGGATCGATCCATAGAGCATTTTGCCTTTCATGTGTCGATACATGACTCGTATGCATCGATTCATACTGAACAAAAAAAAGTTTTGTGATTTACCACATGCTGTATGGATCGATGCATAGGCTTATGTGTTGATGCATACTGACACAAAATGGATTTTGTGTTATTTTAAGAGATGTATCAATGTAGGTCTTTATGTACAGTTATGCAACAATAGAATGGGATAAAAACACAATAAAAACACAAATGTATCATGTAATGTAATGCACAACCAACATTTGGATGATGATCACACAATTTGCTATCATTCAAAATTAATTCAAAGTAAAGAATTTTCTCACAAACTCCCCCTTTTTGATGATGGCAAATTCTTGGCAAGATGTGTGATACTCCCCCTGAGTTTGTGCATATCTGCATTTTCTCCCCCTTTGTCAACATCAAAAAGAGGAAGAAACAGGTTTATCAAGGTAGCATGTTGTAGCAGGGCATGGCAAAAAATTGATAAAAAGCTATCATTCACAAAGTAAAGAATCATTCACAAAGAATGACAAATAAGGGCAATAACAATAGAGATAAACAGAAAGTGAAAAGCATTTAAGGATTCGAACGAGTTTAAGAATTACATAAGCTAAACCATATATTGTGCAACAAAATAAAAACTTGAGCAATATGAGATGAAATGCAGTGAGATGAAATGATGGTGGGTTAATTGGGATTGTGGCCACCACAGGACTCCTCATCATCTCTGGCAGGATCTCTGTAGCTTGGCAAAGGCGGAGGAGGAGGCATTGTGTCTGGATTTTGGCCCATGAAGGAGTATTGCCTAAATCTGTCCTGAACTTCAATGCTTCTAAATCTGTCCATAATACCGGGATTTTCGCGGCAGTCGTCCATAAAGCCAGACATTTCATTGTAGAAAACTTGGTGCCACTTAACCAAGTCTTGGTGCCAAGAGTGTTGATTCTGATACATCCGTGTATGCTCATCATGCCAGTCACGATGCTCCTGATGCCACTCATTTTGTTGTACATGCCAATACCGTGCCTCTTCATGACGCTCTTTGTTGGCAAGTTCCATTTGTTGAAGCATATGAGTGATATCCGCAGAAGGTGTTGAGGTTGAAGTGCCACCGGAGAACGGAGGAGCCGTAGGTTCAGGCACATCGTTGGTTGGAGACCACCTTCGTGGCACCCAATCACCCCAACCGGCATTGGCCTCAGCTGGAGGCACATCTGTTTCAGGCGCATCCTGCATTTCTTCATCAGGCTGATCTTCAGCAACATGGATTCGTTCCGAGGGCACGTCAAAGTTGTAGATTCTGGTTTTGGATTTTCTTTCAAAGAAGTAGAAACATTTACGGTCCTTGTCCCACCGATATCCCATATGCGATAGAGTGGAAGAGTCAAACTCTTGAGCAGCAGATGGAGATAGGAGAGGAACAATAGGTATTGCAACTTTCCAAAACTTAAGAATTTTCATTATTTGAGAAGCATAACCTAGAGCCACATTCTTGGAGCTGTCTCACATGAAAAATAGACGTTTTACAAAGTAGTTTGCCCAATTTAAGAGAACCTTATTTTGCAGAATGTAGAGAAGATGTATGCTTGGCCTATCCAACCGAGAATGTCCACTGTTTGTTGGACGCAGAATGTGTGTGATAATCCAGTGAAGAATACGCAGAGTTTGCTTAATCATACCAGACGTGACGTGTTCATCCTCACTCAGCGGTCTGTCTATCTTTAGGATAGATGGAGTAAAGTCCTTCATGTCAAATTCAGTATCAAAATGCAGGTCATGCCAGGACTTGAAATTCAGCGACGGAGGCGGAATTTGAAACACCGTTTCCCAATCAGAGGCTTCAAAGGTATATGTTCTGACACCGATAGAACACCGGAACATATAGCCTCTACCAGTTTGTAAGCCAGCATAAAAGGCCCAGATGAAATCCTCATGGTAATTATCCTTTATAGACAGAAATGACCCAAGTCTTTGTGCATGTAGGAGTTCAACCACCTCATTTAGATGCAGGTGAATAGCATCTGTTTTATCAAAGACATGGGGTTTCATAACTAACCTTGTCTTGAAGGATTCCTCAAATTCAGCAGCAATAGCAGGATGAAGTAAGTCTAAGGCATTTGGAGGAACATCTGGTGGTTGCTGAGAAGTACCGGCTGTTTCCTTTCCTTTTCCTTTTCCTTTTGCTCTGGCTGGAATAGTGCGTGGAGGCATGGTGATGTGAGATTTATGGTTTTAGAGAGAGTGAAGATGAGGAAGATTAGGGTTAGCCACTAGTTTTGGGGTTTTTGAGGACAGATGATATGAAGTCTTGAGATAGGAAGTGATAGGGTTGGCTGATGTGTCGATGCATGAGAGAGAAAAAAATGCATTTAATTCAAATAGCATCAGTATGTGTCGATGCAAATGGCCATGGATCGATGCCTATCATTCATTTTTGTTTATAACAGGTCTGTGTATCGATACATGCGATGGATGCATCGATGCATCCTGAACCAGTTGTTTTTAAAAGAAGTTGAAATCCAGAGTATATGGATCGATGCATACATGTTTTGTGTCGATGCATACTGATGCCAAACCAGATTTTAATGAATTTTGATGCAGTATGGATATGCATTATGCACTATGTCATGATGGTTATGCCCAAGAAAGATTCATAAGTCAAATTTTAATGTGCAAACAATATAGGCAAACAATATATGCAACCAAATTTATATCAACGAGAGTAAGAACATTTGTTCTAACATACACAACCACTTAGCAGTAAGAGAATTGTAGAAAGGAGTGATATTACCTCTGTTGGCGTAATCTTGTGATGGATAATTGACATCTAAAACGAATCTTATCAACCAAGGTGAGGCATAATATAATTAAGAGCCAACATGCTTAAGACATCAAATAAGAAAGATCTAAGATCCCTAATTCACGACGAATGTTGAAGAAAGGTTCTGTTGCCAAAGGTTTAGTGAATATATCAGCAAGCTGATTTTTGGAGTCAACGTGCTCAAATACAACGTCTTCTTTTTCAACATGGTCGCGAAGAAAGTGATGTCTAATCTCTATGTGTTTAGTGCGTGAGTGTAAAACAGGGTTTTTAGTAAGGTTTATGGCACTAGTGTTGTTACATTTTATAGGAATACGTTTGAGTTGAATGTTAAAATCTTGTAGTTGCTGCTTCAGCCATAAAATCTGAGCGCAACAACTACCAGCTGCAACGTATTCTGCCTCTGCAGTTGACAAAGCCACATAAACCTGCTTTTTGCTATGCCAACTTACCAAGGAATTTGAAAACAGGTGACATGTACCACTTGTGCTTTTCCTATCTGATTTGCAGCCAGCAAAATCAGAATCGGAGTACCCTACTAAACTACAATCACTTCCTTTGGAATACCAAAACCCATATTTAGGTGTTCCGTGAAGATATCTAAATATGCGTTTAACAACTTTTAGGTGTGATTCCTTAGGATTTGATTGATAGCGTGCACACATACAAACACTAAACATGATGTCAGGTCTAGAAGCAGAAAGATACAAGAGAGATCCGATCATACCTCTGAACTTTTTGACATCTACACACTTACCATGCTCATCCTTATCTAGATTTCCGTTGGTAGGCATTGGAGTGTCAATTGATTTTGAGTCATTCATTCCAAAGCGCTTGAGTAGTTCTCTGCAATATTTTGTTTGACATACTGCTGTACCCTTATCAAGTTGCTTAATTTGCAGTCCTAGGAAGTAATTCAGCTCCCCCATTAGACTCATCTCAAATTCACCCTGCATAACCTTAGAAAATTCTTCGACCAAGTGTATGTTAGTTGAACCAAAAATTATATCGTCTACATAAACTTGAACTAAAAGAATGTGCTTTCCTTTGTGTTTAATAAAGAGAGTATTATCCACTTTACCTCTTGAATATCCATGATCAATTAGAAATTTGCTAAGCCTTTCATACCAAACCCGAGGGGCTTGTTTAAGACCATACAAGGCTCGTTTTAATTTGTAAACATGATCTGGATTTTCAGCATTTTCAAAACCAGGAGGTTGTGAAACATATACCTCTTCATTTATGACACCATTAAGAAAAGCACTCTTTACGTCCATTTGGTAAAGCTTAAAATCATTAGAACACGCATAGGCAAGCAAAAGACGTATAGCTTCAAGGCGAGCAACTGGAGCATAAGTTTCCTCATAGTCTATGCCCTCCTCTTGGTTATACCCTTGTGCTACTAAACGTGCCTTGTTCCTAGTAATCACTCCGTTTTCATCAAGCTTATTTCTAAAAACCCACTTAGTGCCTATGATATGATGATCTCGCGGACGAGGGACAAGTTCCCAAACGTCATTTCTTTTAAATTGATTAAGCTCTTCTTGCATGGCCATTAGCCAAAATTCATCAATCAAGGCCTCTTTGGCATTTTTAGGTTCTACTTGTGAAACAAACGCGAAGTGAGAACAAAAATTACTTATCTTAGAACGGGTCATTACTCCCTTTGAAATGTCTCCCAAGATGTTGTCAATGGGATGGTCTTTTGAGGATTTCCAAGCTGTTGGAAGAACATTCACTGCAGCTGTCTTTTCTTCCTCATTTTCTTCATGACTAGTATCTTCCTCCTTCTCATGGGCAGCTGTTTTGGACTGATCAGTTTCCTCAACAGCTTCCTTGAGTATGTCTTATGTAGATACCCCTGCGTCATCAAAAGAAATACCTTTTCCGACATTTTTCGGATAAGACTCATCAAAAGAAACATGAACAGATTCTTCAACAGTAAGTAAACGCTTATTATACACTCTATATGCTTTACTTGACAGTGAGTAACCAAGAAAGATACCTTCATCCGCTTTTGCATCAAACTTCCCAATATTTTCCTTACCGTTATTCAAAACAAAACACTTACAACCGAATACGTGAAGATGTGACAAGTTTGGTTTTCTTCCTTTCAAAAGTTCATAAGGAGTTTTATTTAAAATAGGGCGAATTAAGATTCTGTTTAAAACATAACAGGCTGTGCTGACAGCATCAGCCCAAAAGTATTTTGGTAATCCACCCTCATTAAGCATTATTCTTGCCAACTCCTCTAAAACACGATTTTTACGCTCCACAACGCCATTTTGTTGTGGAGTTCGAGGAGCTGAAAAATTATGCTCAATACCATACTTGTCACAGTACTTCTCAAAGTGATAATTTTGAAACTCACCACCATGATCGCTACGAATTGTAACTATTTTGGAATTCATTTTGTTTTGGGACAGATTTGCAAAATTCTTAAAAGCAGAAAAAGTTTCATCTTTGCTATGAAGGAATATAGTCCAAGTAAATCTAGAATAGTCGTCAACGATTACAAAACCATAGTAATTTCCACCTAGGCTCTTTGTCCTAGGAGGTCCAAAGAGATCCATATGGAGAAGCTCAAGGGGTCGTGAAGTTGAAATTACATTTTTAGATTTAAAAGAGACCCTCGTTTGCTTTCCCATTTGGCACGCGTCACATAGGTGGTCTTTTGAAAATTTTATTTTTGGTAGACCGACTACTAGATCCTTAGATACAACCTTATTAAGCAAATCGAAATTAACATGCGCTAAACGTCTATGCCAAAGCCAAGAATCATCATTCAAGGTGACTAGACATTTAGTACTTGTTAAAGGTACATCAAAAAGGTCAAGCATATAGATATTGTTTACTCTTACACCCTTAAACACAACGTCCTGTTCAGCATGTTCAATTATGCAGCAAGTTTTTGTAAAAGAAACTTTATAGCCCATGTCACATAATTGACTTATGCTTAACAAATTGTGTTTAAGTCCCTCTACTAGATGGACATTAGAAATAGTAGTGGTGGAGGGATTACCTACACTACCTTTGCCGAGTATAGCTCCTTTGTTATTGTCTCCATAAGTAACGTATCCTTTCTTCTTTGCCTTGAAGTCTATAAAAAGCGATATGTCACCGGTCATGTGCCTTGAGCAGCCGCTGTCAAGAAACCACCTTATATCTGCGGAAGCAAGGCACTCATCCTACAATATCAAAAGAGAGAAGTTGGTACCCAATTTTCATTGGGTCCAAGTGGGTAAGTGCTAACATGGTTGCCTTTTGGCTTCCATTGATAAATACCTTTAGGAACAAGAAATCTCCTAAACTTGCATTTCTCAATGGTATGGCCAGCACGACAACAATAATGACATAAACCATGATGATGTGGTTGTTTATTCTTGTTCATTAAATCCTTTGGAATGAAAGAGTATTTTGCATATGGTGGATTTAACGACTTCTTAAACAACCTAGAGTCAACGACATAAGTGACCTTAGGTTGCAACGCTTTTTCTAATTTGACCTTAAGAGTGTTTACCTCTTTTTGTCAAATATGACAAGCGTCACAATACCTAACTCTACTACATCCATCAATGTCACTATCTTTTGAATTTTCTGCAATACTATCTTTCAACGCTTCTAAATCATTTTGAGCTTTGTATACTTTACCTTCCAAAAATGAAAAAATATGTTTGTCGGAAGATAGTCTTTTAAAAGCATCTACAACTTCATTATGTAGTTTTTCAAAAGCTATTTTTAGTTCGGAAAAAGACATAGAAGAGAAATTATTGTAATAGGTTTGTTTTACCTTTTTGTCATTGTTTTTCTTCTTGTGGTAGGACATATTTTTTGTGTGAGCCATAAGGCACAGATTTGCGGCTTCATCACCATCACTTGAGCTTTGTGTGCTTGATGAATCACTATCACTTTCCCATGCAATGTACGCTCTTCTTTGTTTGCTGTACCCTTTTGGTGAAGCTTTTCTTTGATCCTTATACTTCATAGGGCAGTCCGTTTTATAATGTCCAGATTTACCACAATTAAAACAAGATCCTCTTCCTCTACTCTTCTTGTTCTCTTCTTGTTTCGAATCTGTAGATTGTCTTCGAAACTTCATGAGATTTTTGTCGGAATGCTTGACTCCATTCTTTCGAATGAATCTATTATATCTCCTTACAAACAGTCCCATTTCCTCATCATCCGAATCTTTGTCACTACTAGAATCATTTTCACTTTGCTCTTTTCGTGAGGACTTAGAGCTAGAGGCCACAAGAGCTATTGGCTTCTTCTCTCCCTCTTTGTCTCTTTTCTTCTCCTTTTCCTTCTTACTTTTGTTCTCATATTTTTCAAGACTTTCCAATGCTTGCTGATGTTCTTCCAGCTTTCCAAACAAGGTTGTAATCGTAAGTCTCGTTAGATCGTTGGCTTCCTTAATTGTTGTTACTTTAGGTTGCCATTCCCTGCTAAGACACCTGAGAATTTTATTAGTAGCAATTTCATTGGAAATAGGTTTTCCAAGCGCATTCAATCGGTTAGTTAGATGAGTGAATCTCTTTTGCATGTCGGAGATAGATTCTCCTTGTTTCATGCGAAAGAGCTCAAACTCTTGATTGAGTGTGTTAATCCGGGACTGTTTTACTTCAGTAGTACCCTCATGGGCAACTTCTAAAGCATCCCACATTTCTTTAGCTGTCGTGCAATGAGATACTCGATAATACTCATCAACACCAAGTGCTGAAATTAGCATGTTTCGAGCTCTCCAATCACACGACCACTTTTTCTCATCTTTCTCATTCCAATCATCTTCTGGTTTAGGTACTATGGCGCCAGCCGCATTTGTCATAGTAATTTGAAACAGACCATTTTCAATGGCAGCCCATACTAGCCTATCCACAGAATTTATATGAACTCGCATGCAGTCTTTCCAGTACCCGTAATTTTCACCGTTGAAAATAGGCGCTCTATTATACGCCCCCTTTGGTTCAGAATCCATACTGTTACAGGCAGCCACAGAGCACCAGCGAACCGGCGCTCTGATACCACTTGTTAGACGGTGTGGCTAGTGATCGAGAGGGGGGGGGGGGTGAATAGATCACCTCTTTAAAATTTAACGAATTTAAAGTTTTATCAGAGTTTTTAAAGTTGGCGGAAAATATCAGTCCCGAATCGACATCCGTCTATTCTGAACCGCTACTAGAAAACCGGACACACGAGTTTAATGCTGGATTTGAATAAGAATGACAGAAACTATCAACACCAGAATTTTAGCTAATTGAATGCACTTATCATTAAAGTCTATTTCCAATGAATAAAACCTAGCTAACAATTTTGTCAAATAGTTGGTGTGTATGTGATCAATGATAAACAGCAGTGGAGTTTAGTTAAAGAAGTTTTCTTGCCACTGCTGTCTTGCAAAAGGTACAATCACAACACACTAACTGAAATTGCGAAAACTGTTTGAAACGTAAAGAGGAGTAAGGTAAGAATACAATACGCAGAGATTTGGTAAGGAAGTTCCCCACGTCGTCCTCGCGTGTGGGTACGTCTCCCTCTCAATTTCAAATGAAATTGAGAACTTTGATTATCAATTATTGCCGAATTCGTTGATACAAGGTTATGATAGAAAGACAGAATTCTAAATTCCAAGAACTTCTTCTTGTATGAAACCTCCACTTGATCTGAGCACGATCAATAATTTCCTGCACGAAATTGCAAACAATTCACCGGTTCCACGACCTGCTTGCGAAATCCCCCGATCTCTAAACGCAACGCTGCGGCTGAATCTGTTCTGCAAACGTGACTAACAAACCCGCAAGAACACTCCAGTTCTTAAAGGACAAACCAGTAGGTTTTTCCTCGAAACCCCCTTCAATCTTCAACTCAGCAAGATCCTCGATCGTTCCACTGAAAACCTCAGCTAGATCCTTGATCATACCGCTGAACGTTATCTCTTTGATCCTTTAATCCGAAGAACAAGAATGATTATGTTTTGATGTTCTTGAAGAAAAGTGATTGAGAAGATGAAGAAGATGAAGTCTCTTTCAGGTTTCTATCTTTCAGGTTTCTATCTGCTCTCAAACAACTGCTGCTACACTGCTTTGATCTTGTGTACAATTGTTTTTCCCTCTAAGAATTCGTGTTTTGCACTGCTGTCACAACATCTCTTATATATGCTGAAAAACAGAAACTGTTAGAGCACAAAACAGACTTATGCATTGATACATGAGAGTATGCATCGATGCATACTGTAAGATAAGTGAGTTTTTGGTGAATTGAATTAAGCATGGATCGATGCATAATTCGTATGTATTGATGCATATGACATTTCCACTAACATGTATTGATGCCTAATACGTATGCATTGATACATAGGCTGTTTCAACTGATCATGCATCGATGCAAGGATCGTATGGATTGATCCATAGAGCATTTTGCCTTTCATGTGTCGATACATGACTCGTATGCATCGATGCATACTGAACAAAAAAAAGTTTTGTGATTTACCACATGCTGTATGGATCGATGCATAGGCTTATGTGTTGATGCATACTGACACAAAATGGATTTTATGTGTTATTTTAAGAGATGTATCAATGTAGGTCTTTATGTACAGTTATGCAACAATAGAATGGGATAAAAACACAATAAAAACACAAATGTATCATGTAATGTAATGCACAACCAACATTTGGATGATGATCACACAATTTGCTATCATTCAAAATTAATTCAAAGTAAAGAATTTTCTCACATTATGAACAATAACAAATACAATACCTACTATTTCTCTCCCTTTTAACATCATCAAAATTAAGACAAAGAAAAATAAAGTATAAAGCAAGGTGATAACATAGGAAGGATATTTTATTACAAATGAAAATTAATAGCACAAAATTAGACACTTATCTCCTTCATAAGGATTTAACGTAAAAGTTGATATCAATAATGATGCTTCTTTAAAACATATTTTCAATCAATGAACCTTTTATAACTACCATATCATATGGTCTTGTGTCTTTAAGGATCAATCTTGATTTGACAATGCTAGCATATGACCTTCAAGTACCTACAAAATAATTAGTTACATCTAGATACCCAATTTTCTTTAGGTCCTTTTGGGTTAGATACCTTCCTCACCCATACATACTCACTATAAGGAATACCATAATTTCTTATATGGCAAGCATTAGTAGTATGGTCTTTTTCTTTATAATACAAACAAGTAGGTCTAAAACCATGTTTTCTTTTATAAGGCCTTTTATTATCATTTATAACATGTTTTATCTTCATTGTTGAAGTTGTTAGTAGCCTTTACAAATATGGTTTTACTTGTACTAGGTTTATCAAAGTTAGTAAAACCAAGACCATATTTATCTAACACATTTTCCAAATCAATTTGACCTTTTTCAAAATTCATAATTACTTTGTTTAGTTCAGCAATTTTAGACTCATGAGATGAACAATTATTATATGCTGAATTTTTGATTAAGTCTAACTCCACTTAAGTGTTATTAACCTTTCTTTCTAGATTTAAAATAGTTTTCTTTTGACCTGAACATTTTCTAGAAAGTTTCAAAATTTCATCATGTAATTCATGAAAAGCACTTTGTAATTCATCATAAAATGTAATATCATCAATTTCAGAATCACAAATCTCACGTTCTTCATCACTTGAATGATGTGAGGATACCAATGCCTTGTTTGCATGATTTCATCTAAAGATGAACTTATTTCATTGTCATCCCATGCTACATATGCTCTCTTTTCCCTTTTGTGATTCTTGCTTTTGAATTTATCTTTCTTTTCAAGTGTAGGACATTCACTCTTGACATGTCCCCTTTTTACACATTCAAAACATGTAACTTTCCCGTTGGTGCTTCTTTCAGAATGATCTCCTTTTTCCTTTCTTTTCTCAAGAACTTTTCAAACTTTTTGATAAGATCATCAACATCATAAGTTGATTCCTCCTTTTGACTGCTATCATGAAATTTGAATATGTCTTTAAGGCAACATCTTTTGAATCTTTTACTTGTATTTCATGCTTCTCCAACCTTTAAAGTTCCATTTCATACTTTTGAAGTTTTCCGAACAAGGAAGCGGATATCATGGTAGAAAGACTCTTCTTTTCTGATATCACCGTCACCTTTGGTTGCCATTCCCCGGTTAAAGACCTAAGAACTTTAAGATTTAATTCATCGTTAGTAAAAGTCTTGTCGAGAGCAATCATGTGATTAATTAAGTGAACAAATATCTTTTTTAGAGTAAGTATTGATTCTCTGGGCTGTATTCCGAATAACTCGTACTCTTGACTCAATGTATTCAACCTTGATCTCTTTACGTCAACGATTCCTTCATGAGTTTCCACCAATGTATCCCATATTTGTTTTGTCGCTGTACACGAAGAGACACAAATAAATTCATCCATGCTAAGTGCACTTTGAAGTATATTGATTGCTTTCTAGTCATAGAGTACCTTTTTCTTATCATTTTCTTTCCATGAACTTTTAATCTTTGTTGTCCCAACACCATTGACAGCACTAGTAGGAACAAACAAACCAATTTGTACAACATCCCATATATCATATCCTTGTGCTTCTAGACGAGCCTTCATGCAAAATTTCCAAAAAACAAAGTATACACCACAAAATAATAGAGGCTTGTTATTGTTGCCACCATCTTAAAACACCGAGTTTGCGAAAGCCATTATGGATCACAAGAGCAGATTACTTGAACCTGCTATGATACCAATTGTTAGTTTATGTGCAGTCTCTAAGGGGGGGGGGGGGGGGGGGGTTGAATTAGATTTATTGGAATTTTCTCTATTTGAAGCTTTAACACTGGTTTTGTTATTTTTCAGAGTTGATATGAAAGTAAATATGCTGAAAAATAAATGCAGAAAGTAAAGGACATAACGATATATTATGGTTCCCCTCACAATCTGAGAGTACTCAAGTCCCCTTACTCCCCGTGATAGATTTTCCACTATATCATATCTTTATGTTCAAGCTAGACCAATCCTACAATCTTCTAACATAACCAACACAAGTAAAAAAAAGAAAACAATCCTTTCTTTTTGACTCTCTTGTTTCCATCAATCCTGGACAACAAGGTATACACAAATCTGAGTTTGTAATAAAAGTTATAGCTCTTGAATCAATTGTGTATTAATTGATTTCCTCTTTGTATTGGTCATAATCCAAATATATACACCTAAGTGCTCAGAATAATATGAATGAAACTTTAACGAATATGTATGAAAGTTCACGCAGAAAGTTTAAAAACTTGTTTGGATTATGAGATGTGAAAGTTGTATGTCAAAAAGTCTATTTTGAAATATGAAAGTTTTGTGTCTAAGAGTTTCTCTTTTAAAAACTTAAACCACAAGTATATATACATGCAATATACCATTCTGAAAGAGTGTATATTCATGAAACATTGCCATGTTTGAAGTATGAAAGTTGCAAAACGTTGGAATCAGAATTTTCATGAAAATTTGAAAATTTCGAGCGTGTAACCGATTTTCAAAAAAGGTATAATCGGTTACACCTGATACTTTTTCAAAAATTAAGGTATTTTTAACCGGTGCGAATTGTGGCTGTTTTAAAGTGTTGTTACGGAGGTTTCAAATGCCACAATTTACCAAAAACTGAATTTTTGAAACAATCTTCTGAAAAACAATTTTTACTTTTATGTAACCGGTTACACCTGATATGAAAGTGAAAAAGATTTAAAAATTAGGTTTAAAACAAGTTCCACATGATGTTAAAATGAATGCATGTACAAGATGAAATGATTATGATAATTATGAGTAATTAAGATATATATACATATATATATATATATATATATATATATATATATATATATATATATATATATATATATATATATATATATATATATATATATATATATATATATATATATATATATATATATATATATATATATATATATATATATATATATATATATATATATATATATATATATATATATATATATATATATATATATATATATATATATATATACTTGAATTGTAAAGAATACTCAACCATCTTGATTGCTATAGTCTTCAAGCTTTGACTTCTTTTTATTGATGCGTCTGTTTTCATCAAAACAATAACCAAGGACAAGAAGAACTCTTCTTCATATTCTCCCAGTTTTTGATGATGACAAAACATCCTTTAAAAATTTACTTGTTCATCAATGAGTTGCTTCAATATGTAAGATTTTGAAATGTTGAATGACAACTAGAATCTCCCATATCTTGTGCATCTCCACATTACTTTTGTAATTCAAGACTTTCTCCCCTGAAAATATGATGAAAAAGAACAAATACAATACCTAATATTTCTTCCCCTTTTGACATTACCAAAAATAAGACAAAGCAAAATAAAGTACAAATCAAGGTGATAACATAGGAATGATATTTTATTATAATTGAAAATTAATAACAAAAAATTAGACACTTATCTCCTTCATAAGGATTTAATATCAAAGTTGATATCAATAGTAATGCTTCTTAAAAACATATTTTCAATAAATGAGACTTTTAGAACTACTATATCATATGGTCCTGTGTCTTGAAGGATCCATCTTGATTTGACAATGCTAGCATATGGCCTTCAAGTACCTACAAAACAATTAGTTATATCTAGGTACCCAATTTTCTTTAGGTCCTTTTGGGTTAGATACCGTCCTTACCCATACATACTCACTATATGGAATACCATAATTTCTTATGTGGTAAGCATTAGTAGTATGACCTTTTTCTTTACAATAGAAACAAGTAGGTCTAAAAACACGATTCATTTTATAAGGCCTTTTATAATCATTTACAACATGTTCTATCTTTGATTCTTCATTGTTGATTTTGTTAGTAGCCTTTACAAAATAGTTTGACTTGTACTAGGTTTATCAAAGTTAGTAAAGCCAATAACACATTTATCATTTGAATTTTTTTGACTACTTAACACATTTTCGAAATCAATTTGACCTTTTTCAAAATTCATTATTACTTGGTTTAATTCAACAATTTTAGACAAAAGAGATGAACACTTATTGTATACTTAATTTTTGATTAAGTCTAACTCCACTTGAGTGTTATTAGCCTTTCTTTCTAGATTTAAAATAGTTTTCTTTTGACTTGAACATTTCAAGAAAGTTTCAAAAGTTCATCATGTAATTCATGAAAAGCACTTTGTAATTCATCATAAGATGGAATATCATCAGTTTCCGAATCACAAACCTCATGTTCTTCATAACATGAATGATGTGAGGCTACTAATGCCTCGTTTATATGATTTTCATATGAAGTTGAACTTATTTCATTGTCATCCCATGCTACATATGCTCTCTTTTCCCTTTTGTGATTCTTACTTTTGAATCTATCTTTCTTTAGTGTACCGATTAATACCTAGTTATGCAATTATAACCAAAGCGAAGTTTGTAGCTTTAGAATGATTAATTGATTGTTTATGTGCTTTTTCATGGATCTACATGCTACGAGTCTCCGAATTTTCATATCACAAGTGAGTATTTGCTTGAGGACAAGCAAAGGTTCAAGTATGGGGGTTAATTGATTGTTTATGTGCTTTTTCATGGATCTACATGCTACGAGTCTCCGAATTTTCATATCACAAGTGAGTATTTGCTTGAGGACAAGAAAATGTTCAAGTATGTGGGAGTTTGATAACGTGAAACTATACCATTTATTTTACTTGATTCACGTGCATTGTAGTATAATTTTGTGTATGTTTTATTGTATTATGCCGATGTTGGTGCCTTGTTTCAGGTATTTGTTGATGCAAAACTCATGTGTGAGAAAGAAGTAAAGAAAAGAGAAGAAATAAAGAGAAAGGAAAGAAAAGAAGAAAATGTTGAAAACTACAAGTTCTGGGTTTGTGGTGTTCGCCACGCCCCTTGCCACGTCATTAAGAGTTTAAGTACCATGACGTTCACCATGGCCCTGTGGCGTTCGCCACGGACACGCAGTGCTGTTTTCCAGCAACTGCACATAATATGGTCAAGAATTCTCCCTATTTTCTCTCCACCACTCCCGCACGAATTTAAGGAAGTTCAACCCTACTTCACCAATATAAAAGGCTGAATCAGAAGAAAAAAGGATCCAAGTTTTTCATCATGTAATTTGATTTTTAGTTTTAAGCAGAAACACTCTAAGTAGTGATAGTTCTTCCACATCAAGAGGCTATTACACCATTGTTTTTACTTTTACAAGTTGCTTGGATCAAGCGCGCCGACATCGTTGTAATTTTCCAGTTATTATTTGCACTTGAAGAATCCTCCGAAGTTTAATCCAATTGCTATTATTCATTAGGTTTCTTTTAATTGCTTAATTCTTTACTTTTCGCTTTAATTCCCAAATTTGAATTTTGATTATGTTTATGCCTAATAATTGTATGTGTATGATTAAGTTTAAAATCATGTCCGACTAAACCTTCCGACATCGGTATGTAAGGACCGTCGTTCCGACGGGATTCGCTAATAATTAATGATAATTTTTATGAGTTATTTTTCTGGTTCTGGTTTCCAATTATAATTTAAAAAGGTTTTTACATGAGAGTGAAAAGTCAATAGGGTTATAGATCAACAGAGCGAGAGTTTGAGATTTTAACTGGATAGTGGTTTCTAGGCATTAATCCTAAACACAGCGAGAGCGCTTTAGGATTAATTAGGATTTATCAATTTCCAAAAATTAATTTTAATTCAGGTGGGTGAGCAAGAGCAAAACATTTTGGCTTAAGAGTATAGCTCGAGCCAAGACCACGGGAGTGTGAGGCGAAGTCTTTTAAATTGATTTTCTACTGAAAAGTGATTTACTTTATTTTAATGTTAATTGTTTACCGAATCTTCCAAGAATGATTGATTTACATACCGATGTCTCTTAATTAAATACTTTAATTATATTATTATTTCTAGTTAAATTTTACTTCTCAGTTTCTCTTAATCAATTATGAATGAATTATAAGATTGAATTAGTGAGGAATGCCCATAATCTTGACAAATCACTTGAGCTCCTTAAACCAACACATTTACCTTGTGAAAGAATCAAACAAGACAAAATATATTTTTGTATTTTCATAAGGTTGGTAATGCATAAAAGATACACATATGAGATGTTTGATGCTATGTGTAACACCTCAAAATTTGCCCTCCTCTCTTGGGACTAAGCTTAATATATTGCATATTATTTTAGGTCATTAGGCATTGCATATTGCATATCATGTGGTTACATTGTGCAAGCCATACTCCCAAGTCTTGATCAGAAGATGAGGAAGTCAAAGTGCAAGCCTAGGGTTTATTGACTGATCATTGGCCATCTGAGGATTGGGCTGGAATTAGGGTTTTGTGATTCTCAAAGGATATTGGTCTTCATCTTGATTGAAATGATACATCATCATCATTATGGCTTGTTATCATCAGAAGAATCAAGTGTTGAAGCAGATCCCTTGAGATTAGGGTTTTGACCACTGGTCAACCCTAATCAGTTGTAGTGGGCCAGCCAGGGCATAATCAGGAGATGGGGTTTATGATGGTTGTGGGGTTCATTCTATGATTATATTGAGATAATTGAGGCTAGGGTTTCACCCTTGAGCCATTTCAGTTGAAGATTGGAGCTCAGGTTGATCTATGCATTGCCAGATTCATCTATCAAATGAAAAAGTCAACTGTGGTCAACTATACATGATCTGATGGATGTGGAGGTGGAAATGAGTTGGATGCACTTCATTCATGTTGGGACAAGTGTTATATGACATCTCAAAGCTCAAGAATGGAGAAAATCAAGTCAGGACAAAAACTGCCAAAAATAGAAAGTGACTTGTAATTGAAGTTTCCAAAAATGGAAAGTTTTGGACCTCAAGACCACGTGTCCAAGGAAGCTTCAAATGAAAAATTGTTCAACATGAAAGTTGTAGGTCTTGTTCTCACCTTTCCAAAAAGTCCAAGAACTTGAAAATCCCATGTATGGTTGGAAAATTATGGCTCAGTGAAATTCAAAAATGACCCATAATCAGGAGGCCATAATTTCCACATGGTTTGTCCAAATTGCAAGTTCTTTATATGCACAAACTCCATTTGACATGTGCTTTCATGGTGCATAATTGGATTTTCTCAAAAGTGGTCAATGCAAAAAGTCAAATTTCAACTGGACAGTTAAAATGGACCAGGGGCAAAATTGTCCAACTTGTGAAATAATTGGAATTTTTGAGTGGGGATTTTTGCTACACTTCATAAATGGTATTTGAAAGTTGTTGGAATCATCATAACATGCCTAGGCCTTGTGGTTTGGAATTTGGCTTGTAAAATGAAATTGCAAAAATGGACAAAATGCCATCACATGTGATTTTCTAAAATACACATCCAATGAGAGTGAAACAAGTTGCAATAGCTCATGACAGGTATTTGGAAGTTGTATGAGCTGTCCATGAGGTGGCAATGAGCTGGATTTGGAAAGTACCATTTTGCCCTTACTTGAAAATTAGCCATTTCACTAATCAAATGCATTTGGTTAATTAACATGTTTAAGCTTGGATTAAGGTGGCATATATATTCTTAATCACATTATAATCATAACAGAAAAATCACTTTCCAAAATCAGATCTCAAACTTTCCAAATTCTCTCAAACTCCTCAAGAACACAAAACCTTCAACTTCATCAAACTCTTTGAATTCTTGCTCAATCTGGGAAATTCTTTTTGCATTGATCTCCAATCATCATATGCTCGAGCTGTTTTTGGATTTCATCATCAATCAAGCTTCGAAACTCCACTGTTCAAAGAAGCATCATCAATGGCAAATCGTGATTGTGAGCATTAGGAGCTGTTTCAATCAAACATAATCACATCATTCAACTCCCTGAAGCATCCACTGCATCTGTTTGAGGAGAAGTAGCTCGAATTCCATCAAGAACATCACTGCCATACCAGGTTTCCAAAAATTCGAATCTCACGAATTACTTGATTATTATATGCATTCTGTAGTTCATTGATGGTAGATCATAGTGATGCTTGTGGTTTTGCAAATGGATGACTGTAGGTGAAGAAATCTGGAAATTAGGTTTCGTGTCAAAACCCTAACGCGAGCGATTCATGAGATAGAGGAACTTTTAGGTTAAATTGAGTTGGTATTTGAGATCTACGTGCTTAGACGAGTCTAACGGTTATCCACTTGTCCATTTTGGTGTTGATTTGAGATTTTGATGTTCTTGAGTGTTCTTGTGGATTTCTGGGTTGAGAACGATGATAGTTGAGCGTTTGATCCAAAAATCTGTTTGAAAATTTGAATGGCGTGTTTCCCTCCCCCGCGTCCAGTAATTACGAATGTGCCATTGTCAAATTTCAATTAATTTAATTAATTCATAAAAAATCCTAAAAAATCATTAACACCTTAAATAATTCATAAAAAATTGATAAAAAATCAGAAAAATATAGGAATTTTTTCTTTGACTTCCTTGTTGACTGTAGATGTTTTTTGACCTATTGGTCAAAGTTGTGCTTGGTAATGATTTTGTTTGCCCTAAGGTTGTTTCACATGTGCACATTTTTGATACATTCTACCACATCCAATGTGAAATGCTCATAGTGTGAAATAAATTCTTGAAAATTTTTGTGATGATTGTGGACTGATCAATGTTTATTTACATGTAAATTTCATGGATTTTCGATACCTGGCCATTGAGATGTGAATTTTTGAACTTAGGTGTGATAATGTGTGTCACACCTTATTATGTCAACTTGCTGGATTTTTTTTAGTGATCTATACTTGTTGGATTAATGTGAAATTTTGCATGATGGTTTATTAACATGTTAAGATGCTATGTGAATTTTTGTGGAATTTTATGTGGCATTTTCAAATTGATTGCTATTTTTCATCTCTGGTGGTTGAATTTACAAGTTCATGTGACATAGGTTGGTAGAATCAATGTGAAATGCTCATATGGTATTGTGTGATCATGAAATTTGATATGCTTGTAATAGACACATGATGTGACATCCCTGTTTTGGTCCCACTCATTTCTTTACTGTTTTCATTGACATGTGAATTTTTGAAGTGAATGCATGTGTTGATGTTGTGATTTGGAGCATATAATTGTGTCTGTTTTTGTTGATTTTTATTGACATGGTTCCCTTTGCCCAATTAAGCTGAAATTTGGTGTTCCATACCTGGATTAGGTCCTGTTTAGGTGTAATTTATTTGAGATTTTTTGGATTTGTTTTGATATGGATTTGAATGCAATAGTTCTGTTTGGATGTTTTGTGTTCCATTTGACATAAGTTGACATGTTTTGATCATGAAATGAATATAATGAATGATATGGACATGGGACTAATTGTGTGGGCTTTTGTTTGACATTAATTTGACTTTGGTTAGAGATACCTTGCTGTTTAGGAATTTTTCTTGCCTTGGGACCCTAGGCTTGGCCTAGTGGTCTAGTTTCTAACATTTGATTGATTTTTCAGGATGAAAAGGTGCAATGTGTGTGGAGAATGATCCAAGTCAATTCAATTGATGTTGTTTGATGTTTGTACACTAACATAACTTTGTTTTGTAGGTTGTGAAGTTTGGGCTTGAGCTCATAGCTTGCCTTTGTTGTGCATTAGTTTGTATAGTCTGACTGATTAATACTTGCTGTTTATTTTTGTCTGTCTGAGTACTAACTGTGTTTGACTGTTTCCAGGTACTTTTAGTTGCTCAGTTCCTTGTGAACTTTTGCTTTGCTTTGCTTAAGCAACTTGCATTGAGGTATAACTTCCTAACTTCATGTAGTCTGGAGACCCGGTCTGTTATTTGGCCGGGCAAATGTCTGAAGTCCTCCTTAAGAGGCAATGATTGTGGTTGTTTATTTTTCGTGCCAAGCAGGTGAAAGTCCTCTAAAAGAGGCAATTGGTGGAAGTTAGGGATAAGCAATCTATCCCCCACTATTCTGTGAGTCTTCTCCTTGCTCCCATTACATGGTTGTAGCATTGAGATCACAAGCCCAAGATCCGTGCAGTGCACATTGTGTCAGAGTCTCTGAGTATAGAAGGGTTCCCCCATTCTGGACCCATGCTCATTTGTCAGAAGCTCTCCCTGGTCAGGGATAAGAGCTGTGAGCTCATCCTCACTTCATCCTTTCATCTGCTTCACCTTAGCCTCGTAATGGCAAGGTTAAGAGCAAACCCAGCCCGTACAGACGACCCGCTTTGGCAGTCAAACCTATTGATTGAGCCCCCTTGTTTGGCTATAGTGCGTGCTATGTGGATATCTGATTGACATGCTTGTTTGAGATGCTTGTTCTCATTTGATGTATGCTTATATTCTGTATGCTTGTGTGCTTGCTTCTTTCCTGGATAGGAGTAGTTTGCTTATGCAAGTAGGATAGAAAACTGAACTTAGGGTAACGATGCATGACAACACTAGGCTCGAGTCCAGCTCCCTGGTAGTGCGTCTTCCCCCGGTTTCTGGCTGAAATCTTTTTCCCTTTCAGGGGAACTACATCGCCCTGATCCTCGTTCCAGACGAGGTATGTAGGCAGGGGGTCGTGCGAGACCTCTCCGGGCAACCTTTTTCTTTTTTGTGTGTGTTTACTTGTTATCTGATTATGTTTTGGCTCGGATGCCGACGTAAGTCCAGTGATTGGCTGTCGGGCTCCACGTTTGCCCTTTTGAGTGTGTTTTGGGTTCGGATGCCGACGTAATTCCATTAAGTGGTTGTTGGGCTCCATGTTTGCCACCCTTGTTTGTTTGTGTTGTTTGTGTTGTTTGGCGTGCGTAAGCCGAACTACAGTGGCTCTGATTCTTGTTTCAGGCAAGATATGTAGGCATAAGGTGCGATACCTTATCGAGCTCCCTTCTCTTAACCCCACTTGCGTTCCCTTGTGTGTGTGTGTGATGTTTTAGCAACCTTTTCCTTCTTAGGACGTGGATCCCGTCGAGTACGACGGACGTGAGGGGTGCTAATACCTTCCCCTTGCGTAACCGACTCCCTTACCCTTTCTCTTTGGTCGCAAGACCATTTCCTTTCCAGGTTTCTCTGAGCGTTTCCTTTCCCTATCTTGGGATAAATAACGCGCAGTGGCGGCTCTGTGTGTTGTATTTTCTTTTGAGCTTCGCCGGTTGATTTTCGCGGATGCGACAGCTGGCGACTCTGCTGGGGATGACTACGATGTAGACCTATGCTGGTCCATCGTCCCTAAGCGAGTCCTTCCTAGCGTTCTAGGATTGGTTTGGGTTGCTTATTGTGTTATTTATTGCATTTATTATTCTAACCAGTGTGTATTTATATTTGCATTAATGTCTGCATGCATCATACTATCATGTTGTTGCCGTCCTCTATGCAGGTGGTTCCTCTGTGTGGGGTGGGTGTTCTGAGTGGGGCTAAAACCCAGGCCCGAGTATACACCTAGGACTAGTGTGGTCTCATGTCGCCTCTTTCGTGTTAGGTTAACATGTGCCTGGCGGCGTGATGTACCACAAGCCGGACGAGGTTCATTTGATAGTGCTTTCCTCTGTGGAGTATCCACTTTGGCTTAGTTACTCCATCTGAGCTGTTGACTCTGGTGACCGATCATTTCCCGGATCTTTGGTTTAGACGATCTCAGGAGAGCTGCAATGGCACACCCGAAAGGGCAAACCCATTGAGTATCTCTGCCCGATTGTCGAGACTATTATCCGCCTTAGGGTGACCTGATTAGAATTTACATGTGAGGGGAGGGTGATTATTTCAGATGCATGTTCAGATGGTGACTTTTTGTTCCGTGGATCAGAGTCCTATTTATGAGTCGGATTTATGGCCATTTATTGCCGAGACGCCGGAGTGCTGTCCGTGGACATTTATCAGTGGGGATCCGTTTATTTCAGGATTCCCCGGGCCGAGATATTTATCAGTGGGGATCCGTTTATTTCAGGATTCCCCGGGCCGATTCAGATGGTTGTGGGTGTCTGCTCAGAGACTGATGATGATGATGATGTATCTTTCTTCCGTTTATTTCGGAACCCGTGGGTCTGATTGATGATTGTACATTCCTCAGATGGTTATGATCAGTTCAGAGGCCAGATTCAGTGCAGATGATCAGATGGCTTGGGGGATGGCAACGCATTACATTCATTCATCAGCATCATTACATTTTGCATTAATTGCATCTAACACATGTTTACCCATATGCAGGGACATTTTTGATCGAGATCCTGGTTGAGAGATTTCTTTGCTCAGAGATGAGGACCGGTTTGAAGCCCGATGTTGTCTACAGTTTCTTCGATCCTGAGATTGGTGTGCTGAAGGAGATGATAGCATTGATTACTCCCGACCATGTGGGGATGTTCAGAGAGGCATACGGTAGTATCCTGAAGATGGTTTTCAGACTCACTGATAGTGACAGAAGCGCCATTCATACTCTTCTCCAGTTTTATGACCCGGGGCTGAGGTGTTTCGTATTTCCAGATTATCTGTTGGGACCTCTGATGGAGGACTATGCTAGCATCCTGGGTATTCAGATCCATGATCAGATTCCTTTCCACGTCACTAGATCAGAGCCAGATGTCCTTGGAATTTCACGTACTCTTTATTTGAGTCCGGAAATGGTCAAGGAAGGATTGAAGGAAAAGGGGAAGCTACCCGGGTTTCATTTGAGTTTCTTGGAGGCTAATGCCAAGGAACATGCTGCTATGGGTAACTGGAAGACTGTTTGTGCTCTGATTGCTGTGAGCATTTATGGGATTGTTCTGCTTCCTAATCAGAAGAATTTTGTGGACCATAATGCTATCAGATTATTCATGCAGAGAAACCCTATTCCTACTCTGGTCGGAGATGTTTACTACTCGGTGCATAATAGGAATGAGAAGAGGCGTGGTGGTTTGATCAGATGCTGTTCTCAGTTGCTTTTCAAATGGTTTAAGGGGTATTTGCCTTCTCGAGGTGCCTTTGTTCAGATTGATCCCAGTGTCAAGTGGTCCTTCAGGTTGATGGGTTTGCGGGCTGATGATATTGCTTGGACTCATAATGGTTTGGCTGGAAGGGATTTTATATGTAGTTGTGGGAGTTTACCTAATGTGCCTTTGGTGGGAGTTCAGGGTTGCATTAATTACAACCCAACGCTTCTCAGGAGACAGATGGGGTTTGCTGTAGAGGGTCCTCCTCTCGAGCGAGAGATTCAGGAGTCCTTCTATTTCCCGATTGATGGTAATCAGACCAAACTGAGGCAGATATTGGATGAGTGGCGAGACATTCAGAGGAAGGGTAAGGTTCCATTTGGCAAAGTCAACAGTCGGTATTTTCCTTTGTTCGAGGATTGGTTGCGGAAGAGGATTGAGGCTACATTTCTACCATTTCCTGGAGGTGATCCTGTGTGTCCCATGATTGAGGGTCCAAGTGCTTCTGTCAGCATGGAGGAATTCCTTGAGATGAAGAGAGCCAGAGATCGGTTACTTGCCGAGAAAGCTGAATTGGAGAGAAGTGTTGCTCGGTTTCAGGCAGCTAATCAAGAGATCAAAGTGAAGATGGAAGATCAAGACAAGCGACATGCCTTGGAAGCCAAACGCTTTGAGATGGATACGGCCTACTATGGGAAGATAAGCCAAGCCTTGGCGTCATCCAACAGGGAGCATGACATCACTAAGGATAAGCTGTTCAGAGCATCAAAGGTGATTGAAGATGAGAAGAGAAGGCAAATCTTGGTGAAGGATCAGAGGGACGACAGAGTCAGAAGTCTCATTGCTGAGTGGGAGACCAAGCTGAAGGTCAAGGAAGCAGAAAATTTGAAGATCGTCGCCGAGAGAGATCACTACATGGCAGAGAGAGACCACTACTTCAGGCAGATGAAGATTCATCAGAAAGAAGTGGGGAGACTGCAGCAGGAGAACACCGAGCTCAGGTTCGCCGCAGAGTTCGCGAGGATGGAAGATGAGATAGGGCCATCTGTGGGACCCTCATCGAGCTAGATCTTTCATTTGTGTTTTGGATTACCGTCAGGCTTGTTGACGGAATTCACTTGCTTGTATTTCTTTCCTATTCTGGAGGATTGTATTTGACTTTATTTGACTTGATGTATGACTATGGCACTGATTGTGCCCTATTTGGTTATGTTATGGTGATTTTTCATTCAGTGATTGGTTTTCAAGCTTTATTTGCTTTACCGTATGCACTCACACAAGCACACACATGGTTGGGGGTATCATGCTAAATCACATATCTCCGATCTGCACGACAAAATCAGATGCTGAACATCAGAATATTGATGCCGGATTATTATCTGTCTCAATGATGCCAGGATCGAGAGACAAAGTGTCTTTCATATGGATAGACACTGCATTCATGCATTGATCATAATAACTTGTGTTTTATTTTGCAGGTAACTGTTACTAACGTGCTTGTTTGCTACAGGAATCATTGCTCGCGCTCGTAGAGTCATCCCTTTGCACTCAACACGCCCTCACAGATATTATACCAGAAGGAATACACCCAGACTCATGGAGCTTCCCAGTGCAGATATGCTTGAGCTAAAAGATAAAATGAATGAGTTGATCAACATAATGCAAGGCTTTGCAGTTGGTCAGAAGGCTCTGGCAGACAAGGTTGAAAAGCTCGAGCGGGCTTCTGCAGCAAACAGTGGGGTTAACCTGGATGGAGTCTCCAACCAGGGGCAAGGGTCTCGAGACGGTGGAAAGAGGACGACTGTGGGTCTCGTGAACAATACTGGCGGTCTTGGTGGTGCTGGTGGCCAGCCGGGTCAGAATATGAAAGACAATTTTGTGCCTCCGTTTTATGGTTTTGACGAAGATCAGGAGGAAGATAGAGAGGCTGACCAATTCTCTATGCAGAACGAACCTTTTGTGCCTTACAACGTTCCTCCTCAGAACAAGGAAATTCAGCTGCTGGCTGAGAAAATAAAGGTGCTCGAGAGCTATGCCACTCCTGGAGTGGTGAATATGTCTAACATGGGGCTGGTGGAGGGGATTGTGATCCCACAGAAGTTCAAGGCGCCCAGTTTTGACAAGTATAACGGTAGTTCCTGCCCGGAAACTCACTTACAAGCTTTTGTCCACAAGATCTCTGCATACACAACGGACCAGAAATTGTGGATGTACTTCTTCCAGGACAGCCTGTCCGGAGGCTCCCTGGAATGGTATACTAAGCTGAAATCGTCCAATATAAAGAATTGGCAGGATCTTGGGGATGCTTTCTTCAAGCAGTACCAGTTCAATGCTGACATGGCTCCGAGCCGTACCCAGCTGCAGGGTATGTCTCAGAAAAATAATGAAGGATTCAAGGAGTATGCTCAGCGGTGGAGAGAATTGGCTGCGAGAGTTCAACCTCCTCTCGTTGATCGAGAAATGTCTGACTTGTTTATGGGGACCCTGCAGGGGCCGTTTGCGGAAAGGATGGTGGGTTGTCCTGTCACCAATTTCTCTGATATTGTGGTGGCAGGGGAAAGAATAGAAAGTTGGTTAAAGCTGGGTAAGATTCAGGGTACTGCGTCTGCGTCTTCTTCCGGTTCAAAGAAGCCATTCGGTAATGGTGGGCAGAGGAAAAAGGAAGGAGACACCAGCGCTGTTTATACTCAACGTGGACCCAGTAGGGACCGTTACTTTCAGCACACTGCTGCGGTAACAATCCCTGCTGAGCCGCAATCCGCACCGCAACAACAGCAACAACAGCAACAGAGACAACAACCCTTTCAGCAGAGACAGCAAAGGGCTGGTTATCAAGTTCGGGGCAGAGCACAGGACAGATAATTTGATAGGCCTCCGGTGACCTATGCTTTCTTGTTCAAGAAGCTGCAGGATTTGGGCCTAGTGCAAACCAGAACTCTGGCACCTTTGAGACCTGATCAAAGGCCAGCCAGCTATGACGAGAACGCGAAGTGTAAATTCCACTCAGGTGCGCCTGGGCATAATATTGAGAACTGTAAAGCTTTTAAGCACACAGTTCAAGATTTAGTGGATTCCAAGGCCATTAATTTTGCTCCATCTCCCAATGTCAATGCAAACCCCATGCCTGCGCATGGTCAGAGGGGAGTAAATGCCATTTCTGCGGAGAATAGAATCGGACTGTCTGATGTTGATCAGCTGAAGACGCCTTTGGCTGAGGTCAAGAGGCAGTTGTTGAAAAATGGGGTTTATCCGGGCTGCGGTCGTGTGTGTGCTGAGTGCACTGTTTCTGTGAATGGTTGTGAGCTTCTGCGGAAGTGTGTCCAGGGTCTGATGGACAGTGGTAATATTCTGATTGAAAGGACTGATGAAGAGAAAGAGGAGGTCTCCACTATAACCATTTACTATGACACGGTGGATTTGTCAAACCTTGTGGAGGAGGCTCCAGTTACCATCACGGTACCTGGGCCAATTCCCTATGACAAAGATGATGCCGTGCCGTGGCATTATGGTGGGGAGGTGTATTGCAACGGCGAGAAGGTGGAAGAGCAATCTGCAAGTGAAACCACCGTGCTAAAGGTGGATAATGCCGGTCCCAGTGGTTTCACTCGTAGTGGTAGGCTGTTTGCTCCTGATACTCTGAGGAGGGGGGAAGAAGAAAAAGATAAAAAAGAAAAGGCCGAGGCTTTAGCCAGGGCAAAGGGAAAGGCTGTGGTGGATAATGGTGGTACTCCTGTGATGACACCGGCGCCTGCGGGGTCGGATAACAAATTTGATGATGAGGCTGAAGAGTTCTTAAGAATCATCAAAAAGTCGGAGTATAAACTGGTTGATCATTTGCAGCAAACTCCGTCCAAGATCTCAATTCTGTCATTGCTGCTGAGCTCAGAGGGGCATAGGGAGGCCTTATTGAAAATTTTGAAGAAGGCTTATGTTCCTCAGGAGATCACCATCAATCAGCTGGAGACGGTTGTATCCAATGTGCATGCTAGCCATGGGTTGGGCTTTACGGATATGGACCTGACGGTGGATGGAAGGAAGCACAATAGGGCGCTGCACATCGCTATGGAGTGCAAAGGAGCCGTGCTTTCGCATGTGCTGGTTGATACCGGTTCCTCCTTAAATGTGTTACCAAAGAAAGCCTTGGCAAAGCTTAACTGTGATGGGCTGATTTTGACCCCGACTGATCTGATTGTGCGGGCATTTGATGGGTCAAAACGAGCCGTATTTGGGGAAGTTGAATTGCCGGTGAAGATTGGACCTGAGGTGTTCAAGTCGACTTTCTATGTTATGGACATCCAGCCAGCTTACAGTTGCTTGTTGGGTAGGCCATGGATCCATGCTGCGGGAGCAGTTACATCGACTTTGCACCAGAAGTTAAAGTATATCTGGGAAGGTCAAGTTGTCACCGTTTGTGGAGAGGAGGATATATTTGTCAGCCACCTGTCTTCATTCAAGTACGTGGAGATGGATGGTGAAATATGGGAGACGCCTAGCCAGGCATTCGAAACCGTTAAGGTGGAGAACGCTCTGTTCGCGAAGCAAGAGGAAGAGAAACCATCCATTGCTTCCTACAAGCAGGCTGCTGAGGTGGTTAAGAGTGGAGGAGCTCCTAGTTGGGGCAGAATGATGGAGGTTCCTGAGAAGAAGGACAGATTTGGAGTTGGATATCAGCCCGACCGAGGCTCAGGGCAAGGAAGAGGACGTCGTACGTCGGTAACCTTCACAAGCGCCGGAATGCTGGATCCGGATCACATCTGTATGATGGGTGAAGATTCTGATAGTGACTGCGACATCGACCAATGGATAAAGCCGTGCGCACCAGGGATGGAAATCCAGAACTGGAAGGCCGAAGAGATCATCCGGGTCACTCGCCTTGAAGAGTAATATTTTTCTTGTTTTCAGTTTATATGCATGAAAGCCGTGCGTGTTGCCCGACACGTAATGGTCCATTGTAAGGGCCACCTCATGTTTAAATTTGCAGAATTTTGCATCATTAATAAATGGATGTTTTTCAGTCAAAAAGCGGTGTTCCCTGTTTTTCATTTATTTTTGCAGTTTAAAAATAAAAACAAATAAAAATGGCAATGTTTTCATTTTTCTTTTTCAATTTTTCACACCGGTTCTAAAGCAATGCATGAATCAACATTCATGCAGATGCGATTCCTCTCTGGATCTCATTGATAACAATCCTGTTACACCCTTGTATGATTTCGACAATCCACTCTATCTTGCTGAAGAAGAAGACGAAGAAGGTTGTGAACTGCCAGGGGAATTAGCCAGGTTGTTAAAACAAGAGGAGAAGGTGATTCAGCCACATGAAGAACAGATTGAGATGGTGAATCTGGGTACCGATGAGATTAAGAAAGAGGTAAAAATCGGGGCTGCTTTGGAGGAAAGTGTAAAGAGCAGAATGGTGGCATTGTTGAAAGAGTATGTCGACATCTTTGCCTGGTCTTATCAAGATATGCCAGGGTTGGATACCGATATTGTGGTGCACAAGCTACCATTAAGAGCAGATTGTCCTCCAGTGAAGCAGAAGTTGCGCAGAACTCGACCCGACATGGCGATGAAGATTAAGGAAGAAGTGCAAAAGCAGTGGGATGCTGGTTTCCTTGCTGTCACTAATTATCCGCCATGGGTTGCGAATATTGTGCCAGTCCCGAAGAAAGATGGTAAGGTGAGAATGTGTGTGGACTACCGAGATCTGAACAGAGCTAGTCCGAAGGATGATTTTCCACTACCTCACATTGATGTGTTGGTAGATAATACAGCTCAATTCTCGGTGTTTTCCTTCATGGATGGCTTTTCTGGCTATAATCAAATCAAAATGTCGCCAGATGATATGGAGAAAACAACGTTCATTACACCGTGGGGTACCTTTTGTTACAAGGTGATGCCATTTGGTCTCAAGAACGCCGGTGCTACTTATCAGAGAGCCATGGTGACTTTGTTTCATGATATGATTCATCATGAAATTGAATGTTATGTTGATGACATGATAGCAAAGTCCCAAACAGAGGAGGGGCATTTGGTAGATCTGGCTAAGTTGTTCGACCGGCTGAGACAGTTCAGACTGAGGTTGAATCCGAACAAGTGCACGTTCGGAGTGCGGTCCGGTAAATTGCTGGGGTTCATTGTAAGTGAGAAAGGAATCGAGGTTGATCCTGCAAAAGTAAAAGCAATAAAAGAAATGCCTGAACCGAGGACAGAGAAGGAGGTTCGTGGTTTCTTAGGTAGATTGAACTACATTTCGCGGTTCATATCTCATCTAACAGCCACGTGTGAACCGATATTCAAATTGTTGAGAAAAGATCAAACGGTCAGGTGGAATGATGATTGCCAAGCGGCATTTGAAAAGATAAAAGAGTATTTGCAGGAGCCTCCGATTCTGATGCCTCCTGTGGAGGGAAGACCGTTAATTCTGTACCTGACAGTCCTCGAGGGGTCTATGGGGTGTGTATTGGGGCAGCATGACGAGTCTGGTCGAAAAGAGCATGCCATATACTACCTTAGCAAAAAGTTTACCGACTGTGAAACAAGATATTCACTGCTCGAGAAAACTTGCTGTGCTTTGGTCTGGGCTGCTCGCCGACTAAGGCAGTACATGCTGGTTCATACCACTTTATTGATTTCCAAGATGGATCCGATTAAGTACATTTTCGAGAAGCCAGCATTGACCGGACGGGTTGCGAGGTGGCAAATGATTTTGACTGAATACGATATACAGTATACCTCTCAGAAAGCGATCAAGGGGAGTGTATTGTCTGATTACCTCGCCCAGCAACCCATTGATGATTATCAACCAATGAAGTTTGAATTCCCTGATGAGGACATCATGTTTCTCAAATCGAAAGATTGCGAGGAACCGATCCCGGAGGAGGGGCCTGACCCTGAATCCGAATGGATTCTGATGTTTGATGGGGCCGTTAACGTGAATGGAAGCGGTGTTGGTGCTGTTTTGGTTACGCCGAAAGGATCCCACATTCCTTTTGCTGCTCGGCTAACATTTGAGTGCACCAACAACGTAGCTGAATATGAAGCTTGTATATTGGGGATTGAGGAGGCGATTGATTTGAGGATCAAGAACCTTGTCATTTATGGAGATTCAGGTCTGGTGATAAATCAGGTTAACGGAAAATGGTATACGCATCAGTCTCATTTGGTTCCGTATCGAGATTATACGAGGAGATTGTTGACGTTTTTCACCAAGGTGAAGATGCATCATGTGCCTAGAGAGGAGAATCCTTTGGCAGATGCTTTGGCTACTCTGGCCGCCTTGATTAAGGTGCAGAGGTGGAATCAGTTCCCCAGTGTGGAAGTGGGACGTCTGGATAGGCCGGCTTATGTGTTTGCTGTTGATACAGCACCTGATGATGAGAAGCCGTGGTATTATGATATCAAACGCTATCTTGAGACGCAAGAGTATCCTGAGGGAGCATCCAAGAAAGATAGAAAGACTCTGCGGAGGTTAGCCATGGTATTCTACCTGAATAAGGACGGGGTCTTGTATAAGAGAAATTTTGATTGGGTCTTGCTCAGATGTGTGGATGATGCAGAAGCAAGCCAATTGATGAAAGAGGTTCATGAGGGATCGTTCGGTACCCATGCCAGTGGGAACGCAATGGTGAAGAAGCTGCTGAGGGCAGGCTATTACTGGATGACAATGGAGGCTCAATGTTTCAATTTCGTGCGGAAGTGTCATAAATGCCAGATTTATGCTGATAAGGTGCACGTACCTCCAAATCCTTTGAGCTTAATGTCGTCTCCATGGCCGTTTGCTATGTGGGGCATTGATATGATTGGAAAGATTGAGCCTACGGCTTCGAATGGGCACAGATTCATATTGGTGGCTATTGATTACTTCACCAAGTGGGTTGAAGCAGCCTCTTATACGAACGTGACGAAGCAAGTCGTTGCTCGGTTTCTCAAAAGAGACATCATTTGTAGATATGGGGTTCCCGAGAGAATCATTACTGATAATGGTTCTAATTTGAACAATAAGATGATGGCAGAACTGTGCTGGGAATTCAAGATTGAGCATCACAATTCTTCTCCCTATCGTCCAAAGATGAATGGGGCGGTTGAGGCAGCTAACAAGAATATAAAGAAGATTGTGCAGAAAATGGTGGTAACCTACAAAGATTGGCATGAGATGTTGCCGTTCGCATTGCATGGGTATCGAACGTCGGTACGTACATCTACTGGGGCAACTCCTTTCTCATTGGTATATGGGATGGAGGCTGTATTACCCGTTGAGGTTCAGATTCCCTCTTTGAGAGTCCTGATGGATGTGAAATTGCAAGAGGCTGAATGGGTAAGGACCCGGTATGAAGAGTTGAGCCTGATTGAGGAAAAGAGGCTAGCAGCCATTTGTCATGGGCAGTTATACCAGCAAAGGATGAAGCGTGCTTTTGACAGAAAGGTGCGACCTCGGGTATATCACGTGGGTGATATGGTGCTGAAAAGGATCCTTCCTCCTCAAAACGATCGAAGGGGCCAATGGACGCCGAATTATGAAGGTCCATTCGTGGTCAAGAAGGTTTTCTCTGGCGGAGCCTTGTTGTTAACGACCATGGATGGCGAGGATTTTCCATCCCCTGTGAATGCGGACGCAGTTAAAAAATACTTCGTATAAAAGAGACCCGCTGGACGAAAAGAACAAAATAGTCCAGGTAAAAATGGGCATCCCGGCGAACCAAAAACAGAAAAAGGTTCGGGCAAAAATTAGGGATAAAATGAGAAAATTGTACACCCGGCAAGTCGGAAACCTGAGAAGGCGACTTGGGCAAAAAAGGGTATCCCGGTGGACTGAAAACCCGAAAGGGCGGTCCAGGCAAAAGAGGGATTGAAACGAACAACTGCGTCCAGCATGATCGTTTGCGCTTTGGTTAAAGCATCACGGATAATACCCGGTAGGGATCAGTCGGAATCATCTTGTTCAGAAGGCAGAAAGCATGGAGAGTCTGAGGACATATGGGGTGTAACCGAGTTGGAACTCGATGAGATTACGGGTTTCACATTGCCATTAGGATAGATTTTTCCTTTTGTGCAGTTACCTCTTTTCAGGAATTGCTTCCTTTGTATTGCTCATTTGAGCCACACTTTTCCAAATCAATAAAATGCATATTCAGTCAAATAATTTTGTTTTTTGTTTTCATTACCGCTTTGATTGCAAAAACATCCAGATTTTTGATAAAGAATTTTGCATTTTTAAGACATACAGGTCCCTTCCAATGCATGTTTATAAGATTGGAAGCTGAAATCTTATTTGGAAGGTTGAGTGACCCAAGTGTTGAAATCTTGACACGCCTGGGGCACGGTTTTATCTAATGATTTGTTTTGCAGGAACTGTTGGATATTTTCACTCACTTGCAGGTTGTGATGTGGAAGCTTTGTAGCAGATCCCCAGAGAGTTCGCTCAGGAACTAATGAATGAAAGAATGACGAAGACGTTGCAGCGTACAACGATCCTTGATGGTAATCAAGAAGACTCTTCAAAGTCGAAAGGCTTGAAAGTATGTAATTCCCCGCAGAGTTCGATCAGGGACAGATGAATGGGTAAAAGAGAGGACGGAGAGACGACGAGAGATGTCCGATGACCTTTGAAATTAACCAAGAAGACTCTTCAAAATCGAGAAATTGAAATTTCTGTATAATTCCAGGAGTACGTTCTCGTCGAGCGCGGAACGAGTTGGAATACAAGATGATGGAGCAGAAAAGGTCCAGACGAGTCTGGGAGTTCTCAAAAGTGGAAAGCTGATACGAGATTGGGAGGTGGATACCATGGTTCGACGAGTCGGCGGGTGTTCTGTACCAACTTTTCTCATTTCCCAGCTAAGTCCCCAAGCAGAGTCATAGGACTAGCTCCCCAGCAGATACAAGGTCTGTGGACTGCTCCAGCCGAGTCAGGATGGTTATCCCGGACAGGTTAAGACGGTGTTTCCTCAGCAGCCAGGCCAGAAGGTTGTTATTCCCCGAGTGGAGCGGGTCTTTTTCGAAGAAATATATCTCCAGCGGTGTTCATCCCACCAGTGGATTGAACAAGTTCCCGTAGTGGACGGATTTTGCATGCCCAGCTGAGTAGGTTCTACCTATGGATGGCATGGGTTGTCCCCAGCGGAGTGGTATGCGTTTCCCTAGCGGGATCAGGATGGTTATCTCCAGCAGATGATAGAGTGATGCATCCCCAGTTGAGCCTGGAGGTTGCTATTTCCCAGCGGAGTATCTGTGAGCATTTCCCCAGTGAAGTCCGCAGGTATCTGTGAGGGTCTTCCCGAAGCGGAGTCGGGATTGATATCCCTAGCAAGTCAAGATTGTTGTATCCCCACAGAGTGTTGGTGGTGCTTATCCCCAGCGGCTTCTCGAGTGGATTGGGTGCAAAGAAGGTTCTTCCCCAACAAGGGTTGCCTTTTCCCAGCAGCAGTGATTCCCCAGCAGGGTGGAGTTGGAGTAATGGCGAGTTCCTCAGCAGAGTGTCTCGTATTCCCCAAAGGAGTCCCTTGAGGGGGATATTTCTTTTTTATGCATTCATCATGAAAAAATAGCATGGCATATTGCATAGAAAAATAATAATCGCGTAGCATTTCCATAATTATGGAGCATTACGCAGAGAAAAATCGATCATTCATCATTGCAAGCATAAGCTAGTCTCAAACCGTGGTTACTGTTCGAGAAGTGGTTTTGCCCAAAGGTGAAGAGGTGTTACTCCGAGGAGTTCAACATCGTGATTGAATCGAAGATATTCCCTAGTAGTGCGATACTGGAGTAATTGTTTTCCGTCAAGCCGAGATGGGAAATGTTTGGCGTTCAGCGCAATTCAAGCCGTGGTTACCGCTTGAAGCTTTGGTGCACCAAGTGGTGAGGATGTTACTCTGAGGAGTCTAGCATCATGACGTCAGATCAGCAGTGTTCCCCAGTAGTGCGATATTGGAGGAAATGTTTCCGTCGGACGGAGATGGAAATAAAACCAGAGGACGTTACGCGATCAGCGCGATTCCGGGGTTCAAATGGAGAAAAGGAGATACTGAGGTATTTTCTGGGGTTCAAATGGAGATGGAGTTGAAGATTATATCCGGGATGAGGTCCTTAGGATTATCTGCTGTTCATGTGTTACCTTAGACTCTGGCCGAGGCCAATGGAGGTCGTTAAAGGTGTCTTCCGAGGAAGAGATACACATGCTACCTTCTTTATGAAGGTTTACCCTCTGACATGTCGCCCTCAGAGTGGTTTGGTGTTATTTCCGACGTTGCCAGCGGAATTATCACGAGAAATTGGAGAAAAGGAAATGTTGAGGAATTTTCTGGGGTTCAAATGGAGAAAAGGAAATGTTGATGCATTTTCTGGAGACGGGGTTCAAACGGAGAAAAGGAGATGTTGAGGCATTTTCTGGAGAACGGGGTTCATATTGGCGATCGCGAGTTATCGTCAGGCGACTGGGGTTCAAACTGGAGATTGGGGTTCATTATTTTGGCAAACAGGAGAATGGGGTTCAAATGCAGAGATCCGAGGGTCGTTTGCGCAGAGAAAATTTCGGGGTTCAAGAAAATGGAAAAAGCGCAGAGAAAATTTCGGGGTTCAAGAAAATGAAAAAAGAGCAGAGAAAATTTCGGGGTTCAAGAAAATGGAAAAAAGAAAAGAAGAAAATTTCGGGGTTCAAGAAAAGCATAGAAAAAGGAGAATAATAATCCCGAGTGGATGTGTGGTGTTCAAACCATGGTTATCCCTGAGTTACCATTTATTTTGGTGTCCAGGTCGACGTTTTTCAAGTTTGTTTCTTCGCCGATTCTGACAGGCGTTGTTAATTATTATCCCATCAGAGTGCAAATTGTTCGTCTGTTTCTTGGTATTCAATCACTCTTCATCCTGATCATCCGAAAGCCGAGGCTATTTCATATCGACAGGTTCACAGTGGATTGAATAGGGGCAGCTGTAACACCTCAAAATTTGCCCTCCTCTCTTGGGACTAAGCTTAATATATTGCATATTATTTTAGGTCATTAGGCATTGCATATTGCATATCATGTGGTTACATTGTGCAAGCCATACTCCCAAGTCTTGATCAGAAGATGAGGAAGTCAAAGTGCAAGCCTAGGGTTTATTGACTGATCATTGGCCATCTGAGGATTGGGCTGGAATTAGGGTTTTGTGATTCTCAAAGGATATTGGTCTTCATCTTGATTGAAATGATACATCATCATCATTATGGCTTGTTATCATCAGAAGAATCAAGTGTTGAAGCAGATCCCTTGAGATTAGGGTTTTGACCACTGGTCAACCCTAATCAGTTGCAGTGGGCCAGCCAGGGCATAATCAGGAGATGGGGTTTATGATGGTTGTGGGGTTCATTCTATGATTATATTGAGATAATTGAGGCTAGGGTTTCACCCTTGAGCCATTTCAGTTGAAGATTGGAGCTCAGGTTGATCTATGCATTGCCAGATTCATCTATCAGATGAAAAAGTCAACTGTGGTCAACTATACATGATCTGATGGATGTGGAGGTGGAAATGAGTTGGATACACTTCATTCATGTTGGGACAAGTGTTATATGACATCTCAAAGCTCAAGAATGGAGAAAATCAAGTCAGGACAAAAACTGCCAAAAATAGAAAGTGACTTGTAATTGAAGTTTCCAAAAATGGAAAGTTTTGGACCTCAAGACCACGTGTCCAAGGAAGCTTCAAATGAAAAATTGTTCAACATGAAAGTTGTAGGTCTTGTTCTCACCTTTCCAAAAAGTCCAAGAACTTGAAAATCCCATGTATGGTTGGAAAATTATGGCTCAGTGAAATTCAAAAATGACCCATAATCAGGAGGCCATAATTTCCACATGGTTTGTCCAAATTGCAAGTTCTTTATATGCACAAACTCCATTTGACATGTGCTTTCATGGTGCATAATTGGATTTTCTCAAAAGTGGTCAATGCAAAAAGTCAAATTTCAACTGGACAGTTAAAATGGACCAGGGGCAAAATTGTCCAACTTGTGAAATAATTGGAATTTTTGAGTGGGGATTTTTGCTACACTTCATAAATGGTATTTGAAAGTTGTTGGAATCATCATAACATGCCTAGGCCTTGTGGTTTGGAATTTGGCTTGTAAAATGAAATTGCAAAAATGGACAAAATGCCATCACATGTGATTTTCTAAAATACACATCCAATGAGAGTGAAACAAGTTGCAATAGCTCATGACAGGTATTTGGAAGTTGTATGAGCTGTCCATGAGGTGGCAATGAGCTGGCTTTGGAAAGTACCATTTTGCCCTTACTTGAAAATTAGCCATTTCACTAATCAAATGCATTTGGTTAATTAACATGTTTAAGCTTGGATTAAGGTGGCATATATATTCTTAATCACATTATAATCATAACAGAAAAATCACTTTCCAAAATCAGATCTCAAACTTTCCAAATTCTCTCAAACTCCTCAAGAACACAAAACCTTCAACTTCATCAAACTCTTTGAATTCTTGCTCAATCTGGGAAATTCTTTTTGCATTGATCTCCAATCATCATATGCTCGAGCTGTTTTTGGATTTCATCATCAATCAAGCTTCGAAACTCCACTGTTCAAAGAAGCATCATCAATGGCAAATCGTGATTGTGAGCATTAGGAGCTGTTTCAATCAAACATAATCACATCATTCAACTCCCTGAAGCATCCACTGCATCTGTTTGAGGAGAAGTAGCTCGAATTCCATCAAGAACATCACTGCCATACCAGGTTTCCAAAAATTCGAATCTCACGAATTACTTGATTATTATATGCATTCTGTAGTTCATTGATGGTAGATCATAGTGATGCTTGTGGTTTTGCAAATGGATGACTGTAGGTGAAGAAATCTGGAAATTAGGTTTCGTGTCAAAACCCTAACGCGAGCGATTCATGAGATAGAGGAACTTTTAGGTTAAATTGAGTTGGTATTTGAGATCTACGTGCTTAGACGAGTCTAACGGTTATCCACTTGTCCATTTTGGTGTTGATTTGAGATTTTGATGTTCTTGAGTGTTCTTGTGGATTTCTGGGTTGAGAACGATGATAGTTGAGCGTTTGATCCAAAAATCTGTTTGAAAATTTGAATGGCGTGTTTCCCTCCCCCGCGTCCAGTAATTACGAATGTGCCATTGTCAAATTTCAATTAATTTAATTAATTCATAAAAAATCCTAAAAAATCATTAACACCTTAAATAATTCATAAAAAATTGATAAAAAATCAGAAAAATATAGGAATTTTTTCTTTGACTTCCTTGTTGACTGTAGATGTTTTTTGACCTATTGGTCAAAGTTGTGCTTGGTAATGATTTTGTTTGCCCTAAGGTTGTTTCACATGTGCACATTTTTGATACATTCTACCACATCCAATGTGAAATGCTCATAGTGTGAAATAAATTCTTGAAAATTTTTGTGATGATTGTGGACTGATCAATGTTTATTTACATGTAAATTTCATGGATTTTCGATACCTGGCCATTGAGATGTGAATTTTTGAACTTAGGTGTGATAATGTGTGTCACACCTTATTATGTCAACTTGCTGGATTTTTTTTAGTGATCTATACTTGTTGGATTAATGTGAAATTTTGCATGATGGTTTATTAACATGTTAAGATGCTATGTGAATTTTTGTGGAATTTTATGTGGCATTTTCAAATTGATTGCTATTTTTCATCTCTGGTGGTTGAATTTACAAGTTCATGTGACATAGGTTGGTAGAATCAATGTGAAATGCTCATATGGTATTGTGTGATCATGAAATTTGATATGCTTGTAATAGACACATGATGTGACATCCCTGTTTTGGTCCCACTCATTTCTTTACTGTTTTCATTGACATGTGAATTTTTGAAGTGAATGCATGTGTTGATGTTGTGATTTGGAGCATATAATTGTGTCTGTTTTTGTTGATTTTTATTGACATGGTTCCCTTTGCCCAATTAAGCTGAAATTTGGTGTTCCATACCTGGATTAGGTCCTGTTTAGGTGTAATTTATTTGAGATTTTTTGGATTTGTTTTGATATGGATTTGAATGCAATAGTTCTGTTTGGATGTTTTGTGTTCCATTTGACATAAGTTGACATGTTTTGATCATGAAATGAATATAATGAATGATATGGACATGGGACTAATTGTGTGGGCTTTTGTTTGACATTAATTTGACTTTGGTTAGAGATACCTTGCTGTTTAGGAATTTTTCTTGCCTTGGGACCCTAGGCTTGGCCTAGTGGTCTAGTTTCTAACATTTGATTGATTTTTCAGGATGAAAAGGTGCAATGTGTGTGGAGAATGATCCAAGTCAATTCAATTGATGTTGTTTGATGTTTGTACACTAACATAACTTTGTTTTGTAGGTTGTGAAGTTTGGGCTTGAGCTCATAGCTTGCCTTTGTTGTGCATTAGTTTGTATAGTCTGACTGATTAATACTTGCTGTTTATTTTTGTCTGTCTGAGTACTAACTGTGTTTGACTGTTTCCAGGTACTTTTAGTTGCTCAGTTCCTTGTGAACTTTTGCTTTGCTTTGCTTAAGCAACTTGCATTGAGGTATAACTTCCTAACTTCATGTAGTCTGGAGACCCGGTCTGTTATTTGGCCGGGCAAATGTCTGAAGTCCTCCTTAAGAGGCAATGATTGTGGTTGTTTATTTTTCGTGCCAAGCAGGTGAAAGTCCTCTAAAAGAGGCAATTGGTGGAAGTTAGGGATAAGCAATCTATCCCCCACTATTCTGTGAGTCTTCTCCTTGCTCCCATTACATGGTTGTAGCATTGAGATCACAAGCCCAAGATCCGTGCAGTGCACATTGTGTCAGAGTCTCTGAGTATAGAAGGGTTCCCCCATTCTGGACCCATGCTCATTTGTCAGAAGCTCTCCCTGGTCAGGGATAAGAGCTGTGAGCTCATCCTCACTTCATCCTTTCATCTGCTTCACCTTAGCCTCGTAATGGCAAGGTTAAGAGCAAACCCAGCCCGTACAGACGACCCGCTTTGGCAGTCAAACCTATTGATTGAGCCCCCTTGTTTGGCTATAGTGCGTGCTATGTGGATATCTGATTGACATGCTTGTTTGAGATGCTTGTTCTCATTTGATGTATGCTTATATTCTGTATGCTTGTGTGCTTGCTTCTTTCCTGGATAGGAGTAGTTTGCTTATGCAAGTAGGATAGAAAACTGAACTTAGGGTAACGATGCATGACAACACTAGGCTCGAGTCCAGCTCCCTGGTAGTGCGTCTTCCCCCGGTTTCTGGCTGAAATCTTTTTCCCTTTCAGGGGAACTACATCGCCCTGATCCTCGTTCCAGACGAGGTATGTCGGCAGGGGGTCGTGCGAGACCTCTCCGGGCAACCTTTTTCTTTTTTGTGTGTGTTTACTTGTTATCTGATTATGTTTTGGCTCGGATGCCGACGTAAGTCCAGTGATTGGCTGTCGGGCTCCACGTTTGCCCTTTTGAGTGTGTTTTGGGTTCGGATGCCGACGTAATTCCATTAAGTGGTTGTTGGGCTCCATGTTTGCCACCCTTGTTTGTTTGTGTTGTTTGGCGTGCGTAAGCCGAACTACAGTGGCTCTGATTCTTGTTCCAGGCAAGATATGTAGGCATAAGGTGCGATACCTTATCGAGCTCCCTTCTCTTAACCCCACTTGCGTTCCCTTGTGTGTGTGTGATGTTTTAGCAACCTTTTCCTTCTTAGGACGTGGATCCCGTCGAGTACGACGGACGTGAGGGGTGCTAATACCTTCCCCTTGCGTAACCGACTCCCTTACCCTTTCTCTTTGGTCGCAAGACCATTTCCTTTCCAGGTTTCTCTGAGCGTTTCCTTTCCCTATCTTGGGATAAATAACGCGCAGTGGCGGCTCTGTGTGTTGTATTTTCTTTTGAGCTTCGCCGGTTGATTTTCGCGGATGCGACACTATGCAAATGATGAAAATGAGATTGGGTCTTAGGGGTAAAAATTAGGGTATGACAGATGGCATAAACCCTAAGCAAGTCGGACCCCAGTTAAGGAGATATTGTTATGAGATGTAAGCAAGTCATATCCGGTCACATAGTGATTGTGGTAGGTGTGAAGGAGAAGGGCGATCCAAAATGCAATGGAATTTAAATTCTTCTCCTTTAGTGATCCTTACGAATGTGAATGACCAGTGATAGAATCGTTACCTCTTATGGCGATTGAAACCTTTGAAGCAGATCTACAGAGCGATCACAAAAGTTGAATGATGACAACGCCTCTACTTAGTCCACACGAATGAATTCCTTCAATCTCAGTGCTAGCTGCTACGAATGAAGGCTTTGAGTGAGAGAGAGAGAGAAACAAAATTGCAACTGCACAAATGCTTATGCACAAGGCTTCTATTTATAGAACCACTTGTGTGGGATGCAAGCTAAAAAGCCCACTTAAGTGTATGTGGCCCATATCTTATAATATGCCAGAATCACTTAAGCGCGTGGTACCTTACCATATTTTGTATTCTACTTAAGTACATTGTACCTTACGATGTTCTACAATTCACTTACGTGCACCGTACCTTACGATGTTCCTTAGTTACTCTATCTCTGATCAATCCATCCTTTTGTGTGTGACCCTGTAGGTTTTCGCGGCATTGTCAATTATATTAAATCACGTATTTAACATAATAAACACTGAGCATTATCTAGCAACACATCACTGCTACCCAAGACACGAAAATGTCATGTGATCTGACAAATCCTTTTGTGATAATACTTATGTGTACAATTACCCTTTTGCCCTTATGTCTATATTGAACACAAGGCATAGACCGTGTCATCCTTGTCCAGTTCAATATTGGGCCCATAGACATTTATCCTGTTACGCAGGATGGGCAAATTCCATCTAGGTTACTCATGTCCCTCAGCATGCTTTGTGGAGTACCCATCAACTGTCTTTATGGTCATCCAATTACGGATAATGTTTGATCATCAATAAGGCACTCAACTCTATATCTAGGGTCCATAATGGTTTCAGGTCGAAGGGTGGTATACAACATTATCACCATGAGAATAACTTATGACACTTTGCATAACATTCTATAGAGTATTCTCATAGCGGATCAATCCAATATAAATATTACTCTTAATATTCATACCTATGTTTAAGACTTGATAACTCCTTATCCATGACCCATGAGATGTGATTATCAGTCTATATACATAATTGTCTTAATGCTTTAATGTTATCCCACTTCACAATAAAGCTCGACTACAGATACTTTAAGAATAATGTCCTTATGTTTAATGTGATCTCATGATTAAGTCACACTTGATACATTAAACAGACTAGCTATTCTAGGGACTTCATTAAACAAACATAATAAAGAAAAAACCTTTTATTATTAATAAATAATTCGATATAAGTACCAAAAGTATTGGCCTCCAGGGCTTACACCAACAACCTCCCACTAACACTAGAGCCAATCAAGCATACCCCTAATACTCATAGATCTAGTATGGCCATCATGCTTCTGCTGTGCAAGAGGCTTTGTCAGTGGGTCAGGAATATTGTCAAGTGTAGGTACTCTGCATATTTTCACATCTCCTCTATCTATTATCTCTCGAATGAGGTGATAACGCCTGAGTATGTGTTTGGATCGTTGGTGAGATCTAGGCTCCTTAGCTTGTGCTATAGCACCATTGTTATCACAATAGAGACCAATGGGATCCACAATGCTAGGAACTATGCCAAGTTCACTAATGAACTTTTTGATCCAAACAGCTTTCTTTGCTGCACTTGAGGTAGCAATATACTCGGCCCGGTTGTAGAATCAACAATTGTATCTTGCTTTGAACTTTTCCAGCCCACAGCGCCACCGTTTAAGCAAAATGCATAACCAAATTGCGATCTAAATTCATCCTTATCTGTCTGGAAGCTAGCATCGGTGTATCTAGTTACAGCAAGCTCTTCCTGACCTTCATATATCAAGAATGAGTCCTTAGTCCTTCACAAATACTTAAGGATATTCTTGACAGCTATCCAATGAGCATCACCGGGATCAGATTGGTACCTACTCGTTGCGCTTAAAGCATACGAGACATCTGATCGAGTACATAACATGGCATACATGATAGATCCTATTGGAGATGCATATGAAGTCTGAAATTCTAGTTATCAGACTTTAGATGTCACTCGGGTTGTTATGACATCCAATTCTGCACAGACAAGAATTATGCAGAACTTAAAAGCAAGTGCAGTAAATAACACAAGTAATTGTTTACCCAGTTCAGTCCAACATGACCTACATCTGGGGGCTACCAAGCCAGGGAGGAAATCCACTATCAGTAGTATTAATTCAAAGCTAAACTCACCCGTTTACAACTTGTCACTTAATCCCTACCCAATGCAATTTCAATCTTACACTAAGATCAGAGTTCCTACTCACTCCCCCTAAATCACCTCAGTGATTACTACCTTTAATCAATATTAAAGACAACTTTGAAGTCACACTTCAAACAACTCTTGATTGTGCTTTACAGCTTTAATCAAGATACACATCACTCACGCTTAAAAGCTTTGAGCGACACAACACTTACAACTCAATGAACACCCTATGCCAAAGCAATCATCTACGTGATAATGGCTTGGCTTACAAGATATGTCTAATACAAGACTCACAAAAATACAGTAGTGAAGTATGATGGACACACTAAATCTTCACGCCTCAAAATCCCCATTTCTGAATGAAGGAGCGACTTCCTTTTATATTGCAGTACTTGGGCCTTTGCACTTGTATTCTCCTGAATTTAAGGTCACGCGAGTTCCCCTAAATTCCACATCTAGGTTACTAACAAATAGGCTATTTGTTAGGTTCATTAAATGTAGCTTGGTTGTTGATTTCCTGGATTTTCTCTCAGCTGTTGAATCCCTGAAGAATAGCCTGAGAAAAAGCTGAAATAGAAAACTGAACAACCTACAATATAGCATATGCTGTCAGGAATGAATGTCACGACATTCAGCTTGACATCAAGGATCATATGCTAAGTCTGTTTTTCCAGAAAACAGACTGTACAATTTTGCTGACCTGTACATGACCAAAATGACCATTCTATAGTAACAACTTACATTAATAAATGTCAAAGTATCCAATTTGACATTTACACATTTGGCCTAAAGTTAGTTCTGTTATCCTCTTGAAGAACAAACTAAGAAACATACTGAAGTGTACCAGAACACCACTCTGTCTATTGTTCAGTATATGCTGTCAATGATGAATGTCATAACATCCAGTTTGACATTCAGTCAGTAGGCCTTATGCCAGGTATGATATTTCCTTGATAACCAGACTGGAATTAAATACTAAGTTCTAACAGAACACAAGCTGTTCTATTCCTTAGTATCTGTTGACAGGAATGAATGTCACAACATCCAGTTTGACATTCAATAAATCCTGTATTAGCTAATCCTGCAGTAACTACTCAAGTGTGTCATGACATCAGTCAAGACATCAGAGTACAATTAGATATTCTAACCTACAATGCAGTCACACATACACACCATGTCATGACATCAGTCAAGACATTAGAATCCAGCTAGTGTTTTACCATATAATGCAGCCAATTAAGCACCTACAAACTCCCCCTTTGGTAAATTTTTGGCTAAAAGACTTTGATCCCCATAACAGAGTTCATAGCAGTGGAATCACACATCTAGCAGGAAATAAACCTAGCTAATACACTCAGAGCGGCAACACACTCACACACATGGAAGTTAAGTAAAACTTCACATAACAGCACACATACAAAAGTTAAATAAAAACTTCTAATTGCAGCACACATCAGCTGCAGGGGAGGGAATCTTCGAATCTGTCATGAACGTCTGTTTTTAATAGACCAATCTGTTGTCTGGGGTATCACCACTGTTACTCCCCCTTTTTGTCAGAAATGTTGCCAAAGCCAACAACAGAAACAAATGACAGACTTACAGACTTGGTTTTACTTCACAGTTTCAACCAAGTTGGCACCCACTTGATCTTGCTTCACAGCTTTGATCAAGTAATCACCCACTTTTGCTTTACTGTTGGTACAACCATATCAGATGCCATGACTTTGTTTCTGACATCCAGAACCACTCCTGCATGAACAACGTCCTTGGATTCCTGCAGGTGCATAGGCTTTCTCACGTTAGAGTGTCTCCTTACCCTCTTGTTGCCACACTTGTTGCAAGTGGTATAGCTATGATCTGTTGACCAATCAGAACATAGTTCCAATAAATATATTCCAAACATCATTGGTTGCTATAAGGTCTCAGAGAGACATATTCCCAGTTTGCCCCTTAAATTTTCAAACTGAGTAGCATCCAGAGCCTTTGTAAATATGTCAGCCAGTTGCAGTTCAGTGGCTACATGTTCCAAAGTGATCACCTTGTCTTCCACCAGATCTCTGATGAAGTGATGTCTAATATCAATATGTTTGGTCCTGCTTTGTTGGATAGGATTCTTGGAAATATTGATGGCACTGAGATTATCACAGAATAATGTCATGACATTTTGAGTGACATTGTACTCAGTGAGCATCTGTTTCATCCACACCAGTTGGGAACAACTGCTTCCAGCAGCTATGTATTCAGCCTCTACAGTGGACAGGGATACACAGTTCTGCTTCTTGCTGAACCAAGATATGAGATTGTCTCCCAAGAAGAAACATCCTCCTGATGTGCTTTTTCTGTCATCAGCACTTCCAGCCCAGTCAGCATCACAGTACCCAAATAGGACGGGCTCAGACCCATGTGAGTACAGCATCCCATAGTCACAAGTCCCATTGATGTACTTGAGAATCCTTTTGACTTGATTCAAGTGGCTCACCTTAGGCTCTGCTTGGTATCTCGCACACACTCCAACTGCATAAGAAATGTCAGGTCTACTTGCAGTTAGATATAGTAGACTGCCTATCATGCTTCTATACAAGCATTGATCAACACTAGGCCCTCCATCATCTTTGGTTAACTTCAGATGAGTAGGAGCAGGAGTCCTTTTGTGCCTAGCATTATCCATACCAAACTTCTTAACGATGTTTTTGGCATACTTGCTTTGGGAGAGAAACATAGAGTCCTCCATTTGGTTGACTTGCATTCCAAGAAAGTAGGTTAGTTCCCCAACCAGACTCATTTCAAACTCGGATTGCATCTGTTGAACAAAATGTGTTACCATTTGTTCTGACATACCACCAAAGACTATATCATCCACATAGATTTGAGCAATCATGATTTTTCCATCTTCATCCTTCACAAACAAGGTTTTATCTATTCCACCTTTTCTGTATCCATTTGAGGTCAGAAATTCGGTCAACCTATCATACCATGCTCTAGGTGCTTGTTTCAACCCATACAAGGCTTTCCTTAACTTGTATACATGCTTAGGTTGGTTAGGATCACAGAACCCTTTAGGTTGTTCCACATAGACTTCTTCATTCAAGTAGCCATTTAAGAATGCACTCTTTACATCCATTTGGAATAGTTTAAACTTCAGAATGCATGTTACCCCTAACAGCAATCTGATGGACTCAAGCCTAGCCACAGGAGCAAATGTCTCATCAAAATCAACCCCTTCAACTTGAGTGTATCCTTGAGCTACTAGTCTTGCTTTATTCCTAGTAATTACTCCTTTCTCATCAGATTTGTTTTTGTAGATCCACTTGGTACCAATGATGTTGGTCCCTTCAGGTCTTGGAACTAGCTCCCATACTTCATTCCTTTTGAACTGCTCAAGTTCCTCTTGCATGGCATTGGTCCAGTATTCGTCAGTCAGGGCTTCTTTCACATTCTTTGGTTCAACCTTGGATACAAAGCAGGAATTTGAGCTTATTCCCCGTGACCTGGTAGTCACACCACTATTAGGATCCCCTATGATAAGATCCTTAGGGTGGTCTTTCTGAATTCTGATAGATGGCATTTTGGTGGTTGCATCTACTTCACTTTCAGGAGGAGGTTCCTGTACTTCTTCAGACTTGACTGGAATGTCAGTTGAGCTATCAAGGAATGTTTCAACATCCTCTATGACATCGATTCCTTCCTCTTTATCATCCATAATAACATTTATGGATTCCATCAGGACATTGGTCCTGTAGTTGAACACTCTGTAGGCTCTGCTGTTAGTGGAGTATCCTAGAAATATACCCTCATCACTTTTGGGATCCAGCTTCCTTCTCTGTTCACGATCTGTGAGAATGTAGCATTTACTTCCAAAGATATGAAAGTACTTCACTGTGGGTTTTCTGCCTTTCCATATTTCATATAGAGTGGAGGAGGTTCCTTTTCTCAAGGTAACTCTGTTGTGAACATAGCACGCGGTATTCATTGCTTCAGCCCAAAAGTGCATGGGGAGCTTCTTTGCATGAATCATTGCTCTGGAAGATTCTTGAATAGTTCTATTTTTTCTTTCAACTATCCCATTCTGCTGGGGAGTTATAGGGGAGGAGAACTCATGACTTATTCCTTCAGACGAGCAAAACTCATCAAACTTGGAATTCTTGAACTCCGTACCATGATCACTCCTAATCCGGACCACACAACTGTCCTTTTCCCTTTGAAGTCTTATGCACAGGTCTTTGAAGACATCAAATGTATCTGACTTTTCTCTGATGAAGCTTATCCACGTGTATCTGGAATGGTCATCAACCACCACGTAAGCATATCTTTTCCCACCAAGACTTTCAGCCTGCATAGGTCCCATTAAGTCCATGTGCAACAGTTCCAGAACTCTGGAGGTTGTAGGATGTCCCAGCTTCGGATGTGACATCTTGGTTTGCTTGCCCACCTGGCATTCTCCACAGACTCTTCCTTCATCAATAAGCAGCTTTGGAATTCCTCTGACTGCTTCCTTGGATATAATCTTCTTCATTCCCCGTAAGTGGAGATGTCCAAGACGTCTATGCCACAACTTCACCTCCTGTTCTTCCTTGGCTGAGGAGCATATTGTTGAAAAGTTAGAGACTTTAGGTTCCCACAGATAACAGTTATCTTTGGACCTGGTTCCTCTCATAACTTCCTGATTGTCACCATTTGTCACAATGCATAGCTCCTTAGTAAACTGAACATGGAACCCTTGATCACACAGCTGGCTTATGCTGATGAGTTTTGTAGTTAGTCCTCTTACTAACAGCATATTATTCAGTTTTGGAACTCCAGAGCAGTCCAGCTTACCCACACCTTTTATTTTTCCTTTGGCACCATCACCAAAGGTCACATAGCTGGTAGTGTGAGGTTGAATATCCACCAGTAGATTTTCCATACCAGTCATATGTCTTGAGCATCCACTGTCAAAGTACCAGTCTTCTCTGGTAGAAGCCCTTAGAGCTGTGTGTGATAACCTAGCATACCATCGTTGCTTCTTGATGGGGACATAGCGCTTATATGTCTTATGCTTAGGCCTGACATGCGAGGCTTGGTTAGGGAAACCATGAAGCCAGTAACAGAAGACTTTTATATGTCCAAGCCTACCACAGTGGTGACACCTCCACTCCTGGTATTTCCTCTTCTGATGATTATTCATCCTAGTTCCCCGATGTTGAGACATTGGCTTTGACTTCCGCTTGAACTTCTGAACTTTAGCCTTTGGGCGTTTGTGTTCAGCTGAGGATCTTTTCCCAAATCCTAGGCCAGATTTGGTTCCAGACTGCTGTCCCACCTTTAGAATCTCTTCCAAGGTGTCAGTTCCCTTGTTCATCATTCTGATGGATTTAGTCATCTGATTCAGCTTGGAGGTCAGCAAGGCTATCTCACCATTTAGACCCTCTATGGCTGTCAGATGCTTCTGTCTCTCATCTTCCAGTTCCTTGATGAGTTTCTTCTGCTTTTCTCCTTGTGCACGGACTTTTGTACTGGTGGTACACAGCTTCTTATAGGCTGCAACAAGTTCATCAAAGGTCAGTTCATCTGGACTTGAGTCATCATCAGAGGCACAAACACTGGTTAGTGCAGTGACATGTTTGGCAGATTCTCCTTCAGATTCACTTTCAGAATCTCCTTCAGACCATGTGATAGTTAGCCCCTTCTTTTGCATCTTGAGATAAGTAGGACATTCAGCTCTGACGTGTCCATACCCTTCACAACCATGACACTGGATTCCCTTGCCTTGGTTGAACTTTTCTTCAGAAGTTGATCTTTTCCTGATGTCAGACGGGATGTTCTTGACATTAGGTCTCCCTCTTTGATCAATCTTCTTCACGAACTTGCTGAACTGTCTCCCAAGCATGGCTAAGGCTTTTGATATACTTTCATCACCTTCAGTATATCCTGCTTCTGAATCTTCTTCAGCATTAGATACAAAAGCTACGCTTTTGTTCTTCTTTTCAGCATTCTCACACAAGCCCATTTCAAAGGTTTGGAGAGAACCAATGAGCTCATCCACCTTCATATTGCAGATGTCCTGCGCCTCCTCTATGGCTGTGACCTTCATAGCAAATCTCTTAGGCAAGGACCTGAGAATCTTTCTTACAAGTTTCTCTTCAGCCATTTTCTCACCTAGTCCACCAGAGGTGTTTGCAATTTCAAGAATATTCATGTGAAAGTCATGAATAGTCTCATCCTCTTTCATCCTCAGATTTTCAAACTTGGTGGTCAGCATCTGAAGTTTGGACATCTTCACCTTGGAAGTACCTTCATGAGTTACCTTGAGGGTATCCCAAACTTCCTTAGCTAGTTCATAGTGGTGCACCAGCCTGAAGATGTTCTTACTGATTCCATTGAACAATGCATTCAAGGTCTTGGAATTTCCAAGAGCTAATGCCTCTTGCTCCTTGTCCCACTCTTCTTCAGGAATCTGCACACTGACTCCATCTTCACCTGTCTTCGTTGGATGTTCCCATCCTTTGTTGACAGCTCTCCAAACTTTGCTATCTAGAGACCTTAAGAAGGCTATCATACGAGGCTTCCAGTCATCATAATTAGAGCCATCAAACATGGGTGGTCTATTTGAGTGTCCTATATCCTTGTCCATGGTACTAGAAAGTAACTTCCCTAGATCTCACCCAGATATTAACAGGCAGGGTGCCTGCTCTGATGCCAATTGAAATTCTAGTTATCAGACTTTAGATGTCACTCGGGTTGTTATGACATCCAATTCTGCACAGACAAGAATTATGCAGAACTTAAAAGTAAGTGCAGTAAATAACACAAGTAATTGTTTACCCAGTTCAGTCCAACATGACCTACATCTGGGGGCTACCAAGCCAGGGAGGAAATTCACTATCAGTAGTATTAATTCAAAGCTAAACTCACCCGTTTACAACTTGTCACTTAATCCCTACCCAATGCAATTTCAATCTTACACTAAGATCAGAGTTCCTACTCACTCCCCCTCAATCACCTCAGTGATTACTACCTTTAATCAATATTAAAGACAACTTTGAAGTCACACTTCAAACAACTCTTGATTGTGCTTTACAGCTTTAATCAAGATACACAGCACTCACGCTTAAAAGCTTTGAGCGACACAACACTTACAACTCAATGAACACCCTATGCCAAAGCAATCATCTACGTGATAATGGCTTGGCTTACAAGATATGTCTAATACAAGACTCACAAAAATACAGCAGTGAAGTATGATGGACACACTAAATCTTCACGCCTCAAAATCCCCAGTTCTGAATGAAGGAACGACTTCCTTTTATATTGCAGTACTTGGGCCTTTGCACTTGTATTCTCCTGAATTTAAGGTCACGCGAGTTCCCCTAAATTCCACATCTAGGTTACTAACAAATAGGCTATTTGTTAGGTTCATTAAATGTAGCTTGGTTGTTGATTTCCTGGATTTTCTCTCAGCTGTTGAATCCCTGAAGAATAGCCTGAGAAAAAGCTGAAACAGAAAACTGAACAACCTACAATATAGCATATGCTGTCAGGAATGAATATCACGACATTCAGCTTGACATCAAGGATCATATGCTAAGTCTGTTTTTCCAGAAAATAGACTGTACAATTTTGCTGACCTGTACATGACCAAAATGACCATTCTACAGTAACAGCTTACATTAATAAATGTCAAAGTATCCAATTTGACATTTACACATTTGGCCTAAAGTTAGTTCTGTTATCCTCTTGAAGAACAAACTAAGAAACATACTGAAGTGTACCAGAACACCACTCTGTCTATTGTTCAGTATATGCTGTCAATGATGAATGTCATAACATCCAGTTTGACATTCAGTCAGTAGGCCTTATGCCAGGTCTGATATTTCCTTGATAATCAGACTGGAATTAAATACTAAGTTCTAACAGAACACAAGCTGTTCTATTCCTTAGTATCTGCTGACAGGAATGAATGTCACAACATCCAGTTTGACATTCAATAAATCCTGTATTAGCTAATCCTGCAGTAACTACTCAAGTGTGTCATGACATCAGTCAAGACATCAGAGTACAGTTAGATATTCTAACCTACAATGCAGTCACACATACACACCATGTCATGACATCAGTCAAGACATTAGAATCCAGCTAGTGTTTTACCATATAATGCAGCCAATTAAGCACCTACAAAGTCTTATTCATGCGATCCCTTTCTTCCTTAGTTGAAGGGGATTATGTTTTTGATATACACATGCCATGTTGCATAGGTATGAATCCTTTCTTGGAATCATGCATATTAAAGCGTCTCAGCACTTTGTCTATGTATGTACTTTGACTTAGGCCAAGCAATTTTTATGATCTATCTCTATAGATCCTGATTCCTAATATATAGGCTGCTTCACCCAAGTCCTTCATAGAAAAACATTTCCCCAACCAAGACTTTACTTGTTGCAGGGTAGGGACATCGTTTCCAATGAGTAATATGTCATCTACATATAATACCAGGAAAACGATTATGCTCCCACTAACCTTCTTGTAGACACAAGGCTCATCTTCGTTCTTGATGAATCCATATTGTTTTACTGTTTCATCAAAACGAAGATTCCATCTTCTGGAAGCTTGCTTCAATCCATAGATTTATCTTTGTAACTTACATATCTTTTGGGCTTCTTCTAGTATGTCAAATCCTTCAGGTTGTGTCATGTACACATCATCAAGAAGATTCCCATTAAGGAAAGCAGTTTTGACATCCATCTGCCATATTTCATAATCATGATATGTAGCGATAGCAAGTAAAATCCGAACATATTTAAGCATTGCAACTGGTGAAAAGGTTTCATCATAGTCAACCCCATGAACTTGTTTATATCCTTTTGCAACCAGTCTTGCCTTATAGGTATGCACCTTACCATCCATGTCAGTCTTATTTTTGAAGACCCACTTGCATCCTATAGGGTTAACTCCTACAGGAGGTTCTACCAAGGTCCAAACTTGGTTTGTGTACATGGAATCCATTTCAGATTTCATGGCTTCTAGCCACTTCTTAGACTCAGGACCAGTTATGGCCTCTTAGTAGGTCACAGGCTCATCTTGATCCATGAGTAATACATCACCTTGATCAGTTATGAGATATTCATATCTCTCAGGTAGGTGATGTATCCTGCTTGACCTACGTTGGTCTTGTTCTACTTGAGCAGGTTGCTCTTCCACAACTACTTGTGTTTCCTGCTCTAATTCCTCCATAGGTGTATCAATGCTTTGTGATTCTTGAATTTCTTCAAGCTCTACTTTCCTCCCACTGATTCCTTTGGAAATAAATTCCTTTTCTAGGAAAACTCCAGTTCGAGCGACAAACACTTTTCCCTCAGGAGGATTGTAGAAGTAATACCCTCTTGTTTCTTTATGATACTCCATAAATAAGCATTTGTCAGATTTGGGCTCAATCTTAGTTGAAATTTGTCGTTTCACATAAACTTCGCAACCCCAAATCTTCATGTAAGACATATGTGGTTTCTTACCACTCCATATCTCATATAGTATCTTCTCAACCTTTTTGGATGGAACACGGTTAAGTGTGTAAGCTGATGTCAATAGTGCATGTCCCCAAAAGGAGTTTGGAAGATCGGCGTGACTCATCATGGATCGGACCATGTCTAACAGGGTTCGATTTCTTCTCTCAGATACACCGTTCCATTGGGGTGTCCCAAGAGGAGTAAGTTGGGATAGGATCCACACTCTTTCAGATGGTCATCAAACTCTAGGCTTAAATACTCACCACCTCGATCTGATAGAAGATTTTTAATATTCTTACCTAGTTAGTTTTGTACTTCATTCTTGAATTCCTTGAACTTTTCAAAGGACTCTGATTTGTGTTTCATTAAATACACATAACCATATCTACTGAAATCATCAGTAAATATGATGAAGTACTGAAAACCTCCTCTTGCTGGTAGGTTCAGTGGTCCACATACATCAGTATGTATGAGGGCCAAAAGATCATTAGCTATTTCACCTTTTCCTGTGAATGGAGACTTTGTCATCTTTCCAATCAAACAAGATTTGCATGTCTCATATGATTCATAATCAAAAGAGTCCAATAGTCCATCTTTATGGAGTTTGGAAATGCGTTTCTCATTTATGTGGCCTAATCGACAATGCCAAAGGTAAGTTGGATTTAACTCATTAGGTTTCATCCTTTTAGTAGTAATGTTATAAATAGGCATTTCAAGATCAAGGACATATAGTCCATTGTTCATTTGTGTAGTAGCATAGAATATATCATTCAAATAAATTGAGTAACAATTGTTCTTTATTATAAATGAAAAACCAAACTTGTCCAAACAAGAAATGAAAATAATATTCCTGCTAATTGCAGGTACATAATAACAGTTCTCTAACTGAATTATTAAACTACTAGGTAAAGTCAATACATAAGTTCCTACGGCTAAAGCAATAACCTTTGCTCCATTGCCAACTTGTAGGTCAACTTCACCTTTTGCCAAACCTCTACTCCTTTTTAGCCCCTGTACATTGGTACAAATGTGAGAACCGCATCCAGTATCTAATACCCATGATGCAGAAGTAGATAAATTAATTTCAATAACAAAAATACCTGAAGTTGAAGTCTCTACTCCATTCTTCTTATCTTTCAGGTACTTTGGGCAGTTTCTCTTCCAGTGTCCGATCTTACCGCAATGGAAGCAAGTGCCTTCCTTTGCTATGCCTCCACTAGGCTTCAAAGCAGCAACCGTGAGTTTGGGTTTGGCAACTTCCTTGCCTTTCCCTTTATCACCCTGCTTGGTGGGTCTTTTGTTCTGTCTCTTTCCATTTTCGATCATCAGAATGGACTTCCCTTTTGACTTCAGATTCTGCTCAGCAGTTCTTAACATGGCTAGCAGTCCAGGAAAAGATTTGTCCATATCATTTATATTGAAATTAAGGCCAAATTGACTGAATCTATCTGGCAATGATTGCAAGATCAAATTAGTCGCAAGTTCCTTTCCGAGGGGAAAACCCAACCTCTCAAGGCTTTCCACATACCCAATCATCTTGAGCACATGGGGACCTACAGGGGCTCCCTCAGCTAACTTGTCTTGAAAAACGGCTTTTGAAACTTCAAACCTTTCATGCCTTGCTTGCTCTTGATAGAGCATCTTCAGGTGTTCGATCATATCGAACGTTGCCATATTCTCATGTTGCTTTTGCAACTCTGAGTTCATGGTAGCTAGCATGAGGCAAGCAGTTTCATTGGCATCATCGACATGCTTCTTATAAGCATCTCTTTCTGCCTTAGATGCATAACTAGGAGGTTCCTCTTCAGGAACAGGTTTTGGTGCCAATCTAGAAAATTTGTCCCAGACAACTTTTTCCTTGTCAAGGATTGATCGCAAAATGTTGTTAGAGGTGTTTGTTGTCATGGTAATCTACATGAAAATAATGAAAATATAAGTATCAATAACATATTTAATTAGGCCTTTAATTAAATATGCTCCCACTATTTTACTCAAAACAAATGACGCTCACCATTTGATTCGGAAAATCCCGTTGAAAGATTTTCTAGTGGGTCGAGATCCACATTTCACTTTGTTTTAAGTCCGCGTAGGCGGATTACACAAAACTAGGTTATTTAGGTAGGAACTCCTTCCAATTGTATCTAATACAACTCTCGAATATTTTAGTTGGGTGAGTAACTCCTTATTCCAATCCATCACATGAATCATTTCCGACTCTTGCTTCTAAACATATATAATCTTATTATAATTTGTTTAGTTAAGTTTGACCCATTGTTTTAGCAATTGGATATTACAATTATCCCATCACACCTTTCTAATATAGAACATGCACCTCGCGTAGGAGAAACCTACATTATTCGATACTAGTCTTGATGAGTGCTAAAACTTGGAAAGCATAAACTTAATATATAATTTGAGGGAATTTGCAATTATTCTGATCTCACTGGCTTATTTATCATATAAATCATCTCTCACATGCATCAACATACATTCACAAGCATCAACATACATAATGAAACAGTTATGGCCCCTAGCGCAATTGTTCTCCAAAGGCAACGAGAGAACCTAAGCTAACCTAATAACGATTTAAGCTTCTCCAAGCAAGATCTTCAAGGTTGTCCTCCTTTGATATTGAATTCTTCTCTTTCTTCATAACATTACATTACATAAAAAAAAACTCGTTTTACATACGAGGGAGTGAGATGAGAAAAGAAGTTACATTAAGAGATTAAAAGAGAGGCATGACACGCATGTCGTATTTTAAAATCCCAAAACAAAATAAAGGAAAACTAAGGCCATTATTAATTTAAATTCTGTTAACTAATTAAAACCAAATTAAATTTTGGCGACCGATCACACTACGCAAAGTTAGTCGAGGGTCAAGGGGGCAGCGCCCCCTACGGGGTTGCAGGGGCAGCGCCCCGACTCAAATTTTTAATGAAAAATTCATTTGAAATCGACGTCGTTTTTCGCATCAACACTTGATACTTTAAAGCACAACTCTTGCGCAGTCACAACCCTAATCGCATAACTCTTTGACAGCACAACCCTTGTGCCGTCATTAACCCTAATGCACCAATTTCAGATCATCAAACATACCTCGATTGTTAATTCAGTATGATTGATCAACACGTCATTGCTTCACCATACTAATGTCGGATCAAGAAGCAAATGACCATTGATCGCTCAAAGGAAAACAACCATTAAGTGTTTGAATGAACGAAACAGAAATAGTATATCATATATACCGTATTTTGCATCAGGATTACTTATATCATATATATAACTTGATCGATCTCAATTGCGTAACCTATGGACGATCGATGTATCGCTGCTTCACCATACTAATGTCGGATTCCGAAGCATAGTCTACATCAATCATCCAAATAGTACACACATGATGCCAAATTTAATTACTCGTTTATTATTTGATTCATTCTGTCTTTTAATCGTATTAATACAGAAAATAAACAACTATCAGATGCATGGTTTCGTAAGTGGGTCTGATACCACTGAAGGAGAAGGGCGATCTAAAACGCAGCGGAATTTAAAATTTTCTCCTTTAGTGATCCTTACGAATGGGCATGATCAGTGATAGAATCGTTACATCTTGTGGCGATTGAAACCTTTGATACAGATCTACAGAGCGATCATGAACATTGAACGATGACAACGCCTCTACTCAGTCCACACGAACGGATTCCTTCAATCTCAGTGCTAGCTGCTACGAATGAAGGCTTTGAGTGTGTGTGTGTGTGTGAGAGAGAGAGAGAGAGAGAGAGAGAGAGAGAGAGAGAGAGAGAGAGAAACAAAATTGCAACTGCACAAATGCTTCTGCACAAGGGTTCTATTTATAGAACCACTTGTGTGGGATGCAAGCTAAAAAGCCCACTTAAGTGTATGTGGCCCATATCTTATAATATGCTAGAATCACTTAAGCGTGTGGTACCTTACCATATTTCGTATTCTACTTAAGTACACCGTACCTTACGATGTTCTACAATTCACTTAAATGCACCGTACCTTACGGTGTTCCTTAGTTACTCTATCTCTCATCAATCCGTTCTTTTGTGTGTGACCCTGTAGGGTTTCGCGACATTGACAATTATATTAAATCAGGTATTTAACATAATAAACAGTGAGCGGTATCTAGCAACACATCACTGCTACCCAAGACACGAAAATGTCATGTGATATGACAAATACTTTTGTGATAATACTTATGTGTACAATTACCCTTTTGCCCTTATGTCTATATTGAACACAAGGCATAGACCGTGTCATCCTTGTCCAGTTCAATATTGGGCCCATAGACATTTATCCTGTTACGCAGGATGGGTAAATTCCATCTAGGTCACTCATGTCCCTCAGCATGCTTCGTGGAGTACCCATCAACTGTCTTTATGGTCATCCAGTTATGGACAATGTTTGATCAGCAATAAGGCACTCGACTCTACATCTAAGGTCCATAGTGGTTTCAGGTCGAAGGGTGGTATACACCATTATCACCATGAGAATAACTTATGACACTTTGCATAACATTCTATATAGTATTCTCATAACGGGTCAATCCAGTATAAATATTACTCTTAATATTCATACCTATGTTTAAGACTTGGTAACTCCTTATCGATGATCCATGAGATGTGATCATCAGTCTATATACATAATTGTCTTAATGCTTTAATGTTATCCCACTTCACAATAAAGCTCGACTATGGATACTTTAAGAATAGTGTCCTTATGTTTAATGTGATCTCATGATTAAGTCACACTTGATACATTAAACGGACTAGCTATTCTAGGGACTTTATTAAACAAACATAATAAAGAAAATGCCTTTTATTATTAATAAATAATTCGATACAAGTAACAAAAGTATTGGCCTCTAGGGCTTACACCAACAAGGTGAACAAGTTGGATATGGTATCTAGAAGGATTCCAGGAGGCAACATGAACAGTCGATGATGACGATTACAAAATATTTCCATGATTGCATTGGAGTTACATAAATTAAGGAAGAGGCGTTACTCAGGGAAGACGGTTGACATTATCATATATCACTTTAACATGGGATATGAATAGGCATCATTTTAAGGACCATTGGTGAAAGGACAAGTATAAAAAGGAGTCTTCCAAAAGAGGAAAAGGAAAACTAATACCTCCTAAAAAATAGGACGATTGTGACTTCACTTGGCTAGCTTCATGGAAGTTTCTGCAAATAGTGTTTAGCAAGAACATTTGGCGCTCACCGTGGGATCTCAGTAAGACTTTCCCAGGCCTCACAAAAGCCGTACATTTTATCAGATCAAAGCAATGTCTGGATCATCTATTAGCAGGATTGAATATCGAACTCCTCCATACATGGCACCACTCCTAGAAACTATAGAGAACTTGCCCAAGCAGAATGAGTCTCTACAAGAAAGTGGCCATACATTGTAGCACTCACAAAGCACTAAGGAAGGGGAAGAGGAGGAAGAACTCCTTGATCCTCAACCTCTATCAGAAGCAATTTGGGGTGACCAAGTCCCAAATTTTTTCAAACCACCACCTTTTCCATCCTTCGATGGAAAAAGTGATCCTCATGAACACATAATACCAATCAAAAAGCAGACGCCAATAGTCGGGGATTCTAACTCCCTGAGATTCAAACTCATGGCAGGAACGTTCAAAGATATAGTGCTACGTTGGTAAATGAGTTTTCCTAGACTATCAGTTATCAGCTACCAAGACTTGACTAAACAAATGGTACCACATTTTTCCGTCAGCAAACATAGAAAGGTGACTACCACCAGTTTGTTCAATGTCCCCCAGGGGACATTCGAGCCCCTCTGAGAATATATGGCGTGATTCAATGGAGAAACCATAAAAGTCTCCCATCCAAATCAGGAGATGTTCGTAGGAGCTTTCCAAAATGGTATGAAGGATGATCACTTTAACGAGTCATTGGCGCATAAGCCGACCACTAGCATGGAAGAGGTCATGAGCAGAGCGAAATGTTATGTCAAAGGGGAAGAAAGTGACATGGAGAAAATATCACAGGATGCTAAAGAAAAAATGCAATCTAGACACGAAGGATTCTGGCTCAGGAGAGAGCACCACAAGAACGGGTCAAGGGAAAGGTTAACAATAAAACCTTCTCGGAGGCCCTATGATAACTTCTCCAAGAATTTCACCGCTCTCAATGCAAAACATGCTAACATTTTAAGGGAAGTGTATCATCTCAAGTTAATACCTAAACCTAATCGTCACAAGAGGGTCAATGTTGTGCTAGGAAAGGATGAATGAACATGGTGTGTCTACCATCATATGAGAAGCCATAATACGGAAGATTGTCATCAGTTTAAAAGAGAATCGAGATTCTAATCCAGAGAGGTTGGCTACTATCATATATGAAGGAGGCAGAAGGATCAGCAGGGAAGAGGAGCTCATCCAGGAGAGATCCAGACTAAGAGAAAACTTCTACCAAAAAGGAAAAGAACATTGAGGAAGTACGTGAGACTCGGATGGCTTGGCACACACTCGATACCATCTCGGAAGGTTTAGCTGGTGGAGGAAAAACAAGATCTGCTAGGAAAAGATGTGCCTGATGAGTAATGCATGTGTCACAGAACCCATTATCTGAAAGGGGAGACCTGTTGTCATTGGTTTTTAAAGACAAGACTCACAAGGGGTACTGACGCACGAGAATGACCCGATGGTCATAAAGGTATAAATTCATGATTGGAGTATCAAGAGGGTGTTGATCGATTCAGGTAGTTTAGCTGGCATATTATACTGGGATGCTTTCAATGGTTTGGACATGGATACATATGAGTTATTTCCTTTCAAGGGAACCCTAGTCGATTTCTCTGGGGAACAGGTTCAGGTACTGGGACACTTACCTATCATGGCCATCTTTGGAAGTGGAAGCAATGCAAAACGCATCCGGGTGAGATGCCTGAATATGAATACATCATCACCCTAAAACATCATCATCTAAAGACCATCTTTCAATGCTCCAGAAACGATACTATCCATCCTTTATTTAACCATGAAGTATCCCCTAAAAGGCGGACAGGTAGGAACAATTAAAGGTGATCAATTATTAGCTAGGAAATGTTACAAAGATAATTTAAAGTTGAAAAATAAGACTTTATAGGAGAATCCTATGATAAATAACACTCTAAAGGTAAACTTGGTGTACATTGATCCTCGAGGAGACCTAGCGGATGATAGCTTGTATCCAATTGGAGAATTAAAAAAGGTATAAATCGCTATTGAAGATTTTCAGGTCACACAGATAGGCTTGGGGCTATCTCAAGAAGAGGCAGAAGAGATCATTAATATGTTAAGAGACAACGTTGATCTCTTCGCATGGAAAGCATCAGACATGCCTAGAATTGATCCGAAGGTGGTATGCCATCATCTCTCACTCGATCCGCCGTTAAAAGCTGTTGCCTAAAGGAAGAAAAAGAGTGGAGAAATAAAAAAGGAAGGCGGTCACAGAAGAGGTCGGAGAGATTTTGAAAGTCGAGTTTATACATCAGAGAAAATATCCTACCTGGTTATCCAGTGTTGTCATGTTGAAGAAGAAATAAGGAAAGTGGCGTATGTGCGTAGACTTCACCGATCTCAACAAAGCTTACCCAAATGACCCCTATCCATTACCATATATATTAATAGATTGATCACTCAGTGTCAGGATTCTGATTGCTCATGTTCATGGATTCCTACTCAGGTTATAATCAAATATGAATAAACTCGGTTGATGCTCTCAAAACGACATTCATGACTGACATGAACAACTATTACTATAAAGTAATGCATTTTGGTCTCAAAAATGCAAGGGATATATATCAAAGGTTGATGGATATGATGTTCTCGTCACAGATAGGAAGAAATCTTGAAGTTTATGTGGAACACATGTTATTCAAGACACATGAAGAAGTAAAACATGTAGATGACCTGAGGGAAACTTTTGAAATCAATAAGGAAATTTGACATGAGACTTAATCCCAACAGATGCAACTTCGGGGTACAAGCCGACAAACTCCTAAGATTCATGTTGCCACATCGGGGATAGAAGCATACCTGGACATGTTCCAGGAAATCATTGATATGAAAAGCCCAATATCTGTAAAAGAAGTTTAAAACTAATCGGGAGGCTAATTGCCTTATTCTGATTTCTTTCTTGTGCAGGTGAAAAGTCCATACACTTCTTCGCGGATATAAAGAAGTCAGCAGAATTCGCATGGATAGAAGAATGTGAGAAGGCATTTGGAGAGTTGAAGAAATTCTTATCTTCCCCACCGATCTTGGTCCATCCGAAAGAAAATTCACCTCTCATCTTATATTTAGCAGTATCCGAGAATAAGATTAGCTCGATATTGGTTCAAGATAGTGATGAAGATCAAAGACCGATCTATTTTATCAGCAAGGTCCTTAAAGGATCATAAATTTGTTATCAAGAGATTGAATGACTAGCTTTAGAAGTAGTGGTTACCGCCAGGAAACTCGTGCAATACTTTCAGGGTCATCCTATAGTAGACAAGATAAACTACCCCATAAAATGGATCTTCAAGAGGCCAGACCTTGAAGTTAGAATGATAGCATGGGTGGTAGAATTATTCGAGTATGATATCACATATACGCCCATAAACAACATCAACTCACAAGTATTGGCAGATCTCTTAATAGAATTGAGTTCACCCACCTTGGAGGAAATACCATAGCAATGGATCATATTAGTGGACGGTTCGTCTAACCTAAAGGGTATTGGAGTAGAAATAATGCTAGAAGGACCAGGGGAATTGATACTAGAGAAATCTATTTGCTTCAATTTTCAAGCCAACAACAATTAAGCAGGGCACGAAGTGGTGATTGCTGGTTTGAAGCTAGCTAAGGAATTCAGAGTTTTTCATCTGCTGATTTGAACTCACTCATAATTGATTGCTAGTCAAATCAAGGGAGACTTTCAGCAGAGGATACAGTACTGCTCAAGTACCTGCAACGAGCTCTAAAATTAGCCAAAGGCTTCACAAAATTTGAGGTAACACATATTCCCCAATAGGAAAATACTAGAGTTAATCTGTTAGCCCAATTAGCCATCACTAAGGGCTCGGGGCTAAACAAAACGATAATCTAAGAAACTTTAGAAGCCCCGAGCATGAAAGTGTAGGAGGTGATGGAATTATAAAATTCAAAGGCTTAGATGGAACCCATAATTCAATATTTAACATATGATAAGTTACCAGATGAAGAGACTAAGGTGCGACACATCAAAAGGATATCTTCTCGACACCTCATGGTAGCCAATCAGTTATACAAGATGCGTAGATCTTCCCCAATGATAAGATGTGTCACCGAATAAGAAGTAGGACTCATAATGAAGGAAGTACATGAAGGATTACGCAGAAGCCATATTGGAGGAAGAACTTTATCTGAAATGATACTCAGGGTCGGTTACTATTGGCCGAGTATGCTACAAGATTATGCACGGTTTTTAAATTGTTGTGAGAAATGTCAGATTTACGTTCCCTTCATACATTCTATGATGGAGTTGTTACATTCGGTAATATCTCCCTGGCCTTTCTATCAATGGGTGACAGAAATCCTCAGTCCCTTTCTTTTAGTTGTCGGGTAATGAAAGGTTCTCATAGTGGAAGTTAACTATTCCACCAAGTGGGTGGAAGTTGAGACCGTATCTCGAATCATGGCAGAAATGGTAATACATTTTTACTGGATAAATATCATATGTCATTTTGGCTTAGTTGGAATCATTCTATCTAATAATGGCATGCAACTTACGAGCTCGACTGTTATAGAATTTTGCAAGCACTTTGGCATTCATAATAGGTTTATGTCGGTCGAGCATCCCAGGTTAATAGCCAGGTCAAAGCAGCAAATAGGATCATCTTATCAGGAATGAAGAAGTCGGATGAAGCCAATGGGCTTCACACCAAGTACTTGCATGAAATCCTATAGTCCTATCACATTACTCCTCATTCAACTACTAAGGAGACACCTTTTCGAATGGTATATGGGGCTGATGCAATGATACCTATAGAGGTTAATTCTACGAACTAGCGGCGATTAAACTTTGATGAGGATCTTAACAAGAAAAGTATAAACAGCTTGAATGACTTCATAGAAGAAATCAGAAGGATGGCTCACGTGAGAGAATGTGCAACAAAGCAGAGGATGGCTAGAAGGTTCAACACTGGAATTCAACCAAGAAGTTTTCAAGAGGGAGACTTGGTTCTGAAAAGGATTATAAACATGAAGAAGAAGGGAAAGCTCTCCCCAAATTGGGAGGGACCTTACCGAATCAAGCATAAACTGCTCGAGAACTTAAAAGGATTAGAAATGGTTGGGGCTTGAAATGGTTATATACTTAGGTTTTATTATAGTTAAATACTGTGTAATGATATTATTTGAATAAAAATTATGGGTAGCACCCTTTTCCCTTGCAAGGGCAAGGGTTTTTAATGAGGCACCCTCAATTCATATGATTGTGTGTCACTTTTACAGAAAATCTAAGCTCGTCCCAGTAGCGATAAACATCGTAAGAATCACTAATGAATTTAAAGAAACCGGCTAAGTAAATGAGAAACCTTTGGTCGGGTTAAGTTAATAAAACATCTAACCTTAAAGAAATCGACTAAGTAGATGAGAAACCTTTAAACGGGTTAAGTTAATAAAGCCTATGACCTTAAAGAAATCGGCTAAGTAAATGAGAAACTTTTGGTCGGGTTAAGTTAATAAAACCTCTAGCCTTAATGAAATCGGCTAAGTAAATGAGAAACCTCTGGTCGGGTTAAGTTAATAAAACCCCTGACCTTAATGAAACCGGCTAACTAAATGAGAAACCTTTGGCGGGGTTAAGTTAATAAAACCTCTTACCTTAAAGAAATCGGCTATGTAAATGAGAAACATATGGTCAGGTTAAGTTAACAAAACCTCTAACCTATGAAATCGTATAAGTAAATGATAAACCTCTGGCCATGTCGTAAAGTCTTTAGCCATACTATGGCCTAAATAACCGTCCAGATAAGTAAAGATTTATGGCCGGATTGTGGTAATAAATCATTTGGTATAGAAAAATCGGTCATAAAATTCCCCTATCGGGTTATTAAATGTAAGGATCAAATTAAAGGTCCGAGGAGCCTCTAATGAGCGGCTAAATTGATTAAATCATTTTATCACACAGTCTAAATTATTAAAGACAAGTTATCAAGTTGTTAAAAAAGAAGTAAACTGGTGCACACTAAAAGCCAACATCTGAAACATACCAATGAAAAACATAAGATATGGGATAACAAGATAATGTTAGCATACTCAAAACGGACCCCTTGAGGGGCTAAAACATGTGCCAGAAAGGAAAGACATTGTTCAAAAATTAGAAAAGGCACATCATCATTGATGGCTAACAACAAACATAAACAAACTTAAACATGATGATGCTCGTCTTCCTGAGCCCCGGGGGCCGAGTTGTTGATCTCCACATCCTTTAAAACCTCTGCTTCATCTGAAGCTTACTCCATGTCCACCAGTTGTTCATCCATCACAGTCTTAAAAAAGTCCATCTTTGACACATCCAGGTCAGGAATGACGCATAGATCTTGGGCTTTGGTTCTCTCAAAAGCTTCATCGCCAACTGAGAGCAAGTCTACCTACGTATATTGCAAAGACTTCTTCAATGTATCATTAAGAACCCGAGATTGCTCTGCTTCTTGGATCAAACTGACATTGGTTGCTTCCAGCTCCGAGCACTTGAACTCAACAGTCTCCTTTTGATTCTTCATTTTAGATAACTGGGACTCTCAGGTATTTTTTTGCTTCTTCATCTATGACAATTGTTTGTTTAACTCCTTCACTTTCCCGATCTATACTTTTAAGTCATTCTTAAAATGGGTCATATCTTTAGTAAGACTGGCCTCGTTTTTTTCATAAGCATCACTAACTTCAAATAGGCCCCAAGTCATAACTACACATCTCATCAAGTAGGCCCTGAGGTTTTTGGTCAATTGTTGAACACCTATAAACTTCACCTTCTCAACGTCCTAAGTTGCGTTCAGATGATCATAAAGATATCTCAAACCATCAAAACTGTTGGACCAAAACTTAAATTCAGTGGATGGTTTAGATTGGTGACTACTGCCTAAATCCCGCATCAAGGTGGTAATTGTCAGGTCGGCCTGACTAACATTATCGCTCATTAGGGTCTTCATCCTCTTTGGAGAACTCATCTTTGATTCCCCAAAAGGAGGAACGGAGGCGGGCTGGAGCTCTAATACAACATGGGTTGCTTTAACAACGTCTATCTTTTCCCTTTTGAGAGTTCAGGTTTGAATACCTGACATATCACTCTTAGAGGTAGACTTCTCTTCACGCCTCGATCTTGCTTCAACCATCAACTACTTTTGTTCGAACAGTTTGGGGTTTGTCATGTTAGTTGGAATGAAAAGAGCAAAGTAAAGCTCAAGAAAAATAAAATAATAAGGTTATCAAAAAACAATAAAGTGAATATATAAGCATTGCCCATGAATTTAGAAATTTATTCCGGTTCATCAGCCATATGTAGCAAGTCCTTAACTTTCACTACCTGGAAAGCATCCAAAACGGATAAAGCTCAGATTTCTAGAGCATTCAACTTGTCATAATAAAACCGGAAACTGACAATGGGTTACTGACCAATAAATCGAAAAATGATAGTTCTCGTTCAGAGCATACATAACCTGGGGGCACCTTTTCCCACTCATCACTCGAAGGAAATTACCCTTGAAACCCTTATAGTTGGTAGTATAAGCCTGAAGGAAGCTATTCCCAGGAATTCTGCTGAGAGAGACCCAATCTCCTTTTTCCGCTCCCTTCAGTTTAAATAATAAGAAAAACAAACCTAAGGTGGGAGTTATATTCACCGCCTCGCAAACGAGCTCAAAAGCTATGACAAACCCCCAACCATTCGAACGTAACTGGGAAGGGGAAATATTTAGGGTTTTAAGAAGGTCAGATTCAAAACCAGGAAAGGGGATACGAACTTTAAAGTGCTCGATGACCTCTGAGTAAAAATAAAAATACTCGTCAGGCACTCCTTTTGGCAGAGTAATGCAGACTCTCTCGCCAACCACACAAGGATCTAACACAACATCCTCCTCGTTCCCAATAGAAGAGACTTGATTATTAGAATGGAGCTTTGAAATATAGTTGTCGTCGATGACGTTGTGGTCGTAGCTTAAAACCTCCTTATTAATCAAAGATCTTGTTGTCTCCATCAGAGTATCCACGAAATATGACTACAGAGACTCTGAGTCAGCTTTACTACCGGGTGAAGGGATCTCACCATAGACTTCCCTAATAATTTGGTCAAACTCCACTCGACTCAGATGACCCTCACACTCTCTCATGCATTCATTCCAAATTTTATTTCTCTCATTAGCAGTAAGGGAAATCGGGAACTCTCTCGAATCATCACAATCTTGTATTATAACCATGACAAAGAATGAAGAGAGAGAGAGAGAGAGAGAGAGAGAGAGAGAGAGAGAGAGAGAGAGAGAGAGAGAGAGAGAGAGAGAGAGAGAGAGGGGGGGGGGGGGGGGAGGAAATAATACATGGGGCTTGAGCTTGCAGAGAGAATGATTGATTGAGGAAGCAAAAATGAAACTCGTCAGCAACGCTTGAAAGAAAGGTCAATTGCTTAGGTGAATAACAAATGAAGAAAGAGTCTTTTTATTGGAATAAGTTTGCAACGGTCAAGAGTTTGTATCAATAAAAACAATGATGACAAGTTGGGGTTTCCGTAAAAAAACACATCATGACAAGGAAAGAGAAAATTTGTCTTCATTAAAATTATTGACACACAATAACTCATCGAATAGGCGATCAGATCAAGGTAGGAGGAATTCCAAGATTTTCTTGTTCAGACACTTCAATCCTATTAGACATCGTGATCGGGGGCTTATGTACACTCAAAGATTAGACTGAGCTTCTATAGGCCTAGTACAAAAGGGAAAACATGTCGGATGTCATAAACGTTAAGCAGACCGGACCCCGACCAATGAGATATTATAATGAGATGTAAGCAAGTCGGATCTGGTCACATAGTGACTCTGGTAGGTGATCAATTCGCACTACGCCAAATAAGGGAAAAGAGGGCGCTTATTTTGGCCTATAACAGCGCTTTTAAGCGCCCTCTAAAGTGGCGCTGGCATAGGTAAAGACAGCGCTTTGTTTTCCTGGAGAAAGCGCTGTCTAAAGTGGCCACATTATAGTGCGCTTTCAGAAAAAAGCGCCCTCTGGAGTGGTCCATAAAGGGACACCTTAGAGGGCGCTTTCTGGAAAAAGTGCCCTCTAAAGTTGTCAATGTAAAGTGTTTAGAGGGCGCTTTCAGGAAAAAGCGCCCTCTAAAGTTGTCAATGTAAAGTGTTTAGAGGGCGCTTTCAGGAAAAAGCGCCCTCTAAAGTTGTCAATGTAAAGTGTTTAGAGGGCGCTTTCTGGACAAAGCGCCCTCTAAAGTGTTAGTTATTTTAAAAAAATTTGTTTGAAAAACAGTGGATATTTAATTGGTAACCTGTTCGCATGCTGCAAAAGTGTAAAATTCATATTGATTTCATCCTTTAATCCAATGTTATACACCATTAATCCATTGATATATACAACATGAATCCATTTATATACAACATTAATCCTCCATATATACAACATTAATATATGATTCTTTGATCAACAATATACAACAACATATTCATGATTTAGTAAAAGTACAACAACAATATACAACATATATACAACAACAGCATACAACAACAACATTCCATACATATATGTACAACAATATACAACCTAGCTATATGATTCTTTGATCAACAATGAATTGACACAATTCATCCTTCATTTCATCCAAATGAGCTCTTGAGTAAGATTTGTATTCCTCAAAGTACTACAATTAAGAGAATAAAACATATTCATGATTTAGTAACAAATTAGATGAAATATCCGATAATATTAAAATAACCCTAAGTTATTATTCCATACCATTTTTGGGATGTCTATACGATTCAACGCAATGATATCTCTCATAAATCTCAATACAAAAAATCCGCAATCGACCGAATTATTTGCTGAGGACACTACACAGAAAAACAAACAATATATATATAGTTAATTTCTTACAAACACTATTATAAGCAAAAAAACAAACACTATTATAAGCAAAAATAAGATACTTAATATATACCTGAACTCTGACCCAGGTAATGTCCTTCCTATTACGATAATTCTTTTTCGATCTAAATTTTATTATTGCCCTAACAAAATAAAAACGTATATTGAGATCAATCTGACAGACATAATTAAATATACAAATACACACGAATATTTAGGGGAATTTCACTTACGCGTCAACCGTCTTCTTCATACTCGGATATTTACTCCAATCACCCGATAACGAATCGAGATAATACACTATTAGTCTCGAAAGATCCATAGCAACCAACACCCAGTGACCACTGTAAAATAAAACAAAAATTTAGATGAATGAAAATTTTCTACGTAAAAGATATACATAGATTAGAATGAAATTATTAGAAAGAAAATCTAACCCGTTGCCAGAATTAAACGGTAAAAAATACAAACTGGGTGTAGTATTATCGCCGGCCGCCATGAATCTATCGACTAGATCATTCTTTACGGATGTTGGATTTTTCGTTATTAACGTTGCGTTGATACGGGAAGCAGCAATAAAATTGAAACGGTTACACAATTCAGTTCCCCGCATCAATGTTACATACATATACCTTAAATAGAAACATAATAAACATTAGACTACTCATTGAAATGTGTAAATAAATTGTTCAACTAAGTAAATTATAGATTGATCGGAGTACCATATGTATGTATGAATGACAGCGATGCCCAATTCGTCGTGTTCAAAAAGTTGTTGCATGTCCTCCTTTGCAATTATTTCGAAATGAGCAGCTCCGAAAACACCTTCATCAAAATCTATACTACGAATGGCCCCGTGCATAATATCGGACTCATCCACCATTTTCTCAAGACGCATCATAATTTGAGATTTTGTCCCGGGACGTCGTTGGAATATCCTTAGCCGCGCTTTTCAACTTTCGACCGGGAACCTAAAAATTCATATAAAATAAATCATGACTTTTTGTGATGCAACAGAATCGTTGCGTATATAATTCAATGGGTATATATTTGTACCTCTTTTTGAGATGCAACCGACTCGATGCGTCTTGAAATCCCTTTACCAACTTTATGTGTGGGTCTTGTAGGAGTCTAACATTACCATGTAATAAGGATTGATTAAATATCATAATTGTAGCTAAATTGAAATGTGAATACTAAATATTCATAATCATTTAGAACATATATACCTCGGCATCAGGGAAAATTAGATCTGACGGCCAACCAACAAAGGATCCGACTGCATCTCGCATCAACGTTGTCTCTGAAACAACGTCAGGTAATGGTAGAAGGGCGTTCGTATCCAATACAAGGTCAACCGAACTTTCATATATCCCACCGGGAGGGGATTATGTGAAGTAATTCACCCGAAGTATTGTGCACTTTTCCCTTGCCAACTATGCGATAAGTTGGTGACGATAGATACAACTGACAAGGTGAAATGCCCTAAACCAATAATAAATGTTATTGTTAACGTGTATATGTGTCAAGTAAAAAATGCTATTTTAATTTCATAATAACATATATAATTACCTCGGGAAATTTCGGTTGACAATTGATACTAGCTCGGTCACTAGTATCTTTTGCCTCGGAAGCGCACCTTTCCTCTCTATACCTTGCATTCTCGTTTTGCAGTTGGAGTACTTGTGCCCTTAACTCCGCCAAGGTCTCCATCACCTCTTTGTTGGTAGGATTTTTTGTTTTTGGTTTTTATAAAATGACGACGGAGTCACACCAAAACCCTTACCCCTCACACGACCGGAATACTCAGGAACATTTAGTACTCGACTAAGTACGCTCCTGCAATCCTGGACCTCGGTTGAAGGTAAGGTTTGGGATAAAGTCTCCTGAAATATTATTAGAGGAGATTAAAATGAATTATATGTCTAACAAATTTTCGATATAATTAAAGAATAATGTTACATATACTTACACATTCGTCATAAACATTTGGACCGCTTCAACGACAGCCCATCCTTCCCAACCCGAGCAGCCTTCCATAATACGTGCTCTGGAAGAGATGTTGCGTCACTTTTCTCCTCGGCTAGCTACACATTGAATTAGATTATAAGATCATCAATTATAACATATTGTGACAATGTATAAGCTCATAGCATTTGAATATACTCACAATTCTTTGTTGTAACCGTGCATATCCCGTACGCCCTTTTTGTACGGATACGCGGGTTTTGATGCCCTTTTCCGATTTTTGTCGCTTACTTCCTGGATAAAAAGTTTAAGGCATATTAGAACCAAGTAACTTAACAATTGTATAATACCATAATTAATAGACATTACATGGAATTTTTCGTTTCTTCGTTTGGCGACAAAGTTATCCCATTCATCGGCTGAAATAATCTCGGCATACTTCATTGGCCGTTCTGCTTCAACAAATTTTCCTTCCCATCCTTGAGAAATTTGTTGGACAAAAAGGATCGAAATCCTCGGAGTCTTTTTCCGGCTAATTGAATACAATATTTTTGCCGGCTTTCATCGATGTGAAAGGATCTCTAAAAAACATACACATGGAGTGTTATTATAAAGTAATATTATAACAATATATGGTCAACAATAGTCAACAAAAAAAACATATAACAATATATGGTAAGTACCTGTATCTCGACCATATTTTTTCTTTGCCACCTTCAAGTCCGGACTTCTCCAATTATCACATGTAATCGGAATATGTTGTCGAACAAGGAAACCAATGTAACTTGCCAACATTGAACCGTTAGGCTCAATTAGTTGGTCTTCAGCACTCCAATGTAATTCAAATTTTACACCCTTGTCTCTTGCACGAATGATTGACTTCAACAGTCAATCCTCGTTTTGATTTCTTTTTCAACATTGTTACGTGATCCATTCGCGTCATGGGTATCGTCTTGGTTAGCCATTTATCTGTAATATAGAAATGATTCAATAAGACCCAAGTAAGACAATGATTCAATACGTGACACACTCATATACCTTCCATTTCTGTCATGTTACAACAATCTAAACTCTTTTTTTTTATCATTATTGAATACAAACTCACACACACCTACGCATGCAAAAAGACCAATGCAAACTTATGGTGTTTGGAACATGAACAAACTTGCATCCATAATCATCAAACTTCCAAGCACAAGCTCAAACACACTTCAAATGATATCAGTTTTCAATCAGAAATAAAAAACTCAGTTTGCCCTAAACAACATTAATCAACATAATGCACAAAATGTAAAACTAAGTTTAGAAAATGCCCTAATCAAACACATGAAGAAAACGTGAACGGTAAAGATGGGAAGAGAAATACCTTCAAGGTGACGGTAACGATGGAGAAGAAAGGAACAAGTGAACAGTGACTGGTGGACGCAGGATTAACTCAGTGACGTGAACGCAGCAGCAGAGAAAAGG